>NC_062289.1:8124166-8762777 GCF_902655055.1 Lutra lutra | reverse complement strand
GTATTGCCTGTAAGGTGACTGTTATCGTATATTGTCTCTGTTTCTTTCTGATCTACTACTTTGAGGGTCTCTCTTTGCTTAGAGCACCCCTTTCAATATTTCCTGTAGAGCTGGTTTGGTATTTGCAAATTCTTTCAGTTTTTGTTTGTCCTGGAAGCTTTTAATCTCTCCTTCTATTTTCAATGATAGCCTAGCTGGATATAGTATTCTTGGCTGCATGTTTTTCTCATTTAGTACTCTGAATATATCATGCCAGCTCTTTCTGGCCTGCCAGGTCTCTGTGGATAAGTCTGCTGCCAATCTAATATTTTTACCATTGTACGTTACAGACTTCTTTTCCCGGGCTGCTTTCAGGATCTTTTCTTTGTCACTAAGACTTGTCAATTTTACTATTAGGTGACGGGGTGTAGACCTATTCTTATTGATTTTGAGGGGGGTTCTCTGAACCTCCTGGATTTTGATGCTTGTTCCCTTTGCCATATTGGGGAAATTCTCTCCAATATACCTTCTGCTCCCCTCTCTGTTTCCTCTTCTTCTGGAATCCCAATTATTCTAATGTTGTTTCGTCTTATGGTGTCACTTATCTCTCGAATTCTCCCCTCGTGGTCCAGTAGCTGTTTGTCCCTCTTTTGCTCAGCTTCTTTATTCTCTGTCATTTGGTCTTCTATATCGCTAATTCTTTCTTCTGCCTCATTTATCCTAGCAGTGAGAGCCTCCATTTTTGATTGCACCTCATTAATAGCTTTTTTGATTTCAACTTGGTTAGATTTTAGTTCTTTTATTTCTCTAGATAGGGCTTTTATATCTCCCGAGAGGGTTGCTTTAATATCTTCCATGCCTTTTTCAAGCCCGGCTAGAACCTTGAGAATCATCATTCTGAACTCTATATCTGACATATTACCAATGTCTGTATTGATTAGGTCCCTAGCCTTTGGTATTGCCTCTTGTTCTTTTTTTTGTTGTGAATTTTTCCGCCTTGTCATTTTGTCCAGATAAGAGTTTATGAAGGAGCAAGTAAAATACTAAAAGGGTGGCAACAACCCCAGGAAGATATGCTTTTGCCAAATCAGAAGAGATCCTGAATTGTGAGGGGGGAGAAAGGGGATAAAAAGGGGTTCAGAAAGAAAGAAAAAAAAAAAACTATTAAAAAAAAGAAAGCCGATAAAGAAAAAATATAAAAAGAGGAAAAAATATATATATATTAAACTATTTAAAAAACGTTAAAAAAAAGAAAACGGTAAAAGTTAAAAAAAATTTAGCAGAAGAGAAAAAGAAAAAAAATTGAAAAAGAAAAAAAAATTAAATTAACTGCAAGGCTAAAAAATCATGGGGAGAAAGCCATGAGTTCCGTGCTTTGCTTTCTTCTCCTCTGGAATTCCGCCGCTCTCCTTGGTAGGTGAACTTGGTCCTGGCTGGGTTTCCCGTAGATCTTCTGGGGGAGGGGCCCGTTGTAGTGATTCTCAAGCGTCTTTGCCCCAGGCGGAGTTGCACCGCCCTTACCCGGGGCCGCGCTGAGTCATCTGCTCGGGTTCGCTTTCGGGAGCTTTTGTTCCCTGAGCGCTTTCCGTAGATTCCGGAGGACGGGAATAAAGATGGCGGCCTCCCGGTCTCCGGCCCGGAGGAGCCGAGAGCCCGGGGCCCTACTCCTCAGTGCGCCCTCAGAGAACAGCGCCAAATGACTCCCGTCACCCTGGCCTCCGGCCGCGCTCCGAGCTGACCGAGCCTGCGACCGATTCAAGGCAACCCTGAGCTGAGAGTCACTCCTCGGCTCTGTCTCTGCAGCCGGCTTCCCCGTTCTAATACCGGTAAGCTCTGCGACACTCAGACACCCCCGATCCTTCTGCGACCCTGCGGGACCTGAGGCCGCGCTGACCCCGCCTGGGCTTCACCCCAGTTAAGCCTCTGGAGCGATGTCCCTCAGCGGAACAGACTTTTAAAAGTCCTGATTTTGCTCCGTTGCTCTGCCGCTCGCCGGGAGCCGGCCTCTCCCCCCGCGGTCTATCTTCCCGTCGGTTTGGATTCACTTCTCTGCCAGTCCTACCTTGCAGAAAGTGGTTGATTTTCTGTTTCTGGAATTGCTGTTCTTCTTCTCTTCAATCTCCCGTTGGATTTGTAGGTGTTTGCAATCTTTAGATAAGCTATTTAGCTGATCTCCCGCTACCCGAAGTAGTCTCAGCCTGCTACTTCTCCGCCATCTTGACTCCTCCCCTGTTTTGTTTTTTTTTTTTTTTTTAATCTGTTCTGATACCCTTGGTCTTTTGATTGGGGCAGTTAACCCATTAACATTCAGGGTAACTATTGAAAGATATGAATTTAGTGCCATTGTATTGCTTATAAGGGGACTATTACTGTATATTATCTCTGTTCCCTTCTGGTCTGTTACTTTTAGGTTCTTTCTTTGCTTAGAGGATCCCTTTCAATATTTCCTGTAAATTCTTTTAATTTTTTTGTCCTGGGAACTTTTTATCTCTCCTTCTATTTTCAATGACAGCCTAGCTGGATATAGTATTCTTGCCTGCATATTTTTCTCATTTACTGCTCTGAATATATCATGCCAGTCCTTTCTGGCCTGCCAGGTCTCTGTGCATAGATCTGCTGCCAATCTAATATTTCTACCATTGTATGTTACAGACCTCTTGTCCCAAGCTGCTTTCAGGATTTTCTCTTTGTCACTAAGACTTTTAAGTTTTGCTATTAGATGACAGGGCATGGTCCTATTTTTATGGATTTTGAGGGGGTTCTTTGTACCTCCTGGAATTTGTTGCTTGTTCACTTTGCCATATTAGGGAAATTCTCTACTATACTTTGCTCCAATATACCTTCTGCTCCCCTCTTTCTTCTTCTTCTGGGATCCCAATTATTCTAATATTGTTTCATCTTATTGTATCACTTATCTCTTGAATTCTCTCCTGGAATTCTCTT
Source organism: Lutra lutra (assembly GCF_902655055.1). Taxonomy (NCBI): domain Eukaryota; kingdom Metazoa; phylum Chordata; class Mammalia; order Carnivora; family Mustelidae; genus Lutra; species Lutra lutra. Next base: position 8,759,855 of record NC_062289.1, on the reverse strand, counting down.
CCAGTAGTTGTCTCTGTTTTGCTCGGCTTCTTTATTCTCTATCATATGGTCTTCTAGATCACTAATTCTCTCTTCTGCCTCATTTCTCCTAGCAGTAAGAGCCTCCATTTTTTATTGCACCTCATTAATGCCTTTTTTTGTTTTCAACTTAGTTAAATTTTAGTTCTTTTATTTCTCCAGGAAGGGGTTCTCTAATATCTTCTATGCCTTTTTCGAGCCCAGCTAGCACCTTGATTATCATCATTCTGAACTCTAGTTCTGACATATTACCAATGTCTGTATTGATTAGGTCTCTAGCCATCATTACTGCCTCTTGTTCTTTTTTTGTGGTGTTTTTCCACCTTGTCATTTTATCCAGATAAGAGTAGATGAATGAGAGAACAAAATACTAAAAGGATGGCAAAGACCATGGAAAAATATACAGTAAACAAATCAGAAGAGACCCAAAACTGGGGTGGGGAGGATAAAGGGAGGGGGTGGGAAAAATATACATATATACATACATACATACATACATACATACGACTGGTGAATAGAATAGAACCACCAACTTGATTTTGGGTATATTCTGGTCTCTTAGAAGAAACTAACTCCCACAATTTTAAAGAAAGACAAACTTATATATATGCACAAAAATAAGGTAAACACGATGAAGGGATGGAATATGACTTTAAGAAAAATTTTAAAAGATTCTAAAAGAATTGGTAAGAAGTTCATTGGAAAAGAAAAAAAAGGGAGAGGATGTGATCAAGCTAGAGACTAGAACAAAGCCATATGCTGGATTTAGGGTATATTTTGATCGATTAGAAGAAACTGCATCCCAAAATTTTAAAGAAAAAACCTATATATATACAAAAATAATGTTAAATACAATGAAGGGATAAAATATGACATAACGATGAAAATTTTAAAAGATTTTTTTAAAAGGTGTTGATAAGATAAAACAGTTAAAAACGTTAAAAAGAAAAGAGGAAAAGTTAGAATAAGAAAAAATAAAATTTAAGAAATTTAACTTTGAAAGACTAAATGATCATGGGAAAAAAAGCCATGAATTCTGTGTTGCTCCCCTAGCTCTGGAGTTTTGCAGTTCTCATCGATTGGTAAATTTGATCTTGGCTGGATGTTCTTGCTGATCTTCTGGGGGAGGGGCCTGTTTCTGTGATTCTCAAATGTCTTTGCCCTAGGTGGAATTGCACTGCCCTTGCCAGAGGTCAGGCTAAGTAATCTGCTCGGGTTCACTTTCAATAGCTTTTGTACCCTGAATGCTTTCCATACAGCTTTGGAGGATGGGAATGAAGATGGTGGCCTCCCAGCCTCTGGCACAGAGGATCTGAGAGCTCGGGGCCCCACTCCTCAGTGTGCCCTAAGAGAAAAGCAGTCAATTCTTCCCTGGTCTCTGGCCTCGCTCTGAGCTCATCTGGCCTGTGACTGAGCATTTCTATCTCTATCTCTGGCACACAGCCCTGTCTCCAAACCCAGCAGATTCCTGCCACGTGCTGGGTCTCTCTGGATCTGCTACTTATGGGGTCACTGCTTGAAGAGCAGTGGCCCGACTGTGCCTTGGATCATGGTTTAGGGTTATCCCAAGCTGAGAGCCCAGCCCACTCCTCAGCTCTGTCTCTGTAGTTGGCTTCCCTGTCCTGATACCTGGCAGTTCTGCCACACTCAGACATCCCCAGGCTTTTTGTGACCCCACAGGTCCTGAGACCACACTGCCCCTGCCAAGGTTCCATCCCTGATTAGCCCCTGGAGCAACAAACCTCAGTGGAGCAGACTACTAAAAGTTCAGATTTTGTGCTCCACTGCTCCTTTGCTTGCCTGGAGCCAGCACCTCCCCCCCACAGTCTATCTTCCTGTTGCTTGGGATTCACTTCTCTGAATGTCCTACCTTCCAGAAAGTGGTTGATTTTCTGTTCCTAGTATTGCTGCTCTTCTTCTATCTCCTGTTGAGTGTGTAGGTGTTCAGAATGGTTTGATAACTATCTAGCTGTACTCCTGGGACCTGATGATATTTCAGTCTCTTACTCCTCTGCCATCTTGCTTCCTCCACAGTTTTATTTCTATTTGCTTTTCTAGTCACTTCCTTGTTCTCTCCTTCGCTGGCTCCTCTGTTCTTTTTACATAAATAAAAGTAGGAGTTGTTTGCATAGTCTGTAAAACTCAATAAGCAAGTCTACTTATTTAAGTTACTTATTTCTCTAGAATTATGACCAAAAGCAATAGCCTTAGCTATCAGCAGCGTTTGCTGTGTGAGGAACCACTTTCATATAAAAGGGCTGCCAGGGAAACTTTGAAAAGCCTGATTTATTAAATGAAATTAAGCATTTTCTACAAAAAAGTACTTTCCCTGAATATTTCTAGTTTTGTGTAATTACAGAGTGCTGGGTGTGGGTAGAGGGAAGGTTATAACTTTAGTTATAAAGCATTACTTAGCTAAGTGTGCGTGGCTTTAAGAGAAAAACTATGTAGGAGTAATGCATTCCCCCACTGAGAATGAGTCAGTGATCTCTCTTTCTTTTCCCCATGGAGACCTGTGAAATAGAAAAAGAACTTATGATTCCATCTACAATTGTGGTGGCTAACCATTGAGGATTGAATGTAATATTTGTATGTTCTTTAGAGACACAGAATGGTGCATGAATACTAAATTATATTTGTAACTTATAGTTATGGTTTAGCTGTAGGGTTAATAATCATATTTGCAATTCTTTAGAAATCTTTAAATATCACACAGTCAGGATACATATTATAGTAGATGAAATGTATTGCCTACTGTTATAGGACTTTATTGTGCATAAATTTAATTGATTAGTGCATGCAATTAAAAGAAAATGAATCTAAGGAGATATTTTTATTTAACCTATCGCCTAAGAACTAATATACATCTGTGCATGAGCCATATATGAGATACACTCAATATGTACACGTATATAAACACATATGTAAGTGTAATGGAAAACAAGTATAATTTGCTAATTAGGCCCTATAGCTTTTCTTTGTAATATTTCCAGGTACATTTGAAAATTGATCTAGCCTTACTTTGCATGTTAGAATATCCTGATTGTTTTGCTTTCCCCTTGATTTTTTTGATTAAAAGGAAATAACAGCAGTTACTGTGTACTGACATCTAAATAATCCGGATTATTCTTGGACAAAGAGCATGGACTTCCATTTGGAATCCATTCAACATATAGAATAGGGCCCTAATATTTTCATTATGCTCATTCATTATTTCGTTCATATAGATAATTAATGGTAATTGGCCACTATCCTTATGCCATTCTAAGTAAGAAATATATTGACAATGAACTCAGGGAGAAGGTCAGAATCATCTCTTAGATTTGCCCAGAAGCCTTCTGGCTGGACTCCACATGTCCATTTCTGCTTCTTCCATTTTTCACTTGGTCCAGGCAACTGCTGTTTACATACCTCTTCAGACTCCATATCAACAAACTTCTCCCAAGTGTTTTGCCAATTTATGTTCCTACAGTGTGCATCTAGACTGGTTATTACACTTTAAATATAATTTCATAGATATTTTATATCCATATAAATATTTTAATGTAATTTTTGTAGATCTTTGGGTATTCTCAGAAATTAATATGGTACAAGATTATCTATTCCTCTAAAATTTGGTAATACCTACCCAAAATGTTTTGTGCCTTGACTGTTCAGTTTTTTTTTAATGGTCATTCATTCACTCTAATTTTCAAGTTTTTCCTCAATTCAATTTTTGGTAGAGTATGTTTTTCTAGAAAGTTGTCCATTTATTTTATTTTGTTATGTCTTCATATGTGTTGGCATAATAGTTTTCTCAAATCATTTATATAAATATGTATGTGTGTGTGTGTGTGTATATGTATTATATATATTATATATATATATTATATATTATATGTATATGTATATGTATTATTTACAGGAACTTTTCCTTTATTTTCATTATTTTTGTTAGTCCTTGTTCTTGTGCTTCCAATTTTCAAAAATCTGTTTCACTGTCTCAAGTTTCACAATTTCTAATTTAACTAATTTGTTTTCAGTCTTCATGTCATTTACTAAATGTATCCAAACTGGCCTTTAGACACTGGGTTAACTGAATCCTGCACAGTGTTGTGCAGGATTTTGTTGTTGCTTATATTACAATTTTCTTTAACTCACATAAATTTCCAAATAATTTTTAAACTATTTACAAAAATATATTTCTACCTTAGTTGCTTTATGAATCCAAAATATCATCTATAATTTGATGAAATTTGTCAAGATGGAAATTTTTTGGAATTTGCTAATACTTCTTTGTGAGCAAGTGTACCAGCAATTTTGTAAATATTCTATTTACTAAAATATATTTTACTTAGGAAAGAATGTGTTCCCTTTTTACTGGTTCTTCTTTGACGGATATATGGACATAACCCCACCCCCCCACACACATATTTTATAGTAGATCAAACTTTCAATTTTGCTATCAAAGTATTCTATATAGTTACTATATTTATTTGCTACTTTTTGGGTAAAGACTTGTAAGTGCACATAAAACGCATTTCCTCCTCTTTCTGGGAACCCATCACTTATAGGTGACCATGTAACTAAGTGGTGGCCAAGGAATGTGGGTAGATGTGATGGCTGCACTTTTGGGGTTGCTCCTTGGGAGTTTGTTATATATTATTATGGTTTATGTATCTAGTAGACAGTTGGATATGCAACTCTGGACCTTAATATATTTTAACCCTTCCATTATAGTTAATAGTTACTTCATAATTCTTTGCTATATTCTCTATAATTTCATTCTGATCTGTCGGGATAGTTAATTTCTTCTTCAGTGGAATCTAAACTTCTATTTAATTCATCCATTGACTTTTTAATTTTTAGAACTTTATTGAAATTTCCAAAAAGTTTTACTTGGTTCTTTTTCAAATCTGCACTTTCCATTCTCACAGTTTACTTTTATTATCATTTATAGTCATTTTATCTTGCAAAGGTATTGTGATTATTTCGTAACATTTTCAGATTGCTATAACTCAAGTTCTTGGGGTGCTAATTTTCCTGTTGTGTTTGTTTACTCCCCCTCACATTGACTCATTACTTAATGGTTTGAAATTTTTGTTTTGAGCTAATTTTCCCATCAGATTGATTTTTCTATAGGCCTATGCACTCCAGGATCTTGGATCATTTGGTTTGTTTCTTCTATGTATTCCAAAGGTCTCACTTTTTCTGACTTGGTGACTACTTGAGCTCCTCCATGTCAGCGCCTGCCCAAATCTGACTTTTAATTTCCTTCTTCTTCTTCTTCTTCTTTTTTTTTTTTTTTACTTTTTTCTTTCCCAGGAGAGTGATTTGTTTATATTCTGTTGTAGGCAGAAACAGGATTGATTTTTCACTTGAGCTTAACATCACATCTCCTGTGCTAACATGAGCATTAAAACCCAACCACTAGTTGTTAGGGCTTGTATCTTGGTCCTATTCCTTATTTCTTAAGGTTGTAATGACATTTCTGTGTATTTATCGTAAAAAGGGTATTGATTAAATTTCCCATATTATTGGAATTATTAGAGAAATAAATCTTTTTACATTTCAAATGTTCATTAGACATCTAAATATAGACACCAAGTAGATAGTTGGGTATACAAGTCTAGAGTTCAGTATTCAATTGAATTGTGTGTGTGTGTGTGTGTGTGTGTGTGTGTGTAAAAATAAATTATAATCTTCACAAAATAGAGAACATTGTTGAGAGTCCAAGTTAAAGACTGGGAGGTAAGCAATGTGTTTGGCTACCTGTAAGCCATTGGTGACCTTAACAGAATAGTTTTTCCGGAATCATGTGAATAATAATGGGAGAGTTAAAAGAAGTGCATAAAACAAATATTGAAAATTATTTTAGAAAGTTTTACTTTGAAGGGGAATAGAGATATGGAATATATGTCTGGCATTGGGCAGAGAATCAAGAAAGGTTTCTGTTTTGATGTGAGGTTCTTGGGTAAGTTTCATGATGAATGAATATCTGAGTCTTCCCAAATCCTTCATGTTTGTCTTTTGTCGCCTTCCAATGTGCATCTCTTGTGCATTTCCTTGCACTCACTAAACTCTGCTTCTATTACTTGTTCATTTGCCCGCACCTAAAACTTCATCTGTGAGAGTAGAAGCAATGACTTTGGTTCACACTTATCATCAGCATCTAGCAGTGTGTCAGAGTGCAGAATAAGTGTATTTGTTTTTAAATCTCTTTAGCAGGAAGACATGTTTAAGATTGGAGACAAAAAGTATATTTTGCTTCCCTAAGAAACATTCCCTCTGGGAATTGTAAAAAATAAATAAATGGAGTGAAGTTCTATTTACTCCAAGCAAAATTTGCACATATTAAATTTGAATTTTTTTGAGTTCTTCCAATTATTGAATATGTGCAGCAATGATTAGAGCACAGTGAAAATAGTTTATTCTTGGTAATAACAATAATTACTAGCTATGTATGAGAAAACAATTCTGTATTTGAGATATATTTTTATTTAGTTAGTTTCAGAGGTAGAGTTTAGTGATTCATTAGTTGCATACAACACCCAGTACTAATTACATCAAATGCCCTCCTTAATGCCCATCATCCAGTTACACCAGTCCTGTACCTCCGACCCTCCAGCAATCCTCCGTCTGTTTCCTATAGTTCAGGGTCTCTTATGGTTCATCTCCCTCTCTGATTTCATCAGATTTTATATATACATATGTACACACACACAGACACACGCACACATATATATACATGTATATATATAATTTATTATGAAGACTATGTCTCTGAGGTATGTGTTTATTACATTTAACATAGTAGAAAAAGTCTTTTTGCCTGAAGAGATTTCCTCTCAATATTTCCTCTTCATACGGTGATTTTTAATGAACTCTCAAATTTCAGATTCAGTGTTCCTTTCTCTAGGAAATAATGCCTTTCTTTCCCCCATGCTGTTAGCTGCTTTGTATATCTTTGTGAGCATACCGCAACATAGTTCTTTCCAAGATAAGTATTTAAATGTTCTGCTTTTATTCTCCTCTGCAAACAAGTCTATGGGTAGCTTTTACATCCCTATCCTTGATGCTTACTGTAGTGTCAAGTACATAGCTGGTTGTCAATAAATACTTGTGAATGAATGAATGGATGGAATGGGGAAAACAGGAGAAAGGAAGGAGGGAGAGCGGGAGAAAGTACGGAGAAATCAGGCATGAATAACAGGCATTTTTGGTTGCTCAGTGTCCATCTCCTTGTCCACTGTCCCTTTCTTGATGTAGAAACAGGTATACATTTTAACATGGGATCAAGACTATGAAGAGAAATAAACAGGTCATGCAAAAGATTATTAAAAATCATACTGTGAATCATTCTTCAGACTTGGGTAATCAAGAAAGCCTCTCAGAACAAATCATATTTAAACTAGGACCCCAGTGATATTGGGAGTCAGATTAGGGTAGAGCTGTAAAAGCTTTTGCAGGGCGAAAGCAAGAGCGTGTCTCGGTTCTCCGAGGTGGGAAAGGGTTTGATTAATTCAAAACTGTAAGAAGGGGGGTGCCTGGGTGGCTCAGTGGGTTAAGCTGCTGCCTTCGGCTCAGGTCATGATCTCAGGGTCCTGGGATCGAGTCCCGCATCGGGCTCTCTGCTCAGCAGGGAGCCTGCTTCCCTCTCTCTCTCTCTCTCTGCCTGCCTCTCTGCCTACTTGTGATCTCTCTCTGTCAAATAAATAAAATCTTAAAAAAAAAAAAGAATTCTGCATTATTCAGCAACTGAAGACATTCTTTTATTTAATAAGGTATCTTACTGTGGCAGATTATAAATATTAGTTCCTTCCTTTACATAGTTTTGGTTTCTCCCATTCTGCTCGTGCTTTAATAATCTCTTTCAGCCTCTTTGTTTCTGTTTGTTTACAATATGTCTGGCTTCAAATATATGTTTTACATATCCAGCTCAATATTTTGTGCAGTGCTTTTCTCTTTATCATTTTCCCCCATATATCATAGCATTGGGAGGCTGTCTTATCAACAAAAAGGCAGAATCTCACTAGGAGAAAACCATTTTTATCATTGATCCTTTCGCTCCTACTTCCTGCCCAGCAAGAGGCAGCCCATATTCTGTGATTATAATACAACAAGCTTAAGGAAAAAGCGTTTAAGGATGAGTAAGGGTGGCAAGGCAGAAAGATGAAAATGGCTTTGATGGTTTTTGCTTTATCTGCTCTGGATTACTGAACCATAGCCTTATTGCATTCGATAAAAACTAGCCATCTCTTTAAACAAGTCTGTTTATTTCTTCTTTGTGTTTAATTAATGTATCAGAAGTGACTTATACATATGGTATCATTTAAAGCTATAATTCTGTGAAGTTGCTATTTGCATTTTTATAGATGAGGAAATTAGGACTTAGAAGTTAAAAATAGTGATGCTTTTCCATATTTTCTCCAACTTGAATATTATTGGGAATACTGACCTAAGTAAGTAACTAGATAGAGACCTTAGGGGATGCTCAACAAACATTTTTTGGTCAATTGCTTTGTTATTTATGGCATTGAATAAACACAAAGTCGTACGTCAACATTTGATTTTCCATATGTGGGCTTTACTTCATCATATTCACACATATTCAAGCATGGTCTCTGTATAGACAGTTCCAGAAACTCTCTTCAGACTTAGAGATGGGAATTTCTATCTCAACATAAATGTGCACAAAGATGACCCACTATTACCTCAAAACAACATGACAAAATTGAACTCATTACCTTCTCTCATTTCTCAAACTTCACTTTTTGACCACTGTTTTTACCCAAGCTAATTTAAGAAACCTCTTTTGATTCTTATAGGAAACAAATTTAATTTTGACTTACTCCTTGCCCTGAACTAACCACCTATTTGTGAAACCTGCCTCCAAAAAAATATGTAATATTTTTCTATTGCTATTTATCTATATTCCCTACTTCAGTTCACAATTTCATAATTTCTCACCTTGACCACTGCAATGTATTTTTAACTTGCTCATTTCCTCTACTCTTTATTAGGTCTATCTCTAAAACTCTGGTGTGAATATTTTTGTTCTTCCTCAAAAAACACTCTTTTGCTTATTGAGTAAGTCTCAAGTGACTTAGCATGATATTTAATAAACTCATAATTTGTGTTCCAATATGCCTTCCCAAACAAATTCGTCTATTCCTCAATTACTTGGGTTCATTAATATATACATACAATATTAGTGAATATGCTACCACATCTTCACACCCTTTCTACATTACTTTGGCAGCTAAAGTTTCTATCCTCTATTTTTAGATCCATGACCTTTTCCCCATGATATTTAGTTCTCCACAGTAGATCTCTCCAAGTCACAGCCATAGGACACTGGATGTTGAAGTATGTATTATGTGGGAGGCAGATTCTGAGACAGATAACAAGTAGAAAGTTTATTAGGGGGTATAATGTCTGTGGGGAAAGGGAACAGGCAGTATAGGGCAGAGGGAGAGAGGGGACCAGAGCGAGAGATAACATTACTTCTGCTGACCTCTAGGCAGTTCTGAAGCCAGGATGAACCTATGGATTGTGTCTAATCAAAGTGAGAAAAGCAGTTGTTTCTATTCTAAATTGGCCAGGCTGCTCCAGGAGGGGGATGTAGACTTGGAGAGGAAGATCTTTGACCCCAAGGGGAAAGAGTCATCTTACATTTCCAGCTACTGGTGAAATACATCCTCCCATCCTGAAGGTGGCTCTGAAGGGCACGGGACAGCATTCCCTAGGACCAGGTCTTCCATGCTTCTCATCTACCCCCTCATGATTTATCCCCAATTCCCTATCTTAACAACTCATTTGACTATTTCTTAGTACTTGTCATAGTTGGAAAATTTGCTTATTAGACTGTCTTGAATCCATTACCTCTACTGGCTTCTAGACTCTATAAGGTTAAAGATTGTGTCTGCTTGTTTACTGTTATATAGAGAATCCATAGCCAAGTCATTGGCACATAGTAGATACTCAGGGAATGCTTATTGACTGAATGACGGATAATGTGTCAACTCTATAGCTAGCACTAAAATATTCTATTTAAATTTGACATATAAGATACTAAATGAACCCTCTAAAGATGCTACTTAGAACCACAATGCCCTTACAGTAATTTGTCACCAAGCCTCTAAATATGTTTATGAAAAACACTGAATTTATTTCTGTTGAAATATATGTTGCTTTGATTTCTATATTTCTTGATTTAAGAATTATTATATATATAGATATGGATATTGACATTTATCATAAGGAATAGGCAAGTGGTAAAAGATATTTTTAGAATATGCTCAATTTGGATGAGATTGTGAGTTCTTTAATGTATTTAAGCAGATGGATTTGATCTGATAACAATCCAATCTATCAGAGTCAACTTTGAGAAAAATCTGTTCTTATTGATAGACTCCAGCTGTGTGTAATACTGCTAGGAAGGCTATCAACAGACCATGAGCAAGTTATTTCCAATTTTCCAAGTGCTTCTCTCTATTAAATATAGTTGCACTATATATTTTATTTTGAGTTTCAGGTTTATACGTGTCAATACACTATTGTTATGAATATTCACTATTATAAATGCAGAAATTCCCAATTTTCTGTACACTTAAAAAATTGGACAAAGAGAAATAACATAGTAATACTTTTAAATCTGCTCCATGTTATTTTGTTTTCCTTCAAATAGATGCTTCTAAATGTATGTGATTAATTTTTACCAGCCTCTTATGTCATTTTAAGTTACAAGAAATGTATTTTAGTTCTGTCAACTTGCCACAATCAAAAGCATGTAAGCCTCAATACTTGATGTACCAGATATAAGATTAATTCTAGGTAGAAAGCAATATTCTTACTTACAAGAGCATAAACTAATGCATGAGTTCAAAAAACATACAAAATTTAAATCAAATCCTTTATATCACTAGAAGCAGTCAATTTACTTGAGAAACTAGTATTATCATATCAAAATATCTTATATAAGCACATTATATATGTTTATTCTCTACATCAAGACCTGGTATCATTATTCATATCCACTTATAAAAGGATTGTGAATTATATTTACTGTTCAGTTTTATATCTTTAGATTTATAGAGGATTACACACTGACAAAAATCTGTAGTACTGTATATTCTTTATATATGTTTGATTTCCTTTCAGATTTTTCTCTTCCAAAATTAAATATGCTACATCATGGTTTTATGGTTTTAGTGCATGCTTATCCTAATATATTTTAATGGTGAAAAGTCCATAAGAATCTTTATTATCCACTTAATTCTATTCTCAAATGTAAACCATTAACTCTTTAAATCAACATATATTTGGATGTCTTCCAGTTGGATATTTATAAGCAATTTACAGGGAAGTAGATATTTCAGATAAAGGCATTAAACATATGCATGGGACTGTGATTTGTGATCTCAAGAGCCTTCATCCCTTACAGTAATGTGTATTCAAAGAAAGAACTGGATTCGGAGAGGACTCATTACAAGAATAACAAAAAATAGGTATAAAATAGCAAAGGTCAGAGCTATGAGAATTAAAGAAATCCTTCTCTCCCCAGAAAGTCAAATGGGGATTGTGGAGAATTAATGGCTTAAAATGTCAAAGAACTTGTGAAGTCTTGAAAGATAAGACATGATAACAAGATTAAAGCCAGTTATGAGACCGAGTTTTGATTAGATTAAAAGTGCAGGAGTAATTTACAACTAGGTTGACTATAAGGAATTTGCTTAGCCTCTTTAAGTCCGAATAGTGAAAATGGTGAAAAAGAGAAGGTATGTTGGGGTGGTTGGGTGGCCCAGTCAGTTAAGTGTCTGCCTTCAGCTCAGGTCATTATCTTAGAGTCCTGAGATTGATCCCTGTGTCAGGTTCCCTGTGGAATCTGCTTCTCTCTCCATCTCTGGCCCTCCCCCAACTTATTCTCTCTCTCAAATAAATACAGTCTTTTTTAAGAGAGAAAAGTATGTGGAGAATTTGGCATTATAGTAGGTACTTGGCTATTAATTCCTTTTACCCTAAACTGATTTTTAAAAACATCTTTGTATTAATGAAATAACCTTTTTCTCCTAAAGTGAAATCCAGTTTTCATCTTTATTAGAATAGAAAGTAAAAGTACAAAAAGTATGCAATAAATGTAATTAAAATATGTTTGTAGATAAAATCTGGTATATTTGCTCATGTAACAAAACATCCTCAGGTCTGACCAGGTCTGCCAAACTCAATTGTAAGCAGGATTCCCCTTCAGCCTATGTTGTTGTAGTGCCTACTAGCATATATCTCCATTTACACATTCAAATGCTAAAAATTCTAGATAATCTCCTACCACCGAAAATTGTATTACTCAGTTAGGTTATATCTACTTTCCTAAAAAAGTACCTAGAAAGAGTAAATCTTACTACAACTGGCATATACTAATTGTCCCCAAACTTTAAGCTGAATCAGAAACACACGAAGGGCCTGTTAAACCCAAGATTGCTGGACCCTAGTTGATAGGTTTCTGATTCAGCTGGTCTTGCATGGATTTCCTAGGTGATGCTGATGTTGCAGGATTGAAGATCATGGATTGAGAATAGATTTTAGCCAATAAGACATAGCCCCCTCTGGTCCTGAGAATAGGTTAACCTTCCCTAACCAAAGGTTCAAGTAGTAGAATGTGAATGCTAGGGCTCTGCCTGTGAGGACGACACATGGTTGAGGTGCCATTTATGTTGACACGTTGCAGTGTTGTTCCCTTCTTTCCTTTTTCCTCCCTCCTTGCCTTCTTCTCTTCTTTCTTCTCCTTCTCCCTACCATTCCCTCCCTTTTCCTTCCCTTCTTCCATCCTTCCTCCTTTCTTGTGTCTTTTTTCTTACTATATGCCCACTGCAAAGTTGTTTTTGTTAGTTTTACTTAGTAAACAAGCGAGGCTTCCAGGGAAGATGGCAGGGTAGGAGGACCCTAAATGCATCTTATCACATGGAAACACAGAGATAATACCCACATCAGGGTAAATAACTCAGAAAATGACTGAAAGACTGATAGAACACTATAACTATATAGAGACATGGTTGGACTCCTGGGACTATCTGCAGTAGGGAGGGACACTGCAGGAGCAGAGGAGAGGAGAGGAGCAGAACCTACATCAGGGACCCCAGGCATGGGGAATCTGCAATGAGAAAATGAATTCCCATAAGATTTTGCTTTGAAAACCAGATGGGTTAACTTCTGAGTTCTTATAATTGGTGAGGCTTAACAGCTGGAACATTATAAATCAGCAGCTTGGCTCTGAAATTTAGAGAGTAATAAAAAGTGAGTCCCGACCCTTAAAGAAAAAGCATAACTAATAACACCACTGAGATACAGCTTTGAAACAGCAGTTTGAAAAACACCTGGGTATATGGGAAGACTTACTGACTAATCTCAGAATGTGTGCTATAGGATCAGGGATCTTAAGGAGACTTCTCTGAGAATAAAAGAGCTGGGAAGGGGTGACATTTCCCTCCCCTCCTCCTCAGCCTAGATACATGACACCTGCTAGAATCATCATAGAGCAAACACTCTCTACCTAGCTTGCAAACCAATGTGCCTCACTTCTGCCTTCTCCTGCAACCTGCCCCCTCCAACCAGTACTGGGAAAAAGTTTTCCAAAGCATGTATAGGTTCCCTTCCACAGTAGACCCATGTAAACCTTGCTAACCCCATGTACCCTCCCACACATTCTCCTGCAGACCAGCCCACTCCAACAGGCCTTCAGCAAGAGTCCAATCCAAAGTAGCACCACATGCATGGCAGTATGCAAGCAACCCCAACAAGGGCCAAAGTAACTGTGCTAGGGAGAGGGGAAGATAACCACGCATACCAGTTTAACTATGGCCCTAGCAGTGGGTGGGGGGCGGACATCTGGTCTGACTACAGGCCCTACCCATCCAAGAAAGCTTCTCAAGGGACAACATGGGAAAAGAACCTTGCAGTTTGATGCAATCATAGATCTGGCAAACATCTGGCCTAACCCAACTCAAGACACTGTTTGCCTCAGACTACCTCTTAACAACACAGGAACCAAACTTTGCCTACAACAGGCAAAGAGAGCCATTGCAAATGACTAGACTGAAGGCAAACATAGCTTACCCTCAGTAGTGGGGTGCATGCCAAACACAAGGGACATCCATGAAACACCAGGTTTGGGTGAACAGGGGACATTGTACTACAGGACACTATAAGACCTCTTCTTCATAAGGCAACTACTTTAAAGAGCCGGAGATGTAGCTGACTATCCTAACACAGAGAAGCAGAAACAGAGTTAGAAAAAAATGAGGATACAAAGGAGTATGTCCCAAATGAAAGAATAATACAAAATCACAGCAAGAGAGCCAAATGAAATGGAGATAAATAATATGCCTGATAGAGAATTTAAAGTATTGGTCATAAAGATATTTACTGAACTTGAGCAAAGAGGTGAAGATCTCAGTGAGACATAAATAAATACAGACTAAAAAAAAAATCAATGAAATCAGGAGGTAGTTCTATAAAAAATTTAACAAAATTGATAAACTTTCAGCTAAATCATCAAAAAAACCTCAGATAAAATAAGAAACAAAAGGAGAAAAAGAAAACATCATAGAAATATGAAAATATAAATGTAAGATTATGAAAAATTATATGTCAACAGATTAGGCAATTTAGAAGAAATGGATAAATTCTTAGAAACATATAACCTCCCAAAGCTGAATCAGGAAGAAAGAGAAAAATTTGAACAGACCTATTACCAGCAAAGAAATTGAATCCATTAAAAAAAAAAAAAAAAAAACTTCCAAAAAACAAAACATCTGGCTCTTCCAGGGCCAGATGGCTTCATAGGTGAATTCTACCAGTTAAAGAAGAGGTAATACCTATTTTTCCCAAACTATTCCAAAGAATAGAGGAGGAAGGAAAGATTTCAAATTCATTCTATGAGGCCACCATGACCCTGATTCCAAAAGCAAATTAAGACACCATAATAAAAGAAAACTACAGGCCAATATCTCTGATGAACATAAATGCAACAATCCTCAGCAAAATATTTGCAAACCAAATCCAAAAATACATTAAAAGATCATTCACCATGATCAAGTGAGATTTATTCCTGGGATAAAAGGGTGATTTAATATTTGCAAACTAACTTATGTGATACATAACATCAAAAGAAAATGATTAAAAAACTTATTTCAATTGTTGCAAAAAAAGCATATGACAAAGTACAATATCCACTCATGATAAAAACCCTCAATAAAGTAGGTTTAGAGGGAACATAATAAAAGTCATATATGAAATGAAAAACCCAAAGCTAATATTATACTCAACAGAGAAAAATTTAGAGCTTCCCCCTAAGATCAGGAACAAGACAAGGGTGTCCATTCTCACCACTTATATCCAATATCATACTGGACGTCCTAGCCATTACAATCAGACAAGAAAAAGGAATAGAAAGCATCCAAATTGGTTAAAGAATAAAACTTGCTATTTGC
Source organism: Lutra lutra (assembly GCF_902655055.1). Lineage (NCBI taxonomy): Eukaryota > Metazoa > Chordata > Mammalia > Carnivora > Mustelidae > Lutra > Lutra lutra. The sequence goes on along the minus strand of NC_062289.1, from coordinate 8,744,370 downwards.
AGGGACGCCTGTGTGGCTCAGTTGGTTGGACGACTGCCTTCGGCTCAGGTCATGATCCCGGGGTTCTAGGATCGAGTCCCACATCGGGCTCCCAGCTCCATGGGGACTCTGCTTCTCCCTCTGACCTTCTCCTCGCTCATGCTCTCTCTCACTGTCTCTCTGTCAAATAAATAAACAAAATCTTAAAAAAAAAACTTGCTATTTGCAGATGACATGATACTATATATAGAAAACCCTAAGGATTCCACCAAAAACTAGTAAAACTAATAAATGATTCACTAAGTTCACAGGATGCAAAATCAATATGCAGAAATCTATTGCATTTCTATACACTAATAATAAAGGAGCAGAAAGAGAAATTAAGAAAACAATCCCATTTACATTTACACCAAAAAGAATACCTGGGAAGAAACTTAAGCAAGGAGGTGAAAGACCTGTACCATAAAAACTATAAAATATTGATAAAGAAATTGAAGATAACACAAACTAATGAAAAGATATCCCATGCTCATGGATTGGGAGAAAAAATTTTGCCAAAATGTCCTTAGTACCCAAAGAAATCTACTCATTTAATGCAACCCTATCAAAATACCAACAGTATTTTTCACAGAACTAGAACAAATAATCCTAAAATTTCTATGGAACCACAAAAGATGCCAGATACCTGAAACAATCTAGAAAAGGAAAAAAAAAAAAAAAAGCTGGAGGTATCACAATCCCAATTTTAAGATGTACTACAAACTGAGGGTTACTGAATGGAGGGGGTGGGGGTTATGGGGTAGCCACATGATGAGCTGATGGGTATTAAGGAGGACACATATTGTGATGAGCACTTGGTGTTATACGCAACTAATGAATCATTGAACACTGCAACAAAAACTTATGATGTAATATATGTTGGCTAATTGAACATAATTATAAACTGTAGTAATCAAAACACCATGGTACTTACACAAAAATTGACTTGTATATCTATGTAACAGTTTAGAGAGCCCAAATATAAACCCATGATTATATGGTCAATTAATCTTTGACAAAGGAGGCAAAAATGTGCAATGGGAAAAAGATAATTTCTTCAACAAATGGTGGAGGAAAAACTGAACAGCTACATGTACAATAATGAAATTGGACCCACTTTATTACACCATCCACAAAAATAAACTCAAAATGGATTAAGGACTGAATATGAGACATGAAACCATAAATATTCTAGAAAAAGTCACAGGCAACAACCTCACTGACATTGTTGTAACAACAACTTTCTACACAGGTCTCCTGAGACATGGGAAACAAAAAACTAAAACTATTTGAAACACATTAAAATTAAATGTTTCTGTACAAGAGACAATCAACAAAACTAAAAACCTACTGAATGGGAGAAGATATTTGCAATTAAGATATCTGATAAAGGATTAGTATCCAAAATATATAAAGAAGTGTTATAACTCAGTATCAAAAAAATCTAATTAAAAATGGGCAGAAAAATAGACATTATCAAAAGAAAACATGTAATAACAGAATTGTTGAATCACTATACTTTACACCTGAAACTAATATAACACTGTACATAAATTACACTGGAATTAAAAAAAGCAAACTAAGTGAATTGTACAAATCTAATGACAAATCATTTACTATCCATGAAAATTTTTGATACATTAGAAAGGTATCTAAGTAGTGGTAACTAGGTGCATAATTCCTGAAAAAAGCCATCTTTTTACAGATATAAATTTCCTTTAAGCTCTGCATTATTTCTTTGGCAAATCCTTTGCTTGACAGATTAAGAAACTCTTTCATACAATGTTCCTTTGTCATTCCTACTAATAGAATTGTGTTCCCTATCTCATAGATAGATAGATATAATTATATATATGTATATATATATATATATGTATGTATATATGTATGTGTGTATGTGTGTGTGTATAAAAGAGTAAGGTGTATAATTTGGTATTTGAAAATTATATTCTGGAGAGAAGAAACAAGAAATTGGTTTGCATTTTAAATGTAATTTGTGATGTAATTTGATAAAATAGATACAGATGGCCAAGAAATACATTAAAAATTGTTCAGCATCACTCATCAAAAGAGGAATGCAGATCAAAACCACAATGAGATATCACCTATCACCTCTCACCTCTCAGAATGGCCATATTCAAAAACACAAGAAACAGGTTTTGGTGAGGATGTGGAGAAGAACCCTGGCACACTGTTGGTAGGAATGCGAACTGGTGCAGTCACTGTGGAAAACAGTATGGAAAACAGTTCTTCAAACAATTAAAAGAATTACCCTATCATCCAGTAATTGCACCACTGGGCATTTATCCAAAGAATACAAAAACACTAATTTGGAAGGATATATGCACCGTTGTGTGTCTTGCATCACTACCTACAATCTTCCAAGATAAGGAAGCAACCAAAGTGTCCATCGGTAGATGAATGGATAAAGAAGTGGGGGGTATATATTAAATGTTACATAAATTGGAAAACTATTTTCCCTAATTTTGAGTGAAGCTAAATAGTTTTCAATATTTAAGAGATTATTTTCTTTCTTGTGAACTCTGTCCTTCATATTTTATATCAATTTGCATAGAACTGATATAACTCTTCATATAAGAGACTTGTCCCTTGTTACATTTTCTGTGTAGAATATACTTTATTTGCTATACACAAATTGTATATTTATTTGATTACATTTATAATTCTGTGATCACATGATTTGAGATCATACTTAGGTAAACTTTCCCAGTTGGTAATAAAAAAATGCCCAAATTTTTCCCAGCATTTTCTAATATTTTATGGCTTTATCTTTTACTATTGAATCTCTGACTCTTTAGTAGTAAGTGGTAGTAGTAGTAATAGTAGTAGTAGTTGTTTTGGTGCTGGTATATGATGTGAGAAAGAAGTTCACTTTCAGTCACCTAGTTTTTGGAAAATTATTTAACTGTACACCTTTAGTGTTATTTTACATGGTTTTCATAAAGTTTTATGGCAGGATTTTTATAAAATTTGAAGAAATATCCTTAGATTTTTCTTAAAGGATTACAACATTATGAGAACGAGATGCTTTCTGCAATGACTGGTAACTTGGCACAACACCTTTTATGAGAAGTTCCATTAGTAACAATCTGAGGCCAATTCATGTAATCTGTTAATTCATATCTTGTATGATATTTATAACAAGATTTATTAGAGATCCAATCATTTCATGATAGGTTTATTCTGTTTCTTCAGAGCATAGACCCTTTACTCTAGGTCCCTGAGCCAAAACTATGTGGTTTAAGAAGGGTGTTGTTCACATCAGAACTGCAGCAGCATAAAACCTTGTTTTAGAAAAATAATTAAAAGCAGATAGCTAGAGTGAGCCTGGTGGTGGGTATGAAGGAGGGCACGTATTGCATGGAGCACTGGGTGTGGTGCATAAACAATGAATTTGGGAACACTGAAAAAAAATTAAATTAAAAAAAAAATAAAGAAGTTGACCCACATCAACATTAAAATAAGTAAAAAACAACAAAAAAAGAATAAATAAGAAAATAAAACTCTTGTTTATGTTTAAAAAAATGCAAATAGCTAGGTTTTAATACCCTGATTTGGCAGATGAATGGTTCTTCTTGCATTTATTTTTATTATACTTTATTCTTCATTTATGGATATGTGATTTCCTCTTTTGGAAAGCATACATAGAAACCAAATTTGCATGACGCAGAAAATGGATAATTCATTCAAGAACATAGAGTTATGTTGTGTTTTAGCCATTCCAGCCACACAAAAATACATCTTCCATTTATGGTTATATGCTAATCCTACTTAATTGCAGAAATAAAGATTCCCAGATGAAGAGATGCCTCATCTGAATTCCTCCAAACATGTTTTTCTCCTCTATCAAAAGAAGTTGCCATTCTTCTGACCTTATCAGAGCAAATTATAAATAATGGAATGTCTGTTTTCTTTTAAAAAGAATTGTTGGGCTTTCAACATGCCCACTACAAACTAAGCAGAGAATATGAAGCAAAAATAGAATTGACACATGCAAACTTGTGGATCAAAACAAAGCTGAAGTAAAGAATCAGACTTCCAGTGGAAGAACTGAGACAGGGACTCAGCCAAAAGGAAAACAAGGTACTTTATATACGAGCACCTGTTGGAGAGAGTCAAAGTACCATTTTATAGCTTCTATAAATCATTTTCTCCTCTATTAACACATGGCTTCATTGAGATAAAAATCTTCAGGTTTAAAAAATGAGAATCAAATAAAAAAATGTAAGGAAAGAAAATACTCCATAGACAATATGCATATCTTTGTGATGTGAATTGTGTATTTTTGTGTGTGTACTCTGTAACTCTGGTTCAGCTGGCCCTCTGTGTGCATTTACATATAAACACAGTCTCACAAAAGCTTGATGTTTTGAGCTTTAAGCTTTAAGCCTACAACACGTACTCTCCCCAGTGCTCTCTGATGTTTAAAAAACTTGTAGGCACCTTTGTTGTGTAAGGTCAACTTGTTATTGGTTCATGGAGAATTTAAGAGATTTCTGGAAGGTAGAGGCCTTGATGGAATGTCCTGCACACCTGCAATGAGGAGGTGATCTCAGCTGCAATTACAAACCACAAAGAGATTTTTTTTGGAAGGAAACAGCCTCCAACGTTAATGGGATTGTGAGTTTGTCTCCACATGGCAGCAGCTAGTTCAGATGGAGTTCCTGTCACTGCATCTGCTCCTGTTGGACAACTTATGAGGTAAAAAGCATCAGTTCCCTGGTTAGTAAGGCTGTTTCCTGACAATGCCAAACACTTGGAAATTTAAAAAAAAAAAAAAAAAAGAACCTGAATTATTTATCCAAGTGGTAATTCCATAACAGAATATACTCCACATTTTGAGATTTTATTTTTAATCAATACTAGTCAGGCAAACTAGATTTTCTTCCCTTATAAAGCACATGAAAACAGAATCATTGGCCAGCAAGGCTCATACATTGTCCCCTGCTCTTACTAGCAATGGCTTTTTGGTGGATATTTTATCATTGATCCCTTCTTCTTCTCCTTAATACCCTACATCTATTTTGTCATTCCCTACCCCCATCCTTTTTGCTATGACCAATTTGTTTTCTATATTTATTCTGTTTCTGTTTTATGCTTGTTCATTTTTTCTTAGATTCCACATGTAAGTAAAATTATATATTTTTCTCTGAATTTCACTAAGCATTAATACCCTCAAGATCCATTTACAGATGACAAAATCCCATTCTTTTTATGGCTGAGAAACAGTCTATTGTGTGTATGTGTTTACACTTACCTTTATTTTTTTTTTAATTCCAGTATAGTTACCATTCAGTGTTATATTATTTCAGGTGTACAATATAGCGATTCAGCAGTTGCATACCTTACTTAGTGCTCATCATGATAAGTTGTACTCTTTACTCCCCATCACCTATTTCACCCGTCCCCCTACTCACCGCCCCTCTGATTACCTCTGGTAACCATCAGTTTGTTCTCCATAGTTAAGGGTTTGTTTCTTGGTTTGTCTCTTATTTACTTTGTTCATTTGTTTTGCTTCTTAAATTCCACATATGAATGAAATCACATGCTATTTGTCTTTCTCTAACTGGCTTATTTTCCTTAACATTACACACTCTAACTTCATCCATGTTGTTGCAAATGGCAAGAGTTCTTTCCTTTTCATGGCTGAATAACATCCATGTGTGAGTGGTGTGTGTATGTACACACATCTTTGTCCATTTATCTATTGGTGAACACTTGGGTTGCTTCCGTATCTTGGCTCTTGTAAATATACTGCAGTAAAAGGAGTACATATATCTTTCCAAATCAATGGTTTTGTTTTATTTTGGTAAAAATCCAGTAGTGGAATTACTGAATCATGTGATATTTCTATTTTTAGTATTTTGAGGAACCTCCATACTGTTTTCCACAATGGCTGCACGAGTTTGTATTCGCACCAACAGTGCATGAAGTTTCCCTTTTCTCCACACCCTCACCAACTCATTATTCCTCCTTTTTGTTTTTAGCCATTTTGGCTGGTGGAAAGGGGTATCTCATTGTGATTTTGATTTATATTTCCCTGATGATGAGTGATGTTGAACATCTTTTCATGTGTCTGTTGGTCATCTGGGTCATCTTTGGAAAAATGTCTCTCTAGGTTTTCTGCCCATTTTTCAATTTGATCATTTATCTGCTTTAAGTTGTATGAGTTTTTCATATATTTTGGAAACTAACACCTTATCAGCTATATTATTTATAAATAATATTTTTGTGTAGTTTAATCACTTATTTTGCTTCTTAAGTTGTATGAATTCTTCAGATATTTTGGATACTAACCCTTTATCATTATATTATTTATAAATAACATTTTTGTATAGTTCCAATCACTTATTTTTGCTTTTGTTTCCTTTGCTTGAGGGAACAGTTTCATAAATAAGTTGCTAAGGCTAGCATCCAAGGGATTACTGCCCATGTTTTCTTTTAGTGTTATAAGTTCAGGTTTCACATTTTAAGATTCCAAATATAGATGGAAATCCTGTGATATCTTTCTCTGACTTACTTCACTTAGCATAATACCCTTTAGGTGCATCCATGTCGTCACAAATGGCAAGATCTCATTCTTGTTTATTCATCTTTATTTGAAAAATAAATGTCAGTTAAAGTTTAGCTTTCTGGCAAGGATCAAATTAATGGTAAGGTCATCAAGGCTGTTGTTAAAAGCTCTTAATCTATTAAATGTTACCTGTAAATATTTTGTACTGAACAAAATGGCACAAGGAGATTGATATTGTGCTTTTAACAGAACATCTCCTGAATTCAAGGTAAGTGTGAGTAGCTCAGAGGTAATGGAATGTCTCCAAAAGAATTGCAGATGTGACAAATGACATGTGGAATTTATCGGAACAAAACAGAGAAAAAAATTACTTAGTTTTTGTGAAAGTTATACTGGCAAATGAGTCTCCAGCCTGGAATAAAAGAGTGATTTGTCAAGATTGGAGTGAATCCATCATTCCTCACTCTTCTGAACTTCCATGGGCAGGAAGCTAGCTAAGCAAGCTGTCAACATCTTGGGAGGAAATAATGTCCATAATATCTATTGCTATTCAAACATGGAAAAAATATATATATATATATGGATCTCCTAGATAGTAAAAACCAAAGACCATAGTGAGTTACAGACTGAGCAACTATTTTCAGGGGGGCAGAACCTGGGCCAAATAAAGGAGCATTTCCATAGGCATAATGGAGTTAGATTTCATAAATATTTTCTATATTTCCTTTCTAAATGGAAATGTTTATTGTCCTAGCTTCATTATGTTATATTCTGTTTCGGGGGAGGGGTTTAAGCCACTTGCTTTTGAGTACACAGACTTCTGGAGCAAGAGAAGACATACGAGGGGTGCCTGGGTGGCTCAGTGGGTTAAAGCCTCTGCCTTTGACTCAGGTCATGATCCCCGGGTCCTGGGATCGAGCCCCAAATAGGGCTCTCTGCTCAGCAGGGAGCCTGCTTCCACCTCTCTCTCTGCCTACTTGTGATCTCTGCCTGTCAAATAAATAAATAAAATCTTAAAAAAAAAAAAAAGAGAAGAAGACATGCGGAGATCTGATGTACACATTGTCATAAAAAGATCTTTGACTTTGAGGAAGGTTGTTTGAGTAATTTCCCTTGGAGGGAGAGTAAAAAATTTTGAATGAAGAAAAGAGGCAAATACTTTGTGACCAAGACAATGGACTGTGTTATATTGTATGAGATTGAACATGGTCATATTTTAATCCTTGCTGCCCTTTTCTGTGGGAAGAATATAATCTCAAGCACAAATGGTGAGCATGATCCTGTGATTTATTTGGCAAAGGGAATTTGTGCAGCTTTCCAACAGAAACTTTAGGAACATAGTTCCATATGGAAAACTATTTGGAACCTTTCATAGTTGAAGCCTAGAAATAGATGTATTGACATGTGTTCAACACACAAAATATTTCAATGTTCTGCACCTCTACATCCAAGCAGTTGAGCACCAGAGAGGATTGACCCAAAGCACTGTCAACTCATACAAATATTGTAATTTGGACTATTTGAATGCAGTTGTCAAATCTTCAGTTTTTCTCTGATGAAAGGTCATTACTGTTTCCGGTGGATGGGAATGAAAATATTCCTCATAGAAATAAGATTTTGCAATAGCAATCAACACTTCCACAATTTGACTTTTCACTGGGAACAAAGAAAATTCTGTCACTTTCACTGCTCAGATTTTTAATTTTATATTAGCAAATTCTTCAAAGTATAATTAGTTGAAATTAATGTTTAATTGAAACTGTCAAATACAATTTCCAAGTCCCCCAAGTTAACAGATTTTAAATAAGTGAAAATGAAATATTAATCCTCTATATCATAGAATAGATATTTGGGGCTCGTAAGAGAAAACCTAAGGCTTAATTAAAGAAATGAGAAAATTAAAAAATTATTTTGGATGAATTGCTTAAGATGTATTTACAAAAAAAAATTGTATATTTGTTAGGAGGTAAACATTCTTATCATTTCATTGACATCTGTGAATATGTGATTTCAAAATATGTAACTTGTGAAATTTAATAGAGACTTCATTCCCATAATGCAGGACCAATAACATCTATAGCCACATTAAAATATCAAAATAACTGATGAATTTAATAAATATGGTGGAAGAAAGGTCTAATGAATATAGTAATGAAATAAAGCTATTAGAATCAGAACAAGTGTCTGCATTTACAAGATTATGCCTTAGTACCTAAGAGGCAAGGAGTATAAAATGCATAATTACGAAGACATGTGGATGCTCAGACTATGGAACTAGTGTCAAGAAGGCTAAAGGATGAATGAGATAAGGTGGCCAAAGAATATTTTAAAATTTCTATTTTTTATATAGTTTTATATTAAGCAGTATTATATTACATAAGAAAAAATAAAGGGAAAAAGTCAATTATCCACTGCACTGTGTATTCTTCAGTGCATTTATTTCAAATATTTAGGCAATTTTCTGCATAATTACAGTCACTGTTTGCCAATAATATACTCTTACCAACTATTATAACCAGATTTCATGTTGCTATGTAGTTTTAATAGTTGGCATTTCAAGGGAATATATAATATTTTCTAGAATATGAATTTATTTAATTAACCAATACTCCCTTATTAAAGGTCATTTGGATTTTTTCTATAAGTCTTCTTTTCCTATTGGATAAAAAAGTTTTCTAAATATAATTATTTGGTTAAAGGATATGAATATGCTATGGCTCTTCATATACCCCGCATTCCCAATTTTCTGTGCTTCTCAATGATAGGTCAAATTATGGAAGTGTTTATTGTCTAATGAAAAATCTTAACTGCATTTTAAATGATGCAAAATAAGTTAAACCTCAAATGATTTACTTCAAAATTAGTACGAGTTTAATCACTCAGTTTGCTGAGTTGCTAATTGGATATACTTTTAATTTCAGTTTCTTCCTCTTGTAGAGTTCTTTTCCCCTAGTGTAATTCAATACTTACTCTAGGTTTGTTTTCTGTATTTTTTTAGTAATACCTTCTCTATATAAAAGGACTTCAAAATACGCTGTGAATATCTTATACTAAAGAGGTGTAAATTCAGGGATCAAGTTCTTCTTATCCTCTAGATGCCTATAACTCAAAAACCAAGATGCAGGGGATAAGAGTTAACATACAGTCATTGAAAAATAAAATTCCTATGGTAAGGGGAAGAATTGCCTAACTTTAAGATGATATTCATGCTTTAAGTAATTCTGGATTTATCAAACTAACATTCATGAATCTAGGTAATCAGTACAATTCTGGGAGAAAGAATATGGAGGTAAAATATAGTTCCAACATAAGGCTTAATGTCTAACACACTGATTTTTTAAAATTTAATTTTATTTTTTTAGTGTTCCAAGATTCATTGTTTATGCACCACAGCCAGTGCTCCATTCAATACATGCCTTCCTTAATACCTACCACGAGGCTCACCCATTCCCCCTCCCCTCCTCCCCTCCAGAACCCTCAGTTTGTTTCTCAGAGTCCACAGTCTCTCATGGTTCATCTCCCCTCCAATCTCCCCCAAGTCACTTCTCCTCTCCAACTCCCAGTGTCCTTTGTTTTATTGCTTATGCTCCACAACTAAGTGAAACCATATAATAATTGATTCTCTCTGCTTGACTTATTTCACTCAGCATAACCTCTTCCAGTTCTGTCCATGTTGCTACAAAAGTTGGGTATTCATCCTTTCTGATGGAGGCATAATATTTCATTGTATATATGGACCATATCTTCTTTATCCATTCATCTGTTGAAGGGCATCTTGGTTCTTTTCATGGTTTGGCGACTGTGGCCCTTACTGCTATGAACATTGGGGTACAGATGCCCCTTCTTTCCACTACATCTGTATCTTTGGGGTAAATACCCTATAGTGCAATTGCAGGGTCATAGGGAAGCTCTATTTTTAATTTCTTAAGGAATCTCACACTGTTTTCCAAAGTGGCTGCACCAGCTTGCATTCCCACAACAGTGTAAGGGTTTTCCCTTTCTCCACATCCTCTCCAACACTTGTTGTTTTCTGTCTTGTTAATTTTGGCCATTCTAACTGGTGTAAGGTGGTATCTCAATGTGGTTTTGATTTGAATCTCCCTCATGGCTAGTGATGATGAACATTTTTTCATGTGTCTGTTAGCCATTTATATGTCTTTGGAGAAGTATCTGTTATGTCTTCTGCCCTTTTTTTTTTTAAGATTTTATTTATTTGACAGACAGGGATCACAAGTAGGCAGAGAAGCAGGCAGAGAGAGAGGAGAAAGCAGGCACCCTGCTGAGCAGAAAGCCCGATGCGAGGCTCAATCCCAGTACCCTGGGATCATGACTTGAGCCGAAGGCAGAGGCTTTAACCCACTGAGCCACCCAGGCGCCCTTCTGCCCATTTTTTGACGTGAATCTTTTGGAGTGTTGAGTTTGAGGAATTCTTTATAGATCTTGAATATAAGCCCTTTGTCTGTAGTGTCATTTGCAAATATCTTCTCCCATCCTGTGGGTTGCCTCTTTGTTTTGTTGACTGTTTCCTTTGCTGTGCAGAAGGTTTTGATCTTGATGAAGTCCCAAAAGTTCATTTTCGCTTTTGTTTCCTTTGCCTTTGGAGACATATCTTGAAAGAAGTTGCTGTGGCCGACGTCTAAGAGGTTACTGCCTATGTTCTCCTCTAGGATTTTGATAGATTCCTGCCTCACATTGAGGTCTTTTATCCATTTCAAGTTTATCTTTGTGTATGGTGTAAGAGAGTGGTTGAGTTTCACTCTTCTACATATAGCTGTCCAATTTTCCCAGCACCATTTATTGAAGAGACTGTCTCTTTTCCACTATATATTTTTTTTCTGCTTTGTTGAAGATTATTTGACCATAGAGTTGCAGGTCCATATCCGGGCTCTCTACTCGGCTCCACTGGTCTATGTGTCCATTTTGGTGCCAGTACCATGCTGTCTTGGTGATCACAGTTGTGTAGTAAGAAATTGACAACCTGAATAGACCAATACGTAATAACAAGATTGAAGCAGTAACCAAAAATCTCCCCCAAAACAAAAGCCCTGGACCTGACAGATTCCCTGGGGAATCCTACCAAACATTCAAAGAAGAAATAATACCTATTCTCCTGAAGCTGTTTCGAAAAATAGAAATAGAAGGGAAACTTCCAGACTCTTTCTATGAAGCTAGGATTACCTTGACACCAAAACCAGGGAAAGACCTCGTCAAAAAGGAGAATTTCAGACCAATATCCTTGATGAATATGGATGCCAAGATTCTCAACAAGATCCTAGCTAATAGGATCCAACAGTACATTAAAAAGATTATCCACCACAACCAGGTGGGACTTACCCCTGGGATGCAAGGGTGGTTGAACATTCACAAATCAATCAATGTGATAGAACAAATCAATGAGAAGAAAGAAGAACCACATGGTCCTCTCAGTTGATACAGAAAAAGCATTTGACAAAATACAGCACTGGTTCCTGATTAAAATGCTTCAAAGTATAGGGATAGAGGGAACATTCCTCAACTTCATAAAATCTATCTATGAAAAACCCACAATGAATATCATTCTCAATGGGGAAAAGCTTCCAGCCTTCAGGAACACGACAGGAACACGACAAGGATGCCCACCCTTGCCACTGTTGTTCAACATAGTACTAGAGGTCTTAGCAATAGCAATAAGACAACAAAAAGAAATAAAAGGTATTCAAATTGGCAAAGAAGAAGTCAAACTCTCTCTCTTCACAGATGACATGGTACTTTATATGGAAAACCCAAAAGACACCACCTCCAAACTACTAGAACTCACACAGCAATTCAGTAATATGGCAGGATACAAAATCAATGTACAGAAATCAGTTGCTTTCTTATACATTAACAATGAAAATATAGAAAGAGAAATTAGAGAATTGATTCCATTTACTATAGCACCAAGAACCATAAGTTACTTTGGAATAAACCTAACCAAAGAGGTAAAGGATCTGTCCTTGAGGAACCACAGGGCGCTCATGAAAGAAATTGAAGAAGACACAAAAAAATGCAAAACGATTCCATGCTCATGGATCAGAAGAATAAACATTGTTAAAATGTCTATACTGCCTAGAGCAATCTATACTTTCAGTGCCTCTTGATCAAAATTCCACCAGTATTTTTCAAAGTGCTGGAACAATCCTAAAATTTGGATGGAACCAGAAGAGACCCCAAGTTGCTAAGGAAAAGTTGAAAAACAAAACTGGGGGCATCACATTGCCTGATTTCAAGCTTTAACACATTGATTTTCTAACCCATCTGCACAACAGAAACACTTTGGAATATTTTAAAGATACTAATATTCAAATCTCATCTACAGAATCTGAGCCAGTTAAGGGGGTACTATACAGGAGTATTTTTAAAAATGTCTCAAATGATTCTAATGTCTAGCTAACTGTCAGAACCACTGGTCTGATGAGAAGCTGCCATTAGTGAGACTCAAATTCATAACTTTGGCTCCCATTGAACATATGTTATTTGTGATAATAGATTTCACCAGTAAAGCATAAATAAAATGGCTTGCAGCTGAATAATTTCTTATTCCATTATAGTTTGTACCTGTTAACATTATAATATGTAAAATTAATGTAATGTCTTCTGATTTGACAAAAATCAAAAGATGAAAAATCACTTCAACAGATGGAAAAAATAAGATACCACTGAGCATTGTAAGTTCACACTAAAAGTGTTAGTGTTTTGCTAAATACATTGTTGCTGTGGCTTTACACTTAGCAATTATCACATTATTACAGTTTAGCTAATTCTGGCCTCCCATTTTAATGCCTTCTGGTGTCAAAAGGTGAATCTTTTCAAAAGTCTGATATCACCAGCGATGATGAATGTGAGAGACACTTTGTTTAAACTTACAAAACAGTAATTATCTAAATTAACAGCTAATTTTTAAACAAGTCTTTATATGGAAGGACACAGAAATCTTTTCCTGGCCCCAAAATCTCATTAATTTGCATCTCACTAATTTTAAGATTGTGAGAATAGTGATAGACTGAAATTCACATTTATTTATGAAAAAAGATGTTATAAGTGTTTCAGGTAAAATGGGCTAAAATAATAGAGAGGCCAATTTGCAGGTTCATATGGGGACACAGGAAGTGACCACAGACCCAGGATCTGAATTGAATGTAAAAAGCAGACCAGCTCATTTAATATTTCTTACTTCCTAACCACTATGTTAGATGTTAGAACATACTTGAGTTCTTCCCAAGAGCAGGTTTTAGTGTGGCAGGGGATTTTCAAACATAAATATAGGAAGTTAAATATAACAAAATAGATGTCAGGATGGTGACATTCGTTCACAGGATGCACCAGAAATAATTTGCCATGTTTCTTTTCCTTCCAGTGTTTAAGGGCTATTTGTAATTATGTGTTTATTTTTTGTCTAACACCCCAACTGGAGTATATGGGCAAGGACAGCACAGTCTGTGCCCTGAACAGTGCCAACATTCAGTAGAGCTGTCCGGAGTGCTCTAAAATGAAGACATTATAGACACAACAATGCAAATAAAAGTCCAGCAACCAAGTCTCCATATATTTCTAATCTAAGTCACTCTAGTCATTTCCTTCTACTTTCCCTGGATAATTTGAAGGTTACCATTTTTTGCAATCCTTTATCATGACCTTGTTCTCCTCCATTGTGTAGCACTTTTGCTCCCCTTTAGAACTTGGTAACAAACCAAACCTAGCATGCATGCTGCATCCTCTACTAAATGTTCTCTGGGTTTTATGGAAAAGATCTTCTGTTTTTCCTCTCCTAGATTCAATCTAGGAATTTAACCTTTAGCCTCTTGTATATATTTCTTCTTCTGAGGAACATGTGATAGTTTATCCCCTCTCCTTCAGCTCTATGACTATTTCATATATGCTATGAAAATTGATGGAAGTGATGGCTCTCATTCTATTAAAAGGCAACTCAGTAGAGAGCAACTTTTTTTTCTTCTTTGGGACTCTGGTGTTGAAGGTTGAGTTAATCTCACTTATTTCTTGGCACATTTTCTTCCATGCAAATCCATTGTCTTTACTTATACATCTCCTTGTATACTCACACTCCATTCTCTCCCACCACGTGCAGCCATATGAATGAGGTTTTTGTGTGTCATGTGTTTGTGTTGTTTCACACCATGTCCTTTGTTTTACATGTATGTATTTTGATTTCTGCTACCCCTGGCCCCCATATCCCACCATATCCCAGGGAAATTCCCACAGAGTCGAGAAGGGACAGGTACAGAGTATTTGTGGCAGGATTGTTTCTAAGGGCCAAGAGAGGGGTGCAGCTGGGCCTCGCTCACTGGGAGAGCAGCCAGAGCCAATCTGTGTAGATGCACCATGGAGTGGTCTACTTAAACAGCAGAGTACACAAACACACCATAATGCAGAGGAATTTTTAAAAACATGCTTAGTGAAACTAGAGAAGGGGATTTTTTTAAGAAAATATTTTCTAGATCTGTGACTGCGATTGAATAATGTTAAAAAAGGCAGGTGAAAATTATAAACTCTCCCTAGCTTCTGAAATTTTGACACAGTGTATGGTATAGTTGGCAAGATAAAGATATGCAGTTAGATATGAAAGTAAACTGATGTATGCATTTACTAATGGTATGATCTTGGGTTAATCATTTAGCCTCTATGGGATACATGTTCCTCATCTATAAAATGAACAATAATGTATAACACTACCTAAATTTAACCATTGAAATGTGTGTAGGTTTTTTAATACAACCTTGGAGGAGAAGAAAGAAACGCTATACTTTAAAATGTGAAAAAAAATATGCATAACTAATCTAACTAGGTCTTGGGTCAAATGTTCAGCATTTAATGTTCCAGGATGTAACAGTGCTTAATTGAATATCCCAGTGTTCAACATATGCTATTTAACCTAATTTTTATTATAAACTTATAATGGCTGCAATCATTATAATATCAATATAAATATTAATCTAATGATTTCATACAAGTTTTACTACAACTTTGAAATTAGGTACTATAATTCTAGGAATTACAAAAATATGAGATTTAAGCAAGTAAATGACAAGACCATGGTCACAGATTAGTAAGGAAGAGTTAAGATACCAACTTGGGTATTATTAAAATATGTAAAAACATATTGTTTTTATATATTATCATATTTTTTACATGGTGATAATACTTAATATGTGGGTTCAGCTATTTTTCCCTGAAAATGAAAATTTAAAGAGAAAATATTATTCAGTATCTTGGCTTTCATGTTCGATTACCAAGCATTTTGATAGAAGACTGGTGTTCTATATTCCTGGTGAGCCATTCAAAGGGAACACGCAGAGACATTTTTTTCCTATTCTAATGAGAATGTTCTCTTCATGCAAAAATCAGAATTGATTTCAATAATAAAATATTTCAAATAATGTTCCAGTGAAATGAAAATAAAACAAGGGACAGTTCATCATGTTGCAGGAATAAAATTCTACATTTTCTTATACACAATACACAAAATAGTGACCTCTCTAGGGTATTGAACTTATGTTCAAAAGAAAACAAGTGTCAAAGGTAGATTTAGATTTAAATACTTTCTAACTTTCTAAAATAAAAATCATACTAGTTTTCACCAGTGATATTTTAAATTGTATCTTTTTCAAAGATTTGTCAGGACTTTATTATAAGATACTTTGGTTACCTAACTAATATAGAAAGTTAAATTATTGGGGCACCTGGGTGGCTCAGTGGGTTAAAGCCTCTGCCTTCGGCTCAGGTCATGATCCCAGAGTCCTGGGATCGAGCCCCGCACTGGGCTCCCTGCTCAGCCGGGAGCCTGCTTCCTCCTCTGCCTGCCTCTCTGCCTACTTTTGATCTCACTCTCTCTCTCTGTCAAATAAATAAATAAAATCTTCTTTAAAAAAAGTTAAATTATTTATTTTTAGAGCTGCTCAATCTCGAACAATCTTTAAAAGGAACAACTACTTGTATTTTAAAACTCAGAGCTTTAAGCCTATGAAATTTAAAAAAAAATTCAATTCTAGCATAGTTAACATATGTTGGTACATTAGTTTCGGGTGTACAATATAGTGATTCAAAATTCTTTAAATTACTCAGTGCTCATCATGATAAGTTTACTCTTAATCCCCTTCACCTGCATCACCCATCATCCACCCACCTCCCTTCTGGTAACCATCAATTCTCTATAGTTGAGTCTTACCTTGTTTTTGTCGGTCTTTTCCTTTATTTCTTAAATACAACATATGAGTGAAATTATATGGTATTTGTCTTTCTCTGACTGGCTTATTTCACTTAGCATTATACATTCTAGAAACATTCATGTTGTTGCAAGTGGCAAGAATTCTATGACTATAAATATAAGACAAAAATTTATACTGGCACAAATTATCAAGAAATACTGAACCGGTTTTTTTTTCCCCTTTGGGGGCAGAAAAATGAGTAAGTAGATTTTTTAAAAATTCAAGATGGATAAATATACCTGATTTTATGCTTTAATACATATATAAGCTGGGCTAATTATATTTGAATAAAGATACATGAATAATAATTACAAGCACAGGATGTTTCCTATAGTAGAAATTGATGAATATTCAGTTTTTTCTTGTATCACCAATACTGAGAATTTCAGGGAACGCTCAATAAATATTTTTGAAGTACTGAATGAACATAGTTTTTATGAAGATTTATATAAATATTTTTAAATATATATTGAGTTGTAGGTGGTTTTGTATACTTTGGTTATTAACACATTCTCAGATATGATTTGCAAATACTTTTATCCCATTCTCATTATTTTTCATTTTGTTTCTTTTGCTGTGCAGAAGCTCTTTAGTTTTATGTGGTTTTACTTGTTTTATATTTTGCTTGTGTTTAAAGTATCATATCTAAAAAATCAATGCCAAGACCATGTAATGGAGCTTTTATTCCCATGTTTTCTTTAAGGAGTTACATGGTTCAGGTCTTCTATTTAAATATTTAATCCATTTCTAATTAATTTATGTAAGTTTTATAAGATAGTTTAACCTTCTTTAGGGTAGTGATCCAAAGGGCACGTGCACTCGAATGTTTATAGCAGCAATGTCTACAATAGCCAAACTATGGAAAGAACCTAGATGTCCATCAACAGACGAATGGATAAAGAAGATGTGGTATATATACACAATGGAATACTATGCAGCCATCAAAAGAAATGATATCTTGCCATTTGCGACGACGTGGATAGAACTAGAGGGTATCATGCTTAGCGAAATAAGTCAATCGGAGAAAGACAACTATCATATGATCTCCCTGATATGAGGGATAGGAGATGCAACATGGGGGGTTAAGGGGGTAGGAGAAGAGTAAATGAAACAAGATGGGATTGGGAGGGAGACAAACCATAAGTGACTCTTAATCTCACAAAACAAACTGAGGGTTGATGGGGGGAGGAGGGTTGGGAGGGGGGTGGGATTATGGACACTGGGGAGGGTATGTGCTATGGTGAGTGCTGTGAAGTGTGTAAACCTGGCGATTCACAGACCTGTACCCCTGAGGATAAAAAATATGTTTATAAAAAATAAAATTAATAAAAATTAAAAAAAAAAATAGTTTAACCTTCATTCTTTTACTTGAGACTATCCAGTTTTTCCAGCATGATTTTTTGAAAAGATTATCTTTCTCCCTGAATATTCTTATCTCCCTTGTCAAATATAAGTTGAGTATATGCTTGGGTTTATTTCTAGGCTCTCAATTCTGTTCCATTGATCTATTGTCTGTTTTTATGCCAGTACCATATGGTTTTGATTAGTACAGCTTAAAATCAAGAAGTGTGAGGCCTTCCCCTTTGTTGTTCTTTCAGGATTCTTTTGGCTATTTGGAATCTTCTGTGATTCCATATAAATTTTACTACTATTTTTTCTACTTCTGTAAATAATCCTATTCAAATCATTACAGTGATTATATTGAACTTGCTTTTGGTAGTATGAACAATATTAATTCTTCCAATGTATGAACGTGGGATACTTTTCCATTTATTTGTGTCTTTTATTTAATATCTCATAGTTTTCAGATAGAGATATTTTCCCTCCTTGGCTAGGTTCATTCCTAAATATTTTATTGTTTTTGATGCTATTGTAAATGGGATTTTTTTCCAGATAATTTGTTGTTAATGTCTGGAAATGCTACCAATTTTTGTACGTTAATTTTGTATCCTGAAACTGTATTGAATTTATTGATTAGATCTAAAGGGTTTTTTTTTTTTTTTTGGAGTTTTTAGGATTAGCTCTACATAAAATTATGTCACCTGCAAATAGAGATAATTTTATTTCTTCCATTCTAGTTCTGATGCCTTTCTTTTTCTTACTTGGTTACTCAAGCTAGGACTTCTGGTGTTATGAATGGAGTAGTAAGAATGGGCACACTTGTTTTATTCCTGTTTTTTGAGAAAAATGAGCATTTCATCATTTAGTATGATGAAAGCTGTGGACTTAACATATATGACCTTTATTACATTTAGGTACATTCCTTTTGTACCTAATTTGTTTAGAGTTTTTTGTTGTTGTTGTTTTTGTTTTTTTCTGGTTGTAAAATCCATTATCTTTTTTTAATGTGCTTTATTTTTTAGCATGTTTTTTAGTATTTTACTGTTTTTTTATCATTTTAATTTATTTTCAGCATAACAGTAATTATCATATGGTTTCACTTATTTGTTTAGAGTTTTTAATCATGAATGGGTGTTTCATTTTCTCAGATGTGTCTATTGAGATGACTGTACAATGTTTTCTTTCATTCTATTAATGTATCAGATTGCTTGATCTGATTATGTCAAACTATCCTGGTATTCCATGTGTAATTCTATTTGATTGTAGTGAATGACCCTTTTAATGTGCTGCTGAATTTAGTCTGCTGGTGTTTCACTGAGAATTTTTGCATCTATATTTATAAGGAATATTGTTCTGTTGTTTTCTGATAGTGTCTTTCTCTGGCTTTGGTATCAGGGTGATGATGGCCTGAGAAAATGAGTGTGGAAACCATTTAGTCTTGGGTTTTTCTTCATTGGGAGATTTTTGATTACTGATTCAATCTTGTTATTATTAAATGATTGATTCTGACATTCTATTTCTTCCTAAGTCAGTCTTGGTAGTTTGTTTCTAAGAATTTTTTCCATTTATTCTAGGTTGTCCAGTTTGCTGGAGTACAGTTGTTCATAGTAAAGTCAAGATTCTTTGCATTTCTGTGATGTCATTTGTAATGTTTACTT
Organism: Lutra lutra; assembly: GCF_902655055.1. Classification (NCBI taxonomy): domain Eukaryota; kingdom Metazoa; phylum Chordata; class Mammalia; order Carnivora; family Mustelidae; genus Lutra; species Lutra lutra. Next base: position 8,724,577 of record NC_062289.1, on the reverse strand, counting down.
TTGTTGATTTAGGTTGTATTTTTGTTCCCCCTCCCTTGGTTAGTCTAGATAAAATTTTGTCAATTTTGTTTATCTTCTCAAAGAACCAACTCTTAGTTTGGTTAGTCTCACCTACTGATTTTCTTTTCCCTATTTCATTTTTTCTGTTCTATTTTTTTTTATTACCTCCTTTCTTCTACTAACATTAGGCTCAGTTTCTTCTTTTTCTAGTTCTTTAAGGTATAGAATTGGGTTGTTTGGGATCTTTCTTGCTTCTTAATGTAGGCGTATATTGTTATGAAGTTTCCACTAAGACCTGTCTCTTGCTGCATCCCATACATTTTCGTATTTGTGTTTTCCCTTTTTTTTTTTTTTTAAGTTTTATTTATTAGCCTGAGAGAGAGAGAGAGAGGAGAGAGCAGTTAACAGGAGGGTTAGAGGGAGGGAATCCTAAGCAGACTCCACACCAAGACCAGACAGAGCCTGATAGGCTCAGTCTCACAACCCTGAGATCATGACCAGAACCTAATGCTCATGACTAGAGTCAGATGTTTAAGTGACTGAATCACCCAGGTACCCTGGTTATTTGTGTTTTAATTTTTGTTCATCTCAAAATGCTTTGTTTCCCCCTTTAACTTATTCTTTGATCCATTGGTTACTCAGAAAACTATTGGAAAATTCACAAATACATTGAAATTAATTCTGTTGATTTCTAGTTTTATACTAGCATGGTGATAGAAGACATTTGGTATCTTTTGAGAGTATGATTTCAATCTTCTCAAATTTTCTAATATTTATTTTGTGGCCTAACCTATGGTCCATCCTAGAAGATGTTCATGTGAACCTAAGAATATGTATTCTGCTATTGCCAAATCAAATTGTTTATAGTATTCAAATTCACAGTTTTCTTGCAGGTTATCTGACTGTATGACATGTCCATTATTGGGAGTGGGGTATTAAATTTTCCTACTATTATACTGCTATTTATTTCTGGCTTGCTTTATGCATTTAGGTTCTCTGATGTTAGGTACATAGATATTAACAATTATTATATCTTCTTGATATATTGACCCTTTTATCATTATATAATGACCTTATTTATCTCTCTTTACTATTTTTAAAGTCTAATATTTGGATAGCCATCTCTGCTTATTTTTTTTTTCCTTCACTCAATGTGTGTCTTTAAGGATAAAGTCAATGTCCTGTATGCAACATATCATTTAATCTTTTTTTTTTAATCCATTCAGCCATTTTGTGTCTTTTGATTATAGAATTTAATGTTTTTATTTGAGGTAATTATTGATAAGAAATTACTATTGCTGTTTTGTTCATTGTTTTCTGGTTGGCTTGCAAGTCCATTGTTCTTCTTATCCTGCTATCGTGTGTGTGTATGTGTGTGTGTGGTTTTTTTTTTTTAAAGATTTTATTTATTTTTCTGACAGAGATCACAAGGAGGCAGATAGGCAGGCAGAGAGAGAGAGAGGAGAAAGCAGGCTCCCCGCCAAGCAGAGAGCCCAATGCGGGACTCGATCCCAGGACCCTGAGACCATGACCCGAGCCGAAGCCAGAGGCTCAACCCACCTAGCCATCCAGGTGCCCCTGTGTGTGTGTTTTGATGTCATGTGAGATCATGCATTGACTTCTTTATCATGTTCTTATGTGTGAATACTCCAGGTGTTTCCCTTATGGCTATAATGAGGGTTACCTAAGATACTTTTAAATTATAACACCCTATTTTTAAACTAATACTTAAGCTTTGAACTTTTACTTCTCCTTGCCCTCACATTTTAGGTTATTGGTGTTACAGTTTACATATTTTTTTATATTGCACAATAACAGTTTAATATGGTTATGGTTATTTTAACTTTTTAAAATTTTAAACTAGAGTTGTTAAGTACTTAATGCACCACCATTACCATATTAATGAATTCAACTTTGACTATATATTTACCATTACCAGTGAGTTTGATACTGCCTTGTGTTTTTATGATGTTAACTTACATCTTTTTATTTCCACTCATGGAATTCCTTTTTGCTAGTGGTGATGCATTTCCTTAGCATTTGTCTCTGAAAGTCATTTTCTTTCAATATTTTGAAATATGTCATCCCATTCTCTTCTGGGCTGAAAAGTTTCTCTTGAGAAATCTATCTGTAGTCTTACAGGGTTCCCTTGTATGTAACTTCTCTTTTGCTGCTTTTAAAATTTAGCTGTCTTTGATTTGACAATTATGTGTCTTGGTGTAGTCCTGTTTGAGGTCAACCCATTTGGAATCCTTTAGGTCTCTTGGATCTGGATGCCTTTTTCTCTCTCTTTGCAGGTTTGCAAAGTTTTCAGCCATTTTATTGCTTTAAATATTTCTCTTCTCCTTCTGGAATTCCCATAATGTGAATATTGGGGTTTTTTGTTTTGTTTTATTGTTGTTGTTATTGTTTTCTTTATTGTTTCCCAAGGCTTTCTTCTTTTTTCTTTTTGCTCCTGTGGATAATTTGAAATGCCTTATCATCCAGGTCATTGCTTCTTTCTTCAGCAGGTCAAGTCTGCTTCTGAGGTTCTCCATTGAATTCTTCAGTTCAGTTGTGATTTGAACTCCAGAATTTCTCACTTTTTTATGGTTTCTATTTCTTTGTCAAATTTCTTGTTTTGTTGATTCATTATTTTCCTAATTTTATTTAGTTGACTATGTATTCTTGTAAGTTTACTACAGTTCTTTAAGAGTATTATTCTGAATTTTTGTCTGACGGTTCACATATCTCCATTTCTTTACGATCAGTAAAGAGCTTTGTTAGGTTGTAGTAGCCATTCTTGCTACTTTCTAAACCAGTCTGTCTTACTGTCTGTGCTGCAAGGTGGTGCTTCAGCCTTATTCCCATGTTCCAGGATTCTCTCAGTGGTGTTTTGTCCACTAATAGTTGTTAGTTATTCTTCTTGTGTGGGGGAACAAAGTCAGGAATGACTTCTTTTGCCATCTTTTTGGTGTCACGCTCCATAAATCAAAATCACTTTTTCAGAGTTAAAGTAGTGCATCGAATTCCAATTTGTATGTTCTAGGGCTGATTATCATATTTCAGGATACAATTGGACATAACTCTGGAAGAGTCAGAGAGTTGAGAGCTAAGTAAGAGTTGAGATCCATAAATACGCACATGTCAGGATGGAGGTAAGCCAGAGCTAGAATGTCAAACCTAGCTTAAAATTATTTTGGTAGGCAGCCCACACAAGATAATTCTAAAAGGGGTGTTCCAAACGTGATTCTGAAGAATTCAGGAGCAGGGAGTCCTTGAAGGTAGCATACAGTCGTCATCATCCCTCATCAAACCTTCTTGTACGAGTTTTCTAAAGCAGAGAACTCTTGTTCTGACAGAGAAGACAGCTGTGATCAATCAGGGTCCCAGGTGAAAAGGAAGTGGAATTCTCAGCAGTGTATCAAGAAAAAGACCCAGTCTCAAAGCTGAGAGACAGCTTGATCTGATGTCTTGATCTCAGAATGAAGCAGAACACTTTAGAGGCTGTGTAAAGACAAATGATCAACAAATGTTTCAGAGTGGTAATCCTGGGTTCCTTAAGATCTTCCTTACTAAAGCCAGGAAAATCTCTAGAAAACAAATATGAAAATATATTAGTGCTGGAGGTGGGAGGAGAGAAGGAGGCAGAGACTGAGAATTTGTTAAGGATTCCAAAGTGACACCTAGGGACCCCAAAGGATTATGTCACATTTCTTCTCCTGTGTATTTGTTATTTTTTCCAATTTATACATAGAAATATATCTATAGTCCCAATTCTCCAAGAACTTATATTCTAGAAAAAGAGAATTACAGTGATAGCATCCCAATGTACAATAAACAGAAGCATATGTGGGGTGGAAGGTATGAGAAGGTGGTCTGGGAGGTCCCACTCACTTGGGTGATGTTTGAAAAAATGTTAGGTCTTTCTGTTCCTCAACTATGTCAATCATGAACTGACAGAGTAGGATTAAATGAGGTTCAACTGCCACTTCTAGCATTATTCTTTAGAACTTTAATTCAAAGTTAATATCTCATACTATTCAAAAATTTTAAATCATCAAATTTTCCATAGCTGTTTTGTAATGTCCTCTCAGAGGCATTAAACAGGGCTCCAAGGTCTTTATAAATAGAGTTCCTTCATTAGAGGTGGACTACAGGATGCATGTTGTTTGAGGCAACATGATGGGTTAGATGACTTTAGCAGGTATTTTTCATCTCCATGATCCTATGGAAACAGTTTGCTTCCTGACTTTATTAAAATATTTTTCCAACTCTAAAAATCATAAAACAGTGTAAAGCACATTTTTAAATTTTCATGATTGCCGTAAGATAAGCACATACCCTTCATAGGTACTCAATTTTTATTATTTCAATGTATGCACTTTTAAAACGGAATTGTCTACATGCAACCGGCAAGACTCATTTTGATGGTTTTGCATGCTATGTCCAAATGTAAATCATTTGGAACATTAACTTTTTAACTTTAAAGCTCTGGCAGTTTAAAATCTTGTTCAATGTGCAGTTTTATACTTCATGACATCGGCAAAATTTCAGACTAGTGGCAAATTGATGGAGAAGGTAATCTTTAAATTTTAGTCAAATTAAAACTACTTCCATATTCCATATGTGGAATAAAGCATTCCATATTCAAAGATAAAATTTCTTTTTCCTTAAATAGTACATATGTGCAATATTGCTATGATTGACAGATGACCAAGGGCTATAACATAAAATACCAATAAGTGAATTGTCGTTCATCCTGCACATGATGTATAGTATAGTAACCTTTCATGCTGCATCAAAGGATACTGTACTGAGTTCTTACCAAGTACCAGGTCCTAATTAAGTAGCAATGGTAAAATGGTGACATAAAAATTCAACAGTGGTGATATCTATACATATATCTGATTGTATATCTCAGTAACAGAGATATACATATACATCTGATATATATATCTGAGATGTAGGTATGGTATATATGTGAATATACACATAAAAACATGTATTTACACACATACATGCATAAGGATTTTATATATAAAACGTTCAAAACAAATCAGGTTCCTTTAACCACATATTCCATTGCTGCTACTAAAAATTTCATTCCATCCCTTCACAACAAAAACCTTGGAAGAAATATATTTACTTAGCTTTACTTCATTCTCTTTTTAAATACCAGCAGTGATATTATAACTACTTCCTCTTTACTAAAAGGAAAGATGTCAAGATCACAAATGTTTCCCCCACACTTAAAGTCAATGGTTCATTCTGTCTTCATCTTTCTGAAAAGTATCATGATTTGACACACCCAGTTGTTCACCTTCTTAAGGTAGTATACTCACATGGATTCTGGAAAAAACAATGTTTCTTGCATTTCACCTTCTGCTCTACTTGCTTATCTCGATCTTGTTGATTTTTTCTTCATGTCTCCAATTTGGCACATATGAGGGTCTTCAAAGTTATCTTTTAGCTTATTCTGTTTTTGCTGCGCTCACCCCAGAGAGGTTATCTTTAATCCTTGTGGCTTCAGAATCCATCTTTATGTTGATCGTTCTCAATTTTTTATCTTCAAACTTGCTTCTCTAGCTATTCCTGTGCTCAGGCAAAATAGCGGAGTCATTTTTTAGCTCTTCTTTCTCCCCTACCTCATATAAAATCAAAACACACATTCTGGAAGTCTCTTATTTCTAATATATCACAAATGTGACCACTTCTCACCAACCTCATGACTGCCAGTCTTACTCAAGACACCATTATCTTTTGACTATTAACTAGATAATAATAGGAGAAAGTGGGGGAGGTGGGGAACAGAGGGTTTTATGACAGCTCCACTTTGCCTTCAATTTTTATGTAAACCTAAAACTGCTCTAGAAAATAAAGCCTGCTAAAAGTGTCTAAAACTCTTACATGCTAAAATTCTATTAAACATCTCCAGTGTTACACCACTTACTTCAGTACCTATACTATCAAACTGCACTTTAAGTACTAAGTAAACAAAATTAAACACTTCATGGCATTTTGCCTTTTAGAAGAATATGGTCTTTGGTGGGGGGGGATCCCCTCAATTTTAATAATCTTCAAAAGGAGAAATATACTCACATTATTAATTTAGATATATAATAGGTAGTGTTTTCTTATGTAAGTATAATAACTGGTGTTCTATAGTGATGGCTATTTTTCACAAAATTCCCTGAATAACAGAGTGAACTAGTAGCCCAGGATATTCTGCATTATAGTCCTTAGCTAATACATTTCTTTGATGTTTACCATTTCTAGTACATGAAATGTCCATGGTAATCTTAATGTAAAATATTTAATGATATTAATAGTTGTATTAGTTTATATTTACTCAAATTTAGGGAAATTAGAATTCCAAAGAATTGCATGATTTTTATCTCACCATATAGATTGGAAACTCTTACATTGGTCTCTCTGTGTAGAACGTGTTCACTCAGTGGCCTAGGTGTAGAGGGCAAAGTGGATGTATATAAACAAGATCACCAACAGCACTCGGGGATTTTTCCAGTATATAGCCCACTTCATTTATGTGCACTTAAGGCATGTTTGTTTGCTTTCACTTACTCACTTAACTTTATATGGGTAGTCTAGATGAATTGAATAGCAGCATTCCAAGCTAGGGTCTTTTAATGTTCTTTTTTTCTTTTTTAGTTTTTGTTTAAATTTCAGTGACTTAACATACAGTGTAGTAATAGTTTCAGGTCTTCAATATAGTGATTCACAAGCTGGTGTCTTTTTTTTTTTAAGATTTTATTTATTTATTTGACAGACAGAGATCACAAGTAGGCAGAGAGGCAGGCAGAAAGAGAGGAGGAAGCAACCTCCCTGCTGAGCAGAGAGCCTGATGCCAGGCTTGATGCCAGGACTCTGGGATCATGACCTGAGTGGAAGGCAGAGGCTTTAACCCACTGAGCCACCCAGGTGCCCCCAAGCTGGTGTCTTATAAAGCAGATACTGTTGTGTGGCATTCTTAACATGAGAAGCCTTCATTCTCTACCAGTTTGGATGACGTGCTTCTCCAATTCTTTGTAGCCTATATGCAAGGAAGTTTGTGTCAGATACATAAGGATTTTTTTTTCATACTGTCTCTAGTAACTTCTGGCCAAATGCAAAATAAACTATGTTAAGAGCTCATCCAATTTGGAATGTATTACATGAGAAAACATCCTTCAAACGAGCAATTCTCAACACTGGTGGTCCTAACAGAAAATTTCTGGAAGTTCTGTGAAGTCAAAACTACTTTTATAGCAATTTAAAGTTGTTTTTCACTCTTTTCATTATATTGATTTTGAACTGATAGCTAAAAATAAACAGCAGGGCAGTTGGTTGCAGTGACTCCGATTGTAGGAGACATTGTACTTAAAGAAATGTGCAAAAAATATTTTGAAAATTTGGAATGCATATTACTCTGTTGAAAGAATGCTGTTTTATTAGTAGTATTTAGATGTCAGAATTAGATTTTCATTTTAAGGAGTGAGCTTTAGGTACTGGTCATCTGTCTTTTTTCTATGAGCACTAATGAGTCTCCTTTGATTTTTGTAATATCACTAATGCTATGACTGGAAGTGGTGTGTTGAAATGAAAATATGCCAGCTTCATTCTTCTTACAAAGAAAACATTTCTTCCACGAAATAGTATTTCAAGACTACATAAAGTTTGTAAAACAGGACTACGTTTTCTATTTACTATTTCATTTACTATTTCTTGTTGTCATTTAAAATAGCTTAACCATGACAATAGGGAAAAATCTAAGTTGATCATAAATTCATTTTTACTAGAAATATGTGAAATATTTAAACTTTTTTTTACATTTAAACATTTATCCTAATGTGCCAGTTAACTCTTTTCTCTTGTCTTAAGCAATTTAGTTACTGCCATAAATGCTGATTATTCCAGATAGCAGTCATCAACATTATTCAGAGGAAATCTATGAGAGTTTCTTGAGGAATTATCTGGAAAGATATGGCTATTGGTCCAGGTACAAAATAATCAAAATTATAGTAGACAAATGCAGGAATTTTGGAGTCCAGAAGCGTAAATATAATTCACAAACAATGTGGTGTCCATATCTGTTTAAAAAACAGTTTTAGAAACATTGCAGTTTTGAAAATCTCTTCTGGTTCTTTGAAACTTTTAGGGGAATGTATCCAATAATCATGCTTATAGGTTATACATACAGAAGTTCATATACAGGTTCATATGAATCTTTTCTTAAAATGGAAGGGTATATATTTCAGTGTAAGTTTTCTATTTGAATCTTATTCAATGGAATGAAGATTTAGTTTGTCTTGCCTTATTTTCTGTCCCCAGAAAGAACCCCATATAAAAGCTCTTAGATACTTCTAATGTAAGAGTATTCATTCAAGAACGTGCAGAGTAAGTAACTTCACCTGCCTGTTTTTGTCATTTTGGAAATTATTATCTGGAAAAATATGTGTATTGTAGAGGAAAATATTTCTTCCTGTTATCATGCATTACCCATCTTTCATTATAGTCCCTTTTAGAGATTTAGGGGTTCACTTTTAAATTTTAACAAATGAATATTACAATATCTTTCTTCTGTGGGAAGTTAAGGATTAGTCCTTTGATTTATAAGCCCATCATAAAAATATCTCTTGTTTCCCCTTCTCTTCCTTTCTATATTACTTTTCTGTAGTCTACTTGTTTATAAAACACCTTTCTGAAGACTTTTTTCTACTTATTCTTTTTAACAATTTCATCTTGAAATAACTATTTCTCTTCCTAATTTTGGATATCTAACTTTTGTATTATTAATAATAGCATGAGCATTAGTTGTAATCAATTAAGAATACTCATTGGCTTTTAAATATTCCATTAGTTCCTAACTTGTTTTCCTTCATTTTTGTTTTTTGGGATGCAGGTCATGGGGTTCTTAATAAAATTCCATATCATTGTGGAAACAGATTTCTGTCAGATAGTGCCTGCCATACCATTGGCCATCTACACAGTCTTAAAAACTGGACTGACTTGCTAGAGTACAGAGGCAAGAGAGTTTCCTAATCAGGTTTTGTTTTTGTTTCTTTGAAGTGGGCTCCATGCTGGGCTCACAACTCAGAGATCAAGACCAGAGGCACCCCCCAAATCATGTTTTAGTAAGTAAAATTGAGTAGTTTTGTACTGAATCCTCTTATTTTTAATGTTTAAATTTCTTTAGAGCTTTATAATTTAATCCCATTTGACCTTTGCATTTTTATAATGAATGTTTTCATAATTTCCTTTTTTTCGGTTTATATAATGAGAACTGGATTTTTATACCTGTATTCAACATTATAAAACTATTTTATAGTCTCACAAGTCTCATTAAGTCTTGTGGCTCATGATATGTGATAACAGATTGAAACTTGGGGAGGAAATGGCAATTTTACTTCTTTCATTGAGTTTCATGATGCTGGAATTCATTCCAATATCCAAAGGCAAAGAGGCACATAGCCCAGTGCTCTTAAAAAGCTTCTTCTGAAAGCTGACATCTGTTGTATGTTAATTGAATAAAATGAAATAGGAAAAGAGGGATTGTTTGTTCCCTGGGTACTTTATTACTGTTTTTGCTATTCAGATTCTCAAAGAAAAAAATGGGGAATATGTGTATCATGTGATGATTCTACAAGGGCTGCTGTCATGAAAATTAATATTGATATTATTTGACAATGTTTTGTCTTCCTTTGATGTTAGACAAGACATTAATATTCCCTGCACAAACATTTTAGCATATTACTAAGGTTAAAGCGACTTGAAGTCAGTTTTAATAAAGAACCATATCAAAACCCTTGTGAAACTTGTAATAACAAATTAAATACCCTTAACATTTTGTAACACATCTTTATGAGACAATTCTACTCTAAGGAAAGAGAAGCTCTGTAGTTGTCTTCAATTTGGATAAAATTAATACCATTTAAGAGTTCCTTATCAAGATGCCACACCATAAGCACTTGGGATATTGCTGCCTCACGTGATCCCATAGAATCCTGAAGTGTTCTCTCGGCTACAAACTTGCCATATGATATCATTGCTTTGATTCTGCAGTCGCTATGGTACCCTGAACATATTCTCAGTATTAGTCCCTCAGGGCATAAATTAAGAAACACCAGCTTTGTAGGATGTCAAGTGCTTAGCTCCCACTGGTCATGATGCTGGTTTAATTTATTGAAAAGAAAAGAAAACTGGCTCTGAGCTTGAATAAACTGCTTAATAGAATCCTTTGTATATAAATACCAATAATCATATAAAGTTAACGTGGTTGAAACATTTTAAAGCAATGTTACACTTTTTAAAAGCAATACTTTTTAGATTAAGACACCAGTGTCCATTTAAATTCCCAGTTCTTGAGGCGTATTTCAAAAGTTCATTTTACAGAGATAGAGCAATGAGATATTCTAGATTCAACTGATGCAATTAAGGTAATACTCTTAAGAATTTTGGAATCACGGTCTATATTCAATTGACTTCTTTTGTCACACCCACTTTTCCTTACGAAGGCTCTGCATTACATGATACTAATACTCCCTAACACTAATTTTTATTTGGCTTAATATTTACTTCTGTTTGTTTGCTTTAAGAACTAATTGATATCTAATTCACATACTACAAAATTCATTCATTTGAAGTGCTCAATTCAATGGTTTTTACTAAAATCAAAGTTGTGCAACAATTAGTATAATCTAATTTTAAGACTGTCATCATCCCCAAAAGAAACTACCTGCCCACCAGCAGTCATTGCTCATTCTCCCTTACTAACCATTAACCTACTTTCTGCCTCTATGGATTTACCTATTTTGGACATTTCATATAAGTGGAATCATAGAATACATAACCTTTTAGGACTGGTTTCTGTCACTTAGCATAATGTTTTCAAGGTTCATCCACATTGTAGTATAGATCAATCCTCCTTTCCTTTTATGACCAAATAATATTCCATTATATGGATATACCACCTATATTTTTCATTCCTCGGTTAATGAGTATATGCGATGTTTTCATTTTGGGGTTATTATGAAGTTTTTGTGTAGATGTATGCTTTTATTTCCTTTGGAGTTGTTCGATCTTATGACAATTCTTTTGTTTACGTTTTTGAAGACTGTTGAACTATTTCCAAATGTGGCTGCAGTATTTTATAGTCTCACAAGCAATGTTTGTAGGTTCCAATGTCTCCACATTCTCACCAACACCTGTTAGAGTCCATGTTTTTCATTATAGCGATCCTGGTGGAGATGACATGGCATCTTATTGTAGCTTTAATTTGAATTTCCTTAATAACAACAGATTTACTGTTTGCTTTGATACTTAGTTTTCATATACTAAGGGGTCACTTGTATTTTTTCTTGGGAAAAATATATATCCAGATACTTTGTCCATTTTAATTGGGATATTTGTTTTTGTTTTGTATATTCTGGACAGGAGTCCCTTCTCAGATATAGGATTTAAAACTATTTTCTCATTATGTAGATCGTCCTTTCAAATTCTTGGTAGTTCTTTTTTTTTTTTTTAAACATAAAGCAAATTGGCTTCATCAAAATTAAATTTTTTATATGGTTTGGTTTTACATATAAAAAATACTGCCTAATTCAATGTAGTAGAGATTTACTTCCCTATTTTGTTGTAAGAGTTTTAGATCTTATATTTAGGTCTATAGTACTTTCTGAGTTAATTTTTTTTAAAGATTTTATTTATTTATTCGACAGACAGAGATCACATGTAGGCAGAGAGGAAGGCAGAGAGAGAGAGAGAGAGAGGAGGAAGCAGGCTCTCCACCGAGCAGAGAGCCCGATGCGGGGCTCGATCCCAGGACCCTGAGATCATGACCTGAGCTGAAGGCAGAGGCTTTAACCCACTGAGCCACCCAGGTGCCCCTCTGAGTTAATTTTTATAAATGAAGTGATATAGTGGTTCAACTTCAACATTTTGCTTGTGGGTAACTAACTAGTTGGCCCAGTACTATTTGTTGAAATGATTATTCTTTCTCATTGAAATAATCTGCCAATACCCAGTCAACCACAAATGTAAGTTTCTTTCTGGTATGTGAACACAAATTTTATTCCGTTGACCTAAATGTCTATCCTGCCAGTTAAAAATTGTGAATCCTATAGCTTTTGAGTAAGTGTTGAAACCAGAAAGGCTCAGTTCTCCAAATCTATTCTTCTTTTCTAATTCTTCTTTTGTTTTCACACTTTTGGGGGGGGGAGGGGGGGCAGTAAGAACATTGAGGTTTATTACAGATTTATCTACATGCACCTCCAAGGAGAAAGAAATTCTGGCACTCAAATATGACCACTTAAAAAGTTATTCTGGCTTTTATTGCTAAGATAAAAGTGCCTCTGGAGAAATGATTGGTTCAAATAATTGGAAATATTATTCTCGTCATTGCATTCACTATAAGGCCCACATAGAGAAAACACTCTCCAGGTTTCTAAAAATACAGTTTCCTTAAAATGGGACTATCTTAGATCTGAACCTTGTGGGGATTAAACCATATACTTAGAAATTACAACTTTTCCTCTAAAAAACTTAATTTATACATTGAGTTATTTAGCTGAGATATACTCATATTAGTTTCACTAACCTTACATTGACAATAATTGCATTGTCACCTTAGCTCATTAGAAAAGTTATAGTTTATAGAACCTCAAAGGTCAATAAATTATTTCAGCATGGATTTATCCAGTGCGAGCTTAACATTTCTCAACATTTCTAAACTGTCCAGGAGACAATGAAGCTGCTCACATTAAATGGAAAAAACTTGGTAGAAATTTACCAGCAAGTGTCATGAACCTTGAAAGTCTTATGAAATTCAATGACATATATATATATATAAAAGTCAGTAAGAAACGAGTAATTCTGGTAAATCACACTTATCATCATGGGTTACAAGATCACATAACAGTTTATATTCCATTAAAATGAGATCACGTTACCTCACAAATAAACATATTTAAATAAAATGAGATCTCAAATTTTGAATATCTTAGTAATAATTTGAAGTCATTCAATTTAAATCATCCAATAATTTCTATAAAAGTAGGAACGTATTGTTCCATTTAAAGACTTAAGTTAATTTTAACATTGAAAAATAGGTGGGATCATGTAACACAAGCTATAAATTTTTCCAAATGCAACCACTATCCATTAGAGATGACCAAGAGAAATTTTAGTAAAACATTCCTATTGATTTTGTCTTTTTTTTTTTTAAGGAGAAGAGCCTACTGTGGTATAATCTTTAATAACATGGTTCAGAATACTTCAGTTCCAACTATAAATATCTATACAAGATTTAGTCTGTTAATTATTTGAAGTTGGCAAGTTGTCACACCCACTTATTCCTTACAAAGGCTCTGCATTACACGAGTTGGATTTAGGGAATTTATGCATAGGATACTTACTTGAATTTGTGCCATCATTCCTTCTTACCTTCATTAGATTCTAGGCTGGAAAGATTATGAAGACATCCCACTGTGGATGCCCTGGAGCAGAGTTGGACCAGATTGACCAGGAGGACTTGCCAGAATACTCCATGCTCAACATGTCAGTTAAATTTCTGTGACAAGAATCAGTCCTGTTCAGTTGCTAACGGAAGTATGTAGCACAACTGATGATCAACTGTTTTCAGTTAAATTTAAAGATTTATAATACAAGTGAAAATAGAATTTATGTGCTGTCATGTGCAGTTCTAACGAGCTTTCCTTTTCTAGCCTTTATATTATTTTCCTTTCTTTGCAATGGTAGAAATGAGTAATTTCCAGAAATTGCAGGGTTTTTTATTTATTTATTTTGGGGGGGGGGGCCTTTAGCTAAAACCATTGTCTTCATATTACCAGACTTGGACTATAGCTTGGACCTTGTTATATTGCCAGTTTGATTAGATTATAAAGATACAGTTTAAACAAATTTTTCTTGAATCATAAATTTTGGGGAATCTACCCAGGTTTTAGCCAGACTGCCTGGAGCTTTAACAGAGTAGCAGTAGGAACAAAGAAATTACTATCTACTCACAGTATATGTTGAATTGGATTTATCTGGCATATAAAAGTTTTAGGATACTATTGATACAGAATTTTTTAAATTACAGCCTACTTTCTTGGCAAAGACTGTTAGCAAGAGTGGAAGGGCATCTGTTGCTTTAACTCATCCATCATCCATTTTTTCTTCCTTATTTTTAACATGTAAACACTATTCTAAGCACTAGAAATATATACATGAATAAAATGAATATCTTTTCTGCATGGAATTTGCATTCCAGTGGAGAGAGACTAAGCTAATATATAAATCATATAACTGTTAGGGAAAAAAAAAAATTGGTGTTCTTGCTTTGGGAACAGGTTACAGTATTAAATATGGAGCCTGGTCTCAGATTTGAGTAAATACACACAAGATGCTAATCATTCAAATATCTGTTAAAAGATTCTAGGCAGAAGGAAGAATCAGTTGAAAGTCCTTGATGGAAATGATCAAATAGAGAAAGAAACCAGACGATATATGACCAAGCACTACATACTGATGCAACTATGTATGTTCTTGAATAGGTGAAAGAAAGTAGGACCTAGTGCACAGTTGGGGGCAGGGCAAATTAAGTATATATCAAGTATGTATTATATAATTTATATAAATACTAAAGTATATTTATATAACTAGTAAAGTATACATATATGCTACATATATAACTATATAAAATAGTATATATATACATGTATACTAAAGTATACATGTATACTTTAGTAGTTCTATAAATATATAGTATATATAAATACTAAAGTATATATATAAATAATATAAATTGTGTGTTTATATATACATACTCTCTATATGTATGTATACACATGCTTATACAATATATGGCTGCAACATTATCAAGCTCAGTCTATGAGAGGAAGACAGAAAATGACAACTACAGTTTGATAAATTCAAGGATAAAGGTAAACAACAGGTACAATTGAGTAGCTGAGGAAAGCTACAGCTTTCACGGATGGGTAATTGTATTGACTTCTACTCATAGAATATGCCAAGGAAAAGCATCATCATTATCATCTGGGAACTTGGCAAAATGCAAAGATCTTCAGGCTTACCTGAGACCAGCCGAATTATTTGCATTTTAACAGTACCCTAAGATAATTCATAAAGATGTTCAGTTTAAGAATCCTGTTTTAAAGGATTTTAGGAGTAGGGTGGGCCATTCCAGAGGGCAGATAGAATGTGAGTAAAGGCCTGGGAAAAGAAAAAAGAGAGAACATGCCCACCATTGCTCCCACCAAACCCTCCATGCTATATGCTGAGAACTGCAGAATGTTAGGGTTACTGGAGAAAAAAACAAAAACGAAAACCTGCGATTTCCCTGAGATTACCCTGGGAGGCAGTAATGTGAGAGAGGAAAATAGAAAAGGGTTTATGAGCTAATCTGGGCACTGAGAATCTTTTTGTAGGTACTGGAGGCTATTAAGCAATTCGTCTAGTGAGGCAACATGATCTGCATTTTAGCCAAGTCTTTGAAGTGGCCAGATGAGGGATTGTGAAGGCCTGGATTACACGTTGGGCACTTTCCCTCGCACTTAAAACATCCCTGAAGTTAACTTAAAAGTTTTGGGTTTGGGTGTTTTTGGTTTTTTTTTTTAATGTAAATTTTATGAAAGCATGGTACAGATTTAGAAAAATACCAAAACTTCTAAACACCTCCACCAGTACCAGTGTGTAATTAAAATGAGAAATGTCATACAATATTGTAAGGATTTATAAAAGCTAACTAAACAGTTTTTATTAAAGTCTACAGAATGTTCTATCAGAGTGATGGCCTATAATTAAATGTAATACTTTTAGTAACCATTAGGTCAATCTGACTTTTTCATGAACATAATGAATAATATTTGTACTAAGAGAGCTTTTATGTTTTTCTGATATTTTTCAGACATGTCAATAAATGATAAATAAAAAACCATGACTTTGGTATACATTTCCAAAACCTATCACAAAACTTACTTACACCAGTTAATCTAATTTTGAATATAACTTTTATGTATTAAAGTATCATACTGTATTCATACTCTCATTTTTCATATATTTGAACCAAAATATTCTCTAATAATACTAGTCTGTGATTAAGCTTTCTAAGTAATATACATTATATATTACTTAGAATTACATATATAATCATATATCCCATATTACTACTCATATATTGAAATCCAGAATGAAAGCATACAAGCTAAAATTTGTACATTAAAGAAAAAAATTTCAAAGATAATATTTCTCATTCATAATTAAGTCATTTAGGAACTGTCCTTGGAACTGAGACTATAATGACAAATACGTGCTATTTTTCCAAGTAGATATTTAGGAAAGAGGATTAAAATGTGAAGTAATCTCAGGTTCTAGAATAGTATTAGGCAAACATTATTATTAGGCTATTACTTTTTTCTAACTTTTCTCCTGATCATATAAATTGTATGCTTAGCCTACCAGAATTTTATAAAAATGTTTAGGTAATATATAATAAATAATTGCACTCACATATTTTTGTCCCCTTTACCTATTAAATTGACAACACTGTCTATTGTTTAAAAAACTTCAGGTAAAATGTGATTAAAATGCAACATAAGCATAACATATGACAAATACATGTTATATATTAACAAATGCAGACAAATTTAGAACTGTAGAAATGGAACAGTCCTACAAAAATTTTTAAATTTATTTCAGTATTTATATAAAGTGGAAACCAAAAACATGTGAGGTCTGCAAAGATTGATGCAAGTTTAATAAGGTAGAACTTTTATAGTAAAAAAGTAAACTGAGATTATATAAAAGTAGTTATATTAGGTGTATATGAACTTAAGAATTGTGGGTGTCAATAAAATGGATAGTCCTAAAAATATCTGAATGTTTGAAAGAAATAATATTTGAGTGTTAATTTTGATATACTTTAACAAAATATTCATTTCATGGGCACAGATAATTGATAAAAAATAGCTTACAGAATGGTATTACCCCATTAGGGTATGAAAAAAATAGCTTTCTTATTCTCCCTGGAAAATAATAATACCAACTTAACTATATATAATTCTTTCTGATGTTTAAAGTGATTTAACTTGAATAACACTGGCCTAGGGGATTAGGGAATTGGGACAAGGTTTTTAGCAGTAGTTTCACTTTGTACATAATAAGGAAGATTTTATTATCCTTACAGTTTTATTAAATACTAAAATTATTGATTTTATTTTGCTATGGTACAATAGAGCAGAAATCTGCTTGGAGAGGCAAGAATTTTGTCTTACAGTTGCATATGCATGGGAATCTTCATAAGATTTTGAAATACTCCGTGGAAGGAATAGTGTTGGTAACAGTTATTGTGAGGAAAAGGTTGGTAAAGCTAAAAATATTTAATGGTTAAATTGGAGAAAATAATATTTGAAGAAGATATATTTTTAGTTCAAAGCCAAGAACTTATACCTTGTTCAGAGTATGCCAGGGCCCATTGCTTAAGCTTGTATTTCCAGAAAGTTGGATATTGTCTGTGAACCAAGAGTTGAAAGAGCATCTTGCACACACGTTTGTCCTCCTTCAACTCACAAGGCTTGAGCATTTCAGCTTGTAACTACAGAGAGAAAACATAATTTCAATAGGATTAGATCTTCATGTGTGTGCACTTCTTGAAAATGTCTAATTTCTGATTCTACCTTTTCTGTTACATTCTAGGCATACCTTTAGATTAAGTTTTGCTCCATATACTTTTACCTTGCTGAAATTCTGTTTTTAAAGTGATTTCCACATTTTAGTTTTATGTGCTCATTTTATTGCATTAACATTCCCAGTCATGATGATGCCATACGGTAGCTAAACATTATTCGTAATTGCAGGACTCAGAGTTACTCTAAACTTTAAAGACTGATTTATTTATTTGATGGAGAGTGAGGATGTTGCAGAGGGAGAGAAAGAGAGTCTTAAGCAGACTCCTCAGCAGGCTTGGAGCCTGATGCAGGGCTTGGTCTCAGGACCCTGAGGTCACATCCTGAGCTGAAACCAAGAGTCATATGCTTAACTGATGGTGCCATCCAGGTGCCCCAAGAATTACTCTAGATTTTAATCCTGATCAGCTTTCTAATAAAAGTTTAGGTTAGTTAACATATATTGAACACTTAGTGCATGCCCAGTACCACACAATGTGCCTTATATGTAATATCATACTTCATCTTCTTTTTTTTTTAAAGATTTTATTTATTTGACAGAGATCACAAGTAGACGGAGAGGCAGGCAGAGAGAGAGAGGGAAGCAGGCTCCCTGCTGAGCAGAGAGCCCGATGCGGGACTCGATCCCAGGACCCTGATATCATGACCTGAGCCGAAGGCAGCGGCTTAACCCACTGAGCCACCCAGGCGCCCCATACTTCATCTTCTTAACAAGCCTATAAAATAAGTGCTAGTATTATAACTCTTACAAACAAGAGGAATTTGAGACACTCAGTGGATAAGAAACTTCCTGTATGACACAAATTAAAAAAAGGTAATATGGACTCTATTTCATTTCAAAGTTTAAAGTCACATTTCAAAATGAAAATTTTAAAATAATTATCTTGCATCAGTCAGAAAAAAGGAAAATAAATTTTAGGAATACAAGAAATGTTTAGCAAGATGTAAGTCTTATAAAATAATTCAATTAATAAGATAATTACTATAGAACAATAGAATTTAGAAAAAAATTTTAAATATCCCACTTAATACCATAAATATAAAATCCCTAGAAATAGATCAAATAACATGTAGTACAAAATTTCTAATGAAAAAATTATAATACTTAACTGAGATAATTTAAGGATGACCTAAACAATTTTAAACATACTATGTTCATGGACATTAAAACATTAAATATTGAAATAATATCAAATTATCCTATGGAATTAATATAATTCTGGGCTAAATACAAGTAAGATTGTTCAAGGAAACATGAATAACTATGTTTCCAAAATTATGAAGAATCAAGAATACCCTTTATATTTCTGAGGAAAGAAAGATAGAAGGAAGCTTACCCCATTATATATACAAAGGTTTATAATGAAGGCTCTAGTCATTCACAGGGTAAAGGAACAAAGTAAACCCCAAAATCAGATCCATAGTCAGATTTCATAAAGGAAATTTGATGAATAGAATAGAACTTTTATATCTGACAGATTGGATATGTCAGATCAATAGGAAAAAGTTTATTTTATATATATATATATATATATATCAATAAAAATATTTCTTCTATACAGAAAAATAATTGGATATCTATCTTACATTATATATAAAAATTAACCTGAGGCACCTGGGTGGGTCAGTCAATGAAGCACTTGAATCATCATTTTGGCTCAGGTTGTGATCTCAGGGTCTTGAGATTAAGACCTGCATCAGTCTCCATACTGAATGCAGAGTCTGATTAAGACTCTCACTCCCCCTTTTCCTGCCCCTCCCCCCTGTGCTCCCTCCCTATCAAATAAATAAGTAAATATTTCAAAAAACCCCAGCATGATCAAGGACTTAAATGAAAAATGCAAAACTTTAACAAATTTTAGTATATCTAAACTGAGTAGGGAAGTATTTTTCAATTATTAAATACATTCCAATGTAAGAAAATATTGACAAATTTTATTTAACAAAATATTCCTCAAAGATATCTTAAATAAATAAGTTATAAAGTTGATATATACTAGGTGGAGAAACTTTATATTCATCCTTTGTTATAAGTGTTCCAAGATTGTAATATACAGATGAGAATCAAAAGGAAAATCTCCAAATAGAATGAGCATAAATTTGAATAAACATTAAACAAGAACAACATTAAAGATGTATCAAGCATGTATTAATCAGATTGGCAAAGTTTTAGTATCTGGCAACATGTAATTCTTGAGAGGTAAATTACTAGACCATTTTGGGAGACATGATGTTATAATCTTACAAAATTAAGCATTATAAAGTTATAACTTGGTAATTCTCCTACTAGTTGTCTCAAAAGAAAACTTTGCCCATTTGCATCAAGAGACACATACCAGAATATTCAGAGGAACACAAGGCTACAAACTAACACTGATGGACAGGAGGGTAGTTTAATATCATGGCATATTTATGCAACACTATAATGAAAAACATAGAAATACACTACAGTGAGACACCAATATAAATAAGTTTAAGCAACTGAATTTTAAAAAGTATCTAAAGATGGCATAAAGCATGATAACTGATTTTTTGTATAATTTAAATTAAAAGCAACTAAAGGAAACATTACATTTTAATATTTATATTTACACATATATATACATACACTTAGCACATGTGTATGTATGTACAAATATAAATATCTAAATATATATTCACACATGTTAAAACTATTTCCAAAATCATGGGAAAAGTATAAGTTTCAGTACAGTGACTGACTTAGGAGAGAAAAGTGTAAAAAAGGAGAAAGAGTGCCTAAATAGAGAAGATTTGTTCAAATATTCTAGACTTCATATAGATGTTTATTTTATTGCTGAATACATGTATTAATTCTATTATTAAAAGTAAATGTATATTCTCATATACTTATGTATATATACAAAAGAAACTCATTCATGATAAGAGTGTGTCATACAACACTTTAGACTAGATGGACAACAGATATATACAGAACATTCCATCCCCCAAAAGCAGGATATTAATTCTTTAAAGTGTCATGGAACATTCTCCATGACAAATCACATGTTATGCCATAAAATAAGTCTCAATAAATTTAAGAAGGTTGAAATCATATCACACATCTTTTTCAACCACAACAGTATGAAATGAGATATAAATCATAGGAAAAAAATGAAAAAATACCAACATGTGAAGGCTAAAGTACATCAAACTAAACAAACAATGGGTCAACAAACAACAAAGTAAAAAATTTAGAAACAGATGGAGGAAAATGAAAACACGTAGTCCAAAATCTCTGAGACACAGCAAAAACCGTTTTAGGAGGAAAATAAATAGCAATACAGGCCTAGCTCAAAAAATAGGGAAAAGCTCAGATAACATAAGCTTACACTTAAAGGAACTAGAAAAAAAGAACAAAGCTCAAGGTGGGTAGGAGGAAGAAAACTAGGATCCGAGCAGGAATAAGTGACATAAAAACTTGAAAAAAAAATAGAAAAGATCAGTGAAACTAGGAGCTGGTTCTTTGAAAAGATGATGTTAATAAACCCTCAGCCAGACTAAAAAGAGGACCCAAATAAATAAAGACAAGTAAAAACTGACACCACAGAAATTCAAAGGATTATAAGAGACTACTATGAAAAGCTGTATCCCAACAAATTAGACAACCTAGAAGAAATGGATGAAATCCTAGAAATATACAATCTTCCAAAACTGAATCAGGAAGAAATAGAAAACCTAAACAAACTTATTACCAGTAACAAAATTGAATCAACAATGAGAAAACTACCAAAAAAATAAAACTCCAGTGACCAGATTCATATGTGAATTCTACCAAACATTTAAAGAGCTAATACCTATTTCCCTCAAATTATTAAAAAAAAAAAAAGAGGAAAGCTTCCAAATACATTCTACAACGCCAGCATTACCATGGTATCAAATCCAGATAAAGACACCACGAAAAACAAACAACCAAAAAAAACCCACAACAGGCTAATATCCCTCATGAACATAGATGCAAAAATCTTCAACAAAATATTAGCAAACCAAATCCAACAATACATTAAACAGATCATTCATCACAATCAAATGGGATTTATTCCAGGGATGCAAGAATGGTTCAATAATTGCAATTCAATTAACATGACATACCATATCAACAAAACAAAGAATAAAAACCACATCATTTCAACTGATGCAGAAAAAGCATTTGACAAAAGTCAACATCTGTTCATGATAAAAACTCGATAAATAGTGGATTCGAAGGAACACATAATTCAATAAAGGTACTGTATGAAAAACCCATAGCTAACATCATACTCAAAAGTGAAAAACAGTTTTTTCTCTAAGATGAAGAA
Organism: Lutra lutra; assembly: GCF_902655055.1. NCBI lineage: Eukaryota > Metazoa > Chordata > Mammalia > Carnivora > Mustelidae > Lutra > Lutra lutra. The sequence goes on along the minus strand of NC_062289.1, from coordinate 8,702,580 downwards.
CAAGACAAGGATGTTCACTCTCTCCACTTTTATTCAACATTGTACTGTATATCCTAACCCTAGCAGTTATAGAAGAAAAAGAGATAAAATGTATCCATATTGGAAAGGGAGAAGTTAAACAAAACCACTGTTATTTGTAGATGACATGAAACTATACAAAAAACCCTAAAGACTCCACCAAAAAACTATTAGAAGTAATATATGAATTTGGTAAAGTGCCAGGATACAAAATTAATATCCATAAATCAGTTGCATTTATAAACACTAAAAATGAAGTAGTAGAAAGAGAAATTAAGAAAACAATTTACAATTGCACCAAAAAGAATGAAATACCTAGGAAAAAAACAAGGAAATGAAAGAACTATACTCTGAAAACTATAAAATACTAATGAAAGAAATTAGAGATGACACAAATGGGAAGACATCCCATGCTCGTGGTTTGGAAGAATATTGTTAAAATGTTTGTACTACCCAAAGCAACCTGCAGATTCAATATAATCCCTTTCTAAATATGAACAGCATTCTTCACAGAACTAAACAAGAAATCCTAAAATTTGTATGGAACTACAAAAGACCCTGAATAGCCAAAGCAATCTTAAGAACAAAACTGGAGGTCTCACAATGCCAGATTTCATGATATACTACAAAGCTATAGTAATCAAAACAGTGTGGTACTGGCACAAAAACGGTATGTGTATCAATGGAACAGAATAGAGAACCCAGAAAGAAACTTATGCTTTTTGATCAGTTAATCTATGACAAAGGAAGCTAAAATATACACTGGGGAAAAGATACTCTTTTCAATAATTGGTGCTAGAATTAGGGCACCTGGGTGACTCAGTTGGTTAAATGTCTGCCTTCAGCTCAGGTCATGATCCCAGGGATCCCTGGGATCAAGCCCCACACTGGGCTCCTTGCTCAGCAGGAAACCTGCTTCTCCCTCTCCCTGTGCCTTCTGCTCCCCCTACTTGTGCACTCTCACTCTCCCTCTGTGTGTCAAATAAATGAAATCTTTTTTTAAAAATTGTGCTGGAAAAACTGGCAGCTACATGCAAAACAATGAAATTGGACTTTCTTACACTATACACAAAAATTAACTCAGGATGGATGAAAGACCTCAATGTGAGCACCGAAACCATAATTTCCCAAAAGAAAACATCAGCAGGAATTTCTATGGCATTAGGCATAGTAACATTTTTCTAGATGTCTCCTAAAACAAGGGAAACAAAAGCAAAAATAAAATACTGGGACTATATATCAAAATAAACTTCTGCACAGCAAAGGAAACAATCAACAAAAAAGACAACCTACTGAATGGGAGGAGATTTTTGTAAATGACATATTTGAGAAGGGTACACAATATATAAAGAACTTACACAACTCACCACCAAAAAAAAAAAAAAAATCCAATTTAAAAATGGACAGAAAACTTATACAGACATTTCTCTAAAAAAGACACCCAGATGGCCAACAGACACATGAAAAGATGCTCAACATCACTCATCATCAGGGTAATGCAAATCAAAGTCACAATGAGATATCACTTCACACCCGTCAAAAAAGCCAAACTCAAAAACACAAGAAATAAGTATTGGCGAGGATATGGGAGAAAAAGGAACCCTCGGGTACTACTGGTGGGAATGTGAACTAATGCAGCCAGAAATTAAAAAGAATTACCATAGGATCCAGTAATTCCACTACTGAGTATTCACCCAGAGAATATGGAAACACTAACTTAAAAAGATATATGCACCCCTCTATGCAAGTCCACGTGTGTCCATTTATGAGTGAAAAGATAAGTGGTAGGTAGCATATATACACATTGGGATATTATTCAGCCATAAGAAAGGATGATATTTGACAATTCGCAACAACATGAGTGGACCAAGAGGGTATTTGTGCTAAGTGGAATAAGTCAAAAGTACATGCTGTATGATCTCACTTGTAGGTGGAATCTAAGTGAATATACGAACAAAAAGAATCAGACTTATAAATAAAGAGGAGGGTTGATTGTCAGAGGGAAGGCAGATGGGGTGATGGGTAAAATGGGTGAAAGGCAGTTGAAGAAACAGGCTTCCCGTTATGCAACAAGTCACAGATATAAAAGATATAGCAGGGGCGCCTGGGTGGCTCAGTGGGTTAAGCCTCTGCCTTCGGCTCAGGTCATGATCTCAGGGTCCTGGAATCGAGCCCCGCATCTGGCTCTCTGCTCAGCAGTGAGCCTGCTTCCTCCTCTCTCTGCCTGCCTCTCTGCCTACTTGTGATCTCTCTCTCTCTCTCTCTCTCTCTCTCTCTGTCAAATTAAAAAAAAATTAAAAAAAATTTAAAAGATATAGCATAGGGAATACAGTTAATTGTGTTTAAAGTGTTTTATGGTGACACACGGGAGGTACGCTTGTGAGCACAGCATAATGTATATTGTCGAATCACTATGTTGTCTACCTGAAACTAATGCAGCATTGTGGTTAACTATACTCAATTGTTAAAAAAAATTTCTTTTAAAGAATACCAAGTAAAAACAAGTTGTTTTTAAAAAGATTTTCTCATTTTAATCATTGTAAGTCAAACATTTTCTGCTTTGCTTTCAGCTTGATGATTTCCTGAATCAGATCTGTAAGTTCCAGATGAACAGAGAAAAATGAAAACGTGGAAAGCAAACTCAGGCACTTAAAAATTATTTCACAAAACATGATCATTTCAAGAATGAACCCTTAGGGTTGCCTGGGTGGTTCAGTCAGTTGGGGGCATCCACTTTCGGCTCAGGTCATGATTCTAGGGTCCTGGACTCAAGCCCCACACTGGACTCCCTGCTCAGCAGGGAGCCTCCTTCTCCCTCTCCTTTTGCCTCTCCCCACTGCTCATGCTCTCTCTCGTTCTGTCAAATAAATCTTAAGAATAAACCCTTAGATAAGAAAATACTGCTATCCTTTTTTCATATTTTCTTATATATCAGTAACATTTTCATTAATTAGAAATATGAAAGAAACTCAAAGTCACTTAATACTTGATGTTTTTTTTTTTAAAGATTTATTTATTTGAGAGAGCAGGAGCAGAGAGAAGAGACAGAGGGACAGGGAGAAACAGGCTCCCCACTAAGCAGGATCCCAGGATCATGACCTGAGCCGAAGGCAGACACATAACCAACTGAACCACCCAGGTGCCCAGAATTGATGGACTTCTTAGCCTTTATTATTTTGGCCCAATAGATGTTTTGTCTTATGGTAAACACAATTTAAATGTCATTTAAAAACAACTTTACTGCTACAGTGTATAATTTCTGAAAGGCAAAAGGATCTTCAGGGCAAAAGTGGGCAGAGGTGTCAAACAACATGATTTGTATTATAAGGAGACAGCAAGCTAAAATTTATACTCATCATGATACAAATACTCTCAGAAAAGTAATAGATCACCTGTTATCGAAGCTATGGAAAAGCTATATGCACCTCTGAGAAACCGAAAAGCTTTTGGCTTTTATCTGGATCGTCATTTTGCAGTAAAATCACAAAAAAGCCCACCAATGTTGAAAAGTATTTTATCTAGATAAAAACCAGGCCGAAATAAAGCTGTGATTTCCCTTTGAATGATATGATCAAAGTATGAACTCGTACTTAGAGGACTAGGTCTTTAAAATGTTTTTATATGGTATAGTTAAGTTATAGTGCTTCATATTTAAGTCTAGTTTTTAAGATAAAGAAATTTACTTAAAAAAAAAAAAAAAAAAACCCTGCTGTGTAATCCCAGATAGCTACTTCCAAATGAAGCAGACTTGTAAAATTTAAGTCAATAATATACATGGAGTTTATCTCTCAATTAGTAGGAAAAAATGAAACGTACTAATTGACTAGTGAATAAAGCTTACTTTTATCTGATGAATTAGCTCTGTCTCTGTGTGAAAGGTTTTATTGTTCACCCATCCTTCTCTTTTATCCCTGTTTCTCTCTCTAATGTTGGGGAAGGTATGACTAAGGGAGACTCAGATCTGGGGCAAAGAGGGAGTAATGACCCTTATACTGGCCCTAAGCATGCTCTGGTGGGTGTTTGTGGGCCTGGATGGTGGGATCTAGTCCATTTTGTCACTGGATACTCTGCTGCATTGTGATGCTGAAATGTGAACTCATTTCTTTTTGCTCAACATTCCTATTGCTAAACTGGACCCATCTTGGCTTTTTCTGGTACAGCATGAGTTGTATCCCAGCATATCCCGTATGAACCAACCAACTGCGGGATTCATGCAATGGAACCTGCAGTGTGGGCCCCAGGATGGGCTCTCCTTTCAGCCACAACCTCTATGAGAACTGAATGCAGTTTTGAGAAGTTAAACATTAGCCCCTTCCTCTGCCTGACCACGTTTCTCAGTTTTTCTGTGGTTGTGTCCTGGGTGAATATGGGACAACACATATTTTCCTCCTGAAACCCAGATGCTTGTTAAAACAGTCTCCCCACCTCTGTCCTTCAATCCAGACTTGTGTTCTATAGCAGTTCCTTGCCCACGAACCATCTCCCCATCGAAGCACCTAAAGGAGAATTGAAAAAACTTCTTAAATTTTGGCTCCCAGCGCTAAAAAAGAAGTGAGCTTTTCTATTCTCATCATATCATGTTCTTTTTTCTATTCTAGAGCACAACTCTTGGGATAGGCAGGAGAGGCAGCTATCTAGGATCTCAATACAGACTCTACTGAGAGCTACCACTTACAGAGCTACTGTATGCAAAGCATTCTTCCAGGCACTTCCTATAAATCAACTCTTTTAATCTCCATAAGAGTTATGTGATGGGGTCCACTATTATCCTCATGAACCAAATGAAGAAATGGGGGTACAGTGGGATAGTTGGACAGGATTGTAGAAGAAACATACCAAGCTTTCTGGTAAATCCTCATCAGGATTGGGATTTGCATAGTGGTCATATAGTTTGTCCAGGTAATGGTTTAAGATGGTCAGTTGCCTCAATGATTTCCTTACTAAATGTTGGGAACAAAACTTTTGTTTTGGGGCGCCTGGGTGGCTCAGTGGGTTAAGCCGCTGCCTTCGGCTCAGGTCATGATCTCAGAGTCCTGGGATCGAGCCCCGCATCGGGCTCTCTGCTCGGCAGGGAGCCTGCTTCCTCCTCTCTCTCTGCCTGCCTCTCTGCCTACTTGTGATCTCTCTGTCAAATAAATAAGTAAAAATCTTAAAAAAAAAAAAAAACTTTTGTTTTAACTCTAGCTTGTTATGCAGCAAATTATGCCAAAACTCAGTAGCTGGAACAGCAGTGATTTCTCACAGTTCAGGTTTTGGTGGGTGGGCTGTGCTGAAAAGTTGGTTTTCCCTGTGTGACACTGGCTTACAGTGACATTCCACTGGGCGTCTGACTGTGGCTGGGATGTCCAAGATGGCTTCACTCAGATCTCTGGAGGAGCTGGGGTTTCTGTAGCCTAGCCATTTCCCCCCATGTCATTCATTTCTTACCACTCAGCAGGACAGTCTGTACTTAAATGGTAGCTGGTTCCCAAGAGGTAAAGCGATAGCAGCTTTATCCTCTAGACTCTTGCTTGCCCGTGTACTCATCCTTCTTTCAAAGAAAATGAAAACAAACAAAAAACAAACAAACAAACAAAACCGGTCAAGTTGCTGTTAATCAGTTCTTTTCCCACAGCATCACCATAAAATATTGGGAAAGTAGAAGCCTCTTTTCATTTTTAACTCTTTATTTTAGTTCACCTCAGTGGTGATTTTCCTTGTAGTGTCTCCTTTAAACTTTTAAGAGTTTTATATGAACCTTATCATGACTTACTACATCTATGTCCCACAAATCATAGCTATCGCCCTATTGAGACAGACTTCTTTCTGGTGCTTGTCAGGCTGGTACGCATAATACTCCTAAGATTTTTATATTCTTTGTGTACCTATGAACTACTATTCAGTCCTGCCTTAAGTCTTTTTTTAGTTCTTAATAAAAGCTGTTATTGCCAATTTGACTTTATCTGTACCTGGAGACAATCTTAATTTGAGACTGCCTTCTCTATTGCCTGTAAAATCTGCATGAAAACTAAGTTGATTTTTAGCTTGTTTCATACAATTGCTTATCATACATGGCTAAAAGAAGACATCTGTCACTTTAACATTCTGCCTGGAAATCTTGTTAGTCAGACTCACAAGTTTATTACACAGTATTAGATTTTCCATGTTCTCCCAGGTAACATGACTGCTAATGTTTGCACCTGTACAACACTCGAGTCTCCTTTTCTCCAGCCTCCAGTAACAATCTTATCCCTGATCTTGCCGCCATCACTGGCAATCTCTTTGCTCTCCTTTTGGCATTTATTTGTCCATGGTCCCTAATCAAATGCCACCGATTTATGTTTTTATTACGGCAGCACCTCACTTCCAGGGACCCATGTATGTTTGAGAGGTCTGTTGCTGCAAAATGAATTACCCTTATATTTAATTTCATGCAAAATTTAGAAATTGTTTATCACAGTTCTGTGGGTTTTCTGGGTTCAGGGCAATGGTTTTCCTGTTTTAAATGGAGTTGGCTGTGGTTACATCAGGAGTACATTCTGCAGAGAGATCACTGGGGCCAGAGTGTCCAAGATGACCTCACTCCCATATCTGATACCTCACAGGGATTGAGCAATGGCAGTTGTTGGCTGGGCCTCTGGTTGGCTTCAGTAGTCAGGCTTGAGTTTCCTAATGTGAATGTTGACTTTCAGGAAGATTACTGGGGAGTCACAAAATGTTACCTTCCTCTATATTCTACTGGTCAAGGTAGGTCAAAGGCCATCCCAGAGGATGTGGATTTATTCCAGAGAAGAAGAAATTGCCCCCATGGCTTTATGGAAAGAGCCATATGCACACATGGGATATCCTAGAAGTTGTTGCCATTCATCTTTGCAGACAATTCACCACAAATACAATAACTTCTGATTTGTTTTGCTTGTGCTCATATTCCTCCAACTAAGTCAGAAGATAGACTTTGCCATTATTTTTCATCTCTGTAACCTTGAGCATGTTACTTTCCCTTGAAGGCTAAGTGAAATAGTATATGAGAACCATCTGACCTCATACCTGACATTATTCTTCCAGTTAAAGAATACTGATTCTTCCAGTTAAAAAAGAGTAATTTGGGGGTCTCTGGCAAGATGGTGGAGAAGGAGGAGACCCTGTTTCAACCTGCCCCCTGAATTTAGCTAAATATCTACCAGAACACTCTGAACACCCATGAAATCAGCCTGAGATGTAAGATTATACACTTCTAGATCTCTATGGGGGCAGAAGATCATCAGTGGAGAGTGACTTCTGATTGCTCCAAAACTGTCCAAGGTACACCTTGACTGGATCATGGTTGATAATATCCAGATATACATCCCCTCAACCATCTCTCACCAAAATGAGTAGGAGGAGGAACACCCAACAGAGGAAAAATTCAGAGACTGTGACCTCTGCCACAGAAATACTGGATATGGACATAAACAATATGTTGGAAATAGAACTCAGGGTTACAATTATCCAAGCAGTGGCTAGGTTGGAGAAGACCATTAGCGGCAACATAGAATGTCTAACAGGGGAAGTGAGAGCAGATCTGGCAGAACTTAAAAATTCTATCAATGAGATCCAATCTAATCTAAATACTCTAACAGCCAGGGTAAATGAAGCAGAAGATTGAATTAGTGATCTAGATGACAAGCTGATAGAAAAGAAGTATCAGGAGAAGGCCTGGAACAAACAGAAGCCATGAGAACAGAATTAGGGAAATAAATGATGCCATGAAACATTCCAATATCAGAATTAATGGGATCCCTGAGAGGTTGGAGAGAGAAGACTAGAAGATATAGTTGAACAAATACTGGATGAAAATTTCCCTAATCTGGGGAATGGAACAAGTGTTTGTGTCCTTGAGGCAGAGAGGACACCCCCAAAGGTCAATGAGTCTAGAAAGACATGTAACTGTGAAATTCACAAGTCAAAAAATCAGAGAGGATGTCTTAAGGGCAGCTGGGGGAAGAGATTCCTTATGTAGAGAGGAAGGGCCATCAGAATAATGTCAAACCTGTCCACAGTAACCTTGCAAGCCAGAAAGGGTTGGCAAGATATATTCAGGGCAGTAAATGAGAGGAACATGCAGCCAAGGAAACTTTAGGCAGCAAGGCTGACTTTCAGAATGGATGACGAAATAAAGAGCTTCCAAGACCAGCAAGGTTTAAAAAGTTATGTGACCACCAAGCTGGCACTACAAGAAATATTAAGGGGGGTCCTATAAAAGAAGAAAGAACCCAAGAGTGACATAGAATAGAAATTTACAGAGATGATCTATAGAAACAAGAACTTCACAGGCAACATGATATCAATAAAACCTTATCTTTCAATAATCATTCTCGATGTGAATAGCTTAAATGCTCCCATAAAATGGCACAGGGTTGCAGACTGGATAAAATGACAGTACCCATACATATGCTGTCTATAAAAGACTCATTTTGAAACTAAAGATATATCCAGAATGAAAGTGAAGGGATGGAGAATCATTTTTCATGACAATGGGCCTCCAAAGAAAGCTGGGGTAGCAATTTTCATCTCAGATAAATTAGATTTTAACCTAAAGACTATAGTCAGAGATACAGAAGGACACTACATCATTCTTAAAGGGTCTAGCCACCAAGAAGATCTAACAATTGTAAATATTTTGGCCCAACACAGGACCAGCCAACTACATAAGCCCACTGTTAATCAAAATAAAGAGTCATATTGATATAAACACATTAATTGTAAGAGATCTTAACACACCACTCTCAGCAATAGACAGATCATCTAAGCAGAAAATCAACAAAGAACAAGAGCTTTGAATGACACATTGGACCAGATGGACCTCATAAATATATACAGAACATTCTACCCTAAAACAAAAGAATACTCATTCTTCTCAAGCACACATGGAGCTTTCTCCAGAACAGACCACATACTGGGTCACAAATCAGAGCTCAAATGATACCAAGAGACTGAAATTATTCCCTGCATATTCTCAGACCAAAATGCTTTGAAACTGGAACTCAACCACAAGGAAAAGTTTGGAAGAAATTCAAACACTTGGAAGCTAAAGACCATCCTGCTCAAGAATGTTTGGACCAACCAGGAAATCAAAGAAGAACTTAAATAATTCATGGAAACAAATGAGAATGAAAACACATCAGTTCAAAACCTATGGGATATGGTGAAGTCATTCCTAAGGGGGGAATACATAGCCATTTAAGCCTCACAAAAAAAAACCTGAAAAATCCCAACTCTCTTTATACCTTAAGTACTAGAAAATCAACACCAAATGAAGCCAACCCCATGCACAAGAAGGGCAATAATTAAGATTAGAGCAGAGACAAAGGAGTTAGAAACCAGAGATAACAGTAGAACACATCAACATAATTAGAAGCTGGTTCTTTGAAGGAATTAGTAGGATCAATAAACCACTGGCCAAACTAATCCAAAAGAGAGAGGACCCAAATTAATAAAATTATGAATGAAAGGGGAGAGATCACAACTAACACCAAGGAAATAGAAACAATCATCAGAAATTATTATCAACAGTTATATGCCAATAAGTTAAGCAACCTAGAAGAAATGGATGCATTCATGGAAACCTATGAACTTCCAAGACTGAAACAGGAAGAAATTGACAACCTGAACAGACCAATATCTAATAACGAGATTGAAGCAGTGATCAAAAACTTCCCAAAAAACAAGAATTCAGGACCTGACAGATTCTCTGGGAAATTCTACCAAACATTCAAGGAAGAAATAATACTTATTCTCCTGAAGCTGTGTCAAAAAATAGAAACAGAAGGAAACTTCCAGACTCTTTTGATGAAGCCAGCATTACCTTAATCCCCAAACCAGGCAAAGACCCCATCAAAAAGGAAAATTTCAGGCCAAATCCCTAATGAATATGGATACCAAGATTCTCAACAAGATCCTAGCTAATAGAATTCAACAGTACATTAAAAAGATTATCCACCACGACCAGGTGGGATTTACCTCTGGGATGCAAGAGTGGTTGAACATTCACAAATCAATCAATGTGATAGAACAAATCAATAAGAGAAGAGAGAAGAATCACATGGTCCTCTCAATTGATGCAGAAAAATCATTTGACAAAATACAGCACCCGTTCTTGATTAAAATGCTTCAAAGTACAGGGATAGAGGGAACATTCCTCATAAAATAAATATAAAACTCATAAAACCTATCTATGGAAAATGCACAGTGAATATCATTCTCAATGGGAAAAAGCTGCCAGCCTTCCCTTTGAGATCAGGAACATGACAAGGATGCCCACTCTTGCCACTATTGTTCAACATAGTACTAGAAGTCCTAGCAACAGTAATCAGACAACAAAAAGAAATAGGTATTCGAATTGGCAAAGAAGAAGTCAAACTCTCTCTCTTCACAGATGACATGATACTTTATATGGAAAACCCAAAAGACTCTACTCCCAACTACTAGAACTTATACAGAAATTCAGTAATATGGCAGGATACAAAATCAATGTGCAGAAATCAGTTGCTTTCTTATACACTAACAATGAAAATACAGAAAGGGAAATTAGAGAATCAATTCTATTTGCTATAGCACCAAGGACCATAAGACTCCTGGGAATAAACCTAACTAAAGAGGTAAAAGATCTGTCCTCAAGGAACTACCGAACACTCATGAAAGAAATTGAAGAAGACACAAAAAGATGGAAAAGCATTCCATGCTCATGGATTGGAAGAATAAACATTGTTAAAATGTTTATACTGCCTAGAGCAATCAAAATTCCACTGGGATTTTTCAAAGTACTGGAACAAATGATCCTAAAACTTATATGGAACCAGAAGAGACCCCGAATTGCCAAGGAAATGTTGAAAAAGAAAAACCAAGCTGGGGGCATCATGTTGCCTGTTTTCAAACTATATTACAAAGCTATGATCACTAGGACAGCATGGTACTGGCACAAAAACAGACACATAGACCAGTGGAAAAGAGTAGAGAGCCTAGATATGGATCCTCAAATCTATGGCCAACTAGTCTTCAACAAAGCAGGAAAAAATATCCAGTGGAAAAAAGACAGTTTCTTCAATAAATGGTGCATAAACAATGAGTCTTGGAACACTGAAAAGATAAAATAAATATAAAAAAATTTTTAATTAAAAAATAAAATATAAATAAGTAAAAATAAAGGTCATCTACTATCAGTGGATAGACTTTAGAATATGACTTACACTTCCTAAGCCTGGTTTTCTACTTCTACACAATTATAATGATACTTTGTTGAGCTCTCATATAGATTACATGACACAGTATACACAAAACCCCAAGGTGTAGCAATTGCTTGTCATGTTTTTTGTCTCATTGGCATCTCTGCTGTTATTATTGTGCAGAGATTCTATGATCACTATTTGTCAAAATGGCTAAGTTCTTAGGTAAGGATTTATAAAAGAGACACAGATACACACACACACATAAAATGACCACGTCTGATGTGAAGGAATGATTATAGTTTATTATTTGTAAAGTAATATAAGTTGATATGGTTTTAAAAATTAAAGTAAATAAGAGTAATTTTTAGGGTAATTTAGTAATTTAATTATTTTTTATGCATCTGTATCCACTATATTCACCAAAGAAACTAATAAACAGGAAAGACATATATGCAAAAGGAAACTCTACCAACCAGTATAATTATTTTCTGAATAATCAGCTGAGAAGTTTAAATAGGAAACAATTTTTTATTGAATGTAATAATGTTCTTATTTGGACCTCTAAAATTCAGTTCACAAGAGAAACATATCTTATATTTGAATGTATTCTATTGGGAAAAAAATACTCCTGAGTCCAAGTTGAACCATAATTATGGGGGTGTGTTAAACCAATTAACGGCAGCAGTGATGTGAAAGAGATTTGTCCTAAATAAGCTATCCGAAAGCCACAATTATAAGCTGGATAAAGAAACAGAGAAACAGCAACATACAATTCTTGTATTATTTTGTATTAGAAGAGAAGGAGAAATAAAAGTGGCCCTAAAGGAAGAGCAAATAGGAAACAAATTTAAGGAACTCTCATAATAAAACTTAGTGGTATTAGAAGGACTGCTGAAGGACAAACCTAACAGTAACAATGGTTCTCATTCCTGCCCCCACCATGAACAGGCCCTACTCTACGCACTTTGTGCTGTAGATATTGGTATCTGCACTCTACAGGGGAGAAACAGAGGCTTCAATGAATATATGATTTGCTTAAGTGGTATATGCATGTCTGTGGATTGGACAGACCATCTACTTTATTGACTTCCCAGAATTATGGAGGGGAGATTTTGGAAACCATCAGACATGCACAAGACATTTGAACAAATCACTTGGTGTTTTGAATTCTGTTTTCTCACCTGTAAAATGGAGAGGATAATAGCTGTTTAATTGTGAGCTTGCTGCCATAACTGACTTTACGAAAATCCTGCCATTTTGAAGAAGGCCAACATTTTTATGATTATTTTATGAGTCTTGAATTAAGGATAGATCAACAGTAGATGAGAAATACACCAATAAAATGTTTTTCATTGGTCAGGATTTCACTAATCATTTTTTATTTATTCACTTCATATGTATTTTATTAGTATTTAAAGTCAACCACACTCTCCATTTTTGACTAAAAATGAAAATAAAAGGATCTCAAGAACATCAGTGATGAATAAGTTTGAGACTATTTCCCATAAAGGAGTATGGAAGGACTTCAGCTTCTGTTTTCTCAATAGTCACTCCAGTCTGACTGTTATCATCAAACAAGCCAAATTTTATTCAGAGAAAGATGCTAGGCAATCCTCTGTACCAAGAGATGACTAAGAGAAGAATATGAACTTAAAATTAAAAAGATCTTTCATTTTAACATTAAGCTGAAACTTGGGATAAAGAGTAAGAAAATAGTATTCAGATCAAGAAATTGTAATTTTATGGATGAATATGTTACTATACTCTTAGACATATTCATTCAGTTAAATAAAATCAGAATATATCAATTCTTTTTAGCTTGCTTTTTAGTCTATTTTTATTTCCTGTGAATGACTGAATAATATTGCTCAGAGGATACTATGATTTAATGGAAATGCATAGAAGATTTTACATAAATCTTTGATTAACTTAATTTCTCTAGGTATGAAATATATTTTGGACTAAATGCTCTTAACTTAAATGTGACATTTAAGAAGTGACTGCTTTCACTGAACTATTGAGTAGAACTTTAATAGTGGTTCCTGCTATGCTATGATGGGGCTAATGTTTCCAGAATCTGATTTATTATTTAGAAAAAGAAAAAAAAATATTTGGAGACTACCAAATACTCACATGGGTACATACATCACACTCCCCCTGTTTTGAGCCTAGATGCTGTGCAGACGGTGGTAATAGAGGATGAGATAATTTCTGAAAATATAAGAAAGGCAGTACTTAAAATCAGGGATAGGAATGAAAATAATTTCAGAGGATTCCAGTAACTCAGTGATTCTAATTATAAGCTGGTGTTCTCTCTCACAGACACCACCAAAAGCAGCTGTCGTTATTACAAATATATGGAAACTGGAAGACTGGTCAACAAATGTCTTGACTAACGCTGAGGTGGTAGCTGGGTTTGTTTTTTTGTTTTGTTTTTTTAATTCCAGAAATTCATCAGCGTATTTGAAAAACTGTAAAGTAACACTTAACAACAGGAATTTCAGACTCAAAAAGCATGGATGCTTCCTATTAGCAGTGTACAGTTCCTGTTGCCATCTGTGAGGAGTGGATTAAGTACACCCCATGCTTGGATATCAGTGCTTGTGACATGGTGATGGGGAAATGCTGTCCAATGCCCGAGTCTCAGAGACTTGAACAGGTCTGGAGAGGAAGTATGCATAATACTTCAGTCAGATTTTATTATTCCTCTGATACTTGATCAATGTGTGAAACTACTGTAATAGTCTTCTAAGAACTATAATGAAATCTTTAGTTTAAGAAGGATTACTAATTTCTCTAGCATGGAATTCTTTTTATATATAAAGAGATGGAGAGAATGAGACAGTTGAGGTGAGTTGGGGGATGGGTTAAATAGGTGATGGAGATTAAGGAGGGCACTTGTGATGAGCACTGCATGTTGTATGGAATTGTTGAATCATTATATTGTATACTGGAAACTAAAATGACACTTTTAATTAACTGGAATTCAAACAAAAACTTTAAAAAAATGTTTTAAATTCCACAGTTTGTGATAACTATAAAAAGTAGAAGAAAAAGTGGATAATTGTGTTAATTTAACTAAATTTTACTTGGGGACAACGATGACATTTTTAACATTTAATACATCTGTAAGATGATGTCTAAAACATTAAAATTTTATATGGTTTCCTCATTACAACACAATGGAATTAAGACTTTGAATAGAGTATATGAGTTTCTTAGCCATCTCCCTACATTTAAAAGAAATCTTTTTAGCAGAGCCGTGGTGGCTCAGTTGGTTAAGTATCCCACTCTTGATTTCAATTCAGATCATGATCTCAGGGTCTTGAGATCAAGCCCCACCTGGGGCTCTGCCCTCAGTGGGGACTCTGCTTGAGATTCTTTCCCTCTGTCCCTTCTCCCCACTCACATGTGTGCTCTCTAAAAAAAAATCTTTAAAAAGTTTTCTAAAATAAAAAATACCAAATCATAGATAATTAAACTGCAAGTAGATAAAATAGAGAGTATTAAAAAGAAAAGTAAACTCTGAAAGTCTTAAAAGAAAATAGGTGTGGTTTTTTTTTTTTGTTATTTGGGGAAGATCTTTTCAAGCAAACACAAATCTCAGGAGCTTTAAATTTTAACAGATTTGACATTATGAATTTTTTTAATTTTTTATTTTCATTCTAGTTATAAACAGTGTTATATTAGATTTTATGAAATTTCCTAATATACTTTATTTTAACCAAAGTTCATCCCCCAGAGACAACTGCTTTTATTTATTTATTTATTTATTTTAAATTTTTATTTTTTCAGCATAACAGTATTCATTATTTTTGCACCACACCCAGTGCTCCATGCAATCCGTGCCCTCTACAATACCCACCACCTGGTGCCCCCAACCTCCCACCCCCCACCCCTTCAAAATTCTCAGATCGTTTTTCAGAGTCCATAAGAGACAACTGCTTTTAAATGTGTTTTTCCTGATACTTTCCTTCATGTTTCCATAGTGTATGCTTTTCTTACTATTTTTTTAATAGTATCTCTTGAGAACTCACTACCGTAGATGAAGATATGTCTTGAACTCTTAAATGCCCCAACCTCCATCCCTCTTCTACCTCCTCTTAACAACGGAGTATATAACAAATTCAGAGTCAAGAAAAGTCACACTTTCCAGAGAATGTTCAACTTGTTTCCTGCAAAGCCTAGGAGTGGATGACAATTAAGTGTCTGGGATGTTGTTCTTTTTAACTCAATTGTTATTTTTATTTACTTGTCTATTTTCCTATGTACCCATTTTTTCTTAAGACTACCTTTATTATTTAACCACTTAATTCCAAATAAGTAATGGTATCTACCAAACCAACTAGGAGGAATCCCTGTTTAGGTACAGCTCTATCAGTTGGGAATGTCCATTTCCCAAATTCCCAACTTCCTTGGTTTTATCTTTTGTGTTTACCTACCCATTTATATATATCACTAATCATTTAATGAAAATGACACTATGAAAGATACAATTTACACTATTTTTAAGTTAAGCAGTTTCCTCTTTATTATTATTTTAAATGTCTTATGTCTTATGAATGCAATATTCTTCTTTTTGACCTCCATGAAGATAACAGGTGAACATTCACTTTATTTTTTTCTTCATTGTTTTTGTTTCTTTCCTCTTAACCATCATTTTCTTGTTTGTTGATTTCAATTTCTGCTATTCTCATGTTTCTAGCTCCACCCAGGATTGGTAGTTCTTATGGGTAAATCTCAGCTTCCTCGCAGGCTCTTGGCTTTTGCTTGCTCTATTTCCAGGGCTTTGTCTCTGGTGGGTTTGTGGAGATTCTCTTCTTTGGGGAAGATGTTGGCTTACCTCTTTAGCCTACCCAACAGCCTGAGAGCTCCGGAATGTCTGGGAAAGCTGGCCCTCCCATCTTGAGTTTGTCATCCCAGCCCCATGTGGTCCCTAACAGCATTGTGTTTCCTTCCCATCCCCACCCAGTAGTGGTTCTCTGACAGAACTAGTGGATTCTCCAGGGAAATAGAAAATAAGGAGTAACTGGTGCTCGTCAGCTCAAATCTGAATTGCTCTCTTCTTCTCTGAAGTTTTAGTCCCTCTGTTGCTCCTACACATTTCAGATGCCTTTAAAAATATGGATTTTAGGGATGCCTGGGTGGCTCAGTTGGTTAAGCCGTTGCCTTCCACTCAGGTCATGATCCCAGGGTCCTGGGATTGAGTCCCGCATCAGGCTCTTTGTTCAGCAGGAGGCCTGCTTCTCTCTCTGCCTCTGCCTCTGCCTGCTGCTCTGCCTGCTTGTGTTCTCCCCCTCTCTCTCTGACAAATAAATTTCAAAAATAAATAAATAAATAAATAATCTTAAAAATATGGATTTTACAATTTGGCCATTTTTTCCTAGTTGCTGTTGGCAGTAGCCTTGGCATGGGCTGATGTATTATCTCAAATTTTGAAGAGGAGTCCCATCAAATTTAAAATTATACTGTGACTTTTTTTTTAGTTCACAAAATGTAATTTTCATATTCGGATTTCATCCCTATGGCATCATTCTTTCTTCTAATTAAATTAGTATTCTCAAAAAAATAAAAAAATAAAAAAGATAATAAAAAATAATAAAAATAAAAATAATAGTATTTTCCACCATCTTTTGGATAGGATTTTTTGGTCCCCTCAGCAGCTCGTCATTGGAGTATACTGAAGTCATTCAGCTGTAGCAAACCAGATGCTCATGGAATGCCCAATGTGTCCTGCTCTAACAGTTTGTTGAGTTCTCAAAGAACCCTTAGACTGAGGAGCTGTGAGAAGAGAGCTCTTTTGCTCTAAGATGCCTATATACCCAAGTTGTATCTCTCTCCCAACCATGAAGACTTTGAGAAAGGCAAATGCTATTTCCCTTTAATTCACTCAGCCCTCAGGTTTAGGAGGGCTGCTTAGGAATGAAAGCCACAGGAAGGCACAAGCAAATTCCATTTAAGACTCAAAGGTGGCTGAGCTAGGACATGCTACAGAGAACTAGACCACCCATCCTCATGCCTGCCCCATCCTCCCCACCCTTTCATCCCCCAACCCCACCCTCCCACTGCCAAGGACCCAAGTCTGCATTTATTTCCACTGCACTACCCACTTCACTGGCCATGTTATCCCACACTGGTTTGCACTTTCACGATTCTGCTAGAAATCAAAATGTGACCTTTAGGACCTGCACATTTGTGCCCACAACGTTGTGTTATTACAGAGCGGGGAGGGGAGGTCTGGAGGATGAAGAGGCCAGATGCAAGGCAGAGGTGAGCAGCAGCACTGTCTGGCTCCAACTGGCATCTTCTATTCTTCTAGATTCAGTCCTGTGCCTCTTTTACACTGAATATAAATGGGTATTACTTTAACTTAATCTGAGAATTGTATCCTTTATAAAAGGGTTTAAAATATTAACAACAATGTCATAAATAAAAAATTAGTATGCTTTCTTTCTTTATTGCTTTTGCATGCTTGATGTTCTCTATGCATTGTTTTTCTGTAGGGATTATGCTGTGTGACATTGCTTTTATGACTTGTCTCCTGCTCCTGGTTTGGGAGTTATAGATCTTGATTTTGTTTCTACAAAGAGTCATTTAAGTTATTCTTAAAATCTGGAATCTCTTAATTACATATCTGTAATTAAAGTTGAGAATAAAATTACATTTTAGATATCCCCCTGTATGAAGACTTGTTTATCGTATGTTTGCCTTTGTTCTTCCTGCCCTTGTGGAAATTACCTGAGTGAGAATATCTTACCAGTAGACATAAATTCAGTGTTATTATATTTTATTTTACCCTTTAAGTTTGTAACTGTTATACTTTAGAATTAAATCAATGATTAATCCTTTGTGATGTTCACAAGTTGTCAACCTATGTAACAGTTTTCATGAATCCTCAAATATATGTCACTTTTGAAGTCTTTGTGTGTATGGTATAGTTCCCTTGGGTATTTTTTAAATCATTTCCTCCCAGTTAAATAAATTTACAATTTCATATACTTTTAAACTTCTCATAAGGTTTATACTCCCAAGTCATGTTTATTATTATTTTTAGTGGAGATTAGTCACTATTTTTATTTTTTGATCATATATGTTTTAAAATGTTTTTGGTTTTGAATTTTTTAAAAAAACCTGTATTTTCATTTGAACTCAATATTTCAGTATTTTCTCCAGGAATAATAGGCAGGTCCTGTCCTTTCACACATGAAGAACAACTTGGATTGCACAGAACTCTAAGTTCACAACATTTTGCCCTCGATAAACACAATCCTTCTATCTTGGTGTTACAGAAACGATATCACCATCAGTTTAATATTTGCCCTTTGAAACGACAGTATTTTTTTCCTGCCAAAGTCCTAAAATTAGCCTTGCAACTAATTAAAATGAGAGCTGAATATATCCTGTTGCAAACATGAGTTAATAAATTTAATGTAATTGTGAAGAGCACATTCAATCTGTGCGCTCAAATCTACGTTTCAGCAGCAGAAGACTTCAGTGCAATATTTTTCCTCTATGTTTTCATTTTTTCTGTTTCCTTTCTACCTCTTAATCACCAGTTATCCCTTCAGCAATGCCAGCAATGCCACATTTTGCTTGCTGCGTGAGTCAGTGATATTCTCACCCAGCATTTCCAACTCTTAGATTTCTTTTCCCCTGAGTTCTGGAAAAGCTTTTCAAGTTCGTGAAATTTTCATGGCTGCTAGTACTCAGCATTCAAAACAATTTTAAAATCTGCTTTACCAATTTCCTTTTATATTTCTCTATTTTCCTTGTAGTCATTAGATACCCACAGCCTTTCCTTATAAGGTCTCATGCTTTCATTCTAACTTTACATTGCATCTTGTAGGAGACGCCTGACAGAATTAAACACACACACACACACACACACACACATTCTCTCACTCTGTCTCTCTCTCTCTCTCTCTCACACACACACACACACACACACACACACAATTCAAAATTTAGATTTTCTTTGAATGCTTATTCTTTCTGGCTTCTAACAATACTACTTCTATTCCCGATACAATATTTTTCTTTCATTACATGTCCTTGTTGTTTATTTTTTGTTTTGTCTATTTAATGTTTCTTATATGAGGAGCTATTTATTCAGGCAGAGTTACCTACATTATTATGAATTCATTTTCTAAAAATTTTGTAGCATTCATAATGTGCGATCCAAATGGAATAGAGGAAACATGACTACCTCGAACTTACAATAAAAATGACAGTTACCTTGACAATTTAGACAGTGACTCACAGGGGCTAGGGATAAGAATAAAATTTGTTCCAGCTGTTGATTTTCAAGCAATGGGATCTGTAGCAATTTTGCAGCACCATGTTAGTCATATTTGAAATGCTCTGACACCTTCCTATTAAAATACCTATTAAACATTGTACAATCTTAAAATGTTTCAGTAGCACTGGAAAAAATAGACTATAATAATTTCGATATGAAGAGAGAATAGAGTGTCAGGAAGTGGCAGGGCCTGAGTGCCCAGCTCAAGCATGATCTGAGTTTTTGGTTTCTTTCTCTCTAGCTCTAGTTCCACATAAATCCCTATTTACTGTGTCTGCTTTCTCTCCTACTTGCAATTTTTCTTCATCCTTCATTCCAGAAGAGTGTGCCTTATTTTATTTGGCAGCTCTTATATTGCCAAATGAATGATTTCCACTTTCCACCTTTGCTCCCTATCCTTTTCTGCCAAAGTAATTCTCTCCTCCTGTTCTAACAGGAACTCTTGGCAAGGAAGGAAGAGAATATGAACTACTTCGGGATATACGGCATACACACACAGTTGACTTCAGACCCCATGTGTTAAGGCCTTCTACTTGGCTCTGATTATGGTGTGCTTTGTAACCAAAATTTCTACACTATCTTATTATAATCCAAGTTCTGTACTTTGAATCTTTTATAGCCTAAATGTGTAAATGTGATACAAAGACAGTCAACTAACATGTTTTTTTCAGCAGCTTGTGGTCTAGAATTGTGCTGTGGTTGCTATAGGTCAATTAAATGTTACTTGGGATTTGATACAGTGCATTACCAACACAGAATAGTTGATAATAAAACAGTGTAATAAATTATCCTAAACATAAATACAGAAAAATTGTTCAATGTGCAGAATAATTTTTTTTTTAATTTCTAGGACATTCTCTGTGGTTTCTACAACAGATTAGTTCAGATTTTTGTCACTAAAGAATATTTAAAGTTCTCTAAAAAGGAGCTGATCAGAAAAATAGCCATTTTCTCCCACTCAATTTCTGCCATTGAAAAATAAAGTTTTAAGCAACACGGCAACGGCAATACAATGTGACCCAGATATGAGCCACATTAAAAGAAGAGGAAAAAAGAAGTTGATGAAATTAACTATAATATATTTTGTTTAACCTAACATATCCTATATATCCCCATTATCAGCATGCAATAAATTTAAAACATGAGAGAACGATATTGTAGGCTCATAGATTGGAAGAACTTGTATTGTTAAGATGTCCATACTCCCCCAAGCAATCTGCAGATGCAATGCAACCCTTATCAAAATTTCAAAGGCATTTTTCCCAGAAGTAGAAAAAAATTTTTTAATTTGTGTGGAACCACAGAAGACCTCAAATAACCAAAACCATTTGAGAAAAAAGAACACAGCTGGAGACATCATGTTATCTGATTTCAAATTATATTACAGAACTATAGTAATAAAAATGGATGGTTTTGGCATATAACAGACACAGAGATCAGTGGAACAGATGGAGAACTCAGAAATAAAACCACACATAAATGGTCACTTAATATATCACAAAGGAGGCAAGAGTATATGTAATCTCTTCAATAAATGGTGTTGGGAAAAGTGGACACATACAAAAGAATGAAACTGGCCCACCATCTTACACCATATACAAAAATCAACTCAAAATGGATTAAAGACCTGAATGTAAGACCTGAAACTATAAAACTCTAGAAGAAAGCATAGGGAGTAAGCTCCTTGACATTGTTTTTGGCAACGATTTTTTGTATCTCACACCAAAAGCAAAAGCAAAGAAAGCAAAAAATAAACAAGTGGAACGACACCAAATTAAAAAGCTCTTGCATGGCAAAGGAAATCATCAGCAAAATGAAAAGTCAACCTACAGAATGGGAGAAAATTATTTGCAAATCATGCACCTGATAAGAGGTCAACATCCAAAATATACAATAAAAAAACAACCCTCATACAACTCAAAAGTGAAACAAAACAAAATCCTGGACAGCTACATGCAAAAGAATGAAACTGGACCACTTGCTTATGCTATACATAGAAATAAACTCAAAATGGATTAAGGACCTAAATGTGAAACCTGAAACCATAAAAATCCCAGAAGAGAGAACAGGCAGTAGTTTTTCTGACATCATCCGTAGAAACATTTTTCTAGATATGTCTCCTCAGGCAAGGGAAACAAAAGCAAAAATAAACTATTGGGACTACACCAAAAGAAGAAAGCTTTTGCACAGTGAAGGAAACCAACATAATGACAAAGCAATCTCCTGAATGGGAGAAGATATTTGCAAACAACATATCTGATAAAGGGTTAATATCCAAATATATAAAGAACTTATACAACTCAACACCAAAAACCCCAAATAACCCAATTAAAAAATGGGCAAAGGACCTGAGCAGACATTTTTCCAGAGGCAACATACATGGCCAACAGACACATGAAAAGATGCTCAAGATCACAAATTACCACAGAAATGCAAATCAAGATCACAATGAGCTGTCATCTCTCCTGAGTTAGAATGGCTATTATAAAAAAGGCAAGAAATAACAACTATTGGCGAGGATATAAAGAAAAGGGAACTGTTGTCACTCACATGTGGTCTCTAAGCAAACAAACTGAGCTCAGATATACAGAGAACATACTCTTGATTACCACAGGCAGGGGACAGAGGTCCAAATGGGCAAAGAGGGTCAAAAGGTACAAACTTCAGTTATAAAATAAGTAACTCGTGGGGATATAGTGTTCAGCATGGTGACTACAGGTAATAACACTGTCTTGCATTTCTTTGTTGAGAGGAGATCTTAAGGAATCACAAGTAAAATATTTGTAACTATGGTGACAGATAGTAATTAGACTTATTGTGGTGGTCACTTTGTAATGTGAACAAATATCAAAACATTATGTTGTACACCTGAAACTAATAAGTTACATGTCGATTATATCTCAATTTAAAAAAGAGGTGTTTACAGTTTTAGGTATATTACACTTCAAGCAGCACATCTGTATTTGTACCAGCCATATGACTGTTGCTTAATAGCCATAGGTGGCTAAGGGCTACCATATTGGAAAATACAGAAGTAACCTTTGACATCACAGATATTTAAGAAAAAGCTAGATTTATTTTTGTATGAATTCTATCCCACATAAAGCTATTTCAACAATAATTTTAAAAGGAGAAAACCAAAAAAATATAGTCAGATTTTATTCTAAATGAACTAAGTTAACTAGATGGTTTTCTGACATATTAAAATAGTTCTAGACCTTTTTAGTAGGAGAACACACAGATGTTTTTTAAATTTCACATATCATTGGCTGTGACCCTTCAAAATAGCTTTATTTTACATTATTTATGGCAGGCTGTACTAAGAGATTTCAGCTCAATTTCAATTTTAATTCTAGCAGTTATTATTGTTTGATCTCGCACAAATTATTTTTTAAAAAGCGTAATGCTGGGGCGCCTGGGTGGCTCAGTGGGTTAAGCCGCTGCCTTCGGCTCAGGTCATGATCTCAGGGTCCTGGGATCAAGCCCCGCATCGGGCTCTCTGCTCAGCAAGGAGCCTGCTTCCTCCTCTCTCTCTGCCTGCCTCTCTGCCTACTTGTGATCTCTGTCAAATAAATAAATAAAATCTTTAAAAAAAATAAAAATAAAAAAATAAAAAGCGTAATGCTAATGATTTTGTGGTTGTTATGGAGATTGGAAATAATATAAGAATGGGCATAGTCTCTGGCATTTACTTTATAATTGACATAATAAAGATCTCCCCTTACATCACGAAAACTTTAATAAATTAATAGACAGCATCAAGATGAAACTTGACAGAGAGCCTGTTGACACAAGAGGATCTCTGAGAAAATAAGTTAAAGGAGGAACAGTAACCACGCCTGTCGGCTATGTACTGTGCCGGCAAACTAATGCCTTCACATATATTAACTTTATCTTCACAATAATTTTTAAAAATCTGTTTAATGAGTTTATGAAAGATATTGTCTTTTTATGTTTTATATATGTATCATGAAATTCTCTGGGTCAATAACTAACAAAAATAATTGAAATATGACTTTGCCCAGTTGTTTTATTATTATCAGTTACTTTCTGAATGTCTGTTTTTGAAAAAAAATATTGCATGTAAAGGAAATTATGCATGTCAATAGCATAATACAGTACATTGCTTACAAATAGTTAAAAGCAGAATTATCGTTTAAATTATGAGTTACTCAAATGTAAGTGTATCTCATACAGCCCTCGAATTCTACAAGGTTCCTGCATTCTAAGCCATGTCAGTAAATTCTGCTCTGTATAATCTACCCAGTCTGTGGTATTTTGTTATCGCGAGCCCACACACACCAAGACACTGTTGATGCTTGGTTTTAATCCATTTGAGCACAAATGGATTTTCTTTTATCCCCATGTTAGAGCAGAGCCTTTACTACTAGTGAATGATTTTACACGTAGGGAAGAGTGTTTCTGGTGTCTTGGTGCCCAAAATGCACACCAAGTTCTCTCCAGCATGCCTGGGAAGGAACTTCAACATTTTTCCAGTACTGTGAGACCTCTGAAACTCTTAGCTTGCTTCTCTGCTTGACCTCCTAGAATCTTCCCTGTACATATTCTGCTTAGGAGCCATCATGGGGCCAAGAGCATGTCCGTGCAGATGTTTAGAGCACTTCTCTATTCTTTTCTACTCTCTGAGATTTTGCCATTCAACTCCCAGCCACTTCCACAGCCCCTATGGGATTCTGATGGCATTTTCTCCACTCTGTGAGGCAAGTGCTCTTCACCTGGTCTAACGATCTGGGGAGCATTTTGAAAAATTCCCCCAGTGAGAAATCCGGGGTTAATGCCTGTCTCCCTTTATGGGCTTTCCTCTCTTAAAATTCATAGTATAGTCCATTGCTTTCACATGTGTTTTTATACGTTTTCGCCCCATTCTTGTAACTGTTCGCATCCTTGGATCCATCTGATGGCCGCTATTTTGTCTTGTTCAGAAAGTTCTGAGATCACTTCAGCCCCTCCCCTAACAAATCAGAAAATTCAAATAAATCTCTGATCTGTAAACCTCCTCTCAGCACTCTGCTACTACTCTGGCCCAGGTCATTATTGTCTCTTCCCTGCATTCTTTTACTAGCTTCCAACTTCCATCTCCAGTTCCAGAACATCCTGTACGGTAGAGAATGGGATTCTAGCGACATAATATACATTCGGTCACTCTCCATGTGAAAACTTGTGAGTAGCTTCTCATTGAACTTAGAATACTTGAACTCCTTACAATGACCTATGAAAGTTGGGATGATGTAAGCCTCTGAAATCATTTGTTTTGCACTTCTTTGTCACCTGCTTTACGTTTCAGAAGCATTAACTTTTTTTTAATTTCCTAAACCTGCAAAGCTCTACCCATAACTATACTTTAGCACATGACATTACATTTACCATTCCTCCCTTGACTTCTTTCTCTTTTTAGGTGACAGCTTAAGTGTCACTTCCCTGGTGAGGCATTTTCTGATCACATAGAACTTTACCTCTAAACTCACAGCAACCTGATCTTTTAAGTCTGGCCATGTACCGAGTGTGATTTCCTCCTTGTCTACAGGCATACGCTTCTTTTTAATACCTATAATTCCTGCCAGGTGTAAGCATCTTGAGGACAGGGATGTCCCTATTTTATTTATCACTGTATATTCATTGCTGGATATACTATACATGCACTGTATATGGTACACAATAGGAGCTATGCACATGGTCATTGAGTTAATGAAGAAATATATTAAACTTCAGAAAGAAAGGTTTCAAAATTAACACTTTTTGAAAATTTTGAAAACCAAAGTTTTCAAAAAATCTTAGAGTATTAGAATGGGAAAAAACACCCAGATTACCTATCCCACCATCATGTCGATGTAATAATCCCTCCAATAATGTCACCTGCACTTACATCCTTCTAGTCCTGGGGAACTCACTATTTCACAAGGAATTATATTCTACTTTCAGACAGTTCTTATTATTTAAAAAATGAATTTCTTATTACACTTAATGTAATTTAAGCCTTATATTGCTTTACTTATTATCTTTTTTTTTTTTCCTAAGGATTTTATTTATTTGATGTAGAGAGAGAGAGATCACGACTAGGCAGAGAGGCAGGCAGAGAGAAAGGGGGAAGCAGGCTCCCTGCTGAGCAGAGAGCCCGATGCGGGCCTCGATCCCAGGACCCCGAGATCATGACCTGAGCCGAAGGCAGCGGCCTAACCCACTGAGCCACCCAGGCGCCCCCACTTTACTTATTATCTTATAGCAACAGTTCCCTCACTTTTAAGAATTCTTAAAACAGTGATACATTCATTTTCTTTCCTTTTGTGATTTCTTCTGAAATTATACTACTAAAAGGTACAACCGAAAGTTCTTCTTACATTTCATTGAATGTTAAAGAATAACATTCCATTTTATACTTTGTCGCCATTGGAATTCTTTAAGCTATGTATTGGGTCTCTTTATCCCATATTTGCACGTACAACAAATAAGAATTTTGAATCTCACCCAAAATGAAGATGACATCGATTTTTAAGAAACCAATTTATAGAAAAAAAGAAATAGAAAAGAAAAAAAAAGAAAAACTAGAAAAAAAGAAGTCTCCTGTTAGCTAACAGTAAGAAAAATAAAAAAATTCCAGCTCTTTAGAGTGCGTACATTTGTCCATTATCTTATCACATAAGAAATGAATATTTTTTATACATATATGTGTATACGTGCATTGGAATAAATGGAATAACTGTTTAAGATGCTGTTTAAAACTGAGAAGACTCATATACAATGTGGAAAATGCACTTGCCCACTTTAGCTCGGTGTGTGTGTGTGTGTGTGTGTGTGTGTGTCTGTGTGCATATCACTTAGAAACATCTATACTCACAGAATTGTAATGTGATCAAATGAGAGAATATATTTGAAAGCATTTTAAAAAATTTAAGTGAACTGTTCTTTTTTAATTTTTTAATAAACATGTAATGTAGTTTTATGAACTGTTCTAATATTGCACATTGTAATCATAAATTAAGAATATTATTTAAGAAAAAATTTATGAATTGTTTAAGAAAAAATATTTTTTGAGAATTGTTATACATTTTTTAAATAAATAAAATGAAACACCACTCACAGATATAATTGCTTCATTATATAGTCATGAAACAATTTGCAAAATTGAATTATTTTGTTATTATGGTCCTTTGGTCCCTGTTTCTGAATCATTTTTATCACCACTATTCTTTAGGATATAGAGGTTTGCCTACAGAATGACCCACTTTCTCTTAGCTCTTCCTTGGGACTACAGTAGACACCCCTAAAATTGCATTAACTTTTATAGGTTACTTAGATACCACTATATGAGGTTACTGTTTCAGCACAATAAATTATATTTTCCAAACTGCTGTCTATGGACCATCATTTATCTCAGAAAATGGAAGTGTTTGGTGGTCTAATTAGATATCCAATCCTTTTACGATTCTGGCTGATAAAAATATAAACCAAATGTGACATTATACTGAAATCTAATAAGACGAATCATCTTTACATTCATATGTAAGATGATTGCTGACATAAGATATGTAAGCAATCCTTGTCAAGATGCTCTTGCAAGATTGTGCATTCATTATCCTTCCTCTGTTCTGAACATAGAAGAAATAAGACTTCCTTTTAATAAGTCATTAAGAAATATAAGCATGTTCATCATACAAGTAAAACTCTCCACTGGTCAGAACAGCAGTCTATTTACAATTAGGGCTTTACCTGTCCCTAGATCCAGATGTGGGCCATGAGGCCTGGAACATGACCCTAAGAGTGACAACAACCAAAGTCACTCCTTATAGAGCAAAACTGGGGAGAAGAAGAAAGACATTCAGATAAACCAGAATTCCCCAAATATGTCATCAAATCAAAGGGCTGTTACCCAGTCAATTAAGAAAAAAGAGGAAACACACCTGAGTAACTTAAAAATTTAAAAACAGATTATAACTACAGCTATAGTTGACATTAAATCCAAGTGAAGATTCTGAAAAATTTTAATCCATTGAAGTTTTAAATCTAGATACTTGACATTTTCTAGAGTATAATTTCTAGTACTCCATAAAAAAGTCAGAAAGAAACCTAATAATTATTAAATACTTCATTCATGCATCAAATTCCTTCTTCCTTCTTGAAACAGATAAACCAAGTTTTATGGCTGAGTTTTAGAGATTAGGTTTAGCAAAACCTTAAGAAACAGATTTTTAAAATGCTTTAGAGAAGTTTAAAAGAACACATTTCCTGATACATTTTATGAGATAGTAAATTATTAAAATGAACTTAATGAAACCACATTGAGATACCACCTTATACCAGTTAGAATAGCCAAAATTAACGAGACAGTAAACCACAAGTGTTGGAGAGGATGTGGAGAAAGGGGAACCCTCTTACACTGTCAGTAGGAATGCAAGTTGGTGCAGCCACTTTGGAAAACAGTGCAGAGATTTCTTAAGAAATTAAAAATAGAGCTTCTCTATGACAATTGTACTATGGGGTATTTACCTGAAAGATACAGATGTAGTGAAAAGAAGGGCCATCTGTACCCCAATGTTCATAGCAGCAGTGGTCACAGTCACCAAACTGTGGAAAGAGCTAAGATGCCCTTCAACAGATGAATGGATAAAGAAAATGTGGTCCATATATACAATGGAGTATTATGCCTCCATCAGAAAGGATGAATATCCAACTTTTATATCAACCTGGACGGAACTGGAGGAAATTATGCTGAGTGAAATAAGTCAAGGAGAGTCAATCATCATATGGTTTCACTTTCTTGTGGAGCATGAGGAATAACACATAGGATATTGGGAAAAGGAGAGGAGAAGGGAGTTGGGGGGAATTGGAGGGGGAAATGAAGCATGAGAGACTGTGGACTCAGAAACAAACTGAGGGTTTTGGAGGGGAGCGTGTTAGGTGTTAGGTGAGCCTGGTGGTAGGTACTAAGGAGCACACGTATTGCATGGAGCACTGGGTGTGGTACATAAACCATGAGTCTTGGAACACTGAAAAAATAATATTAAATTTTAAAAAAGTGAACTTGATGAAAAGAGTATGAGATTTATAGATTAATCTGTGATTATG
The DNA here is from genome assembly GCF_902655055.1 of Lutra lutra. NCBI lineage: Eukaryota > Metazoa > Chordata > Mammalia > Carnivora > Mustelidae > Lutra > Lutra lutra. The sequence goes on along the minus strand of NC_062289.1, from coordinate 8,673,999 downwards.
ATTATAAAAATCCTAAGTGATGATCTTGGCAAATGGAATCTAGAAGTGTTATACAAAATTCATCATGACCATATGGTATTTATCCTCAGAATTCAAGGAAGGTTCTCTATCAGAAATGTATTAATTTATTTCACCATTCTAATTGAGAAAAATACAGTATGTTATTACAGAAAAAAATGATAAAGCAACTTAAAAATATTAACCCTATTCATGGTGAAAACTAGGAACATAAAAGAATTTTGTTTACCTAGTCAGAATCTCTACTAGAGACTTTTATCAAATATTGTTCTTTGCATGAGCACTAAGAAATGTATAGAATTGTTGAATTCATATTGGACACCTGAAAATAGTAACATTGTATGTTAATTATGTCTGAATTTTTTTTAAAAAGACAAAAAAATGAATGTATTGTTTTTCATGGTGAAGCATCAAACCTCCCGTCAGGTTCAGAACAAAGATGGTCAGTGAATCTGCTATTCAGTGCTCTACCTCAGTAAAGCAAGAATGTATAAAAAGTATGCAAAGAAAAAAGTAAATACTGTTAAAAAAAAGACAATTTTGCTATCATATACTGACAAAATATCTATCCAAAACAATGTACAACCCATTTCTATAAAAAGAACATAGATGAATTTTCTTCGCAAAAGTTCAAGCCAATTTTAAATTCTAATAATTTTAAAAATCAGACATCTATGCAAAACTCCGTTTAAGAGGTTTACAAAAATCTTCGTAGGTCATGAAAGTGTTCTTAAGTATTAAGAGCTGTCTTGCATTCAGGGATAATGCATTATAATAACAATGTCATGCTTCTCTGGAATAATCTTTAGATTTATGCATTTCCAATCAAAATATCAATAGAAATCTGCAGGGAATTTGTCAAGTTGTACTGAAATTCACATAGAAGAGGGTAAAGAGAGTAACATTTCAAGAAAAACTATGACATTTGTGAAATCAAATTATTAAAAAAAAGATGTTACTTCAATCACCATCAGATATGGACAGTTATTTACAATAATCAAGATAATATCTACTGGCTTCATGGGTATTTTGCCATGTTTACGGATCTTGTAGAAAACTTTACAGCAAGGAAAGTATGCTCAATTCGGAGAGAAATATACTTTGAATAGGGTTTCCTATTAAATGAAGTACATTATAAGAATGACCCTAATATTTTTCTAGGAACTTTTCTTTTACCCATTTTACAATTTGCATATTTAAAACAAAGTCAGGTAATGAGCTTTATGTCTTCTGACAATTGATACTACCTTAAAAGCGAACTAACAGCAATAAACATAAATACCAAAATGCTAACAGTTGTTTCCTATTTTTGTGGATGCACTGTTTTCACTGTTTTGGTAAAATAGTAATTATGCACCCATATATGGTTTATAGACACAAACAGGATATCTCTATCAGAATTGTAAGCTCCATGAGGTCAAGAATATCGTTTGTCTTTTCACTGCTTTCTGACCAACACCTAGAATAGTATCTGCCCCATGCCACATGTATCAGAAATACTTTCTTGAATGAAAAATATTAGTTATCCCTTAAATAAGGTAGACTCCCTTAACTTCATTCCATGTATTTAAAAGCATGTTATCATGACAACTGGATTAGAAAAAATTGTGTTAGAAATATTTAAAATATCATTTGGTCTATTTCCAATTTTTGGAGATAATTTTCTGGGGGGAAGCTCTCTAAAACATTTTATGGACTAGAAACAAATAAGTGTCAGCTTGCCCATTTTTCTAGACTTGTAAGTTAATAAATCCTTGAAAAACACCCTTTTCAGGTTAAAAACATAATATGTATAAGATCTATATCTAGTTGCACAGTCTTTGTTGTTTCTATTTAAGTTTTGTGGTCAAGGAGAATATTTAATTGTGAATGGGAAAGCTTTGACATTTTAAAAGGTGGAACCCCAAGAGAGCAAAAAACCTATTTTTTTCTTGGTGTGTGTGTGTGTGTGTGTGTGTCTTTGCATTATTTTTTAGAAAATGCACTGGAGATCATTTCTCATATATTTGTATTTAGTATTTTTTTTAAAGATTTTATTTATTTGACAGATAGAGATCACAAGTAGGCAGAGAGGCAGGCAGATAGAGGAGGAAGCAGGCTTCCTGCTATGTAGAAAGCCTGATAGGGAGCTTGATCCCAGGACCTGGGATCATGACCTGAGAGCTGAAGGCAGAGGCTTTAACCCACTGAGCCACCCAGGCACCCCTGTATTTAATATTTTGATTTATAAATTTTTTTTCAGTAGGCTCTCTCAGTCTTTTTTTTTTTTTAATTTCTGTTTAGAGAACACAAATTTCAATGTGAATCAGGAGATCTGCTCTTTTCTATGTAGTCTATGCATTTCTAAATCCTTTCTTATTTCCATGAATAAGAAGATTATAAAATATAAAATCATTCTATGACTGTTTAGTTCTTCATGGTGTGGGGAAAAAGAAAATTAAGACCAAAATCTAATTAATCTCACAAATGGGTAACCACATTGTATATGAAATCTTATCTAATTGCACTTCTATAAGATAGCCTCGTAACTCACAATCACCGTTACCAGCATCCTAAATGAAACTACCATTTTTAAAAGTTCTTTTTTATGGACTACAGAAATAAACACATAAATGTAGTCATTACTTCTATTTTTTAAAACATATATAAGCTAAATATTATTTGGTGAAAAGAATTGAGGGATAGGAGGCAGGTTAAAGGTATAGGCCTAACTAAATATCTTCATGTGATTCCTATATAATTTATATTTCTACAGAAGAATATATCATTCAGATTACTGTTTCATACTATATGGTATTCCTATGTACTTATGTCTTCTAAATGCTGCTCTACATATTATCTTTATCATTATTTTATAATATCTTAGCTCATTGCTAGATTTTTACACAGAAAAATGCTTCAGAATGTAAAAGCAGGGAGTTTGATCTATTTAAAGGAGTATCTCCCTGCTGTTGTAGCCGCAGTGATTTCTCGAGATCAGAGAAATGGCCTTGAATTCCAGGGTAAGTGTCTAGCTCTTCACAGTAACCAGATTAAGCTAACTAAAAATTATGCAGAGTAATGGAACACTTAGATTCCACATAGCTTTTCAATTGTGATATAGAATAAAAAAACCATTTATATCCAAATATATCCTATCATTCTTTAAGGATTCCAGAATATGAGTTATTAAATTGTACTTTGTCATCTTTTATAATATTTGTGAACATCTTTTCATTGCATTTTATTGCCTTCTTAAAATTAAACAGAAATTCCATAATTTTTTTATTTCCCCACTAAATTTCACATATTCTCTTCACTTTGAAAATGCCCTTTATGTGCAGATTTCCATTTCCTCTTACATAATTTAAATGTTTGATATCCAATACATTTCTCCTCCCACATCTATGACTGTTCAATAACTTCTTTAATTACAATGTAGGCATTTCTAATGAACTTGTTCTGATGACTAAATGCAGACCACGAGCTAAAATATTGCTGTTGTTGATTTTTATATGTTCAATGATGTCCGATGTTGGTATATTTTCCTTAATACTTAACTTCAGTATTTATGCTACTCAAGTTTTTGACTTTCACAACATCAGTAGGCACATGGGAGGTAGAGTAGAGCAGTCATATCCCTCTTTACCTGAAGATTTGCAATATGATCTTATTATTGCCATGTCTGTCAAGAACACTACAGAATTCTGACTATAAAATTTGCTTACGCAGTCAGATATGAGGACAAAAATATTGATTCAATCATAGATGATTTTCTAGTAGCACAGTTGATGTCACATATTTACTTCTGGTTATTAAATTTTGACAATTATTTCTATGTCCTGTGTGATTGATGGCCTCAAGAGCACAAATTCCTGGTGACATGGCATTCAAAGTATAAGAATATACCTTCCAATTTTAGAAGTTCACATTTTGAAAAATGCCAGCATCCGGTAAAAAGAAAGTAGTATAAATTGTGTAGGTAAATTTGCATGGGAATAAGCAGGGAGTTGGCCGAGTTGGCTTTTTTTAGCAGTAAGCAAAAAAGAAAAACCTCTAGTGGCCTAGACAAAACTGGAATTTCCTCTTTCATGGAAAATAATGCAAAGCTCATATATGCAAGTCATTTGTAATTTAACTCCCACAAAACTGTATTTTATTCTATCACTTTTTAATCTCTTTATGGAAAATAAAGTCAGCAGTATTGGGGCCTTATTTGTGTAATTACAGAATTACCGTGCAGAAACAAACAAAAAAAAACAATGTGATGATGGGTGAGAGGGAGGACAGGAGGGGAAGGAGGGAGGAAAAATTAAGTTGCTTTTAACTTCTGGAAAGTAGTAAAATGAAGAATCAAAATGAACCTACACCATTATGCCTTCTGCTTACGTTATACCTCATCCCATTAGAGGTACCTAAACTCTACTCCTTTAAAGATACATTTTAGCAGTATTAGCTTTATCAGATTTATTAAAATACAACTATTACTTCTGGGTACATAAAAATAAATGCCTTTATCTAGTACAACCATATAGTCAAAGATTAACTTTAGCAGCAGAATGTACATTTTAGGTTTTCACAGAATCTAAAATTTAGTGATTACTTTTAATTAAGCATAATAATTTTTTAATGACCAAAACATTATTCAGCATTAATAAAATTTGCATATACAGTTTTATAGGCCCAAGAATTCCCCCAGATAATCTCAGTGAGGGGTCAGCGGGTATCTGGTGGATTTTATTAGTACTGTATTACAGATCTGATTGACATTGGTTAGGATACTAAGAGACTCTATCACATTAGGATATTAAAATCAGTTGATTTTTTTAAAATTTCTATTTAATTTCTGAAAGTCTTTACTAACTAGTAATATATTGGAGAAACATAGACAAGGGATCGAATGTAAAACTCATTTGTGTTTAATAAATTTGCTTGTTACAAAAATATACTCTATTACTAATTTACTTATTAAGTAGCAAAACCGGGATTCACATTTAGGGTTCGTGTTGATAGAGTCTATGTCTGTTCCACACAACCTCTCCCTGGATACACATACACTCACTGATTCATACATACGCTAAATATATAGCTACATACTAAATACAAACCTCTATATTATAACCACAATTGTGATCTCTGTGCAGATTTGAGCTTACTTTTTCACCAAAATTATATTTTGACCATTTTGCAATTTAAAACTATTCTTAAAATGCCACTTTAATGGATTCATAATATTCTAAGGTATGAATATACTATTATTTGAACTTATTTGATTACAAAATATTTGCTTCTACTTTCAAGTCTTTAAATATCGTAAGTATTACAGCAATAAACATCTATGCATATGAGTTTCTGTTCTGATTTCTCATTATTAACAGCAGAGAAACTCCTGGAAACTGGAGCCTGCATTGAAGAGCGGAACAGCTGGTTTGTTATGGCACTGATTGCCTCTCAAGAAAAGAATTGGGGGCGCCTGGTCAGTTAAGTCAGGTAAGCCTCTGCCTTTGGCTCAGGTCAGGATCCCAAGGTCCTGGGATGGAGCCCCAAGTCCAGCTCCCTGCTCAGTAGGGAGCCTGCTTCTCCCTCTCCCTGCCACTCCCCCTGCTTGTGCTTGTCTCTCTCTCTCTCTCTCGATCTCTTTTTGATTGTCAAATAGAAAAGTAAATAAAATCTTAAGATTTTATTTTAAATAGATAAATAAAATAAATAAATAATAGATAAATAAAATAGATTTATAGATAAATAAAATCTTAAATAGATAATAATAGGTAAGTAAATAGATAAAATAGATAAATAAAATCTTAAAAAAAAAAAAAGGAAAGAAAGAAAGAAAAGATTTTAATTTCCACTGCTATTAGGGCATTTGCCCTAAGTCTATCATATGGCATTCATTCAATAAGCAGAAATCTAATCGGCAACTAGCCTGTTGCCAATACCGTGCTCTGGGGACAGGTGACAGGTACATAGTCGCTGATGTTTGGGTGAGAGTGTGTGTGTGTGTGTGTGTGTGTGTGTGTGTGTGTGTGTGTGTGTAAGGAGCAGGGTGGCAAAAAATTGATGCAAATATGATTAAAATTATACTATTTTGAGTGTTTAACAGGAAATGTCAAGGATATTACATGGACGATGGTTGTAGCTACTGTATGCTTTACAGTAATAATTACCTGTAATAATACAATATCATGACTGAGAACAAAAATTTGACCTGGACTTCTAGCAGACTTCTAAAAAAACTTTTTTCCAAGGATCTCAGAAATTTCCATTCATACAAAGAATTTGGTAAGAACAGATTGCCCACTCAGATAATCCTAGTCTCATTTTAATTTTGTTTTCTTCCACGAATTGCTCCGGTTTCCTGAAGGCCACACCTAAATTAGTTAGATACTATCCAACCTCCTTGCTTTTGATACAGTGTATTGCTTCCCCTTCTGTGTTTTCTTAGTTTGCTTGGGTTCTTGCCAAACGATTCTACTGCTTTTGGGTTTTCAATCTTGTCAACGCCATGGGTAATTTATGTCTTGCGGTCTTTCACCAAAGGATCTCTGAAGCAAGATTGCTGAGGACAAGTAGAGCTTGGGGCTAACCTGATTTTTGTGGCTTGCTGCATTCTTATTTCTTCCAGGCATTGCCTCAGGGCCAACTGGCTTGTAGGATATACTTATATAATTCTGATTTAATTTTTCTTATGGGAAATTATGCAAGTTCAGGAGTTCTACACCCTTTTACTGAAATAATTATTTTCAAATCCCCTGAAAGTGATTACATAACTCAGGGGAAGTAAAACATTCATTGCAGGACTAGTAAAATATCCACTGCAAATTTTTTTTTTGAAAAGTGATGTTTAATTTTTCTTAATACACTTCTTCTGTAAAGGGAATGTGCTGTTTTTGTTCAAAATTATAAAGCAAGAAGCTATTCCTAATATTTACATGCTAAGCTGGAAAAGGGTAGATATGCCTTACTTCCTGAAGTATATTATTATAGTTAGATGTTCTGGTAGCCTTTTACTCTGGGTGAGAATGTGTTTTTCTTTCTCCAGAAGACAACCCCCCTCCATGTAAGGAAATTACATTGTGTCATGACTGATATAGAAATTTCTGTATAGAAATTATTTTTCAGGGAGGCAGAGAAGGAGAGAGAGAACTAGGGAACTGGAAAATAGTAAAGAATCCCAGTCTTCTGATCAAACCAAAGGAAGTGATATCCCATGAACACACAGCGTCTCATTGCTGATTTTCACAGACTCACGTGCTCAGCCTTCCAGAACCTGGTATAGCAGTCAGTTCAGCCTTTACCTAGTTCTATTTTCTTTGTCTAAAATATACAGTCTTAACATCAGAAATACTTCAACAGTTTAACATTTCTTGTATCAAGAGATACTATTTAGAACATTAAAAAAAAATCCTAGTAATGGTATGAATAGATTTGTCTTCAGTCTGAAGTAAAGGTCAACAGTATCATTAAAAATGTGTCATTTTTCCAGTTCTTTGATTTTTGTTTCTATCCTGGGGGGAGGGAGGAGGGACTGATTAATATGAATTATGTTCCATTCCATTTTCCTTCTGCTTTGTTCTGAACTATATACAGTCCTGCCTCTACATCAATTTCAGTCTGTTCAGGCTCCCATAAGAAAGTACCACAGACTGGATGGCTTACAAACACATACATACAAAAACCACTTATTTATCACAGTTCTAGAGGCTGAATGTCAGATGATGGTGTTGGCATGGTCTGGAGAGGGCTCCTTTCCATGGCAAGACTTCCCTTTCTATCCTCACATGGTGGAAGGGGTTGGGGACCTCCGTGGGGTCTCTTGCTAGAACACTAATCCCATTCATGTTGCCTCCACCCCTCATGACCCAATCACCTCCCAAAGTCCTGGCCTTCTAATGTCCTCTCACCAGGCCTAAGGATTCTGACATGGAAGTCATGGGGACCACTCAGACCATAGCATCATCCTCCCTACACCCCTGCCTGCCTGCCTCATGCTCCTGCTGTCTCTCACCCTGCAGCGGCAGCCTAAAACAGAGTGGTATCAAAAAGGCTGCATGATGCCACATAAGGTTTAAGTTCAACACAGTGATCACCTGAGGTCCAAAATAAAAAAGCTCCCAAGTGGAGCTGAGCTGAGCTCCCGCGATGCGCAGACACTACTACCTTGTGTTTACGCATTTCTTCTAGCAACACAGCGAGTATCCACAGCAACTCTCGGGGGCCTTCAGTCCTGTCACCCCGATCTTTACGAGGCCTCAAAAGTCTGAGTAGTCTGTTCATATATACACATATGGTTATATTTTGTTCTGATGTAGGATTTTAAAGAAAGCTAAAATCCAATATTAGATACATTTATCTATACAATATAGAATTGAGAATTAACACAGTCAGCAATATCTTCTAGGTATGTGTGCAAGCAGAGGATATTTTCTGGGTGGGGCTAAGAGTTGCTCCTGTGAGCACATATGTGCTAAAGCTACAGGCAAATTCGGTTTTACTCTCTTGTAAGCAGTAAGGAAAAGAAATATTTCCATCTAGCCTATTACTAATATTTTAGCTTCCTCTGTGCATTGATCATTTTTCTTTATCATATCTTAGATGATGCCTTTAGGTATAAAACTGTCATCCTGCAAACTTTAAAAGGAGTAAAGAAATCTGAAATACTGTCTATTTTGTAACTGTTATCTTGCTCCCGCTCTTTCTGCTCAGCTTTCCCAAAGCCCCAACTGTGTGTTTAATGATATGTATTGGTATCTCAGTAATGAACTTTGCTGGTATTTTTTTCCTCATTTTTCTATCCTCTTTTGTGTAAGGTACCATGATCCTATCACATTTTAATAATTTTAATCATCTTATATTGCTTGAGAAATCAGATATCCTGTCCTATCTCCTGTGACATATCCATTTATGTAATATTTAAATGATTTTAAATCTGTTATTATATTGCTTTAGAAATGGAGTACAGTAAACTCTGTGTGAGATCGTATATATGTATGTTGCTTTATCAATGGATAATTATGGTTTCCATTTCCCTGCTTTCCCACTGGATCACATGATGCTGGGTTGAGCTGACCCAGAGGTGTTTCTGGAAGTCGTCTCCAACTACATATGCCAAATATAGCACCCAGCTCACTATATACTTATAATAGCTTACTAGAAAGACTCACAAAAATTGTATTTATGGCAAGGCTTAGAAAAAGAGTTTCATACTATGAATCTGCCTACTGACCAAGTGAGTCTTCTGGATGCTTCTCACACACCCCATAGATGTTACTAAGTCACTAACGGGCCCATGCAGCAACGTGACCTCATCATATAACAGTATCACTGTGCACTCGATTTTCTTATTTATGTAAAATATGGGTCTTTATCTATATAAAATGCATGTATTTAAGTTTTTTTTCCAAGTTTTTATTTAAATTCCAGTTAGTTAACATACAGTGTAATATTAGAGTATGGTGGACTCAACATTTCCATACATCACCCAGTGCTTATCACAAGGAACATATTCCTTAATCCTCATCACCTATTAAACCCATCTCCCCACCCACCTCCCCTCTGGTAACCATCAGTTTGTTCTCTATACTTAAGATTTTTTTTAAAAAATTAGATTTTTTTTAGGTTTTTTTAAAAATGGATTTTTAAATTTTTTTAAGTCTAAAATTTTGGATATTAAATCTAAATTTTAAAATTTTCAATCTATTTTTAAAAATAGATTTTTTTTAATAGCCTTCCTTGGGGCACTTGGGTGGCTCACTCGGTTAAGTGTGTGCCTTTGGTTCAAATCATGATCCTGGGGTCCTGGGATCCAGGGAGCTTGTTTCTCCATCTGTTTCTGTCCCTCCTCACTGTTTGTTCTCTCTCTCATATAAATAAATAAAACATTTTTAAAAAATATTTAATAAAATATTTATTTTTAAAATATTTTAAAATAAAATAGAAAATATTTTATTTATTTAAAATATTTTAAAAAATATTTAATAAACATATCTATTTTAAAAAAATATTTTAAAATAGAAAATATTTTATTTATTTATTAATATTATTGGGGCACAGTGTCCTGCATTCAGTGGGTTTCATGGGCTGGAGCCATTATTGATGTGATCTAGACAAACTGAGGTCATGCATGTTCTGGGACTTGTCCAGTTGCAGATGGGTGGGACATTATGGGACTGACTTGCAAACCCCTGTCTACTAGATCTTATTGTCCATTTCCTATCCATTTGTGACACCATAAATCTGGACCCTGGCATAAAGATTCTGCCATATTTCAAGGAGGACAGAGGGAAGACTGATGCCCACTTTTATTTTCATGAGAGGTGCCCTGTGACATAGTAATTATTGAATTAAAAAATCAACTTTTGATTCAGAATATTTCGTAATTATGGTAAATATCTTGCCATAGATCTCATCTCTCAATGAGAATTAGACTTGTGTCCTTAACTATGATTTTATTTTCCTTTGAAACCTATAAAATTTTCACTTATATTTAAACATACAAATTCATATATTCTCTTGAAACTAACATTGCATTCTGCTTTTCTGGCTTGAAATTTTAACTCTTACAATTAAAACAGTATATACTTCATGTTTATGATTAATAATTTTAACAAATTCATTTTACTGTATCCTTTACCTTGTTGGTCCTTGGTGTTTTAGATTAATTTATATCATATATCATTCTATTTTTGAAATTTCACATTTCTTAATTTTATATATGATCAGTTTAAAAGCATAGGACTTTGACAAAGGAAGGTACATTTGAGAAGGGTTTTTCAAAGAACTTAGCAAAAAAATATTAAATCATTCAGTTTACATTCAGTATGTTTTCTTACAGAAGGAATTTGGGGAATCATTGTATTTTGTCCAGAGGAGCTTAGGATTATTCCTGATAAAAAATTATGAATAATTTATTATTTACAGCATAATCTGGAATTTTTTTAAGGAACATAAACCACAAACTAGATTGCTTATTCAAAATTTGACCAGTTGAGGTTTTTTCCTCAGTAGTAGGATAGTAAAATATATATCAATAGTCTGTTCCATTGGCCAGATATAAATCTTCTCTTCCCCATGGCAGTGATTTGTTATTTTTGATACCAACATGAGGAATAAACATCCAGATACACATTAAAAAGAAAATACTGTAACTTTGAAAGTTTTAAATTTTTAGGCCACTATTTCCCTCTCACCTCTGTTTAGAAATGTTGGAAACTATTAACAGTTTTTTGTGTAATTGAGACTAGGATTTCAACAAGTATCCTGTTCTGTGACATGCTCTTAGTGATAACCTTTTTTTTTTTTTTAATCTAATTATTTGACAGAGAGAGAGACACAGTGAGAGAAGGAAACCAACAGGGGGCATGGGAGACGGAAAAGCAGGCTTCCCACTGAGCAGGGACACCTATGCAGGGCTCAAGGCTCCATCCCAGGACTCTGGGATCATGACCTGAGCCAAAGGCAGACACCAAATGACTGAGTCACCAAGGTGCCCCTTTTAGTGATATCCTTAAACAAGGCTTAATCATATTGATTCTTTCCCAAGCAAAGAAAATGGGGATATGAGAGATGGTGTTTTATTTCTATCACATGTGACCCTAATAAATGGTCTCATAGAGAGACATGAATCTCATAGAGTCCAAAACATGAATCTCATAGAGTCACAGTCCTTATGCTCACAAAACCTAGGTAAAAATGTAAACTAAAGACTTTTCTAATTGTCTCACAACTGTACCACATTTTCTCTATCAAACTGAGGACACAGTAAAATTGATTTGGAAGTTCCACACCTGGTTTATTACTTACAAGATGTGGGACTTTGAGAATTTGGTCTTAGCTGATGCTCCCATATCTAGAACATGGATATCAGCTCTATACATCAAATTATTTTGATAGTGTAATGCATACAAAAATACATAATTTAGCATAATTGCTAGGACAGTGAAGGTACCATATAAAGTTTAGTTTGCTATTATTACTTGGAGGACATGGACTGCTTTTATAGCTCAGCCAAGAGCTCGGAAAATATTTTAAACATTTTCTGTAGTTATGATGGATAATGGTTTCTAAGGTTTTGACTTTTAGAAAGTGCCTATATAAATGTATTTTAAAGCATTCATTGTCTCTTAGTGAATTTAATCCTATTTTTATGAAGCAGTGTTTCTATTTTTAAAATCAGCTACCTGTAAGGATCTGTGCAAACCATTGACTCATATGTGCAGGTTCAATTTTTATTTCTATAAATAGAGAAACTTCTACAAGGAAATAATTAAAATAGAAGTCTTACTTACATGACATACAGAGCGAAGAAATATGTAAGGCTTCTGTGTGCACAAAAGAATCAAAAAAGGTGATCAAAGACAATAAAGAATTAAACTCTAATTTGCATGAGCATTCTGTCCCCAGTTACTGTGACCCATTATAGCTTCTCATAACAGAAAACCTAAAAGTATAAAACAAAATCAGTTGTTTGCCAGGTGCATTCTTGCTGAATCAGCCTACTTGGTATGATGCCAATTTCTACTGTTTCTCACTAAGGGAAAATATCCCTGAATAAAATGTTAGTAATGCTTAAAGGGAAATAACAGCCTTAATCTGATTTTGAAAGCTGTGACTAAGAAAGATTTCACCACAAAATAAATAAAAAAGAGAAAAAAGAAGTGTGAACTTAAAATACACAACACTGAAATTACAGAATCATTTTTAACCCAAAGAGCTTATCATAGAATTACTATATGCCAACAATACAAAAATAAGGAAAACACATTTTTGGTAGAGACAATGTCTGGAAAAGCTACATAATGAAAGTGATGTCTGCTTAGTCCAATGGGGATGAGAAGGCAATCACCAACCAAGTAGAGAAGAGGCACTGGAGATACAGGAAGTGAATCACATTTGTGGGCAAGACGACCTCAAATCATGGAAAGACTTCAAGCTGAGAAGCCGGAGTGTGCCTGTCCTTTGCCTATGTGATCATGCAGTTTCCTCATCTACAAAATTGGGCTAATAGTTATTGTTCATGTTGCTGCTAGTAGCCAATATTGTAAAAAGCAATTAGGATTTTAGACCAATTTAGTAAACTGGAGTATTAGCAGTAATTTGGTACCCTATGTTCTACTAATTAACATATTTATTTCCTGAAATCTTTTTAAGGAGAAGCAGACATTCTGGAGAAAAGTCTGACCTGGGTGTAAGTACTGACTCATCCTTGAAGCATAACTTAGAAAAATGATGTAAACCTTATTAAGCTTCAGATTTCTTACCCTAAAAATAGGTAACAGTTTGGCTTCTTGTCCCTTTTAAATAAATGTTAGCTGTTATTGTTAGTATTCAAAGACTTGTATTATCTTAGCATATAATTAACAGACATGTCCCTGTGTCAATGATGAGAGATTGTGCCCAACTCCCATGGGTGTGACAAAAATAATGAGGGCCACTTATCAAAAAGACTTGGAAAATTTTATCTGGAATTACTTATTCAAAATTATTACCAAGAGCATCAGGCTGTATTTAAGACACTCCTTTGGGGCCTTCAAGGAGCCTGACAGAAGAGAGCAGACATAGATGTGTATGTTTCACAAGGCAGGAACTTTGAGACAGAACAAGAGGACACATCACAGAGGTTACTGTGTATCAAATATATGGAATGAGTCTGTAGGAATTCAGAGACAGGATAATCCATGTTGAATGGATGGTTTCAGAAAGGATGGAGGGAGGAGGTGAGTGTGGGCTGTGCATCTAAGCCTTAAAAAGTTTTGAATGAATAAAATGATGGAGCCATCAGCAAAGACATGAGAAGAGCATATAAAGGGCACAACAAAAAGGATAAAGGATAGTATCAATGTGGTGTTGGGGAAAGAGCAGGGCATGCAGTTGGATGGATAGGAAATTGAAGGCAGATGGGAGAGGTCATAGATCATTCTGCTTCTAAGTTTGGGTTGGGCATCCCACCAGAGAGCTGTGGGAAGAGAAGTAAAGTGCCTCCTCCAAAAATAAGCAGGCTGAAATGGTTTAGAGTTCGGAACCACCCTAGTCCTAAAATACGAGCATGTTCTGGGAGCTGCACACTAGCTCCTTTTAGATCTGAAGCTTTTCAGAGCTAGATTTTTGGGTTCACCTCCAGACATGACCAGAAGCTCCATTCCTATTTATTCAAATCTACATTGTTCAGTTGTAAAATGCAGCCCCCATTACCTCTCATAGAAAATGAAAATATTAATCTGAATCTGATTCCAAAAGGAAAGCATAACATAAAATATTTTAAAATTGTATCCCAAACTAATGCTTAGAAGCAGTTGTCTATTTTTTTTTTAAGATTTTATTTATTTATTTGACAGACAGAAATCACAAGTAGGCAGAGAAGCAGGCAGAGAGAGAGGGGGAAGCAGACTCCCCGCTGAGCAGAGAGCCTGATGCGGGGCTCTATCCCAGGACCCTGGGATCATGACCTGAGCCGAAGGCAGAGGCTTTAACCCACTGAGCCACCAGGCGCCCCAGGAGTTGTCTAATTTTTATGGTTTGAGAAAAATATATGCAAATTTCATGTATAAAATATTTATTGAGAAATTCCTGCATCTATAGAAACAAGGACTTCACAGGCAACAAGATGTCAGTAAAAACTTATCTTTCAATAATCACTCTCAACGTGAAAGGCCTAAACGCTCCCATAAAATGGCACAGGGTTGCAGACTGGATAAAATGACCAGACCCATCCATATGCTTTCTACAAGAGACAAATTCTGAAACTAAAGATACATCCAGAATGAAAGTGAAGGGATGGAGAACCATCTTTCATGACAATGGGCCTCCAAAGAAAGCTGGAGTAGCGATTCTCATCTCAGATAAATTAGATTTTAACCTAAAGACTGTAGTCAGAGATACAGAAGAACATGACATCATTCTTAAAGGGTCTAGCCACCAAGAAGATCTAGCAATTGTAAATATTTATGCCCCCAACACGGGACCAGCCAACTACATAAGCCCACTATTAATCAAAATAGTCATATTGATATGAATACATTAATTATAGGGGATCTTAACATACCACTCTCAGCAATAGACAGATCATTTAGGCAGAAAATCATCAAAGAAAAAGTGCTTTGAATGACACATTGGACCACATGGACCTCATAGATATATACAGACCATCCCACCCTAAAAAAAAGAATACTCATTCTTCTCAAGCGCACATGGACTTTCTCCAGAATGGACCACATACTGAGTCACAAATCAGGACTCAACCAATACCAAGAGATTGAGATTATTCCCTGCATATGCTCAGACTACAATGCTTTGAAACTGGAACTCAACCACAAGAAAAAATTTGGAAGGAATTCAAACACTTGGAAGCTACAGACCATCCTGTTCAAGAATGTTTGGATCAACCAGGAAATCAAAGAAGAACTCAAACAATTCATGGAAAACAATGAGAATGAAGACACATAGCTCCAAAACCTAAGGGATTCGGCAAAGGCATTGCTAAGAGGGAAATACATCCAAGCCTCACTCAAAAAAATTTTAAAAATCCCCAATACAACAACTCTCTTTATACCTTAAAGGACTAGAAAATCAACACCAAAGGAAGCCAACCCCATGAACAAGATGAACAAGAAGGGAAATAATTAAGATTAGAGCAGAGATCAAGGAGTTAGAAAACCAGAGATACAGTACAACACATCACAAAAATAGTAGCTGGTTCTTTGAAAGAATTAATAGAATCAATAAACCACTGGCCAAACTAATCCAAAAGAAAAGAGAGAGGACCCACATTAATAAAATTATCAATGAAAGGGGAGCGCTCACAACTAACACCAAGGAAATAGAAACAACCATAATAAGTTTTTATCAACAGTTATACGCCAGTAAGTAACCTAGAAGAAATGGATGCATTCCTGGAAACCTATCAATTTCCAAGACTGAAACTGGAAGAAACTGACAACCTGAATAGACCAATATCTAATAACGAGATTGAAGCAGTAATCAAAAACTTCCCCAAAACAAGAGTTCAGGACCTGACAGATTCCCTGGGGAATTCTACCAAACATTCAAAGAAGAAATAATACTGATTCTCCTGAAGCTGTTTCAAAAAATAGAAACAGAAGGAAAACTTTCAGACTATCTATGGACTCAGGATAACCTTGATCCCCAAACCAGGCAAAGACCTCATCAAAAAGGAGAATTTCAGGCCAATATCCCTGATGAATATGGATGCAAAGATTCTCAACAAGATCCTAGCTAGTAGGATCCACTAGCACATTATAAAGATTATCCACCACGACCAGGTGGGATTTACCCCTGGGATGCAAGGGTGGTTGAACATTCACAAATCAATCAATGTGATAGAACAAATCAATAAGAGAGGAGAGAAGAATCACATGGTCCTCCCAATTGATGCAGAAAAAGCATTTGACAAAATACAGCATCCATTCCTGATTAAAGTGCTTCAAAGTATAGGGATAGATTTTATGAAGTCAAGGAATGTTCCCTCTATTTATGAAAAATCCACAGCGAATATAATTCTCAATGGGGAAAAGCTGCCAGCCTTCCCTTTGAGATTGGGAACATGACAAGGATACCCACTCTTGCCACTGTTGTTCAACATAGTACTAGAAATCCTAGCAATAGCAATCAGACAACAAAAAGAAGTAAAAGGTATTCGAACTGGCAAAGAAGATGTCAAACTCTCTCTCTTCACAGTTGACATGATGCTTTATATGGAAAACCCAAAAGACTCCACCCCCAAACTATTAGAACTCATACAGCAATTCAGTAATGTGGCAGGATACAAAATCAATGCACAGAAATCAGTTGCTTTCTTATAACCTAACAATGAAAATACAAAAAGGGAAATTAGAGAATCAATTCCATTTACTATAGCATCAAGAAACCATAAGATACCTGGGAATAAGCCTAACCAAAGAGGTAAAGGATCTGTCCTCAAGGAACTACAGAACACTCATGAAAGAAATTGAAGAAGACACAAAAAGATGGAAGAACATTCCATGCTCATGGATCAGAAGAATAAGAATTGTTAAAATGTCTATACTGCCTAGAGCAATCTATACTTTCAATGCCATCCTAATCAAAATTCCACCAGCATTTTTCAAAGTGCTGGAACAAACAATCCTAAAAATTTGTATGGAACCAGAAGAGACCCCAAATTGCCAAGGAAATGTTGAAAAAGAAAAACCAAGCTGGGGGCTTCATGTTGCCTGATTTCAAGCTATATTACAAAGCTATGATCACTAAGACAGCATGGTACTGGCACAAAAATGGACACATAGACCAATGGAACAGAGTCCAGACATGGACCCTCAACTCTATGGTCAAATAATCTTTGACAAAGCAGGAAAAAATATCCAGTGGAAAAAAGACAGTTTCTTCAATAAATAGTGCTAGGAAAATTGGACAGCTATGTATAGAAGAATGAAACTCGACCATTCTGTTATACCATACACAAAAATAAAGTCGAAATGGATGAAAGACCTCAATGTGAGACAGGAATCCATCAAAATCCTAGAGGAGAACATAGGCAGTAACTTCTTTGACATGGGCCACAGCAACTTCTTTTAAGACAAGGAACTTCTTTCCAAAGGCAAAGGAAACAAAAGTGAAAATGAAATTTTGGGACTTCATCAAGATCAAAAACTTCTGCACAGCAAAGGAAACAGTCAACAAAACAAAGAGGCAACCCACAGAATGGGAGAAGATATTTGCAAATGACACTAAAGATGAACGGCTGATATCCAAGATCTATAAAGAACTCCTAACTCAACACACACAAAACAGATATCATATCAAAAAATGAGCAGAAGACATGAACATACACTTCTCCAAAGACGACATACAAATGGCTAACAAGCACATGAAAAAATGTTCATCATCATTAGCCATCAGGGAAATTCAAACAAAACCACACCTAGATACCACCTTATACCACTTAGAATGGCAAAGATTAACAGGATAGCAAACAACATGTGTTGGAGGGGATGTGGAGAAAGGGGAAGCCTCTTACACTATTGGTGGGAATGCAAGTTGGTACAACCACTTTGGAATACAGTGTGGAGATTCCTTAAGAAATTAAAAATAGAGCTACCCTATGACCCTGCAATTGCACTACTGGGTATTTACCTCAAAGATACAGATGTAGTGAAAAGAAAGGCCATATTTACTCCAATGTTCATAGCGTCAGTGTCCACAATTGCCAAACTATGGCAAGAGCCAAGATGCCCTTCAATAGATGAATGGATAAAGAGGATATGGTCCATATATACAATGGAATATTACTCAGCCATCAGAAAGGATGAAAACCTAACTTTTCTATCAATATGGACAAAACTGGAGATTATGCTGAGTGAAATAAGTCAAGCAGAGTCAATTATCATATGATTTCACTTATTTGTGGAGCATAAGGAATAACATGGAGGACATCAGGAGAAGGAAAGGAAAAGTGAATTGGGATAAATCGGAGGGAGAGACAAAGCATGAGAGACTGGATTCTGAGAAACAGGGTTTAGGAGGGGAGAAGGGTCAGGCGATGGGTGAGCCTGGTGGTGGGTATTACAGAGGGCACGTATTACGTGGAGCTCTGAGTGTGGTGCATAAACATTGGATCTTGGAACACTGAAAAAATAAAATAATAATAATAATAAAGAAATTATTGCACTTTTGTTAACCCTGCCAAAGATAAGGATTGCTGGATTTGGTTTTTATGATCTGGCTCATGGATAGTAAAAGTGTAGGTGATGAAGTAAGGAACATCATCCCCTTTTTGGAGGGGGGTGGGCATGGACAGAACAATTACTTATGTGTCTATCCCAAAGAAACAGTTCAGGAATAAATTTACTAATCTAATTGTAAGGGGGAAAGAGATGGGGAAATGCCAAGACACATGAGGACAAGGACCTGAGAAGCATGATGCCTGGCCTATAAGAAAGCAACAGTGATTGGAGGAGGTGGGCACAGGCAGAAGAGAAGTCACAATCTCAAACTGATCTCTGGAAGTGCAGTGTCTCTATGGAATGGGGGGTTGCCCGTTGGACTTATTAGATTAATTCCCTCTTCATGGGGGGAAAAAAGCACAGAGTAGGAACCCTGCTGCGTAGAGCTCATGAGAACTTCTTCCCTAAACAAACACTGAAATGATTGTCCAAATTCAGGGTATATTTATTATGTGTTTTGAAGAATGCCTGTTCCAGAGGCATCCCTCAAAATGATTATCTTAAATTGTCTTTCTGTAGAGCTAGGGTTTGGGCTCAGGTTTCTATCAAAGTCAGGAAATACAAATGGCCCCATTGAACACAAAATGCTCCAGACTTAGGACTTCAAAATTAGGTATCAAAGTTATAAAAACAATGAACCATATTTTCACCTTCTGATGTTCTAGTTAACCTAGGCTAGGGCTACTTAGGAATACGCACACACAGGTGCACGCTGCATTTTGGAGTCCTCATCTGAACTGTGTGGACAGACTCACCAGGATTCAGAGTAACATGACCTGGATGTGTATTCCAGACACCATGTGAGGCTTGGGCATGTCCACTTACCTCGTGTCCTTCGGCACCAGGGGACCAAAAAAATGTATTAAGTTCTTTTGTTTTTAAACAATAGTAAAGAATGAGTCTGGTATTCTAAAATGATATGTACTATTTTATGAAAATGTCACCCTTTTGTTAAAAGTGTCCACACATAATTTTTCTGCTTGCTTTAAATGTAGTATCCTAATTGATAGCCTTTTTGAAGTTAAATATGCTTCAAATAGAGACTCAAAGAGTCTGTTATCGCCAAGCAATTACATTTGGTTAATAACCTGGTTGTATTTTCTGTTCACATAGGATGGGTTTGTAAAAGCCTTAGCATTAATGGATTTTATTCACAGTGACAAAGGAAATATTAAAATTGCAATACAATTTCCTTTATCTTCTCTTATCTAAATGGGGAAGGCATCTGCAACATGGCATTAACTCACTCGGAGATGAGGAAGTTAAAATACTATTATTTCTGCAAAATGACCTTTTCCACTACTGCATTTGCTTGGCTTAGAATCAAAATTTGGCTACGAAACATGTTGTTTAAAATATATGGAGCTGGAAATGAGCAGGAAATCCAATTTTTTCATATATGCAGTAAAACTTGTGCAACTTTTCTCTAGTCCTTATTTTTGTCTCCTAATATTTAAATCAAAATGTTGTCAGTGCTTTTTCTATATCTTTTCGTAATTTCTCGAATCTCTAATACCTATTCTCTCAAATGGAGTGATGATAAAAACAAAGGCAACTTGGCAAAGCTGACACTGTGAAATGTCAATTTTAATAGTCATTCATTCCAACTGAAAGATTAAAGTGGATGAACTAATGCCACTAAAGAAATGAGCAGTAGACGTCTAACTCAATAGCAACTCTTATCATAATGCACATATATTTAAAAATACACGATATCTGCAGTAATGTTTTTCCAAGAGATACAAATTAACAATTGAATAAGTAAACTAAAGTCATGTTTTGAGGTCTCAGTCAACATTTTAAAATCAACCTGAGATTGTGGTTTGGATAGAAGAGTCAGACAGAGTCTACTAAAACTAGTCACTGGACACTTACAGCTGGATTATCAGTAAGTCATAAAACATCCCGTTCATTCATCCTTCTATAATTTTGAGACAATGGTAAGCCAAGCATTTTTCTAGACACTAGGGAATGAATTGTGAACAAATCCTGACAAATGTAGACACTGTTGCAACTTATATACCAGTGAAGGAAGAAGATACATAAACTTAAATTTCAGTAAAAAGTGATAGAAATCTGCACTGACCGCCGTGGGCCTGAAGTTGGGTGTTTGGGGTGACACACAGATGTGTGCAAAGCTAAACAGAGTCTTACTGTTTCTACACATGCCCCCACCCCCGCCCAAGTCTGAACAAACTGCTTGGCTACAGAGAATTTTCCTCCACATAGATTTAATTAAACAAAATCATTATTATATTGTAAGAATCACCGTACCCTTAGACATCAGCTGAATCAACAAATGGATATTAAGAAATTTGATTTTATCCTTTGTTTTTAAATGTCTTACATCTTCTGTAAATAGGATCAAAATAAATCAAATAAGGAGCAGAAGCCTGTAACAGCAGGAGTTCATGAAATGTAACACGTAGCAGAAGATGTAATCAGTGACTTACGGGTTACTGTCCTTAGGTTTGTATTTTTTTTTTAAGATTTTATTTATTTATTTGAGAGATAGAGTGAGGGAGAGCATGAGAGGGGAGGTCAGAGGGAGAAGCAGACTTCCCATGGAGCTGGGAGCCCAATGCAGGACTCTATCACAGGACTCCAAAGGTAGTAACTTGCCAATTGAGCCACCCAGGCACCCAGGTTTTGTTTTGTGTGTTTTTTTTTATATATATTTCTTTTAAAGATAAGTATACATGGGGCACCTGGGTGGCTCAGTGGGTTAAAGCCTCTGCCTTCAGCTCAGGTCATGATCCCAGGGTCCTGGGATCAGGCTCCGCATCCGGCTCTCTGCTCGGTGGGGAGCCTGCTTCCTCTTCTCTCTCTCTCTGCCTGCCTCTCTGCCTACTTGTGATCTCTGTCAAATAAATAAATAAAATATTTTTTAAAAATGTACACGTTAATAATTGTGATATTAACAGGTTTTTAAAAAGTATTTCCTTATTTTTTCTTATATTTGATCCTTTAAAGTTCATTGCTGTGTTGCAACATGTGTTGCAATATTTAAATTCATGTGAAATCACATTGCTCAAATTATAATCAAAGCTCAAACAATATTATCTTAACATTTCATACAACGTTTTTGGCAAACAAAAGATGCTGAATGTAAGATAATCTGATTTTTATATCTAGATATGATCTTTATGAATTCACCTTGTATTCTTTTAGAAATAAAACTATGTATATATAGGGCACATGAGTGGCACAGTCGGTTAAGCAGCAACTTTTGATTTTGGCTCAAGTCATGATCTTAAGGTCCTGGGACAGAGCCTCATGCCGGGCTCCGCACTCAGCAGGGAGTCTACTTGAGGATTCTCTCTCTGCCCTTCACCCCACTTGTATTCTCTCTCTAAAATAAATAAATTTATTTATTAGTAAATAATTTATTAACATAAATAAAATGATATAAATATAAAATTATATAAATATGTATAAATATATATTATATATAAATATATATTATATACACACATGTATAAAGGAATGGAGGAATACTGTAATATTTCCATCATTTCCACATTTTATCATCTTCCTATGATAAACAATTTTCCCTAGCTCTCCATAGTTTCCAGATTATATGCGTACCTGACCAACTTCCAGACCCAAACTTACATTGCAATTTCCATTAAATACACATATGAGCCTCTGATTTTAAATATACATTATTCTCCTAAAATCAACATTTTCCCACATGGCTCTGTTATATCTTAAATAATGACAATTTATCCTCATATAATTGATGTGACTTCATTGTAAAAAGTTATCTAGTCTCGAGGCTTTGATCCCAGGAGTACAAGATAAAGATTACAGAAAGAAAACATAATAATTTTAGCATGGCTAGAAGTCTTCCTTGTTATAATTAATTTAGCTGGTTTAATGAAGAAACCACACACACACACACAGGCGCGCACACATATATGTATGTATATAGTTATTTATATTTGCTACTTCCAATAAATTCTTTTTTTTAATTTTTTATTTCTTTTCAGTGTAACAGTATTCGTTGTTTTTGCACCTTCCAATAAATTCTGATTCAAATGATTTAAAAAAACTTTAACCTGACAAATTTGGAATGACATCAAACTTACTTTATTAACCTATATTTTAGGTCATTTAAACACTGAGGCACTTGCACTTTTTTTTTTTTTTTCATTTCAGCTTTCATTTTACCCCAGAAATGTGGAAAAATATATGTGGTCTAGATTGTGCCAGGTCTAGGAATGGAAAGTTTAGCATAATGAGGACTCAATCAAGGTAGGGGAACTTTAAGTAGGGATTCCACTTACAAGATAGTCACAGGACTCTATGTGAGATAAAGTCAGCTTGGGAATTGGATTCAGAAAATATTTAGGTCTAGAAATGCCTTGAACTCTATTGCCATTGAATTAGGAGAGAGTGGGGAGAGCACAATGAGGGAGAGTCTGCAATGGAATTAACTCACCCATTTCACAACTGCACTGTGTGCATACAAGCATGTAAATTAATAGATTTTATATTTATAAATAAATATTTAAAGGGGTACAGGAAGTAGAGCATGTTTTATGCCAAAAAGGGACAAATAATGATTTTATATTAAAATGTCAATTTGTACTATCTATGAATCTGGCCAGCATGTAGCTGAAAGTATAGGGGCCAAGAGCAGAGGGGAGAGTATTTGGGGATGAGATATAGTCCATTTTATGGACTATATATGCAGGCATGACAACAGAGGTCTTCTCAGAATAGAGGCAAGGCATCAGAGTTTTTTTAATTATTATTTTAAATTATTTTTATAAGATCACACTGTAAAGTGATGGGGGAGTGCCTGAGTAGCTCAACCGGTTAAGTGTCTGACTCCATCTCCACTCAGGTCTTGATCTCAGGGACGTGAGTTCAAGCCCTACATTGGGCTCCACACTGGGCATGGAGCCTAGTTTTAGAAATTAAGTAATTAAAATGATGGATTTGTGTCCCTTTAAATAGTGCATAGACTAGAGCTACGTAACTGCAACTGGAAAGCACCACTGTTTTCTGATCCCAAAACTGTTTTAATGAAAAAGAGACCAAAGATTTTAATGAAAAAGAGATCAAAGGTTTACAGGGTCTTTTCCAAGTTGGCGAACATAACAGCAGGCCTGAGAGATGCCAGGTAACAGTTCAGTTACTGCCATGGCTATGACAGGACATGGAGCTTTGGACCTTTTTGCACACGGGAACTTTGTAAATGGGTTATCCACACTATCCCAGGTATCAGTAAATATTTTGGGGTTTGTTCATCCATTTAGATTTCCAATATCTAACATAAGTATATTTGCTTTAGTGCATTTAAAAAAAATAAAATTACATTGCTTTGGTCTTCTTGTTTACATAGCACCTAATGTATCAAAACAGCTTAAAATAGTCTACATTCTGTGGTGTTTAGAAAAGATAATAGATTTTCTACAGAAGGATGCTTTAAGAGAATCTCTATGGTCTGAGAATGTTCTGGGAATTGTTTAAATGCTCTGAGTTCATTACTTAACACAGAAGCTCTCTGCCATGATTACACAGAGATAATTACTTCTGTTTATTGGCTTTTCCTACTGCTGTTCTTCAAATGCATGTCACATAACAGCAAGAAGGGACACACAACCAGTTCTCTCTACAACCCACTTACGGTGGCTACATAGAGATCACTGTGTGTGGATGGAAAAAAAACAGATTGTCTACCATGTATCTGTGATACATGGTATCATGTATAGTATGGTATCATGGTACATACTACCATGTATAGTATCTCTGATCACATAATGTAGCTCAATGTCAGCTACATATGTAGCTCAATGTCAATGTCAGTATGGAAATCAAAAGGTCTTTCAGTCCCGAGTTTGCCACTTGGTTGCTGAAGACTTTGCTCAGTAACGGTTACCAAATATGCACTAAATAGGCCACAGGTCCTTGGGGGACAATGTGACCAGAGCATTATCCCTAGCTTTAAAGTACTTATGATTTAGACTGCTGGGGAAAAAAAAAAGAGTAGAATATTTTAGAAAGTTCTAAAAAGTTACAAGATCATGTAAATTGTCAACAACTGATATTTCAGGCAAGGCTCAATAGTAATTTACCTGGGGCTTGACCAAAGAGTAAGACTTGGGCAAGGGGACCAGATCAAGGAAGGTATCCTATGTGTTCCTATTTTTCTGATGACGCTTAGGGCACCATTCTTATTTGTGGTTTAGATGAGACCATGAGAAAGAGTTGTGTATTTGCATACTAATTCAGTAATTTTAAAAGAAAACCTAGTGATCTAATTCTAGACATACCTTTGTTAAGGACTAGGTATTTTATATATGTGCTGATAATTAATGGTTGTATAATTAAAATGATAGTTTTCTACTTAATTTGGTATGTATAAGTTTTATACTTATATGTATATAAGTATACATATACTTATATGTATAAGTTTTATGTGGTAATCTCTAACCTAAAAGGATCAATTAAATATGATGCATATTTCTTTCAAAAAAAAATCTTGTCATAGAAAATTCATTTTTATGGCTTAATCTATGGATTTATTGCAATAAATCCATAGGAGGCATATATCTGGTTAAGAACAAATTATCTGCTCTAGTAAGATAGGGGATTGTGAAAAAGTATAAGGACTGATTTAGAATGTCATGCTGTGTTTCTGAATAGATGGGGAGTTGAGTTCATATAATGAAAGTCATTATTGGATCTAGAATGATCTGCCTGGTCCACTGTCACTTACTTCGCTTACTAAGATTTTCCAAATGAAGCAAAGTGTGCATGGAGAAATCACTACAAGGTTGGGAGATACCATGCATTACATATAAAGCTCAATGTATCCTATGTAGAAGCTCAATGTATGACATACAAAAGATGATGTGTTACATATAGAAAAACTATAAACCAAAAAACTACCAAGTTTAGCCTGGAAGCAGTACTGAAAATGGTGTCACCTTGGCTTTCTCTGAGAAATTGACTATTTTACAATGATGCTTACCTTTGGGTTAAAAGTAGCAGAAACATAAGTAATGATGACACTTTAGGGTGAATTTCTTATAAAATAAAATCATGCAGTATAACAATTTTCTCTTCAATTGTCTAAAAGGCTCTTTATTTTTATTTTTATTTTGCATAAAAGTTCAGAATTTCTAATTCCCTGTTCAGATACTATACTGGGTACTGGTGTGGTTTTGTCTCTTCACTCTGATTACATAGAACACATACACACACGTAATCAATGTTATCTCTAACTACTGATTTTGTTTGTTTACAACATAGAGCAGGGCCCCTGCTCTATGTGAAAAAAAAGCTGTAATATCTGAAATATTAATGGGCCTATTTAAAAATAAAGACTATGTTTTAGTGTGAGCATTACATCTTAGTGTTACTTATTACTGTAATTACAAAGTAAAATGAATTCTAGAGGTACTAAGGTAACTGCTTGAAATTTGTTTGCAGCAAGATATAAATCTTCAGAAATGTAAATCAACACACTCATTTCTTCAATAAATTTTGAGATTTTACATGTATATGTGTATGCATATATGTGTGTGTGTGTGTATATATATATATACACATATCTATCTACGTATCTGAAGTCAACACTATATTGTTTCAACTGCAGTTGCTCTATATTCTGGCGCAAATTCCTTATCTTGTTAAAGGACCAGCATCAATCTATAAACTACGCACTATGCACGGAGAGCACAGTGTCAGAGACTGAGAACTGCGAATTGCACCAAAGCTTACTGAAGGCTTCAGACTTCCTTTGTGTGATTCTTCTGAATGCTCTCACCTCTTAGTACTTTTATAAAAAGCCTTCTGCAGACATCATTTAATGCTTATAGAATTCTAGCTTTAACTAGTTTGAGTTGTGTTTTCATCTTCGAAATTTCTTCTGAAATAAGTATATTTTTTCTTTGAAAGAATTTCTACTGGTAATCCCTTTTCTTGGAGGTAGGGCTTTATCTCCACACTCCTGTAGTATATGGTCTTCAGCTCCCCACTCCCAACACGGAGTACATTTTTCAGTGTTCGCCATGCTATGAAATCCTGTCCCTTTTTGTCACTGCTCTACTCCTTCCCAATTTTAATTAGCACTGTTTGGTTTGATTAGTGCCTGCAGCTGTTACTGAAAATGACGTTGCTCTGTCCCATTGCACTTTATCCTCCTATTGTAATGGGCAGGCATTTTTGGTAATTAGATTATTGTTTACTTCAAAACCTGCAACTGAGCAATCATTGTCAACCTTCAGACACATCAGTATGAATTCACACGGTACCTGCCATCTGTTCCTTTCATGGGGTCATAACAGATCATTTCTGAATTTGAACTGCTTTCCTATCCTTTCACTGCATGGTGGATAATACCTGATAATCATCATCAAGCAATATACCTGCATTTTCCTCATTTATATACCTACCTAGTTGAGTACTAAAATGCTTGAAGACTATAAATGATGTCAGCCCTGTAAACCACAAAGTAGAAATGATCTCTGTTAGCAAACATGAGAACTTCCATACGTTGCTCTGTCTACACTCGCCAAGAGAAAAATGAAAACTTAAGAACTACAGTCTCCACACAAGTTTTTCTTATGGGTTTATTCACCTCATGTTTGAACACAGGGGCATCTTAACAACCTAGGATACACACTGACAGAAATCTATAAATTCAGATTTTGAAGGTTTGATATTTATTTTTATCTTTCATGCAGTTATTCACTATATAAGAAACTCTAGGTATACAAAGTGCATGATGAATGATGAAAGTATAAACATTTTGGTCACAGAAACTTGGTTGGTTAGATTCAGCTAGCAAAGACCATTTCTTTGGAATTCGTTCTCCACCTTGACTTTCAAATTATTCTATCGTTCCATTCTTAGGAACTGACAGTCTTCTGTACTACAACATTGTGTTCAGACAAGGACCCAGCCCACACGCTGCTTACTTCGAGTACCTTTCCCCCCGCCTTGATGCCCTTTCTCCATGTTGTATGATCAAGGTCAACTGTCTGATGTCTGTTTTTCCCATTACACTTCGTCTTTCATCTTGGCATTTTTCTCTGCTGCTCAACCTCTTTCAAAGCAGTTTGTTTTGTTCTCCCTATAATCACCTACACTTCTCTCTTTGCTATTTCCCTGTCCAATTTAGCCAAGATGGCAGATAAATGTCTTCTGATTCCATTTATGAATCATCTTCAAATAAAGAGATACATTCATTATGTTTAAGAATTAACACCCATAGCAAAAAATGTCCATGTGTAATTAAGGAAGAGGCTATTCATAACATCCTATTTAAATTTCTCATGTGTTTATTCAGTTCATGTTTTATGCAGGATGTTAAAATAGAACTATCTAAATAATATATGATACACATGGACAGAGTCTATAAATTCAAATCTAGAAGAATGGAGTGTTAATTTATTTCTATCTACCTTATTATAAAGAGAATAAATGACAAGCAGAAGTGGAGGTGTTAGAATTCTGTGGATCAGCCTGTTTAATAACCACTATTTGGAGACAGCTGCTTGTCAATTTATATTCTTGAAGATTCACACCATGTAAATGTTGCCTAGAATTTCTCCAGGTGCACAAAACCCTCTCAAGTATAATCAATTAAAAGTGCATGAATGCCATTTAATTTATCAACATCCATGGAGTCCTACTGAAACCAGAAAAGTTACTGCTCAATAAAGATACTTGTTCACCTCAAATTATAATGTGATAAAAGTATTTTCACAATGAAATCATCCCATGTTCGGTATGTTCACATTTTTAAAACTTGTATAAAAATTAATTTGCATAAAATGGGAATATGATTAAATACACAGAAAAGTTTGTATATTCTTTTTGTCTATTTGAGTTCATGCTGTTTTATAAGTTGTGTGCAGGGTTTTGGGTGTTGTTTTGTTGACATTTATCCTGCTTACTGCTGCAAACTTCCTGGATTGGTGGATTTGTGCCTGACATCCATTTGGAGATAGTCTCGTCACGGTTTCATGGTTCTTCTGTTCCTTTCTCTCTTCTCCTTGACGTGTTCCCATGACTTGGATGTTCTACCTTTTTGTAGTTGTTCTGTAGTCCTTGAATATTCAGCTCTGGATTTTTGTTCTCTTTGCTTTTTGAGGAGTCTTCTGATACAGTCTCTAGCACAGAGAGCCTTTCTTCAGCTATACCTAGTCTATTTATAAACCGAGAGGCACTCTTGATTTCTGTTACTTTTTTTTTTTTTTTTTTAATCTCTGGAGTTTCTTTTTGGTTCTTCCGTAGGATTCCCATCTCCCTGCTCTCAGTGGTTATCTTGCACACTTGCTACTTTATCCGTTAGAGAATGCTCTATAGTAATCACAGTTATTTAAAATTTGCAGTCTGGTAATTCCAACACCCCTGTCACATCTGGCTCTGAGAGTCTCTTCAGAGTGTTTCTTGTCTTTAAGTAGGTCTTAATTTTTTCTTGATAGATGGACATGATGTACTGGGTAAAAGGCACTGTTGCACATAGGACTTTAGTGACATGATAAGGAGATGTGAGGGAAGGGGAGTGTTCTCTAATCCTGTGATTAGGTCTCAGGCTTTTAGTGAGCCTACGTGTCCTAGACTGGGAACATCATAAGTGTGTCTCCATTTTTTTCTCCCCATCTAGCTGGCACAGGATGGCTAGGGTGGGCTGGAGTTGGGCATTTTCCTTCCCAAGTTCAGTTAGGCTCTGGTGAGTTACTTTGCCCTGAAAGCAAGCCTTGCTAGGAAGAACCAACTGCTCTCTATTCAAGTTGTTCTTTTTCCTTTCCTGCCAGAAGCCCGAGGGGTTCTTCCTCCATATTTATCGAGGGAATTTGGTCAAGGTCCCCGAGGTAAATCCCTTCTTGTGATTGGGTCTCTCTGGAGCTGTGACTCACAGCTGCCTGTCTCTACGGACCTTCCAGTAGTTCATCAATTCAGTTCAGCTTTTCCTACCCAGCACTCATTACCATGGAGCTTTCCACATTCTGCTTGGACCCACTGTATTTACCTGTTTCTTCAGTCTTGAGGGCATTGGTGTGACCTTTGTCTTCTTTTCTCTGGAATCTCTTAGATTCCAAAAGAGTTGATGATTTCTCAGAGTATCCAGATTTTCACTTGTTAGAATGGAGTGGCAGCCTCCAAATTCATTACATGAGGAACTGGAAACCAGAATTCCACCATTTGAACGTCAATTTTTAAAAATTTTAATCTTTAAGTGAGATTTGGTCACTAAATTTTTATAATGAAAACATTTAACTGAAGTAAAACTTCTGATTATTTAAATACTTGATTTATCAAATAAGAATTATTTCTCATCTCTCCAGGACTATACTTTAACAAGGATTTCTACCATCTGGTTCCTTCAGTGGCTTATTACTTCTATTTTTTAGGTTTATAGATAAAGCCAAATTTGTAGAAATGGTTGCATTGCTATACACTTGTTTTCTATACACTCACTTGTTTTTCTTCAAGTGGGAGAATTTGTGGTATGTAAATTAGACCTCAGTAAAATTGTTTAAGAAAGTGAAGAACCAGATAAATTTAGTTGGATATACAATCAGTGGACTTTTTTTTTATTCTCTTCAAATATTTTGCTTCACTGATTTGGAAAATCAGTGTTTAATTTTATATAACAACTATTTTTTCCCTAAATGTGGATATGCATTAGTCATCACTGGAATGACCAGAAATAAATCTTTGAGTGTTAAGGAACTGAGATTTTTTACTTGACAAAAATGGGAAAATTAACATTGTTTTCAAGAGCTACAGAACAAATTTCATGCCTATTAACCTATCACTGGTTTTTCTGGAAACCTTTAATATAACTAATAAACATAATTGTCCAATAAAATAAAGATACAGGAGATTGTATGTTTTTAAGTAGTTTCACATCCTTTGAATTGCTATTAGAGAGGGATAAAAAGTTAATCTAATTTTAGACTAGAAATTACAATGAAACTAACACATAAGAACATGAAAGTATTCAACCATCTTTAAGATAAGCCAACTTTGAAATTAATGTCAAGAGAAGAGCCTAATATTTTGCTGATAAGCCATGATTTTCCACTTAATAATTACCTTTTAAGAAACTCACATTTTATTAAAATGATTAATTCACTGTACTAGTTTCCTAATAGCACAAGAACCATGGTAATTAAAAGGAGATAACAAGACTTTTCAGTGAAAGTAATATGTGAGTGGCGATAGGGTCTGTATTCCAGTATCAATTCAAATGTAAATATGTGCTCACAATATTGATACCCTTTATAGAACCAGCAAAGATGGAAATCTTCTGCTCGGTTACTAAAAGCATCCTTAGTGATGATGGTGAATATACTGTAAGATTTAGCACTAATCAAATCCAAAATGCCCTTTTATCTTTCGCATTGAATCCTAACAAACCTCACGCAAAATCTCTAACAGAAAGAAGTAAAATTGCACCTCAGACAACCACATAAAACACTCTAACAATCCCATTAGTATCAAAGCTATTGAATTTGCCTGGAGTTTTGTGACAAAATTCAGCATCTGTTTTGCTAATCCCATTTATGTAAATAAAGAGTATTTTGTTCTATATGATGATCTGAGAAACTTGATCTGCATCTACAGGGAATGGAAATTCCCTCTACCTATGGATTTGGAACTATGCAGACAATTAAATGGTATTATCAACAGCATGGAAACTGGGTATTTTTAGCACATTCAAAAAAAAAAAAGAATTCTTAGTGGTGGTACTGGGGTTTATCTGCTGGAGTGAATCCACTTGACGCTACAGAGAAGCAACTACTCAGGTCTGAATTCCCTTCTGAGGCGTACTTTTGCCAGGAAAACAGAATCTGTACAATTTTATTGCATTTTCATAAATTTATGTACTTGCCAATTCTCCATAGTGACTGAATTTGGAGTTTGAAGACAGGAGATACGTCCTAACTATAAAATTCTGAAGTCCCATAAAAATACAAATTATCATGCTATATTATCCTTCTATGAAGTTGTTAAAGAATTTCTATCATCTGAGTAAATGGTGTTGCATCCTTTGAGATATCAATAAAAACACCTAATTAGGGTAGGTGTGCCTGCAAAGGGGAAAAAAAAAAGCTCCTCCCACAAGAAAGATGAAGATGAATTTCCAGAGAGGCAGTATAATCCTGGTAGTTTCATGTGGTTGGCAGGAACCCCGGCTTCTAAATTTCTCCATCTCTATAATCTTTGATAACTGCTAGACACTGAGCGGTGGTGTGCTGTTTCACAAAGGGAGAGGTTGGAAGTGCAGGAAGAACGTGCCCCATGCTACTACAATGTCTTGGATGCCAGCTACAATGCCACCTAACCACACTGCAGACATCCCCCCAGCCAGGGATTAGTCACAGGGCCACAAAGAGCAGGGAGTGGGGTCTATGTTACAGGTGACGATGTACAGAAATAACAATGGGATATTACAACTAAAGCAGAAAGTGAACGTGGATATTGAGAGGCAGCAACAGTCCCTAAAACAACCAAAAATGTATCTCCTTTAATTATGTAGCATTAATCTTTATGAAGAATCCCCCAGAGGAATTTTTTTTCAGTTCAGCATTTTTAAAGTTAATATTAAAATACAACTATCCTTTATGATTGTCCCTAATTCTGCCATAGCAAAGAACATTGTTACCAAAGAATTTCAGTACCCCACTTACATATTACCCTCCGCACCCTCCTACTCAGCAAAGGGGTGTCAACTCCTTCTCACCATCTCTGCAAATAGCTTTCTTTATCTATCTGAATACGCTTTCCTAGATCTTTGTCTCTCTGGAGGTCTTGAGAGTGTGAGCTAGATTTTTGGAGACAGTGTGGATTAATTGGGGCAAGTATCAAAGCCTACAATTTTCAGTCCCAAAGGCGGTGCTTTTCTTACCCTTTGCTCTGAAAATTAATGTATTCTGAGCTATGCTGCCTTTCCATCGGCATGGCAGAGGAAGAGTTTCTGGATTTATTTCAGTTGATTCTGCTATGTTTGCCTTTGGCTTCACAGTGTACTGCGCAGTGCTGTGTTCAGTCTTAATAGCACAAGATGAAAAGAATGAACAGGGTGGCACTTATTCATTCCACAGTCACACCAGAGCCCTAATGTCCAGTGAATCTAAGGTGGGGCTTTTCCTCTGGGTAAGATGGCACCCATGGGCTACCTAACATCAATGCCGGCAGAGTGAGCCAAAGTAAGCCAAGTGAAACATAAGAGCTGGTGGAGCTCTGCAGGGCTGCCAGGGTGTAAATCGGCAGAAAACAGATTCTAAAAATACCTGTGTGAATTAAATTTAAGGATTTAAATACCTGGATATAGAGTTGTTGGTTATCATCAGGCATTTTTATCACTCTTCTTGATAGCTGGCTCATTACTGTGAGTGCACTGATGTGTATATGTATACATACATATGCATATGCTATAGCATATATATATAAAATATACATGTGATGTATATTAACTGTAAGAGTATATTATTTCAGTCTAGATTTGCAGATGGCTTAGAGGTTTCTGCCAAAGAGACTTCTTACGGAAAAATTAAACATATAAGTAAATTCAACTTTTAGAAAACAGGTAAGTTGGTGAATATTTAGAAGCAAATAAAAATATACGTAAGCATAGATATGTTTAATAGACATTCATATATAAGACCACTACATTTGATAATTATAGATAAAACATGTATAAGTAGATAAAACATATGAAAAAAGTACCCAAGAAGACTATTACATGTGTAAGAGTATTTGTGTAGGTATGCACACACATCCTCGCAAGATCTCTGGACAGGGTTGGGTTCTAGCCCATACTCCAGGAACAAGGTTTATAAGAGTTACTGAATTAGGTCTTGAGCCTCAGTTTGCAAAATAAGGGAGATTATTCTGGATAATTTCTCAGTATCCTCTTTCAAAATGTCTATGATCTTTAAGAAAACCATAAGAAAACAAAAACAAGGAATAGGTCATTTCTGAATTAGTTCTGGACCTATTCATCCATAAATAAAGCTATTTTAACTCAGTTGAGTACTAACTAGGACCTTAATTGAAAATCTGCTCTTGTTGTGTATGAAGTAACTTCACAATACATACAGGACTCAGACTAAGTCAATTTACCTTTGCAACACTTTGTAACTAAATGGAATTAAGCATGGCTTCAGTGCTACCTCCTCTGAGGAGGGGTCAAATCCAAAATTCTTTGTCTTTTAATTAACCAAAAAATCATTCTTATGATTTTTATTCCAGCAGATACACTGGACTCATATATAAAATCTTTAAAATTTAAGTAATACATCCTTTTTTGGAGGACCAGCTTTATACCTTTTTTTTTTTAATCTTACATATATAATAGGTCCTTAAAAAGGATGGGTCAATAATAAGAATTTTTTTCAAGGCTATTGACACAGTATGGAACGTGGATTGTCTGAAAATTATGTGTTCAAATGTGAAGATTTATAAAGTAGCCTTATGCAGACATGAGAATTCAGAGAGAATTCTATCAATGCCATGTCCTCATTTCCCGTATTAACAAGCAGATTCTTTGAAAGCAATAAAAAGAAGGCGTGGATTTCTTCAGGCTTCATCCCGGAGCTGCTCTGACCCTGATCAGAAGGATCACAAGGGAAGAAAAGGACACAAAGAACTCAGAGAACTCTCATGGTAGACTGTAAGTTGAGGTTTAGGGGAGACAGTTCCTCGCTGGTATTAATGACATGATCATTTACAGCACAATCAGGGACTTCTGAGTATTAGCTCAAAGGGACCTCAGAGACTATCCGTTCCTCGCCATTTAAGGTTGATCAGTAAGAAAAGAAAGGCACAGGTGAATTAAATGACTTGTGCAGGATTTCAGACATTTTGTAGGAATACCATTTCACTTAAACCGGACTTTCAGTGCCCTTCCCCTCTCTCCTGATTACCCACCTGAGGACTCATCTAACTTTTCAATCAAAACAAAAGGAAATTGAGAACTTTTGCACGGAGACCTTTTTTGCATTACACATCTGTTCCATAGTATAGCTGAATTTTGACAGATAGTAACCTGGATAAAGAAAATAGCTCTACCAGACCGAAAATCAAACATCGCAGAACATGCGATAAACCAGGAATGAAATAAGGTTTAAAATTGTATTTGAGAGGCACAGAAAAAGCAAAAATAGGACGTAAAATTATCCATACTTCCACAAGTTTAAAACAATATTGTATGAACTCAAAAGGAAAGCCCTCCCCTGCAAGGTCAAGGGTCAGAGGTCACCACCATTTGCCCTTTAAAACACTACATCCCTTACTGAAATTACAGTGCCCACAGGACAATGGCATTTTTCAAAAAACTAATCAGTGTTTCTCCTGTGGATCATGGTTTTATTGCCTTATTTCAAAAATCTCAATTATGAGAATAAAGAATTTTGAAAAGAGGCTGAATCAAAAATTTTTTTTAAAGTTGAGCTTTTTCATGTGCAGATGCATCCATCCTTGAAATGATGAGTTGAGAGGTAAATGGAAAGTAGGGAAATAGATTCCATTTTTCACTAATGAGCTGATGTTTTTCTTACTTCTAGACATAACTTTATAATGCAAGAGGTAAAAAACTCTAAAAGTCACACTAAATTTTTTATGAGGGTTTTCTACCTTATTTTGATATTTTCCTATGAGGGATTCATTTTTACCTCCATGTATTTCTGCTGACCTGAATGGACATGCAGCTATCAATGTCCAAAGTCCTTGCAAGACAAAAGGAAGCATAAGTAAAAACAACATTAATTCTAATAAGTGTGGCTCTCATTCTTCTGTTCAGTTAATAAGTCCTTGCTAAGGCAACATTTTCTTGGGAAAGTTACTAGAACCAAGTCCCCATTAATGCCTTTAAACTAGCTTTCAAAGTTCTACAAACAAGAAAAATACTTAATCCAAATCAAAAGTGAATTGATTTGCATAATAAACTTTTCTCTTCTTCCATGCGCAAGGTAAAAGAATTCTCTGAAGGTTGTTAAATTATGTTTCAGCTTTATTTCAGGGCACCTGAAAAGTATAAGATCATGAATCTCACCAGTGGAGAGGATACTTGTCCCTCCATCCTGTTTGAGATCCACTCATCTTTTGATAAAACTGCTCTGTCAAACCTAGCTATATTACTGGTGAAATTAGCATAGGTGAAAGCAAAGACAGTGCCAAAATTGGACTTTTATTTGGAGGGAAATAAAGAGCTACTGTGCCATGACCCAACATATTTTGGGAAGACCAGTACATCAAAGGACAGAGATGGAAGACAAATGCAGAAGCAGGGATGCTGGGGGAGAGGGTTCTAGGGCTATGCAGGAAAGAGAGCATGGACTGACCATGCAGAGACCAAGATGTGATATAGTGCTCATTTATATGCTTTGTATATGCTTATATATCACATAATAGGATTATAAATAAGCAGAAATTATGGATTATAGACAGCACCATTATTTTTTCAGACATTTGTGGGTTTTATGATCAATAAGCCTGATTTTACATTTATACATGTTGACCCTCCAGAAAAATTAATTACAGAATTCCAAGTGCATACATTATTCTGAAATACTTTATGGTTTTAAATTACAAAAAAAAAAAAAAGCGTTGCTGTAAAGTGAACCAATCATTCATCACCTAGTAGAATTGATATTGTTCTTAATATAATTGTTCATAATATAATAGCCTCTTATTTGGCTACAAAACTTTTATTTCAATACTTCATTCTGACCAGGTGAATAACACTTCATGGCATTTTCCTGCCCATTTCCTCCCCTACATAAAACTAATATGCAACAAGGAATAAAGTGACCATTACGCTATTTCAAAAACACAGAAGGCCTGCTTTGAAAAAGGTGTCACTGATCTATTTTATATACTGGTGAGTGAATTAGAATGCATACTGTATTATTCCATTTCTATGAAACACTAGATGGACAAACTAATCTACAGTGAAAGAAAGCAGATGAGTGTTGCCTGGGGGTGGAAAGGTAGGGAAATTTGGGAGGAAGAGGCATGAGGATACTTTTTGGGATGGTGAGATATGCTCCCTAAATTGGTATCATGGTTTTATGAGTGGACGCATGACAAAACATACTAAGTTTTACAACTTAAATACTGATAGTATTATATATCAACTGTATCTTAATAAAAAGGTTAAAAATAAGTATAGTTGCATTTACAAGATTTCCATTTCCCAGAGGTATTATAATTTGTCTATTTCATTGAAAACCAAGCACACTTAAAGTTCCACAGATTTCTAAAACTATCATCACTGTCTTATTTGATATCAACTGCACTTCCTTATGAATTTTTTGTTAGTTTTGTGAAAACTTTTACAGAATAGTAGCTTGGCAAATTAGTACACATTAATGGGAAACAAACTTTTTAAATTTTAATAAATTTTAAGAGTAATTAATACAATTTTAGAATAATACGTGATTCTTACAACACAGTTCTGAGCAGTATTAAAATCAAAATAAAAAAATTTTTGAATGCTGAGACCTTCCAAAACTGAATTAAAATCCAAATTCTACCAATGAGAAATAATCTTTATAAAAATCAGATGAATAAGAGTTTCACCACTGCTATTCAACATAGTATTAGAAATCCTAGCCTCGGGGCGCCTGGGTGGCTCAGGGGGTTAAGCCTCTGCCTTCGGCTCAGGTCATGGTCTTAGGGTCCTAGGATCGAGCCCCACATCGGGCTCTCTGCTCAGCAGAGAGCCTGCTTCCCTTCCTCTCTCTCTCTCTGCCTGCCTCTCTGCCTACTTGTGATCTCTGTCAAATAACTAAATAAAATCTTTAAAAAAAAAAAAAAAGAAATCCTAACCTCAGCAATCAGACAACAATAGAAATTAAAGGCATCTGAATCAGCAAAGAAGAAGAGAAGAACTCTCATTCTTTGCAGAAGATATGATACTTTATGTGGAAAACCCGAAAGACTCCACTCCAAAACTGAATCA
The DNA here is from genome assembly GCF_902655055.1 of Lutra lutra. NCBI lineage: Eukaryota > Metazoa > Chordata > Mammalia > Carnivora > Mustelidae > Lutra > Lutra lutra. The sequence continues at coordinate 8,636,349 of NC_062289.1, read as the reverse complement.
GTAAAGTGTCAGGATATGAAATCAGTTACATTTCTGTACACCAACAGCAAGACAAAAGAAAGAGAAATTAAGGAGCTGATCCCATTTACAATTGTGACCCAAACCAGGAATAACTAGGAATAAATCTAACCAAAGGAGCAAAGAATCTGTACTTAGACAACTATAAAGTATTCATGAAAGAAATTGAGGAAGACACAAAGAAATGGAAAAATGTTCCATGCTCATGGATTGGAAGAACAAATATTGTGAAAATGTCTATGCTACCTAAAGCAATCTACACATTTAATGCAATCTCTATAAAAATACCATCAATTTTTTTTCAAAGAAATGGAACAAATAATCCTAAAGTTTATATGGAACCAGAAAAGAGCCTGAAGAATGTTAAAAAAGAAAACCAAAGGGCTGCCTGGGTGGCTCAGTGGGTTAAAAGCCTCTGCCTTCAGCTCAGGTCATGATCTCAGGGTCCTGGGATCGAGTCCCACATTGGGCTCTCTGCTAGGCAGGGAGCCTGCTTCCTCCTCTCTCTCTCTCTCTCTACTTGTGATCTCTCTCTGTCAAATAAATAAAATCTTTAAAAAAAAAAAAAAGAAAGAAAACCAAAGTTGGCGGCATCAGAATTCCAGATATCAAGCTCTATTACAAAGCTGTAATCATCAAAACAGTATGGTACTGGCATAAAAATAGACGTATAAATCAATGGAACAGAATAGAGAGCCCAGAAATGAACCCTCAACTGTATGGTCAACTCATCTTCGACAAAGCAGGAAAGAATGTCCAGTGGAAAAAAGACAGCCTCTTCAATAAATGGTGTTGGGAAAATTGGACAGCCAATTCAGAAAAATGAAACTAGACCATTTCCTTACACCACACACAAAAATAGACTCAAAGTGGATGAAAGACCTCAATGTGAGACAGGAATCTATCAAAATCCTTGAGGAGAACACAGGCAGCAACCTCTTTGACCTCAGCCACAGCAACTTCCTAGCAACTTCACCAAAAGCAAGGGAAGCAAGGGCAAAAATGAACTACTGGGACTTCATCAAGATCAAAAGCTTTTGCACAGCAAAGGAAACAGTCAACAAAACCAAAAGACAACCAAGAGAATGGGAGAAGATATTTGCAAATGACATATCAGATAAAGGGCTAATAACCAAAATCTATAAAGAACTTATCAAACTCAACAGCCAAAGAACAACTAATCCAATCAAAAGAAATGCACAGAAGACATGAACAGACATTTCTGCAAAGAAGATATCCAGATGGCCAACAGACACATGAAAAAGTACTCAACATCCCTTGACAAATCAAATCAATACAAATACAAATTTGTATATACAAATCAAAACCACAATGAGATATCACCTCATACCAGTCAGAATGGCTAAAATTAACAAGTCAGGAAATGACAGATGTTGGCAAGGATGCAGATAAAGGGGAACCCTTCTACACTGCTGGTGGGAATGCAAGCTTGTGCAGCCACTCTGGAAAGTAGTATGGAGGTTCCTCAAAAAGTTGAAAATACAGTTACCCTACAACCCAGCAATCACTCTACTGGGTACTTACCCTAAAGATACAATGTAGTGATCCGAAGGGGCACATGTCCCTGAATGTTTACAGCAGCAATGTCCATGATAGCCAAACTATGGAAACTATGGAAAGAACCTAGATGTCCATCAACAGATAAATGGATAAAGATGTGAGATTATATACATACAACGGAATACTACGCAGCCATCAAAAAAATCTTGCCATTTGCAATGATATGGATGGAACTAGAGGGTATTATGCTAAGTGAAATAAGTCAATCAGAAAAAAACAATTCTATGATCTTTCTGACATGAAGAATTTGAGAGGTAGGAGGGGCGTTATGGTGGGTAGGCAGGGAGAAAATGAAACAAGATGGGACTGGGGAGGGAGATAAGTCATAAGAAACCCTTAATCTCAGGAAACAAACTGATGGTTGCTGGCGGTGTGGGGAGAGGGATAGGGTGGCTGTGTTATGGACATTGGGGACAGTATGTGCTACGGTGAGTGCTGTGAATTGTGTAAGACTAATGATTCACAGACCTGTACCTCTGAAGTAAATAATACATTTTATGTTAATAATTTTTTTTAAAATCAGGTGAATGCTGTTTCATGTGTGTGTGTATGTGTGTGTTCCCAGATATAGATGAATGTTGAAGAAGAAAGCATTTGCACAGATCTATATGTATTGAACACCAGACTCTCATTTTAATCCATCAGCATTTCTAATCCTGATTATTTCCCATGCACAGGCCCTTGTTGACCCCACCATAACTTAATGTCCATGACACTGATGGAATTTTTACTTGAAGTGAAATGTGTTCATATAATGTGCAAATTTTCTTTGGTGTATACTTGTCTAGTCTTCCCTGTAATCAAGAAATGCACCACTGTCTTTCCCTTTAAAGGAATTTTTTTTTCCCATTAGGAAACAGGGGAAGGATTTTTATCTGAGAAGGTTAACATGATATCATGAAAATTAAAGTGATATAAAATATTAAATCCAGCCATGTAATTTAGCATAGCTATCAGAAGGACCTAAAACATGCCCTTTAATAACTTTCATTTTTTAACTGTAAATAGGAGTTTGAGATACTTTCCTTACTAAATATTAGTTATTATCTGTAAACTGTGCACAAACATACTTGATCTTCATTATAACTTTCTATCTAGGAGACTTCAAGGCATTCAGCATTCTGCTTCACAATGCCATAAAAGATATATATAGATATATATAAAGAATTGTATCTAAAGCAAATACTTCCATAATGGATTAAAAATGAGTAAAGAAAAATTAACAAATTAACAAAATTTTTAAAATGTGAGATGAATTCATTAGTGTTTAAAATGATGCTCCACTTAAACCAAAAATGAAACTGCCCAAATATTTTATAACCTTTAATTACCTGAGAACCTTTAATTACCTGGCCTTTAATTACCTGAGAACATCATATAAGAAGAAGCAGTTTTGAGTTATTTCTTCACGAAGGGTATGGGAGACAAGACATGAAAGACAGTTTTTCCTAAACAGCTCTTCTGTTAATTTTGATAAAATAGATGTCAGAGTCTAAATAAAGCTCCATATAAAGTATGTATTGAGATCATAAGTAACATTTCTTTTTTTCTACCTATAGTCAGCCAATTTATTCAACAGTTTAAAAGGTTGTTTTGGGGGGAAAAAAAAAATCCAATGGCACCTGGGTGGCTCAGTAGGTTTAGTGGCTGCCTTCTGCAGTGGTTATGATCCCAGGGTCCTGGGATGGAGCCCCACATCCGGCTCCCTGCTCAAAAGGGAGCCGGCTTCTCCCTCTCCTTCTACCGCTTCCCCTGCTTGTGCTCTGTCACTCTTTCTGTCAAATAAATAAATAAAATCTTAAGAAGAAAAAAGAAAAAAAATTCCCATCCTGGAACCTGTGCCCTGGGATCCCCGGGAATGAACACCCCACAAGGAGCCTCCAGGTGCGGAAGCTCTAGGACCCAATAACCCTTAGGGACTAGCTAATGCTAAGCAGCACCGCCCCCTCACCCCCACCCCCCACAGACATTCACTGTTCTGGATCGAAATGGGAATCCAGAATTTATTACTCAGCCACAGCATTCCTGTTAAATAATTTCCCTTGCATGTCTCTCTAATTTCAGAAATGTTTAAAGAGGTAAAAATATGACTGGAAAAAAAAGTGCCAAAGAATTTGGAATGTCTTGCTTGTTTGTAGAATCATTCCAGTTTTTCACTCCTTTGAAACCTCCCACTATGTGGCAGGTGTGGCTCAGCACGAGGACCCACACGGCAGCTGTGAGCGCACCCCCCACCCCAGCACTCCCAAAGCTCACATTTCCATGGGGAATAAGAAGAAACACCCCATTCTGTTACAGGGCAGCCTGTGTATGCGCCACGGAGACAGGGCCCCACACCTACTGGGAAGACAGGTGCGCTCAGTGAGACTGATCTCAGCGAGCCAAATGAGAGGGGGAACCACACGGTTACCCAGGGAAAGGGAACCTCAGGCAGAAAACCCCCAAAATGCTACGGCTTAGAGATCAACAAGGGCACGCTGAGTTACAGGAAATTTTACGTGAAGGAACTTCAAGAGAGGCTGATTTCTACATTTCCACAAATATAATCAATGCTGCCCTTTTTAGGATTTTGTGTAAATTCAAAAACCCCTAAATACATTATACTGATACCTTTGGACCTTCTGTATATGAAATACACTTGTCATATATTTATGTACGTATTATTGCTCTTGAAGAAGCAGCCTCAAACCAAACTTTAAACATTTGAACTTCTTACAAAGGGCTCAAGACTCCAAGAAAATCAGAAGCCATCAGGCCCTTCCCCCGACCCCAAGATTTTATTTATTTATTTGACAGAGACAGAGCACAAGCAGGAGAGAGAGAGGGAGAAGCAGGCTCCCCACTGGAGTGGGGAGGGTGGGTGGGGGTGTGGGTTTGGTCCCAGGACTCCCCCTTCCTGACCCCAGTTTAAAGCAGTTGCTTAACCAACTGAGCCACCCAGGCTTCCCAGTCATCAGGCCTTTTAGAGGACTGGCCCCAAAGTGGACTAGGACTTCAAGTCTGCCAAATTCTCCAGGTCCAAGCAAACGCTGAGGCTAACAATGAACCAATGGGCAGGAAATAGATAAGCACATAGGAATAGGATGAATAGTTATTGTCACTTTTACAGAAAATTCGTGCACACCCGCCATGTTTCAAACCAAACTGGAATTTAACATTAAATTGTAAATATATTCACTTGTGTAGTATTTAAATGCTTATATATTTATCCACCAGCAATTCTAAAACTATTTAGTATTTATTAATGGATACATTTAATAAAAAGTTGGTAGCTAAACAGAAAACTTGCATAGCAACAGAAACTAGAAAAATAGGTCTACGGTATGACTCAGCAATTCCTCTTCTAAGTATCCACATGCAGGATACGGAAGTGAAAGCTACATGCCCATGTTTGTTGCAGTATTTGTCACAACAGCCAAGATCCAGAAATCAACCCAAGTGCCCGTGGGCAGATGAATGGATAAAGATGTGACTCTATATTTACACATGTACACAAACTGGCGCACTGGTCAGCATGAGAAGAACATCCGCCCCCTGAGGAAAAATGGGTGGAGTTTGAGCACATTATGCTGAGTTAAGTCAGAGGAAGACAAATACTGTGTGGTGTCACTCATATATGGAATCTAAGAATTCATAAATTCATAAATAAATTCATAAACAGAGTAAATGGTGGTTACCAGGAGACGGGGGTGGTGGCAGGACAGATGTCATTTCAAGGGACAAAACTGCAATTAGTATGTAAGTCCTAGAAATCTAATGCACATCATAAGGAATACTGTAATCATCAAACTTGCTAAGGGGCTAGAACTTTATTCTAACCATTAAATCATAATTATGTCATGGTATGAAGGTGCTAATTATTGCTAATTATATAATCATTTTACAATATATAAATGTATCAGATTGACAGGTTGTACATATTAAATTTACACAATTTTATATGTCAAATATGTTTCAATAAAAAGTTACAGAAATTTTTTTAAGGCCAAAACTCAGTGAAACCTGTGCAATTTAAGTTGACATAAAGATGTGCATTTGACCACCGTAAATGACACATATATTCTTTTAGCAGAACTGACTCAAATTACATAAGTTTGTGATACTTAGAAACATCAGATCATATAAGATATTAGGAATGCTGCATACTTAGAAATGTATAAATTTAAACCCACAAGGGGCACCTGGGAGGCTCAGTTGTTAATTGTCTGCCTTCAGCTCAGGTCATGATCCCTGAGAACTTGGAAACAGCAAAAATGGAGAAAATTTCCTTCAAAGAAAAAAAGCCCAGATGATTAAAATGAAAGGCTAAAGAAATTATTTGTATTTGAAACAACTGTACACCAATCAAGGAGCATTGGCTAGAAACCAAACTGAAAGATGTATAAAGATAAGCAGCTATGTTTTAATATCTGAAGTGCTCATTTATCTTTCGCCTCCAAAGAGAACTTAGAATTGTGATTCATACAAACATAAGTTTATTATATTAAAAAAATTTATTCAGAGAGGAGGAATAAGGAATTCTTTTAAAGAAGGAATCTTTAAAAAGGCTCCCGGAGGGGTGCCCGGGTGGCTCAGTCATTAAGCATCTGCCTCCCTCAAAGGTCATGATCCTGGGGTCCTGAGATCCAGCCCCACATTGAGCTCCCGGCTCAGTGGGGAGCCTGCTTCTCCCTCTCCCACTCCCCTTGCTTGTGTTCCCTTTCTGGCTGTTTCTCTCTGTCAAATAAATAAATAAAATCTTTAAAAAAAAATGTAATCCCACAAAACTGTGTAACAGCTCTGACACTTCTCAGATACATTTGTATTTAAATACTTCATAGTTAAGAGTCTTTTATGATTTGCTTAGAGAACAAACAGGGCTGCTGGAGGGAGGTGGGTGTGGGATGAGCTAGATGGGGGATGGGCATTAAGGGAGACATTTGTTTAGATGAGCACTATTGTATTTAAGTGATGATCACTGAATTCTACACCTGAAACCAATACATAACCTATACGTTAACTAGAATTTAAATAAAAACTTGAACAAAAAAGTAAAAAAAAACCAAAAACTTTAAATATCCACATCCTCTTTCTTTCTTCTATTCATGTAATAGAATTTCACTTAAAGGGTATACTATGATCTTAACAAGTTGCTTAAAGATACTAATCTCAGTTCTTATTCTACTATCAAGGCATGTTGATGCTCTCACCTTTTAAATTTTGTAAATTCATATTTATCTACATTTTTTTCATTTGCAATGTCTTCACAATTTTTGAATTTTTAAGTTTCCATGCACTTGTAGCCCTTCCCAGATATTTCTGCTGATTTGGTTTGAGATACAAATTACAAATAATTTTAGCATATACACCCTTAAAAGTGACCAGGATATAGATCTACATTATCCTTTTCTGAAGGTCACATATAATTATGATCATCTACTTTATAGCCCAGGACACAAAGGTGAAGTCTGAGACATTTAAAAATGACACAGCAATGTGTGATTTGGGGGACAAATTATTGATACACATGCTGACCAATCTCCCTCAGGTTTTATGGGAATTTATCACCAAAGATCAGGAGAAACTCTAGTCCAGTTTGCAGGACACATATTAATTGACAGGTATATTTTTTCAAAGGTAATGGATAAAAAAAGTCAGAGAGTAAGGAATTCTATTTGCCAGAAGGATTCTGAATAAACTGCCTTTATTTTCTGTTCAGGGCAGCACAAAATGAGAATCAGATATTACTTCTATTGACTTCTTAGGCCTTTACGTTTCTTGAATTTTTTTTTTTTAAATTTTTAGCAGAATTTGGAGATTCCCATCCTTCCACCCAAGTCCTATAGAGAAGGAGTGATAGAAATGCATCCTTCTCTCTGTGCATGATCTAATCACAGCTTTCTGTTCTCAAAATAACTTGCTCTCTTTTTTATCTTCAGAAGATTGTCAGTGATGTCATGCAATTACTTTTGCTTTTTCAGTGGAGTGAAAAAGAGTACGTTATAAAGACTGAAAAAGCATCTCATGTCTTTGTTCCTTTTTTTTTCTTTTTTTGGTAATTATATATGAATTCTCTCCTAGCAATGTAAGATAGCTTGAAAACATTCCACAAACTCTTTGACCCACCTTTCATAAAAGATGGAGCCCACTTTTTCTCTTCTTGAATATGAGCCAGCCTTAGTGCCTGGCGTTTAGCAGAGATAAAGCATTGGAAGTGATTTGCATGGCTTGTAAAACTTGGTGAGAAAAGGTGATACAGGTTCCACTGGACATGCAGTCCCTTGAGACCTGCCCTGAGTCCCTGTGTAAGATATCCGGGTTCTCTGACGCCATCTTGGAGGGATCAGGAGAACACACTGCAAGATGCCAGTTGCCCAAGCAGCTGAGCTTCCAGCTTCCAGCTGTTTGTGGCTTCCCAGCAGCAACTGCCAGACATCAAACACCTGAGTGAGCTCACAAAAGATTCCATACCTTCGTCTTCATGCCTTCCACGAGGCCTCAGAAATCATGAAGCAGAGAAAATTCACCCTCCTGTGCTCTCCTTGAATTTTTAATCAATGGAATCTGAGCAAAATAAATGGTTATTTTATGGCACTAATTTCTTTTATATCCACTGGAACATAATGGACTAGCTCAAGTCATAAACCATGTTTCAGTAACAGTAAGTCCATCAGGACATGTTAACCCTCCTTACTGGGGTAATCACTTCACGACACATACATGTATCAAATCATCACACTGTACATCTTAAATTTGCACAGTGTTATATGTCAATTATATTACAATAAAGCTTGAAAAAAAATTTTTAAAGATGTTATTTATTTGACAGAGACAGAGAGATCACAAGAGTCAGAGAGGCAGGCAGAGAGAGAAGAGGAAGCAGGCTCTCTGCTGAGCAGAGAGCCCAATGTGGGGCTCAGTCCCAGAATCCTGAGATCATGACCTGAGCTGAAGGCAGAGGCTTTAACCCACTGAGCCACCCAGATGTCCTGAAAAAAAAAATTTTAAGTGAATAAACCCATTGTTTCTAGATGAAGGAAAGGAGGTGGTCACATGACAAGAGGCATCATTGACTATGCAGCTAACCACAGAGGGCTCCTACCCACTCCCAGCATCACAATGGACACATCTCCATCTTTTATGAATGTTGCTTGATGTTTTAGGAGAACTTGCAGTTTCTCCTTAAACACAGTGCTTACTAACATATGACTTTTTGAACTTGTGCCCAAATATATTCACAAGCTCATTAGAATTAATACTAAAAATTGGAATTTTTCATTACTTAGGCAGTGCTTCCCTGCAGTATGAAAAACAATAGAAAATTCTGGAAATCACTTATGACCTTTTTTTTGTATTGAGAAGTATAAAAATGATATGGCAGTATAAAATAAAATGTTTGCAACTTACACCATTTTTGAGAAGTACTAACTTTGTTAATATTCTCTGAGTAAAAATATCTTGGCTGTAAACGACAGATGCTTCCGTTCCTGTGTGCAGACTCAAACTGCAGGTAGGAACAGTTATTTGAGTTGAATTCTTTATCACTGATGAAAAATGTAAAGGATATTTTGTATGCTTTATTATACAATATTCTTTCCTCACTTGTCTCAAAAGAGATGATCTTTTCCATTAATTCAAATGTCTGAAAATTCATACTGTCAGTCATCTTCATTACTAGATATTTCATCAAAAATAGCAATAGATATTGGGGCACCTGGGTGGCTCAGTGGGTTAAAGCCTCTTTCTTCGGCTCAGGTCATGATCCCAGGGTCCTGGGATCGAGCCCCGCATCGGGCTCTCTGCGCAGCGGAGAGCCTGCTTCCTCCTATCTCTCTCTGCCTGCTTCTCTGCCTACTTGTGATCTCTGTCAAATAAATAAATAAAAAATCTTAAAAAAAAATAGCAATAGATATCAAAATGCATGAACTGGAGTTTTGTCTGCTCTTTTTTCTGCATATTTACTTCTATGTTGTTCTGGCCAGTCTCCCCACAACCCAACAATGGGTGCAGAAAACAGCAATAAATGGCCAACAAGAGGAAACGCAAATCCTCGGGTACAGAAGAAGCAGATCATTAGCCTCCCAGAAATTAAGGTTTCTTAACACAAAATTTATTATGAATAAGAAACAATGTAGCCTAGATACAGGAATATTTTTTTCCATTTGGTAACTTTTTCCTAATTAAGAATTTTACCACAGAAGTTAGTTTCATATTATTTGCTTCTATAATTCCACTGAAACACTAAGGTTATCATTCTTCAAAGATAGTTTTTCTTGGCTTCAGCACTGTACAGCTAATATAATTATTTCCATCCAAAGGTTGCCTTTAAAACTTACTGCCTCTCAGATATTCCCAGTCATTTGTCAAAGTTTTGCATGTTGACTCCTATGGAAGAAGTAGAGGTATAGCATTTGAAGATTTTAAAAATAGGATAAATGAATGTCCTAGCCAGTTTTAAAAATTGTTTAATTAATTTTGTTCTTATGTATTGTCCAAATGTATTTTTTCCTATTAGGTTTTTTGCTTTGTGGCTACAGCCCTTAGTAAGAGTTTCACCTGACACATTCTAACTACAGCACCATTTAATATTGTAGGGAAAACCAGGAAGAGTAGGGCAAGTTTGGTCTGAGTCCAGGACGGCACATTGATAGCAGGGCACCCCCACACAGCCCCTGCTGCCAGCACAGCTCCATGGTGTCTACCGTACATCTCACCATCTCAGACAGGGCTACGAAAGTGGCTTTCTGAGGACAGCTCCTTGGTTTCTCTTACCAACAGCTGGGTGCCCAAGGAACTTGGACAAGCTTCCTGATGATTTCTCTCTAAATACCTCTCCTAGAGATTGTAGGCATGGTTGGACTCTCTCAACAGGTTCATCTCGAAATCTTTAACCAAACAGTATACACGGTCTATTCAGAGAAAATGTATCTATAATATGTGTATATTTTAGGACGAGCATCCTTTTAGGATTTGCAGAGTGTGATTTCCCTCTAAATCACCATAGCATTACCTCGGTAAAAACTCTTATCAAGATTATTCAGTTGCCACATTGGGAAAGCTTACTACAAACCAACAAACCACTATGCAAATACAGAGCGACCAAGTAAATAAATGACTGGATCAACAAATGAATGAATGCTGCATTCACAGAAGCACTAGGATGTGTGAGGTGAAATATTCAGTCAGAGAAATCAAGTTCAAGCTCTCTTGATTCCTGGGATGCTGTTTGAACGAGTAACAATGTCACTGACTCTTATGGGCTCCTCATAAGGAAAAAGAAAAGAAGAAGAACCACATCCTTATGTCTGTTATAGATATCACATGGAGACATCCATGGTAAAGGTACCACACTGAATCTGTAGCATAGGTGACCTATAAACACTTTGTTCCACACCACATACTACAAATAAAACTAAGATCTTGAGCTATTCAGGGTTGCAGACCGAAGTCCATTCCAAAAAATGGAAGGCCATCTCCTCACTGATAGCCTGTTAATGCTTAAACCAGATCACTTTTGGTTTTCTAACAAGGAAGTGCCATGAATAACTTGAGTCTTTCCCAAACTGAGCATCTGCTACACAAATCTAAAGTAGTGATGCTTGACTATGATAAGCTCCAAGACTGCCTTGAGATGGAGGATGCTGCAAAAGTCTGATGATCCAGGCAAGCCTACTTCTCCCCAAGAGATAGGCTGGTGTTGATCTCACTGCTGGTGTTCTGTCTATGCACCATAAAGTCCTACCAGAGAAGCAAAAACCACCATGGAGCATTTGCAAAACTTGCTAGGATCCCAACTGTGTCACTCTGAATATTCAGCAAAATTAGCTTATGTGAGTATACAATCTTCCCTTTGTAAGTCATAAAATCTAGATATAACTTGCATGTTTCATCTATGCCATCTGTACCAACTTACTATATTGTATATGGTTTATAATAAAATGAGAAAATCACTATACTTTTGCATTTCCTTTTGTATTCACATTGCATCTATAAAACTGACTGTGTATGCTTTTTAAAACTCATTATCTATTAATCTTAGAACTGCCAAGATCGGAGGCCTAGTCAGGGTCCACTCAACAGGACTTGTCTTTGCTCTTACACCTTATTTAAAATGTGGTCCTCCAAAAGAACATACAGGTGACATTTCCCCCTCCTGCCCCTCAGCATAATCTAACCAGAGTAAACAGCAGAGCACCAACACTGGCTGCCTAGCCTGCCTACACCAAGTCCCACTCTCCTGTATTCTGCTGGTGCTGCTTTTCTTGGGCAAGTGTGCCTATATGACCAGTGCAGTGGACCCCTTACCCAGAAGACCAGCACAAACCCTCCTGCATGCACAGACCACACGGTTCTGCAAAGCTTCAACTCCAGTGGACATAGCATCAGATCTCTTAAGAAACAAATCAGAGAACATTTAGTTATAACTTGCCACATTCTGGCCAAAGTCCAGATACTCCCCACTGCAGGAAAGAAGAAACTCTGCAGAGGGCTGAAGTGAGGGATAGAGTAGCTGTAAGACAACAGCAGAATTCATGCAGCACACACCAGAGACACTTTCGGACATGCCAGGCCCTGGACAGTGTACCTCTTCTTCATAAAGCCATTACTCTTAGGAGAGAGAAATGTAATAGGCTTTCCTAACACAGAGGAGACAGAGACCTAGACAAAATCCAAGATGGAGGAGCTCATCCCAAAAGAAAGAACAAGAAAAGGTCACATCCAGAGATCTTATCAAAACAGATGAAAGTGATATGTCTGAGCCAGAATTTAAAGCAACAATCCTAAGTGTACTACCTGGGCTTTAGAAAAGCATAGATGACATCGGGAAGACCTCTACCTCAGAGCTAAAAATAGATCAGGCTGAAATAAAAAATACAATAACTGAGATTTGAAACCAACTGGATACAATGACCATAAGGCTGGAAGAATCAGAGAAACAAATAAATGATCTAGAAGACAAAATTACAGAAAATAATGAAGCTAAACAGAAGAGTAAAAGAAAAATCTTGAATCATGAAAGTAGACTTAGGGAACTCAGTGACTCCATCAAGTATAATAACATTCATGCATAGGAGTTGCAGAAGAGAGAGAAGCGGGGAGAAGCAGGAGGTTAATGTGAGGAAATTATAGCTGAAAACTTCCCTAAATGGGGACACAAAGAGACATGCAAATCCAGGAGGCATGGAACTCCCATCAAAATCAAGCAGGCCAACACCAAGATAAATTTCCAAAATATTAAGAAAAAATTGTAAAAGCAGCAGACAAAAAATAGTCCCTAACTTACAAGGGAAGACCAATAAGGTTAGCAGCAGATCTCTCCACAGAAACTTAACAAGCCAGAAAAGAGTGGGATGATATATTCAATGTGCTGAATGGGAAAAAAATCTGTAGCCAAGAATACTATATCCAGAAAGGCTGTCATTCAGAATAGAAGGAGAGATCAAGAGTTGCCCAAACAAAAACTAAAGGAGATCATGACCACTAAACCAGCCCTGTAAGAAATACTGAAAGGGACTCTGAGTGGGAAAGAAAGACCAAAAGCAACAAAGACCAGAAAGGAACAGAAAATCTCCAGAAATGATGACAGAACAAGTGACAAATGGCACTAAATACATAACTCTCAATAGTCACCCTGAAAGTAAATGGACTAAATGTTGCAAACAAAAGACAAAGAGTGTCAGAATATATATATATATGCTGCCCACAAGAGACTCATTTTAGACCTAAAGAAACCTCCAGATAGAAAGTGAGGGGATGGAGAAACATCTATGATGCAAATGGACACAAAAGAAATCCAGAATAGCAATACTTATATCAAACTAGATTTTAAACCAAAGACTGTAACAAGAAACGAAGAAGGGTGCTGTATTATAATAAAGGGAATAATCCAACAAGAAGATCTAACAATTGTAAATATTTATGCCAACTTGGAAGCATCCAAATATATAAAATAATTAATAACAAACCTAAAGGAACTTGCCACAACAAACATAATACTAGGGGACTTTAACACCCCACTTACATCAATGTAAGAGCATCTAAGCAGAAAATCAACAAGGAAACAGTGGCTTTGAATGATACACTGGACTAGATGGACTTAACAGATGTATTTCAGAACATTTCATCCTAATGCAGCAGAACACACATTCTTTTCAAAGTGCACTCGGGACATCCACCAAGGTAGGTCACATACTGGGTCACAAATCAGACCTCAACAAGTACAAAAAGATTAAGATCATACCATGCACATGTTCTGATCACAATGCTATGAAACTTGAAGTCATCCACAAGAAAAATTTTAGAAAGACCACAAATACAGAGACTAAAGTACATCCTCCTAACAAATGAATGAGTCACCCAGAAAATGAAAGAATAATAAAAATACATGAAAACAAATGAAAATGAAAACATAACAGTCCATAACCTTTGGGATGCAGCAAAAGTGGTCCTAGGAGGGAAGAAATGTAGCAATATAGGCATACCTCAAGAAGCAGGAAAAATCTGAAATATACAACCGAACATTACACCTAAAAGAGCCAGAAAAAGAACAAATGAAGCCAAAAGCTAGACGATAAAGGGAAAAAATAAAGATGAGAGCAGAAATAAATGATAACAGAAAACAAACAAATAAATAGAAAAACAGCAGACCATATCAATGAAACCAGGATCTGGTTTTTTGAAAGATAAAATTGATATACTCTCAACCAGACATATCAAAATGAAAACAGAAAAGACTCAAATAATATCACACATGAGAAAGGATAAATAGCAACCAACACCCAGAAATACAATTATAAGAGAATACTGTGAAAAATTATATGCCAGCAAATTGGACAATCTGGAAGAAATGGATAAATTCTAGAAACATATACACTACCAAAACTGAAAGAGGAAGGAATATATGACTGATAAGCAACGAAGAAATTGAATCAGTAATCAACATCTCCCAGCAGGGGCACCTGGGTTGCTCAGTCAGTTAAACATAGGACTTTAGTTTCAGCTCAGGTCATGATCTCCTGGGCCATGGGATCAAGACCCATGTCAGAGTCCACACTCAGTGAGGCAGAGTCTGCTTGAAGATGCTCTCCCTCCATTCCCCCTCCTGCTCCCATGTACACACTCTCTCTCTCTCAAAAACATAAATCTTAAGTAAAAAAGAAAAAAATCTCCCACCAAACGAAAGTCCAGGGCCAGGTGATTTCCCAGGGGAATTCTACCAAATATTTAAAGAGCAGTTAATACTTATCCATCTCAAGCTACTTTAAAAAACAGAAATGAAAGGAAAACTTCCAAACTCATTTTTAAAGATATTTTACTCAGTTGAGAGAGAAAGAGCACATGGTGGGGGGCAGGGAGCTAGGTACAGGCTGATGGAGAAGAAGCTTCCCCACTGAGAAGGGAGCAGGATGCAGGGCTCAATCCCAGGACCCAGGATCATGACCTGAGCCAAAGGCAGATGCTTAACCAACTGATCCATCCAGGGCCCCTTCCAAACTCATTCCATAAGGCCAGCTTTATCCTGTTTATAAAACCAAAGATTTCACTAAAAAAAAAGAGAACTATAGGCCAATATCCATAATGAACATAGATACAAAAACTCTCAACAAGATATTAGCAAATCAAATCCAACAGTGCATTGAAAGAATCATTCACCACAGTCAAGTGTGATTTATTTCTGAGTTGCAAGGTGGGTTGTATTGGCAAATCAATCAATGTGTACACCCCATTATGAAAGGATAAGAACCATATGATCTTCTCAACAGAAGCAGCAAAAGTATTTGAAAAAGTACCCATCCATTCATGATAAAGGCATAGAAGAAACATACCTCAATACAATAAAGGTCATATACAAAAATCCACAGCTAATGTCATCCTCAATGGGAAAAATGGATAGCTTTTCCTCTACAGTCAGGAATAAGACAGGGCTATCCATTCTCACCAATGATATTCAACATAGTGTTGGAAGTCCTAGCCTCGGAAATCAGACAACAAAAAGAAATAAAAGGCATCTAAATCAGCAAGGAAAACTCAAACTTTCACTATTCGCCAAGGACATGATACCCTGTATAGAAAACCCAGAAGTCTCCATCCAAAAATTACTAGAACTGATACACAAATTCAATAAAGTCACAGGATACAAAATCCATATGCAGAAGTCTGTTGCAAAAGAAAGAGAAATCAAGGAATTGATCACATTTACAGTTGCATCAAAAACATTAAGATACCTAGGAATAAACCTAACCAAAGAGGTAAAAGGTCTGTATTCTGAAAACTATAATAAACATTCATGAAAGAAATAAAAAATGAAACAAAGAATTGAAAACACATTCCATGTTCATGGACTGGAAGAACAAATATTGTTAAAATGGAAGACTACCCAAAGCAATCTACACATTTAATGCAATTGCTATCAAAATACCACCTGCATTTTTGACAGAGTTAGAACATATAATCCTAAAATCTGTATGGAACCACAAAAGACCCCCAAAGAGTCAAAACCATCTTGGAAAAGAAAAGCAAACCTGAAGGCATCACAATTCCAGACTTCAAGTTACCTTACAAAGCTGTAGTGATCAAGACAGTATGGTACTGGAAGAAAAACAGACACAGAGATCAATGGAACAGAATTAGTAATCCAGAAATGGACCGTCAATTCTATGGTGAACTGATCTTCAAAGTGGTAAAAAATATCCAATGAAAACTAACTTTTGAAAAACCCATTTGATCCTTGATACACACACACACACACACACACACACACACACACACACACACACATTTAATGTCCATATAATGAAATATCTAAAATCTGAGAAAGCTCAAATTGCGTTTTATAAATGGCTAAAATACAAAATTTGTGAGATAAAGTCTGATTTTATTTATCTAAATTTAAATAAGAACATCTTCATCAATTTTTAAACACTTTTAAAGGGGAAATAAGTCACATGCAACATTTTTATAAGCAATTTAGTTTTTGAAACCCTCACAAAGTTTCTGCAAAAAATACTGCAACAATGGCCTAGTGAGAGAGTCAAGTCAATGGACATAGGAAATAGGGGAAATGAGAAAAATAAATTCTTTAATCTGTGTTATTAAAAATCCCAAGCTGCAAGTTATGAAATTAAATAGCTGATTAATGTGTCTAAAGATCAAAAAATAAATAATATACTGTAAATATTCTGAACATTAGGTGTCCTGTATATTTTGATACAATAAAATAACCACAGATCAAACATTTCAGCTTGCCATTTATACACATCAGGTATCTAAACTAAGATCTGTATAATCCCAACTCAGAAGTAAAGATTAATTACGAAACAAATGTTTTGTGAAATAAATACCTAGCATTTAAGATACAATTTCCATTATGCCATAGCTATAAAGGAGAATTTTCAATGTATAAACTTAGTTGATGGCTTCCTTTAAGGCATGTGGATTTTCTGCTTCCTCATAAATTCAGAGTAGGTTGGTAATTGGTGTTTACCACTGTGATATATATGATGTGCAAGGGGCATAATGATCTATTCTTATTCTTTGCTATTGATACCTTCCTAGCATGATGAAGAATGGGGAACAAATATCCAGATGGTTGAAGAACGGAAGACACATTCAAAACTTCCAGCTACCAAAGCGAAAAGACAGTTCTACTGCGAGTGCCATGAAGATTTTTAACACCAGACAGAGGGTCAGAATGCCCCATGTAAGAAGGAGGTAGAAGCCCCAAGAAGGCAAGTCAGGACACACGAGTAGAGCAGGTGACATTAAACTTCAGATTGATGTAGGGGGTGGATCCCAAGTCAGAGAGCCCTAAAATAAACCCACAGGGAAACGCTGGTACAAAGACTATCTGACTATTTATTACACCAACACAGACACATCCATCCATCCACACCCACACACAAATACAGTTTGTCTTGCTTTTTAATTTGAAGAACTTTTATAAGAGATTAATGTAGTAAGAAAACATATCCTGAATCTCAAACAGGAAAATTTTTTTTAAAAATGAGAAGGAACACCATCTGGCAGTTCACAGAGACGCACATTCACACTTTATGTTTCTGCATCTGGACACGCCACGTGGTGGAGAACCAGCTGCTTGTACCAAGGACAATGCAGAGAAGCGTGGCTTTGATTTGCTTTCGTAGCACTTCCATACCCATGTATTTTAAGAGTGTAATTGTTTTTTTATTCATTATAGATTCTAACGAAGAATCATGCAAAGGTAAGGGTAAATAGGACTTTGCATTTTCCCCCAACGAGGACCCTGAGTATAGATCAGTTTGAACTAGTCTCTACACAGGGCTTGCCTGTTTTGAGCCACTGCACCCACCAAGAGCTATGTAAGGGCCTGTCTTAATCTTGACCCCATGTTGTTCCCAATCTAGCAGCAGCTTCTTGTAACTGAAGCTGCCTCAGACATCTTTTAAGAATTTATTTTATGACTTAAGCTTCTTTACACTATCCTTTTGGTCTTCATCATATCACTTGTTGAGAGTGGATGGATTTCTCTGAAAATCTGCTTTGCAAAGCAGGTAGATGTGTGTGTGCCCACAGCAGTTGCCATAATGATCAACTGAGTTACATCCCTTAATAGATAACAAGGACCACTGCACTCCTTTACAGTCCAAGTATTCTGAGAAAAAGAGGAGACTTAAGACCTAGAGAATGTGCTCCTTCAAGTGTTTTAAAAGCCATAATGTTAATGTATACTAAATTTGTATTCTGTAGTTCCAAAACTCAGAAGGAGACCAAATCAGTGCAAATATCCAAAAATCTACTTAATACAAGACATTCTCATAGCATTGCTCCAACGGTGGTGAACTCAGAATCATTATAAGAACTCAAGCTGGGGCTACAAGGGCAAGGACAATTTCTTCTACATAATTACTGCCTGCCAAGACACTGAAGAGACAGGATAACACCCGCCACCGTCCTGTTGGGCCTTTTTCGCTCACAGCCATGAGCTTCCCATACGTGTTGCAAACGTTTCCTGTGGCTGCCTTGCCAGTTCTAGGTCAATTTTGCGTGATACACAGGAAGAGAAAAAGTCAAAAGTACCAAAACCTGAATGGCTTAAAACAACAACATCGTATTATCTCACAATTAACTTGTGTTTTCTGATGTCCATACCCATGGTATAATTAGATATCTTTAGAATGAATTAGTATTTTGAATTCAAATTATTTAATTCACTAAGACCCCGCCTGAATGAATACCAAGTAAAATGCACAGCCTAGAGCAGCAACCTAAAATGCCCAAGAACACACACTGCATTTACCTCACTGTCTTTTATAAGTCCTACAGGAGCTAATTACAGCTTTCAATCACAGAGCAATTACATGAACCAGAGTCAGCCAAGGAAAATGTATCCTATTCCTTGAGCCTAAGTGTAAGGTAGTCATTACCTTTTAAAATATTTACTGTCTAAATTGTCACAAATCATTGATGCTACATTTTCCTTTTAAAATGTGCTATTTTGATTTCAGTAATATTTCATAACATATGTGGTATAAACATTAATCCAAAGAATTAATTCAAATGAATCAAAAACTTCCACTCTAAATTCTATCTATAAAATGCGTATACATTTGGAAACACTTGCTACAGTGTTCATCATATGATCTCTGATATTCTGCTAAAAGTTATAGTTAAGAAAAAAATTTGAAAAACAATATAAAAAAGTTTGAGAAATTCCAGTTTAACTCCTAGCAATAGGACAGTAAATCAACAAGCTTTTATAAATATCGATCAAGATTTGTCTAAATTCAAGCTTGTTTATGTTGACTTGGGGTTTAAACTAGAGTGAGAGATGCTTATCTTATAAAAAATTGTTTCTATTGTTGCCTATAATTCCAGCCCAGGCACAGGAATCTCACATATATGTGTACAGTTGAGATTTAATAATAATGATTCTATTTTCTATCAGTTCTTTATCTTTAATTCTGACTTTTCAAATTTAAGGGTCAACCAGAACTGGAGAAAGAAAATCATTAGATTACTTTTTCTATTCTTTAGAATTAAATAGAGCTGGAAATTTTATTTCAGTACTGCTATGTTATATAATATTTAGGGTGTGGGGTACAAGGCATATGCCAAGTCACAAGCACTAACCTACCCAAAAGTCAATATTTCCCCTGACTAAGGCTGACTATTGAGCTCAAGCTTACTGGGCTGCCTTACTAAGGTGGGCCTGGGAGGCTGACTAGGGTATTTTTATTATTATTATTATTATTATTATTATTATTAAATTTATTTAAACAACAGCAAAAAACAAACAAACAATTCACCCATTTCTCCCATCCCTGAACCCTTGCCTCTTGCAAATACCCATCTGTTCTCTGTATCTATGAGTTTGGCTTTTTAAAAATCAATAAATACTTAAGATTTTTATCAAAATTCATCCTACTTTTGCTTCTCCATTTATTAGAATTTTTCTGCTAAGGTAATCTTTTGTTGCTATTAAAATTTTAATTGGGTAAATACCATAAGCAGAGGAAAACAAATAAAAGTGCAATTTAACAAAGTAATACACAGAGAACACGGTTATCACAGGACCCAAGTCACAAAGTAGCTCTAGCTCTCACCCTGGATTACAGCCTGTCCCCCCAGAATACAACCACTAAATTACAATCCCTCTCCTAACCTTTATAAAAATCACTGTCTTGCTTTTTCTTATATTTTCATCATGTACTTGTGCATTCCCAACCATTCATTTCTGTCTGCTTTGAACTTTATCTAAACATGAATGAAACTGTATATATTCCTTTAAGTATTTCTTCTGCTCAATATTTCTAGGAGATTTATCCAGTGTGGCATGGTGCTGTAATTCTTTTATTTATTTTGCTATATAGCATTCCAATATACGACTGTATCACTATTTATATATTCCACAGTTGATCCCACTTGATGTGCTCTGTTCAGGGCTTCTGAAAATAATTGTGTTATGAGAGTTCTTGTGCAGGTCCCTTGGCACATACACATTCAAGTTCCTGTCGTATAGACACCAAGGAGGAAAACTGCAGGGTCAGTGGAACGGATATTTAGGACTGATAAATAAGGTCCAACAGTTTTCCCTACTCTTGAAATGAGAGTTCCCAAGATTCCACATCTGCACAAATTCTACCAACCATCTTAACATTAGGTATTCTGGTGTTTTTGTGGTGCTCTCTCATTATGTTGTGTTTTTGGTTTGATTTTTTGTTAGTTTGTTTTTTTTAAGACTTATTTATTTGACAGCATGAGAAAAAGAGAGCACGCACGTGCATGTGCACAAATGGGGGAGGGTAGGAGAGGGAGAGAGAGAATCCTCGGGCAGATCCCAGCTGAGTGTGGAGCCAGGGACATGGGCTCAGTCCCAGGACCCTGAGATGATGACCTGAGCCAAAATCAAATGTTGAATGCTTAACCAGCTGAGCCACCCAGGTGCCCCCACATTTTTACATATTTATTGGACATTTCATTACTTTTTGAAATGTAATTTTGAGGCTTCTGCCTATTTTTCTAGTGTCTCCTATCACATTCTTATTGGTATGTAGGAGATCTTTTTTTTTTTAATATATTACCAATTGCAAACATTTTCTCCCACTCTATAGTGTGACTTTGCCTCTGTTACTGGTGAGTTTTAACAAGGAGAGGTTTTAATTTGGATATCAGAAAAGTCATTACTTTTTTGTTATGGTTAGCACTTTTATTCTCTTAAGAATTACTTTCATAATCTAAAGCCTTGAAAATATTTTCTTATATTATCTTTTAAGAGATTTACTATTTCTAGGACACCTCCATGGCTCAATCAGTTAAGCGCTGGACTCCTCTGATTCCAGTTCAAGTCTTGGAGTCAAGCCCCATGTTGTGCTCCCAGCTCCGCGGGGAGTCTGCTTCTCCTCTGCCCCTCCCTGCCACTTGTAAGCTCGCTCAGGGGCACCTTCTGTCAAATAAGTAAATGAAGTCTTTAAAAAAGAGAGAGACAGAGAGAGAGAGAGAGATTCACCATTTCGTATTCAAATTTAGGTTGACAATTCAATTAGAATTTAAACATGTGTATGGTAGGAAACAAAGGCTAAGTTTTTTTGTCCCCCAGAAAAATAAACCATAATAGTACAATTTATTGAGAAGAATGTTTTCACCACTGCCCTATGGTGCCACTTTTGTCACAAACATATGCACACACACCCTACACCACCTCCCAACACCCAAGACTTTCTAGGACCTCTGATATGGTGGTTGGTTGGTAAAGGCCATTTTATCCTGAAATAGGAAACTTGCTAAAGGCTTGTAGATCTCCTTTAGGAAGTTACATTCTAACCCTAATTTGCTCTAGTTTGCTCTAAATTCTGTTAGGAATAATCATTGGATTTAATCAAATACCTCTCTACATTTATTAAGATGTTTATGTTTCGTTTTGTTTTTTCCTAAATCTCTTAATGTAATGAATTGATTTAACTACCACTAGAATGATAGTTCAACCTTGTCTAGATGGAAAAAACTTCACTTGTTATGATGTATTATTCTTTTTACATATTGTTAAAACTGAATTTTTAAAATAGTAACTTTTATCTTGCTGTCATTTCAAATTACACACAACTTGCACCTGTGAGTTTCTTTTACTATTCCTGCGTTAATGAAAGTCATCAGTTATTTCTATTTTGTGCATTTTTTCACACGCATGTGCAATCCCCCTATATATACATACACACTATAAGCATACAGAAATACAAGCGTATATAATATAAGTACTTATTTTTTTTTGTTATCAAATGAATGATTTGGAGGTATCATGCCTCTTTATTCATAGAGAGACTGAATTCAAAAGGACTAAAAAGTGACTATGAAGAATAATATTGGCACAGTTGATGGGATTTAAATGTGGACTATGTATTAAATAATAACTGTATCAATTTTACATTTCCTGAAATTGATAACTGCATTGTGGTCATGGCAGAGAATGTTCTTTTTCTTGTGGTCTGCCATGACCACAGCTTTTTCTTTCCCCGGTCTCCAGGATCCAAAGGATACCCAACATTGTATTTAATTGACATGTCTCTATAGTTTCTTTCACCATAGAATAGTTCCTAAGTCTTCTGTGTACTTCTTGATTTTTTTCAGATTATAGGAGAGTTTTCAGATTATAGGATACATAAAGTATCCCAAAATTAAAATCAGGATTCTACTGTTTTTTGACAGAAATTCATCTGAAATGATAGTGTGCCCTTCTTAGTGCATAATGTCTGGAGTGATGGCAATTTGTCCCAGTGTTGATGAGGACAGGTTTAGATCATTGGTTAGGGGGCTGCCTACCAGTTTTCTTCTCTTTAAAATTACCATTTTTAAAATTTTAATTAAAAACTAGTGTCCAGGAAGATATCAGAGCCTATATAAGGATGCAATTTCTTATCAATATTTCACTTGTTAATCCTTTATTCTATTTATTATCATTTATTCCATCCTTCCTTCTGTATCAGCTGGATTCTACTCTAAGGAATTTGTTTTTCTTTTTCTCCCCCCTCACTGGTCATAAGGTAGGTACATTTTAAATTTTCTCAAATACTGAAAAGTTATTTTTACAAATGATTGGACCATTTTGTACTTCCTCTGGTAATGTCTGACAGCTGCAGTTGCTGCAGATTCTTACCAAATTTGATGTTATAATTTTTTTCATTTGAGCCCTTTCAGAAAATGGTGAAACATGATATTTCATCAGATATGTTTGCCATTATACTTGTCTATTGATTTGTTAATCATGAGCATTGCAATTTTCCACTGTAATATTTTCAGTTCTTATGCTGTTGTACAATATCTCAATGGTTTCCAGATTTCAATTAGCCAACTTGGAGTACATCATTAATTTCAGATGTAGTGTTCAATAATTTATCAGTTACGTATAGCACCCAGTGCTCATCACATCATTGTGAGGTCTCTTATTATCTAGGATAACAAGCTTAGTTACTTAGTATAGCGGAAGGAAATTTTACTGTTCTGGATTCTTTTGACTCTGTTTTCTCAGTCTGTCATTTATGTGCATTTTCTTTTATGATGGACAATACATGAAAAAATTAGGAAGCTATCTGAAGCTTAAGGTCAATTTTTCTTTTGGTATTTCAGAATTTCTGTTAACTATTTTCTTGAAAACGTAAGAGTTTATTCAGTTCTATTTACACTTTTAAAAATGTATATGAAGCTACAGTAATAAAAAACAGTTGAAATAAAAGCAGGCACACCAATCAATGGAACAGAATCGAGAGCCCAGACATAAACCCCCACACATATGGTCAATTAATTTATGACAAAGGAACCAAAAGTATACAGTGGGGAAAGGAAAATCTCTTCCATAAATGGTGCTGGGAAAACTGGACAGACACCTACAAAAGCATGAAACTGGACCACTATTATACACCACACACAAAAATTAACTTGAAGTGGATTAAGGATTTGAATATAAGACCTAAAACCATAAAACTCCCAGAAGAAAACCTAGGTAGGTGGTAAGCATCTTGACATCGGTCTTGGGGATGATTTTTTTAAATTTGACACAAAAAGAGAAAGCAACAAAAATAAGCAAGTGGGACTTTAAAATAAAAACTTAAAGTCTTCTGCAGAGCAAAGGAAATAATAAAATTAAAGGGTAACAGAATAGAAGAAAATGTTTGCAAATTATTTATCTGATGAGGGTTAATATCCAAATATATAAAGGACTCATACAACACAATAACAAAACCAAACAAAACCAAAACCAAAAGGCAGTTTGATTAAGAAATGGGCAGAGGTCCTGAACAGTTTTCTAAAGAAGATCTACAGATGCACAAGAGGGATGTGGGAAAATGCTCAACATCATTAATTATCAAGGAAATGCAAATCAAAACCACAAGATAACCTCACACCCATTAGAGAGGCTATTACCAAAAAGTCAAGAAATAAATGTTGGCAAGGATATGGAGAAACTGTACATAGTTGGGGGGAATGTAAATTGGTGCAGCCACTATGAAAAACAGTATAGAGCTTCCTTAAAAATTTAAAAATAGAACTCTCATATGTTCCAGCAATTTCACTAGTAGGTATCTATACAAAGAAAATGAAAACAGTCATTTGAAAAGACATACACACTCCCATGTTCACTGCAGCATTATTACAAAAGTCAAGATATGTCAACAACCTAACTGACCATCAGTATATGAATGGGTAAAGAAAATGTGGTATATACACAATGGAATATTACTTAGCCATAAAGAAGAATGAAGTCTTGCCATTTGCAAAACCATGGATGGAACTGAGGGCATTGTGCCTAGTGAAATAAGCCAGTCAGAAAAAGATAAATAAGGTTTGATCTCATTTATGTGTGGAACCGAAAAAAAAAAAAAAAGCCAAGTTCATAGATACAGAGAACAGACTGGTTGGTTACCAGGGGTAGGGGTAGAGGGCAGTCAAAAAAGGGGTCAAGAGGTACAAATTTCTAAGTATAAAATAGGTAAGTCATGGGGATGTAATACACAGCATGGTAACTAGAGTTAATAATAATACTGTATTGCATATTTCAAAGTTGTTAAGAGAATAGATCTTAAAAGTTCTTACCACAAGAAAAAATATTTTTGTAACTATGTATGGTGGTAGACGTTAAGTAGATTTCCATGGTAATCATTTCCCAATATGGACAAATATTGGAGTGTTATTCTGTACACCTGAAATGTCATGTCAATTATGCCTCAATTTAAAAAAAGCAGAGAGAATGCTAGCAATCAGTCGTTGCCTTGGCACACTGTTATTACTGGAACCACAATAACTTAATATATGAGCACACCACACAGGCACTGAAACAAATTCACTACAAACTTGTGGCAGAAGGAACACATCTTACTTGAGTCTGATTCAGTCAAAAGATAGGACCAATAAAAGGCAACATATAGTAGTTTTATGTTCACCCAGGCCATTAATTTTTTATTAGACTGAATTTCTAACTTGAGAATTTTGCCAAGATTGTTCTTTTTGGTCACTTCTTCCTCAGCTTCTGATACCAGGAGGAGAGCTCATCTCTGTGCTGATTGCAGGAACGTCTCCAATGCATCCTTAGGTGTTTTGTGTGTGTGTGTGTGTGTGTTTTGTTTGTTTTGTTTGCAAAAGATTGGATATATTCTAATTTGACCACGTACCAACAGAGCATTGGAGTCTCAGGCCTCAGAGATCTCTTCACGTGTGCTGCTTTGGGGTCACAGTAGGACCGAATGACAGCTCTTCCACCAAATTTGCTCATTCAACCCCTAGACACGATCCCTCAGTGAAGCCTCCAGTTTTTTTTTGAGACCCGCAGTCGGCTCCTCCTGTCTGGGATAGTCCAGAATTAAAGCATCAGGAATCAGAGTGGGAGAAAAAATGAGAAGGAGCGCAGAGAAATGGAGAAAAGGACTCCATTTCCAGGGGTACCTCGTACAGCAGAAGCGCAGGGCGTCCCTTTGCGCACGGACGCACCATGTCATTCAGAGAGGACAGCTGCCTGCGACAGGATTTAGGGGCACCAGGGAGCTCTGTGTAGCCCAAAGCTGATGAGGTAGGACTTCTTTGGATTAGTAATTCTCTTTTAAAGGATATCCACATAAGATGTGTTCATCTCATGACTTCATTTTTAAAACCAAGTGAAATCAACTGGTGACACGCTGGAAATTCTGGTTGTGGGTAAAGAGCAGGCAAGAAGGAACAGTTCTGGAGCCCTGGCATATCCGGGCAGGGCAGCTGTGTGCGGAAGCCCAGAAGGGGGGCTCTTTAACTGCAAAACCACCGGGAGGGAAACCCCACTGAAAAGCAAGGAGGAAAACAGAACGGAAATTGGCAATAGTAAAAGCCAGGATTCGCCTAATTAGAAATAGGGCCTAAAAACCCAGGCATGCCCTGAAACCAAAAACAAAAACCTGACCACGAGGTGTAGTACAGAGACTCATTTACACGAATCTCTTAATACATTCTAAGTAAAAATACAAAATGTGTAGATAGTGGTAAAGAACAAAACAAAAGAAAACCTTTCTTCAAGTAGGGTGATTTGGAAAAACACCACCCATCATTTTCTGGAAGTCCGGATCGGTGGTGCTCACCTGTCACTATTTCCAGCAGCCGATGGGGGTGTGCACATGCCCATCAGTTCGATGGAAGGAACCTGCAGCTGTGTAGGAAGGAGGTGCAAATCTAGGTCTGCCCTGAACCTTTATTTAGGCTAATCAAGAACATCTCTGGTTTCTAAAATTAAGAGGCTAGGATGTACCCAATTAATGTCATTATGTCTTGTTCTTGGAGCACTTAAAACAAAAGCTCTTTGTGGATCTGTAAAGAGAACAAATTGTGTAGTCCAAGAACTGAAAAACGTAACAGTGATTTTTCAAGTTTCAGAGAGTCTTAACAGAAAACCACTGAGTTGTTTCAGGGTACCTGTGTGCGTAAGTCAGTTAGGTTTCCGACCCTCGATTTCAACTCAGGTCATGATCTCAGGGAGGTGGGAGGCCTGTGTTGGGCTCTGAGCTCAGGGCAGAGTCTACCTGAGAGTCTTTCTGCCCCTCCAGTCACCCAAGTAAATAAAATAAAACCTTTTAAAAAAGAAAAGGAAAAATCACTTATTTGTGTCAAACGGACATCCAAATATCTACTGTACCTCAAAGAGCAGGGACGCCCCAAAGCTATGACCTTCCTCATCTGGTCTGAACAGAGCTGTACTTAGGGGACTCTGATGCATAACTGTATCATTTATTTTATTGAAGATTTTATTTATTTGACAGAGAGAAAGCCCAAGGAGCTAGAGCGGCAGACAGAGGAAGAGGGAGAAGCAGACTCCTCGCTGAGCGGGGAGCCCATCACTCGCTGCATCCCAGGAACCTGGGATCATGACCTGAGCGGAAAGCAGTTGCTTAACCCACTGAGCCACCCAGGCACCCCTCATTTTATCATTTAAAAAGCTTTTTCAGCTAATGAAATGACTTTGGCTCCTGCTTTTCTTGTCAGATGCTATGTTCCTTGTTGTTCTGACAATTCCATTTTTAAGACTGAGAACGAATCAAGAGCCCAGTATTCAAGAATCCTGGAAATAATCCTGAAATCTGACTACAGATTCAAACAAACTTCAGTGAAATACTTCGTTGAAAGACTTGATAATATAAGGTGCCATGTAAGAAATGAAATGATGAAGCTTCTCTTTTTTTTCATTTTCAAAATAGGTTTTTTTTTTTCTGCTACCATTGGCATATCATAGAAAGTTTTGATTTTTTTCTGTGAGCGTGGGTTCTGGTTTTATTTTAAGTACTCCTCTCTCAGTTGCTTCACTGACCTTTACCATTAAGTTGAAATTTCTGGAGTTCTTACAGAAGAACTGGAACTATTTTTAGTTCAGAAAAGAGACAATGAGAGATAATTATACCTTACTGTGAAAATGGCTAATGCAGGCAAGGTATTTTTCATGGCACATTTTTATTTCTAGGATGAAATACATGTAGGATGAGCCTTAGGAGTTTATAAAAAATGTGAGTCGCAGAGACATAGTGGGAGCCAAAACTCCATATTGTGGTGACATTTTTCTATTAAGAAGCAGGGTATCAGATAAAAAAAAAAAAAGAATACCATTATCGCAACTGGCCGCAAGCTTGTGCATACCCACGTGTAATCTCAACATGACAATTAGTTACTAGGGGAAAAAAATCCTCTTTTCATGTAAAGAAAGAATTTCATCTGCACACATCAGATTTAGTCATTTTTAATGAAAAATTGGTATAAAAATATTATACACACTTAACTACTTTTAACTAGTTTTGGTGTATAGGTTTGGACACCGCCCATATATTATTCACAGCAGAAGTGCTTGACACACGTTTTATCCTAGGGTCAAACTGACAGAACAACAAGCAGCTTCTCTAATCCCTAATCAGAGAGTAATACTGGGATGGAGAATTTTTATGTGCCTCATGATGTCCTCCCCAAATCTGGAAGGAAACAAAGTAAAGCAGAGATGCAGCCTAGGTAGAAAAATGTAGGGACTCTCTCCAAACTACCCACTGCTCATCAGCACCACAGATGGCTTATGCATACCCAGAAGTCACCAGAAGCGTCATTTTTCCTGTCTTTCAGGGAAAAATGTGAGTACAGGAGAATCGCCCCCCAGACCCAACAGCATCAGTAACAATGAAAAAAAGAAGGGAAAGGGCATCCTTTAAGAAGGAAATTATTTTATCTCTAAAATACTTAGAAAATCAAAAAACACAATCACAAAGCAGCTCATCTCAGTGCCCAAAATAAATTTTAAAAAATGTGTGTGCTATGCATCCCCTCATAGGAACTGACAGGTAAATAAAAGTATACATTTGGAACTTAACTTCCAGTTAGCATTTGAGAAGGTGGTGCTGGCATCATGGGGGAGGGAGGGGAGGCGGAAGCAAGGAACCTGAAGAGGTACCCAAGCATCCTACTTATCAGTCACACAGTAATCCCATATGTCACACTTACTATATACCAAAAACTACTTTAAGTGCTTTGCAAACGTGACTTCATTTAATCTACAGGGTAAACCTATGAACAAGCTATTTTACAGGCGAGAAAACGGAGACACACAGATACCGAAAGCTCCACAAGTTCACAGGCTAGTAAGCAGCACAGGAAAAGTCTGTAATTAGACACTGTGGCTTCACTGTTCGTGGTCTCATCTTCTGCCACGCTAGTTCCACCGTGTCACGTGATGGAATGTGCCAGGTTACAGCTTGGCTTTTGTTTTTTTCTCTTTGCTTGTTCTTTTAAGAATGAGCAAGTGAAAAAGAAAAGCTGATGGAGAATGATTTTAACTAATTTTTCTTGCTTCATTATCAGAAGACACCCACACACACACACAGCTAGGAGATTCCTGTCAGAAGTCTACACAGCTAGAAATTACTAAATCTAGGATTTGTATCTAGTGAGTTAGGTTTTTTTTTTTATAATGTAGACTTAACTGATTTCATTGCCTTAAAAACAAAAATATTCCACATCAGAAAATAAATTACTTTCCTAAAATATAAAAGAAAAGCTGTGTGGAGTAAAAAACTTTCAAATATACATCAAAATAAATCTGAGCAAAAGCAGTACCACATATACACACATAGGCAAATAGTGAAAATTTTAAAAATAAAAGATGGAAATTTACTAAATATTACCAAACTGAATCTAGCTCTACATTGAAATAATATGGCTTAGACACATGGGCCTATTTAAGGAACACATGCACAGAACCACTAAAAAATATTAGACTACATTGAGAATTAAGAGGAAAACAACTCTGTCCCCACAAAACTGGTAAAGCTCTTATTTTGGGGAGGGAGGACATTCAACAACACAAGAATAGGGCACAACTCTCATGGGACAGACATACATAATGATGTATATTTGTCCAAGGATTTTCAAGAAACAGAAATATTGTCTACCAAATCGAAATACAAAAACGTACAAACCAAATACAAACTAAACCCCCGAGTCAATGGTATTTCTCATCTACCAGCTGACAAAATTTTAAAAATCAGATACTATAAAGTTTTGGAAAAATTGTAAAACAACAGAACACTCACCCACTGCAGCTGGAGATGGAAAACGGAACATCACCACCACGAAAAACATGTTTGGCATCACGTAGCGGAGCTGAACGAGCACTCGGTGTGGCGGGTCACACACGGGGCACGTGGGAGTCACAGGGCAAGATTTAAAGCTACGGCGCCGGAGTCCACCTGTAGCTGGTCTGATTTAATGCGTGTGGAGTGACATCTTGGTGTTGGGCGTTTTAGAAGCTCCCCAGGTGATTCTCAAGAGCCGTGATGTTTGGGAACCTCTGCCATTCTCTGTCGCTCAGGTCCTGCGCCACAGAGTCCGTGACTTCAAGGATCTCTTCCACGTGTGTACCAGGACAATTAGAAGAAAGGTAACAGTAACCACAGTCATGATAGCAGTGAATTAAAACAATCGGAATGTGCACCAATCTAGAATGAATAAATCATAGTGGAATATTGAGCAAAACAGAAAAAAATAATAAAACTGCATGCTTTAATAGCATTGATTCTCAGAAGCCTAATACTGAGGGAAGGAAGTATGTCTCAGAAGATAAATGCGGTATTACTCTCAGTTGTATGGTGTCTAAGATACATGAAACTTGGAGTTTTGATAAGACGTACACCATTGAATAACGAAGAATATAGAAAATACAGGTGGCGAGGAGTGTAGATTTCAAGATGGTGGTTGATTTGGAGAGAAAGGAAAATAAGAAGTGGCCAGGATAGAAATCCTGGAAGCTGCACTTCATGGCCTATGTCTTGACTCAGTTGTAGTGTGCAGCTGGTTCTTTTCTTGTTCTTTACCTCTACCTAATGTTTCATACACATTCTGCATTAGTTATATTTCACAACAATTTTTTTCATTAACATGAAATGCATTGTTTCAGGGGTCCAGGTCTGTTATTCATCAGTTTATACAATTCACAGCACTCCCCATAGCACATACCTCCCCAACAATGTCCATCCACCAGCCACCCCATCCCTCCCAGACCCCTCCCTACCAGCAACCCTCAGCTTGATTCCTGAGAGTAAGAGTCTCTTATGGTTTGTCTCCCTCCGGATCCCATCTTGTTTCATTTCTCCCTCCCTTCTCACTACCCCCCTGAGCCTGCCTCTCAAATTCCTCCTATCAGGTAGATGATATGATAATTGTCTTTCTCTGGTTGACTTATTTCGCTCAGCATAATACCATCTAGTTCCATCCATGTCGCTGAAGGTGGATTTCACAACAATTTTTAAAGAAACGATTGCAGAGATTTTATACAGAAGAGTGGACGATCATGGGATCATGCAGTAGCCGTCACTCAGGCCACCGAGAAGAGAGTACACAGGTGCAGCTTCAAGAGAGAATACAAATGCTACTGTGGCAAGAGTCTTGGTAAAACGTTGCACAGTTAAGTCTAGGTAACTACAGGAGGTCTAAGTCACGGGTGGTTTAGGGAGGCACTCAGGACTTAGCAATTCAGAAAATGAAGCAGATCACAATGGGCAGGGTCGGCAGCGGGAGTGCAAGGTCAAAGGTATCTCATGGGTTTTTATGCTGAATCACGTGACGACACAGATGTCCTTTATTCAGGCAGGAAAGCATGCAGGTGGAGTAAAGATCTTCACCAACAAGGTCATGCTCCTGTGGACAAGTTCGATCAGACGTGGCTCCTCCACCAAGCAGGATGCACATGAAGGCTGGATATAAAAGCTGGGTCTCGGAGAAGCACTCAGGTGCATTTTTGAGGCTCATCAGTCTATAACTCTTGCATGTAATCATGCCTAAAAAAGAGATTTCATAGAAAAATGTAAAGTGAGAGGACAAATTCTGAGGCAGGTATAGAAGGTCTGGGCAAAGCGCACTGGCAAGACATGCCCGACAACTGAAATGACCCGATGAGATGTTCTGACCTTGGGGAAACAAAAAATACTGCCGTATATCAGCAGAAGTCGCTTTTACTTATTACATATTAAATGCTTTAAAAAAAAAAATTAAAACCTAGGTGATCCTATGGCTGATACAAGCCAGTGATTTAAAAACAAAGAACCCCTCCACACACTTTTTTTAAGATAAAAAATGCTGTCATTGACAATTTAAAACAAAAAATCTATAAATTCATTTCAGCAATGTATAAAACTAAGCATCTGCTACTCAATTACTAGTCAAAATTCTAAGGAAATGAGAAAACAGTAATTGCATAGAACTTTGATGCATCTTTTAAGTTCAAGCAAGTATCAACAGATACTTTACAGAATTTGCATGGCCCATTTTTCTTAAATTGTAGAACTTTATAGAAAGCCCTAAAATTTTAACATACCTGGTCTGTCGCTGACGTCGTGGAAGAGTAAGCAGGACGGCTGCAGTCATTTTCCTTTCAAACAGGAATCTGCAAATATTTGAAAATGAAAAGGGGGGTGGCCTGAAGAATCTGAGAAAATAAGGGGCAATTGGAAGGCTGAACCACCAACTAATGTGATGATGTTATTTCGTGCCAGACATCCCTGCTTGAAAAATGCAAAACTTTCTGTAACATGAGCATAGTCCCATAGTAGTTAGACCAATGAGGCTCATGTGGTTTGGATAACTTGCTGAAGGTCATTGACCCACATGAGGCAGTTTAGAATGGAATCTAATGGAATCCGTGATGATCTAACTATAGGTTCATCACAAATTACGATGAGATAATGTTTTTGGAAGCAGGACTGGTCCAAATGTTCTTAAAATACAGAACTCCACTGATTTTATAATTTTAATTTATTGCCCTAAACTCAGTTTTCCTTCTTGTATACAGACTGAATTCTTAGTAAAATAATTTGTGTAGCTTATCCAAAAGCTGTCTGCCACTTTATTCATTGAATAAGCATGAATTCCTTTGTGTAATATTTTGTATTATTCATTCATGATATTAGAGCTCACTTCTGTACAAACAATGAATCATGGATTTCAATTTTGAAACAATATTAATCATTAATGGCATCTAAATCTGTCTATTTTATGGGCATGCACAGATTTCTACAAGATAAAAATGTTACATGCAGCAAAAAATAAACAAAATAAATCTAACATTTCAGGAACATAAAATGTTTTCTTCATTCTTCATAAATTATACCAGGTTTTAATTATTACGATTATTTTATAACCATTGCTACTTACAACTGCACAGAAGTTTATATATTTATTTATTTCCTAAATAAAAGAGTCCCATCTCCATCCTACGAACATGCAAGCCCCTTTCCCAATCTCGCTTGAATTTTCCTTCACAATCTTCTCTTCCATTCCTTCCCTCCATTTATTTTGTGCTCTAGATATACCAGACTCATCAAGAGTCCTAAAGAATTAACATAAGTTGGGGGTCTTTGTTTCTTTCTGTGGCAGTGATCACTGCTCTGAAACCAGCTAATATGGAAAATCCTCCGCTTCACTCCACCTCCAAATCATTTTTGTTTACCAGACAAATTGTTGTATTTATCCTTCCATGCCCAGCTCAAAAATGCAGTCTTTCTTGAAGCACCTTCTTCAAACGTCCATGGCCCACTCTTCTGCTTGAATTGAGTATCCCTTGCTCAGTACTTCTAAATAAACATTTAAAAGGATGTTCAAAATCAACCATCAGGTAAGTTAAATTCATAGCATAATGCCACTATGCAAGCAAAAGACCGACTAAATTAAAAAGAGAGAGTATGTATGTCAGCTGAGGCCTGGAGTAAGTGGAAATGGTATGCACTGTTGCTGAAACGCAAATTCCTCTTCTCATTTTCAGAAGGTATCAGCCATATCTAGTAAGTCCAGACTAACAGATACCCTATGACCCAATAATTGTGCTCCTGATTATCTATGCACAGAAATATACAGTCTATGTGCCAAAGGACGTACATGAATGAGGAGATAATAAAGATTATGAAGCAAGAGCTAAGACTAGAACAGACCACCAACGCCTATCAAGGGAGAATGAGTGAATGCATAGTGGTATATCCATAAAGTGAAATAATAACAGAGAAAATGGAATTAAAGACTTCTGCTATCTGGTACAGCATGAAATCTTGAGTAGTATTCTGTTTAGGATGGCAGATAGGAGAGAGGACGCATATATGATATAGTGACAAAAATTCAAAAAATTAGCAAAATCCCTCTGAGGCGTTAGAAAACAGGATTGTGGGGTAGCTTTATGGAGATGAGAACGAGGAAAGTAAAGACTGGGTGAAGGTCTGGGGGATGGTCTACAGTGCTGAAAATATTCTATTCCTTGATCCAGATGGTGTTTTGTGGTTAAAATTCTTGAGCTATCCAGCTATGATGTCTGCTCTGTCTATATATATCACACTTCCAAAAAAAGACTATTAAAATATGAAGCTATAAAGTGCTTGGCATTCTGTATCTCAGAGGAATATAGAATTGGTCTCCAGGATTTATATAGAAGAGCTCTTTTAAAATTCTTTTAAATCAAGTAACGGGAAAAGACAATCACACTAATGGTACAGATAAGTCAAATAGCACAGAGGGAAAAGCAGGTAGCTGCTGTACGGTGGCCTCGATGGGTTCTGAACTATTATTTATTTCAGAGTGGTAGCAGTCAGTGTGAAACATCAAACGTATAGTTGTCACAGTGGGAAAACATTCAGGTCGTATCCTTTTGGTATATCTCACTAAATTTCCATAGATTTAGTCTCCGTTATAATGCAGTGAGCTATTGTTATAGGGAATTTGATTTTTTAGAATGTTAGTTTTTTATATTAAGGATGGAGTTGACCTGACAAAATTTCATCAGTATGTTTACCTTTCTCTGATGAAGCAAAGTTCACAACCCAGTATGCACGTTTTTCATATGTATTTTCTCTGTGTTTGACAAATGAGCATAGTACTATAAATTCATAAAACAGGATGGAAGTTCATGAGCTCAGATGTTAACGGTGCTAGCCGGTGTGGTCACATAGGCTGAACCCATCCACAACAGTTTCTATTATCAGGGACTGATAATCATGAAGGAATAATTGTATTTTGTTTCCCTTGAACGCGAGGTTGCCAATTTATAATATAATTTAATATGCGGAAGTACTGAAAACAAACTGTTGTTCAACTTCCTATCAACTTTAGGATTTGATAAATGCAGGGTGCACTAATGTTTCCTTTTTTAACCTTTAGAGAATTACAGCGATGCCGATAGCCTATCTCAGAGAGCATTTGACCTGCAATGCAGCATCTGCCCTGAGGGGGAGATTTCCCCTCAATTTCATATGCTCGAAAATTCTTACATAAGCGATGATGTAAGTTTTACATGATTAGTTACTGAAACATTGAAAATCCAGCCTCAATTACAGATAAGTCTTTTGTCTGCATGTTTTGTTTTCAAATAAACCAGAAACACACTCTGCATGGGAGCAACGCCTTTCTCCTGGTCTTAACGTTTGCATGAATCCCTAGACATTTTGGATTTTTAATAAGCAACTTCAAAACTGGGTGTTTCTGGAAATCTTCCTCCTGATGGGTGGTGCATAATCCTCAAAACTGACAATTTCACAATAACGCATGAGCAGTCTGAGCATTCCTACGGAGCCCTTGCAGACTTGTTGCAGGGAAGCAGGAGAACCAGGTTGATTTAGCTGCTGAATGCTTGAGCTTCATTTTGTTTCTGAGTCCATCTTCAGTCTTCCTGGGTCTTACCTGGCCCGTGCATAAAGCAAAGGGAAGAAGACCAGCTACCTGCGGACTCACAGGACAACCCACTACTCTCTGTTGCTGCTGGAACAAACCACCAGGAAGCAAATTACCATAAACTGAGCCTCCTAAAACAAAAGTTGTTCTCAGGGTTCTGGAAGGCAGAAGTTGGATGGGTCTCACAGGTCTTAAATCAAGGTATTTGGCAAGGCTGCATTCTTTCCTGGAGGCTCTACGGAGAATCCTTTTTCCTCGCCTTTTTTTTTTTTTCTTCTGGAGACTGCCTCCTATTCCTTGGCATGTGGGTTTCCTTTCTGTCTTCCAAGCCAGGAGGCCTGCATTCCTGTGATCCCATTTCTGTCATCACAGGTGCTGTCTGACCAGAGCTGAGAAGGGCTCTCTGATTCATCTGATTAGACTTGACCCATCCACCCCACCACCACCATCTAGGACCATCTCCCCATATGGATGTTTTCAACATTAATCCCTTCCATAAAATCCCTTTTGCAAGATAAGGTAATACAGCCAGCGGCTACAGAGATTAGGACCGTCCTATTAGCATTCTTCTGCCGACTACAAAAGAAAACACTGTAATGTGTTATTTTAGATTGGGTTTTTTGAAGACGAAAAAAATCATTATGCAAATACTGAAAAAAATGCTCAATGAATACAATATCTAGGGACTCACACTGTAAAGTGTCACAGATGATGAGCAGTCCTCTCTTCACTTGCTGTAAACAGCACATCATTTGTATCACTATCCGGTGGGAGGGAAGACCCCAAGAGCCTCCATTGTTCAGTGTATGTTCACAGGTTGTGATTTGTTTTGTTCGCTTCCTGTGATCTAAGCTCCCTTCATACATGGGGGTATTTGCCATCAGGCGGACCTCTGACTGAAGGGTCTGGCACTTACTATTATGGGCTGTAACTCGCTCTCTCCACCCTGGCAGCCAGCCTGGGTCCATATAATCTACTGTCTGCCAGTCAGATGCACTCATGACTGGTGCCCACTGTGTTCACCGGCAGCCTCCCGGGACCCATGTGCCCACATTAATGCCCTCAGCTGTCTCCTGAAGCATGAGTTCACTGTGGTTTCTACAGTGCAGTACCCCTTGTTTGCTGGCTTTGTTCCCATTTGCTGAACATGGTTTCTCAGCTTTATGTTGATTCTGTGAGCATCCTGATATCCTTAACATAAATTCCATCTCTGCTTACAATAGCTAAAATAGGGATCTGATATTAACAACCAAGAATGCATAGCTGAGTCTATTTATTACCTTGAAATCCCAGGAAATAAATGATCAGGGAAAAGAGAAAAAGATTGGCTCTACTAACATGTTTTAGCTGATCTTGAATATATATTCTACGATGTAAATCACCAAAAATCTGCTAAGGAAATTTCCTATCGTACAGAATGAGAACTGAAAAATAACTGGGATTTTGAGGTCACGTAAGCATGATTTCTTAAAAAGACAAAATCATAAGTCTATATATGAAAATACCTTGTATCATGGTGAATTTAATTAAAGGAAAGTATGTGTGCTGGTTTTACTTTCATATCTATTAATGAACTAACTACATTTGAAAGTCAGATTGCTGTATTTTAGGCAGCCAGAAGAATGGAATCACTGACAATACTGATTTTCTCAGCACAGTATAGCATAAAAAATTCTCTTGGTGAAGGATTACATTCACACAATAGAATTTTAAATATCATTCTAGAAAGACATCATAGAAGGGTGCTCTTTTTGTTCACTTGCTCCAAGAAAGGCTCTTTTTTCTTTTCTTTTTTTTACCACCCCCCCACCTCATTCTTCTGAGATGTTTCCACACAGCTGACTGAGCCCACCCTTACCACCACCCCAACCAAGGACTCTGATTCCCTGCTACACTAGGTCTCTCTCCCTAAAAAGGAAAAACAAACAAACAAACAAAAAAACCTTTTTAAGCAAAATGGTGAGAAAGGGGTAGGGGGATGGTAGAACACCATGTTTGGAACTTGTCAAACAAGTGTGGGAAAAGAAAACTTCGTTTTTGGGTGAACGTTTCTATGCACGTGAGAAGCACATCTCCAGCAAGAGCCCCCAGCTCGGGTCACACTGACGCGGTGCGAGTTTCTTCTCCCGGCTTTTAGATGTGCAGCCAAATGGTTGGAGCCAAATGACAGAATAACAGACTGTGAGTCAAAATGCAGTTCTGCTGTGTGGGTTTGCCAACACATGAAGTGCTGGGAGGGAACAGACGTGCAAGCATGGAGAGAAGTCAAAGGAGAAAGACGAGGAGGGCGATCTGTTCAGCGCGGTGGCACGCGGGAGCTCCAGCAAGGAGACGTGCCTTTGTGAGAGCAGCGAGCACAAGGGGGTGGTTTAAACATGTAGAGGAATTAATATTTAACGGAGACTTGGAATGGACAATAATCTGGAAGGTACACATTTGAGAATTAAATGTTTAAAGAAGCATTCTATTTAAAAGGTGGGAGGGAAGGAAGCAATGGACCCATTGTGTGGTCAGTAGTACATATAGAAGTTGGTTCATTTCCAATGGGTATTCCCATTAATGTTTGATCATTAACCCATTTAAAAGTGGGTCATTTTCTGCATCACAGTACAATGACTCTCAAGCTGTCACCAGCCACTTAATGGAAAGCAAGTTTCATTAGAACAGATATCCAGCCAGAACTGATACAGTCTGAATTGAAATACAGAATGAGAAGGGTAACCTGACTTAAAAAATAGATTTGCCAATATAATATTCTAAGTTCAATGACACAGCAGTACCCCTCAGAGACATCATCCCTGTCAAGTCTCTGAAAACTTAGAATGCCCAAGTTTCTTCTTAAAGAACCAACAAAATTACATCAATTTGGTGCCCAGTTCCCATGCCTAATGAAGACAATTACTTCTGTCTTTCTCCTATTAGGAACAATGATAGTTTAGTATGCCTGCATGCATAATCACTTCAAATAGTTATCGATGACTAGCATTTCAGTAGGGCTAGCCTCAGTTGCCTTTCTTTTTGAAGATATCACTTAATTTCTCTTTACCACCAAAAGATTCCATTGTGAATTCCTTTCCAATATTGCTAGGTTATCATGGCTATGGAGATAATATCGTAAAGCTGTTCCTGCCTGCACATCAGGTAAGACACTGATGGAAACGTGATTGGATTCAGCACCTTCCTCTGCTTATGGATTTAACTGTACCTTATAGATCTGTGCTCTTTAAAACCAGTTCTGAAGCGTGTCCAGGCCTCTCCTCCATGTTTTTTTGCCCAAAAATTCACAAGGTGGCATCTGATAGCGTAGTCACCTCTTCTCAAAATAAGTCACAATGCTCTCTCTGCTCTCTCTGCTCTCTCTGCTCTCTCTGCTCTCTCTGTTGGAGTTGGGCGTACTTAAAAAGTGGAGGAAAGGTAATGCTTCGTTCTTAAGCTTGTGGACTTCCATTTCGTTATAGGATAGCTTTTCTTGAGAATTCATGTTAATGGAAGGGTGCACACTCTGATTTTCAGAAAATACGTAATTCAATATTGAATTACAAAACTCGTCAAAACGAGCCTATGATCCACATAGAAGCTTATATGTCACTCATTTCCTTGATAGCCCCATTGTTATACCTGGAAAGAAAAGTGCCTTTAGTCCCAACTGAGTCATTAAGCTACATTATTTAGGGTTACACAAGGCCTTTTTGGGTTACACAAGGCCATTTTATTATGTCAACATTCCTTGAGTGTTTTTACTAGATAACGATGAGCTGAAAAGTGCTGGTACACTCTTGTTTTTAACCATTGTTCTTTATTTCTTTTTTTAGTTCTACATGCCCTAAATTAAAGGACTTTAAAACACTGATGTTAGGGGCGCCTGGGTGGCTCAGTGGGTTAAGCCGCTGCCTTCGGCTCAGGTCATGATCCCAGGTCCTGGGTTCGACCCCCCACATCGGGCTCTCTGCTCAGCAGGGAGCCTGCTTCCTCCTCTCTCTCTGCCTGCCTCTCTGCCTACTTGTGATTTCTCTCTGTCAAATAAATAAATAAAATCTTTAAAAAAAAAAAAACACTGATGTTACATGTTGTTGCTCTACTTCTACCCTCATGTCTAACTCATTCCAAATCTATGAAATTTCTATTTAGACAAACGGAGATGAATGTAAAGATCCCTGAGTTTGATTTTATCATTAGGAAAAAAAAAATCCTCAATTTTCCATAGATACGCAGAGGGGTATATTATTAAGTAAGATACCGGAAAGAGTGATATAATATGTTGCTAAGTAGGCATGAAAGACCCTATTTTAGTAAGAGATCCAAGATTTTATTTATAATAAAATAACATGCAGATGCCCACGCTAAGGAGAGAGAAAGAGGCAATCTCACAGCAGGGAAAGCTGCCGGTATATTTGAGTTCTAATTAAGAAAGGAAGCATGGAGCTGGAGAGCTAGCTAAGCCAGGTGGGCGGGTGAGTAGCACCAAGCCCACACAGCACATTTCTATGCAGAGAATATGGCAACTGCTGTCTGTCTTGTTCCAGTTACCGTATATCAAATAAAGGGCTTGACTCTATGGTAAGATGCAGACGAATGTCAGGAAGCCCTACTCACCTTTTTCAAAACACAATCACATTTGTCAGAATGTGAACCTGACCTGAAATTCACTGGGTTTTTTTAATTAAAAGCAAAAAAAATTCACCAAGTCACTCCATCTCTGAAGTGCCAAACCCAATGGTAATTCCAAGGCTACATTCACAAACAGGGCAGGCTTTGCCAATGAAACAGATGCTATCCTTGGAAGTCCTTTCCCCTTTTGTTGGGTAGCATCTGAGCCTTCTTCACTACCAAATGATGACAAATAAAAGACAATAGTATTTGTGGTTCCAAGAATATTTAAGTCAGGAAAGTATGTACTAGAAAAATGTGCATGCCAATACACACCTGTGCTCAGGGCCTACACACACCTTATAAACACAAGAGGCACACTGGTTTTTCTTTTATCTCACAAAGGCATACTCATTTGATTGACTGGCGAGATACAGCAGTATCATTACCTCATCTCTACCTCCTGCTCTTAGAGATAATACCTCTTTGAATCTAATTGCCTGACATGTGGATAGAGTTTGTTATTTATTCCTTTAAGTCACACCTAGGACCACATATCCTAAAACACATTACGAGTCATAGGTAATGTCTGCAGAGCTTGTGTTCTATAAATGGACATACCTTCTGTAATGTTGATTCTGAATATTTCCTCCATGATAGATTTAGAAGAATTTACTTCTTATTGACCTCCTATAAAAAATTACTGGAGAGGAGGGAAAATGTTTCATTACCTCAAATATTTCTACATATGTATCTATCAATGTACATGCTGATGTGAAGAAAAGAAGTGTAAGAATTCTGC
The DNA here is from genome assembly GCF_902655055.1 of Lutra lutra. Taxonomy (NCBI): domain Eukaryota; kingdom Metazoa; phylum Chordata; class Mammalia; order Carnivora; family Mustelidae; genus Lutra; species Lutra lutra. The sequence continues at coordinate 8,595,224 of NC_062289.1, read as the reverse complement.
TTGCCCATACCCATAAATTCGGATAACCATCTGCAAAATAAATAGAATCTTATGTGTGTTGTTGTGTTTGTGCACACCATTTTTCATGATAATATTAAAAGTTGAAAATTAAATAAAAATATCAATAGCAGCAAATTATTGGGAGGAAATGGACATAAATACCAAATGAAAAAGCTAAGAAAGTAAAGTAGTTGTTTCTGGAAAGTGAGAACTGGAAGTAGGGAGGCTGAGGTAGGGAACATCTTTGTTTTTTGTTTTTTTTTTTTAAGATTTATTTATTTAATTTGAGAGAGAAAGAGAGAGCCCGAGCATGCAGGCTGGCAGGGGCAGGAGCAGAGGGAGAGGGAGAATTCTCAAGCAGACTCCCCACTGACCATGACCTTGACATGGGGCTCAATCCCAGGACCCTAAGATCATGACCTGAGCCAAAACCAAGAGTTGGGTACTTAACTGACTGAGCCACCCAGGTGCCCCACAAGTGGGAACAACTTTCAAATATGAAAACATAAATTAAAATAAAAGTTGAAATTCAGTTAAAGTTAAGAATAAAAGTAAAGGGGGAGCGCCTGGGTGGCTCAGTTGATTAAGTGGCTGCCTTCGGCTCAGGTCATGATCCCAGGGTCCCGGGACTGAACCCCATATCGGGCTCACTGCTCAGTGGAGAGCCTGCTTCTCCTTCTCCCTCTGCCTGCCACTCTGCCTACTTGTGCTCTCTGTCAAGTAAATAAAATCTTTAAAAAAAAAAAAAAGAATAAAAGTAAATACCATCAAATGGAAACAGGTAAATAAATGAACATATAGCCATAAAATTCAAAGCCATTAAAATGAATGAAGTAGATCTAGATTCTGAATTCAAAAATGTTCTAGATATGTTATTAATTCAAGAAGTTGTAACACATGCAAAGCATATTGTAGACACTGAGGCAGTGAATGGAGATAATCCTGATTCTCCCAGCCTTACACGTTGTGAGGGATGACATAAAATACACACCCATAGATATAATATTTCAAAGTTCTGTATATAGAAAAAACAAAACAAACAAAACAAAACTATGGTGTGTGTGACAGGGTAAGGGACAGCAGTGGGTGTTTCCTTTCCTGAGTCTTCTCTGATAATATTGTACAGAAGCATAGTTTCAAAGGAAGGGAGGGAGCAAGTCATGTGGGTATGTGTGCATACCAGTGAAGTTGTGAAACTTGGAAAAAAAATGAGAGTTTGGGGATATAACTTACTTGACAACTTTTTTTCCTCCTGGACTTTATTCCACTAGTGGAGGAATGATACATAAAAATAAGAATGATACTATTATTACTACTAATTCTACTACTAATATGAATACTGTTGATAGCAACAATGGCTAACATCCCTTACATTACCATGTGCCAATAACTGTGCTGAGACTCTCTTAGCTCAGGCTGCCTTAACAAAATTCCATAGACGGGTGGCTTAGACAGAAGGAAATTATTCTCTCGTGGTTTGGAAGTCTGGAAGTCTGAGTACAGGGTGCCAGTGTAGTTTGGTTCTGCTGAGAGCTCTTTTCCTGTCTTGTGGACAGTCACCTTCCTGTTTTTATCCCTAATGGCTTGGGGGGGAAGGTGAGGGAGGAAGAGAGAGAGAAAGAGAGCGCTCAAGACCTCTAGTTTCTCTTCTTAGGAGGGCACTAATCCCATGTATCCTGAGGGCCCGACCTTCATGACTTTATTTAAACCTGATAATCTGTCAAAGGCCCCGTCTCCAAAAATAATCACGTCAGGGGTTAAGGCTTCAACATATGAATTTTGAGGGAATGTAATTTAGTTCATAGCATAAAATTTTATATGGATTAACTTATTTACTAGTTCACCTCATCAATAAATTAGTCAAATAAATTATATCACCAAGTTAGTTAGTCATCCTCATTAGTCAAAATCAAATACAGACCAAGAATTTTCCAAATTCCTTCTTTTGTCTTCTGAGATGCAAAAATGTAACTGGCATCTGTGACAAATCAACAGATGCTATTTTCTTTCAGCAGAGTTAAAAGATCAACATAAAGAAATACAGTTTTATTATTTTCAAGCACATACGATCACATAAACTGTACTAGGGAGCACTGCTTAGAGCTTTGGGATCATCTGACACATTTTTCATATATACATAGTGAAAATGTTTAAATGTATATGTAATGTATTCAAATTTATAAAAGTATACATACAGTTGTTTAACATACTTATCAAGAGAACACATTTTTATATTAGTAATTTAAAAGCTAATCCTCTCCAAGGACCTGAGCTTTCACTCGCTCACTCAATCATGAGCTTATTTATTTATGTTGTGGCGAATCTTCGGTCTTACACAGGGTGTATTACTGAACACGGCCATGTAAGGACGGCCTTGAAACTGAGCATCCTAAAGAAACTGAGCATTCAATATTCGACTCAGTTTATGAGACTGAAGCCTCAAGATGGAGATGATGCGAGTGGGACGAAGAACCCTCCTGAGGTCGTCATCACACAGGAGGGCTGAGCTGCAGTCCCAACACCGCGTGGCTCCGTTCTGAGCTCAGGCACGTGGCTGCTAGCCAGATGCTTCAACTCCTTGCCACGTGGACCTTTCCTGCAGATCACAGGCCCCCCGCTAAGTCGTGATCTGAGAGAGAGAAGGAGAAAGCGTGTACTATTTATAACCCGATCTCAGAAGTAGCACACTATCATTTCTGTTATTTCTGCTTAATGAAAGTAAGTCACTAAGGACAATGTGCACTTAAGGATAGAGAAATTAAATTCCATCTCTTAAAGGGAAGAGTATCAAAAGATTTAACTTAAAAACTATCTCCAAGAGTACCCCATCTTCAACCCACTTTTTAAGTACCAAAAATAGTGCACGATTAGTGAATATATTTTTTCATAAATGTTATAATTTATAAAAATATCTCTAATATTTACATTGAGGATGATATAGTAGAAAGTACACAGCCTTTATAATTAAAAATATCTGAAACTGGGGCGCCTGGGTGGCTCAGTGGGTTGAGCCTCTGCCTGCGGCTCAGGTCATGATCTTAGGGTCCTGGGATAGAGTCCCGCATCGGGTTCTCTGCTTGGCAGGGAGCCTGCTTCTCCTCTCTCTCTCTGCCTGCCTCTCTGCCTACTTGCGATCTCTCTCTCTGTGTCAAATAAATACATAAAATCTTTTAAAAAAATACCAGGAACTGAATATCAACCCTTCCAGTTATTAAATGTAACCATGGGCAAATTTCCTACTTCAGTTTTTTTTTTTTTTTTACTTCTGTAAATCCAAGACAGTAGTAACACTCATGGAAATTAAGTGTGCTTATGTATTTCAAGAAATGAAAATAGTGACTAACACTTTGAAAAATCTTGATAAATATTAGCTGTTATGACTACTTTTAAAGTGTTTTTAAATGTATGAATCTCTTCATATGCATATCCCTTAAAGTAATTTTATTATGATGATCAGTAATAAAAGACTCATTGTAATAAGTAATAAGGGATTCATATTGAGAGTTTAAAGAACAAATCCTTATTTGTACATTCACAAGTGGTAGTAAAACTGCATTAGTGGTTTTAGCTGACAAGAGCACTGAGATGCACAGTTAGGCAGGAAATGTGCCATATGCCACATACACCTGGACGCTGTGTGGCCGCCCCTTAATCACACTCCTAATGTCCTCATAGTACCTGAGTATAGGAAGACATATGGTATTTTCCCTCCTTAGTGGTCATTTCTATCCTAGACTTGGTTGATAGTTACTATGAATCTTCTAGCAGCTGTAAATATGAAGATGCAAACAGAAAACTCTTCTCCACAGAAGGACTGACTCTAGCACATTTTACATGCTCTTGTTTGACTGGCATCAACCTGTGTCAGAAATCCCATACCTGTGCTTTGTATCCCCTCCTAATTAAAAATAGAGTCTTTGGGTATGAATGTAATTTTATAAAAAGAAGAATGCAATTTTGTTCCTTAGTTGCTGTCCATGCTACATTATATTAAAAGCTCTCTCTCCGATCTTTGGAATCCAAGATGTAAAATGCTAAAAGAGGTTCTTAAGTAAAACGAATCTGAACAAGTATCTTTTGTCAAATGTTCAGAATGCAAAAGTCAATGGGACTCAGAAAATTACTGTCCTCTTATTTGAAAAAGAACCCTGAGGAAGTTTTAGACAAGATCCGATTCTGCTTGAACCTTGGTACTCACCTCATTGGAAGCAGATGGTGAGAAGGGAAGGGAAAGCAGAGACACCGTGTTGATCCCACAGTCATGGGATCAACAAGTAACAAATGCTGCATCCTCCTTAATTTACTGCTTGGGTAAAACCTGTCATTTCCAACATTTAGCCTGGGCATCTAATGCCCGAGGGATTAGACAAAGGAATAAACAAAACACTGGTTCTAACTCACAATTGTTTCTGGGAGAAAGACCAGCAGGAGGTCCTAATTCACACCAGTTGCAAATGTGAACAGGAAAGACTGAGAAACAGAGACGGGGACTCAAGATGGTGGTGGAGATTTCCAGGACTGAATGTCCTGCCCTGGCAGGTGGTGTGGCTGCTGTAGGAGCACACCACCCACCCACTGCTGGGTGTTGCCGTAATGGCAGGAGCACTGCCACAGGGACACTAAGAGACCACACCCCCCAACAGCCTTCCAGCTCCACAGGAGAAAGTGCAACCAAACACACAGCAGGAGGGAGAAGAAGCCTCTCCTTCCTCCTCCAGCTCTGCAGGGTCCTCCGAGGAACTCCCTAGGCAGACATTGGGAAGGAGACCGCAGGCAAAGGAAAAACAGAGTTTTGCAGAATCCAGGTCTTGCATCACAAAGTAGGGTCAAGAAGGGGGTATTTCCAGCAGAGAAGTGACAAATAACTGGCAAACCAAGTGTGTCCAGAAATGAGTTGTTGTGTTTGACAATGTTGTTTTACTGCTGTTGTATCTCATCTTTGGTCTCTGTGACTGTTACAATATTCCGTTGTTCCTTATTTCTTTTTGTTTTACCAATGCAGTACTTTATAATCCCTTAAGCCTTACTACCCATTTCTTTATATATTAAATTTTATTGAATGGAAAACTTTACAAACATATCCCAAATCCCATGCTCTTAAAACAGAGCACACTAAACCCAACGGCCATAATGATCAACGATGCAGAGTTTCCCCATCACATTGATAAAATGTAAGATAGTCTCAAGAACAATTAGCCACTTAGAGAAGAGACTTTGGAAAGCAGAAAGTTGGTCAGCATATTTATAGAGCCTTACTCATCTGCCTGATCCTGTCCTAGATGCTGGGAAGTGGTGGGTGGAAAAGATAAATCAAGTCTATGTCCTTAAGAGCCTCATCCTAGTAAATAAAATAATTTTTCATGGTGTTAAGTATTGTAAAGAGGTTCCATTCGAGAACAAGTTAGGAAGGAGAGTAGTCAGAGAACAGGGAGGTTCATGAGATTTGGATAGGTGTAAAATACCAGAAAAAAATAAAACTTGAATTTTTGGCTACACATGACAGAAGGAAGTTAAAAAGTTACACACAGGTATGTTAAGAAAAAAATATTTTTAGAAAGGCTAATTACATGTATATCTAGAGGCCGGCCCAGGAAGATGGCATGAGGAAAGGTGCCTGGTATCCAGAAACATTTTGTTTTGGAGTTTTAGGGAATAAAAAGATAAGTCGTGACTTATATCCCTCCCACAGCCTTGCTCACCAGACTGTAAACTCTACAAAAGCAGAGAACATGGTGGCTTGTACCACGGAACCATAACCATCCTCGGCTTAGAGTTTGCATTCAGCAAATATTTTTTGAATGACTAAGTAAGTAAGTGAGTCATGGATACTCTGTGAGTATGCATATGTGTACGTGTGACAAATCTCTCTGGAAAAGGTGTGAACGTTTTTATGAAAAGTATTTTTTAAGATAATGGCCCTGCTTCATATTGTGAAAAGGGACAGAAATCTGACTCTCGCACCTTCCATTCAATACACCATTAACTCTCCCCCCAAAAAGAAAAAAAAAAGATTGCTCTGAGAACTCTTTTTCAATATAATTCCTAATTTCTATTTGTTTTTGTACAACTGAATTTAAAAGTGTAGTTACCTAGAACAGCTACACATTTAAAAAATTTCAAGAATAATTTTTTCAAAATGCATCATATGCCATTTTCATAAGTTTATGAGTCCCATATTAAAAATTGACTAGGATTAATTTGTCTCTGTTAATCAGACATTAAATATATTTTATCTTCCCTCTACCTCCTACCCCCATTCAAAGTGGGGGCACATTAACTAGAATAACTGAGAATTTTTTTTTAAGAGTTTATTTATTTATTTGACAGACAGAGATCACAAGTAGGCAGAGGCAGGCAGAGAGAGAGTGGAAGGGAAGCAGGCTCCCTGCTGAGCAGAGAGCCCAACGTGGGGCTCGATTCCAGGACCCCAGGATCATGACCTGAGCCGAAGGCAGAGGCTTTAACCCACTGAGCCACTCAGGTGCCCTAATAACTGAGAATTTAAAACGAAGTCATAACTATTGTTTAAAATACTGTGTTACCATTAAATTAGAATTGTTAGAGAGAGACAGAGACAGAAACAACATGGTGATTGCTTTGAAATACATGGGTTATATACACCTCCAGAAGAACTCTGGTCATGATTTGGAGTGTATCATTTTCATGCAGAGTCTCCACCTGGCTGTCTTTCTTTTAATTCCCTAATTTTCTGCATCTCTTGGGACAGAGAGGAAAAGGACAATTAGTGCTGTGTTTGGGGGTTTGTTACCTTGAAAGCTGAACTCTGATGCCGTGAAATAAATTTCCATACCAGCACCTGCAATTGATTTGTACCAGTTAAAATATTAATGGAATGCAAATTAAAGCATTCATAAAGTTCTCTAGGACTCTATTTGATGATTTTGCTAGATGTTTTAATTAAACACTATTAATTATGATTTATATTGAATTATAGAAAACATGAGGTCCAGTCTTTTAAGGGCAGATAGTGTATAATTTACTCTGAAAACCAGCTCTACCCATTTTTTAAAATGTATTACTATAAAACATGGAAATTCTAATAAATCTAAAAGATTTTTTAATTAGTAGTAGGGATGGGGCGCCTGGGTGGCTCAGTGGGTTAAGGCGCTGCCTTCGGCTCAGGTCATGATCCCAGGTCCTGGGTTCAAGCCCCACATCGGGCTTTCTGCTCAGCAGGGAGCCTGCTTCCTCCTCTCTCTCTGCCTGCCTTTCTGCCTACTTGTGATTTCTCTCTGTCAAATAAATAAATAAAATCTTTTATAAATAAATAAATAAATAAATAAATAGTAGTAGGGTGATTTTATCTGCTTTTTAAAATTAAAATAGGTTTATATATTTAAATTATTAGTCAAATGAAGTTATTCATTCTTGTCCCAGACATTTTCTGGGCAACATATTACATGTTAGTCACTGACTAAATGTAGGGCCTAAAAAGTACCTGCTCCGGAATAGCTCACAGCCTGGAAGGAAAGACATATTTCTAAAGAGTGGGCACAGACCTGTGCTTACACGCACGCATGCGCACCGACACTGCGGAAGAGGAAGTAAGGGGAACTCGAAGGATGGCTCTGGAGAAATTGTGGTTTGCGGTTTTCGAATGCTTCACGTATCTATACTGGCATGACAGAATAAACAAAGCTTCGTTCTAGAATTCATGTCTGCTGCACAGAGAACAATCCAGGGGCTAATAGAGCCCCTGGACCACGGTGCATTCTGAATGCACTATTTGTTGAATGAAGGAAGGAAACCAGCAACACCCTCAACAAAAAAGGGGTTGATCTCTGTTGTCACTGTGCTTGACTCTGCTTGCATTTCATGGATAATCCTGGGAGCTGGGTGGATGGTCATGTCGATAGGGAACACTTTCAGAGCCTAAAACACTGATCTTTCCCATGGTGGTCTGGGAAACTGCACTCAAGAGTTGTAAGGGGAGAACATTCCTTTGAAAAGCATCCCGAGTCCTAGACATTGGGGGGTGGGGGAGTTGGTTGTACAATAATTCCGGAGAATTTCAATACTTTAAACCACAAAACTCTCTAAGGAGTTTAACATGATTATCTTTGTTGATCTGCCACTTCCATGAAATGAGGCTGGTGAGGAAAATGTTTAAGTGTGGGAGAGATAAAATGACACCCAATCAGCCTAGATGAACCAATGTGCTATTTTTGATTGTACAGACAGTAACTGAAATCTTCTCAGCAGGAGGAAATTTTCCAAAGGTCAAATAATCCAATCATGTACATTGTTGGAAACATTTGCCTGAAACATAATTCTCATTCAAATAGTATTTACTTCTTTAAGTACAAGTGTTTGTTTTTTGTTTTTTGTTTTAAGATTTTATTTATTTATTTGGGGAAGAAGGAGGAGAGAGCACAGAGGGAAACTGAGAAGGAGAAGCAGACTCCCACTAAGCAGAGAGCCAGTCGTGGGGCTCAATCCAAGGACACTGAAATCATGACCTGAGCGGAAGACAGACGCTTACCCGACTGAACCACCCAGGAGTCCCCTGTGCAAAGTGTTCTTAACTATTTGAATTACTTTAGAGCTTTGCCATTTATTGTAGATTTGGGTATTTTGTCACACTTTCCCTCCTTTCAGGCTTGAAGAGCTACAAAAATCTCTTTGAAGCTAAGTACCAAAAGTACGTGTGCAGGGGACACCCGGGTGGCTCAGCCAGTTCAGTGTCAGACTCGGTTTTGGCTCAGGTCACGACCTCAGGGTGGGATGGAGTTCCACTTCATGGGCTCTGCACTAGGTGGGGAGTCAGCTTGAGGTTCTTTCCCTCTACCTCTCCCCTACTCCTGCTTCTAATTAATTACGTAGTTAACTAATAGATTTAAACAATCTTTTAAAAAATAAAGTACATGTGAAGATTTCCACAAAAGCAGATAATGAAAAGAAAGAGTTACATAAGCTCAGTCCATAGGACAACTATGGAAGAGTGTGTGTGTTACCATTATCGATGAAAAGAAGCCCACACAATTATCTGAGATGTGCAACACACAGTTAATGGTTAATGAAATTAGGCTGGGCATAAAAAAGTTAATTCTTGAGAAATTCACAAGGAATCTTCATGCTTAGTTATATATATAAATTTGAGTTTGATCGAAGTGTGAAATATAGTTCATATGAATATTATTTTCTTAAACCTTAATTTCAAATTACTACCCTTTCTTTTATTTTTTTTTTTAAGCTGTAAAAGTTAAATGTGTTACTTAAGGGGGAAATAACTAAACTTTCTAAATTGTGCCCAAAGTAAAAGCAACACTACTGTGAGCTTTCAACCTTCTTCAAGGTGTTCCTGTGACACAAATTTGACTTTAAAAGCATCTACTCTGCTCATGCACATCCTAACAGCAGATGACAGTTACGGGTGACTAGAAATACACTCCAAACTTGTTCAATCATGAAAATAAAATGAACTTTTCGGTTATCCTAAAAATGAATGTAAGCAATGCCAAGTGTGGTTAAAAGTGATCTTCCGGGATTGTGAGGCAGGAAAGATGTTGTGACAGTACAGACAATGAATGACCCTACAATTGGCTTAGGCTGAAATTGGCATCATGTCTTTCCTCCTTTCCTATTCAACATATAGATTTCCTAGTTGCCTACACTTATGATTATAATCATCTTACATTTCTAGATTAACTGTCCTTTTTGCCACTGAATCCACGTGGTCTTTTTTCTGTTTTTTTAACTAACTAATAGGCCTGCTACATAATGTTGAAGAGATAAATATTCACAAAGCTTGTTCCTTGGCAAATAATTTATTAAATCAACAGCTTTTGCAAGCACAGGATTTTTTTTTTTAAGTATAGCTGCATTTATGAGACTTTAAGGCTAATTAAATTTTCTTCTCACTTATTGAGTTTGATTAAGTGCTATCTCCATTCATTCAGCAAAAATCTCATGAATACCTATTCTTAACTAAGTGCTGTGGCCTCCAGTGGGCAAGGAAATGCATTCATTTCTTTTGTTCTAAACAAACTAATAAATCAAGAAGTGTGGGGTACCTGGGTGGCTCAGTCCTTAAGCTGAGGTCATGGTCCCAGGGTCCTGGGATCGAGCCCCACATCGGGCTCCCTCCTTGGCGGGAAGCCTGCTTCTCCCTCTCCCACTCCCTGTTTGTGTTCCCTCTCTTGCTGTGTCTCTCTCTATCAAATAAATAAATAAAATCGTAAAAAAAAAAAAAAAGAAAGAAAGAAATCAAGAAGTGTATCACATCATGGCTAGACACCAGCTCTCTACTTATAAAGACCCTTTGGGAGGTTTGGTTTAGTGGGACAGCAGAGAGACTGTCCCATGTAATCATGTGAGGGACTTACCACTAAAGGGCAGAGGGGGACCCACTACGGAAGTGCAACGTCCAAGTCCTGGGAACTCCTTGCACCCTGGAGGACGGTGAATGGCAGCACTGCTTGGAGGACGCCTGTTTAATCTCTCATTCCAATGGCCACAACCTCAAGGAGGAAAACAAGGGCAGATTTTGTTATGGAGCTCCCGTAAGGACTGGGGACAAAACCTTCCCACTGACGCTAGGTTCCACGCAACACAGATGAGGAAGGATCCCATCCTTGATGCAAGAAGCTCAGAGCCTACAAGAAATGTGTCCGAAGGAAAAGGACCACTGCTGCCTGTGAGAGTGGGCTGGAGTGGCCTGGACTAGTGGTATTGTCATTGTGTATTGCCTGGACCTATGGTTAGTCTGAAAGGTTGAGCAAATCTGGCTAGAGAGAGAATATCTTATCCAAAGGAATATTCTCAAGTCATCACAACACATGTTAAATCACAAAGCATAGAAGATATTATCCTCGATCATCAATGTTCTCCCATTCTCTGTCTGAATGGGGCATCAGGCAATATGTTTATAAGATTAGTAGTTGACATTCGTTGAACGCTACATGCGAAGCATTTGACTTAAGTCATATACATGATCTCATTTACTCTTCCCAACAATGCTCTGATTACACTGAGGTTTCTATACGCTAATTAGCTTGTATAAGATTGCAGAGATATTAAATGTTAAACATCAGGAAAAAACCCGTATCACCAAGAGGATGAACATAAAACTATTTCACAGAGCCTTGGAGATCAAACATGATTACATCTCTGCCTACATTTTTAGCTTTGCCTCCTGTGGTCCAGTCTCACTGGCTTTCTTTCAGTTATTCAAATGTGTGTAATCTTTCCTGTAAAGTGCTGATGCAGGCAGGCCAGGCTTGAGGGCCCAGAGGGGGTCCTGCAGGACGAGCCAAGAGGCTCCTTGGTTCCATGCAGGATAGAAATCAAACACGGGCCAGGAGAAAATGAGAACAGAATTTATTGACTAAGGGAAGTGATACAGTATAGCAAACAGAGTGTCTTGGAGACTCTGGAAAAGGAGAATCGAGTCTTTCCATCACGTGGGGTTAGAAGTTTATACTGGAAAGGAATTTGGGGTAGGTGTTCCTTCAGGAATCTAGGGTAGGTTCTGATCAATGGTAAGTGTAAGGTGGACAATAGATGTTACTCCATAAATCACTGAAGGAGAGGGTATTGGCACCAGTGTTGACAGAGCTTTGCTCTAAGACGTTCTCGGGTATATGGGGGCCAAGAATGAACCTCAGAGAATGACTGACTATTTGCCCCACCCTTGGCATGGGAACATGGCTTCTTTGGTTTATGCAGATGTGAGGTAAAATACAGAACGTGAGGAAATGGGGCCTGGCAGAAAAACAGCAGAGACAGAGCCTTTCTAAAACAGAGTCCCTTCAGTTTCCCTATCTCAACACCTTGAAGGACACATATTAAAAGGAACACATCTGTACTTATCAATGAGTTACTTAAAAGTTCTTTTAAAAAATTTTTTTGATAGATTTAAATGATCTCTTCAAAATAAAAATCGGGCACATTTTATCTTAAATACCATCAAGGGTATTTATGAACAACTCAATTTTTTTTCCTGAAAGGAAGTCAAATTTCAGAAATCATATTTGTCAAAAATGAGAATATTCTCCATTCAGTTTTAATTAATTTGGTGTACTACATAAATTTAGCCTCCAGTTTTGACCAAGATAATCTCTACTTGTAATACTATAAGCTACTAATACTAATACTATAATACTATAAGCTGTGTATCAGTCATGTATTTAGTATTGAGATCCTATTGTTAAGACATACATTCTCATAGTTTACTCAAGAAAATCATCACATAAACAAACTAAAAATTAAATTGAGCCTTTGCCTAATAGTTGGACCAATCTTCAGGACTATTTATTTCTTTTTTAAATTTTGTACCCTTTGTTTTCCACCAATATTACTAAGTAAGTATTACATTTGAGTCCCTGTACTACATTCTAGGATTACAAAAGGATAAATGAAGAAAAAAGAACTCAAAAGCATTTGGACAGTAAGAAACGCAAGTTCAGAGAAAGGACTAAGGACACTAGGAAAAGTTATGTGAAAAATGTAGAATACAAACTGGGTTTTCAGTGAACAACAGAGAAGTCAGAACAGAAGGAAAAGGAAAGTCATCCTGGGTAAGTTAAAATTCAGGCAGAGGAGTTTGAATAATCCCAGTCCTGAGAGAGTAAAAAAAAGAACCCTTCCCTGAAGGCAGCCGGAGACATGGGTGATTTGGGACGACAAGGCAGTGACATTTCTGAAGACTCCTGTGATCAACACGACATTTCTTAGAACCGGAGCTGATAGAAGACAGTAACTTCTGTGTAGCTCTTTTCCAACATGGGGCGTCATTCTGCCATTTAGGAAACTATTTTCAGTCTTTCCCACCCCCTCTGAGAGGATGATGAGAAAGGCTTCCCCTTCACTATGGGGGGGCTCTTCGTGGGGGCAGGGAGCTACAGTGGCTGCAGACAGTCCCAGCGAACAGCCTGCATATCCTGTGCTCCAGACACCATCAGACTTCCTGGACTGTGAAACTCTTCCAGAAAAGAAATTCTCAGTCTGAGGAAGGGAAGAAGCCCCTCTTCTGACAATATCACCCCCTTCTGTTTCCCCTCATCAGGAGTGCCAGGAGGAGCTTTCTGAAACCCAAGCCTCATCAAGCAACTGCCCGGCTCAGAATCCCCCCTCCCCAGGTATCACAAGCCAAATTCCCGTCTTCTCTACGTCAGTCAGCAGTATGGGCAGGTGAGAGAGGAGGCCTGCCGCCATCTTCCTTCCTACCGCGCCCAGTGCGGGAGCAGGGCCGGAATGAAGTGTGGGGTCGGGGCACAGCGAGTGAAGCCGGGCTCTGCCAGTTTCCAGCCTCACCTCCCACCACTGCCCTCCGCTGCTGTCCATCCCCTATTCCAGCCTCTCCTGCCCCTTCCCTGCCCTCTCTCTCCCTCTGGCCCCTCTTGTTTTCCATCTTTGTACATTTCCCTACCCTCCTCAGCGGTATGTTCACGCTTTGCTAACTGGACCCACTTTTGAAGACTACTGAAAGGTGGTTTACTCTGTGAAGTTTTCCTTGATCTCCACATAAAGTAAAATATCCCATAGCAATTTCTATAAACATTCCTCATTGCCCTTAATATATTTTTACATATCATCCTCTCCCACCAAAGCTTTTGACAGAGTTGAAAGTGGGGAATGTGTTATTCATCTTTGTAGTCTCAGTGACTAGCACAATTCTTGGCATAAAACTATTCTTTACATAAAAGCTTTTATAAATTGTTATTAAACACAACTAAAGAACAATCTTTCCAGGATTCTCGCGGTTATTGTTTCTGACTGCCAAAGTCCTTTTTGAATCCTCTTCTAAGACAATAATTTGACAAGAAAGCTTCATTTTCTTGTTATATAACAACTACCTTCATTAATAATATAGTGTTCATTTTTTAATGGTGTTTTGTAGTTGCTTTATTCCACTGACTGGTCTCTCTTTCTTGTTTCTTAAGAAGAAAAATTGTTCCGGTGTTCCAGAATGACCACACACCCGGGATTTTTTGGCTCTCGGTGCCCCTTCCAATAGCTGTGACAATGGGCTTATTTGGACCTTTGTTTCTTCATCTACAAATCAAAGACATGGACGGATGGAATCTAAAGTTAATACTCTAGGGACGCCTGGGTGGCTCCATCCGTCAGTAAAGTAAAGCATCTGCCTGGGGCTCAGGTCCATGATCCCGGAGTCCTGAGATCGAGTCCCGCACGGGGCTATCTGCTCAGTGGGGACTCTGCTTCTCTCTCTCTGCCTGCTGTTCCCCCTGCCGATGCTCTCTCTCTCTCTCTGACAAATAAATAAAATCTTAAAAAAATAAAGCTAATACTCTAAAAATTAAAGTAGAGGACACTGTACATATTTTATAAAAACTATGTGTGATTATGAATTCATGCATAATTTCCAGGGAGCTTTTTACAGAATATACTAGAACTACAAAAATATTTGGAGAAATGTGCCAAAGCAGCTGGAAAAATTCCAATTATTAGTTTAATATTGATTTTCTCTCTCTCCATTTCTACATTTAGTTATTCCAATCCAGTGAATCATTTTGTTTACAAACAAAACACAAATAAATTGTGACTATTGAGTGAATTCCTATTAACAGAATACTTGCATTAGTAGCATTTTGAAGTAATTTCTCTTGTCTACAAGGAAAATGCCTTTTTTTTTTTTCCCAGTGATTACACCTTTTTGATGATAGCTTGAGCTTTGCCTTCTGTATACGCTACTGGAAAACACAAAGCCAGTCTTGGGTACCTGCAAACAATTTCACTGCATGTTCTAACTATCTTCTGAAAATGGCACTTTTTTTTATTATGAGCAGCAGAATTAGGCCTCCCCATGTGGCCTTATTTGAGATTATATTATTACATGTGGCATGAGAGATGAAATACGAAGTGGAACTCGTATGATTTCTAACTGCCTTTCCAATAAAAGCAGCAGGGAGCTATTAAGTAATCCCATTTTTAAAGTATATGTTTGCAGGAGAAATAAGACTTCAATTCTCATTCTCTATAGGCAACTCTGTAGAGGCAAACTGCAAAATTTCATCAGTGTCATCACCCGAGGTCTTTTCTTCCAATTTCTAGAACCTCACTATCTCCTAGGTACGCACGGGGCTCTAAATAGCTCTGCTTGAGAAACATTTTCTTTGGATTCTGACTTCTTTTTCTTAATATTAGAAACATCCCTTTTCTATCTGTGAACCGCACCATTTTTGAAATGTACAATGTTCTCGTTTTGGTTTTCTGTTCTGGAAGCCTGTGTCTTTCACTATAGTGTTTCTGAAATAACATTACGGTTTTTGAATATACTTGTGATTATTTGAGTCTTAAATGAGGACAAACATTGGGATCTATCTTATCACGCACCTGAATGTATTGCTGAATTGCGGATTCATACTTATCACTGATCTGTCATTACTACCCCGCGTAACATACTCAGTTTGTATCACAAAGTAAACCGGTTAGACTGTCAGATTTTCCAAGGATCTTATTTACGCTGCAGCATTCATAGCTCTTCTCTTTAGAAAGCTTGCGGAGCCTTGATAGAGAGCAAAATACATATTTTTCAAAGAGGATGGCAGAGTTAATTTTAAATAAAATAGAACTCCCTGTTGCTGATTTCCTTTGTGAAAGATCCAATTGGATGCAAACGACTCTAATTAGCAGCTATGATTCTCCTTCCCAAAAGAGCCT
Organism: Lutra lutra; assembly: GCF_902655055.1. Lineage (NCBI taxonomy): Eukaryota > Metazoa > Chordata > Mammalia > Carnivora > Mustelidae > Lutra > Lutra lutra. Next base: position 8,579,579 of record NC_062289.1, on the reverse strand, counting down.
CCCGTTGTCTCTCCTTATTTCAACTTAGTATCATCTTTTTTTGTCTTTTTAAAATTGTGATTTTCTGCAAAGATGAAAACATATAGACATTAACATAGCGGAGATCCACGTAATAATTACCCAGATTTAACTATTATAATGTGTATTTTCCTATAGTTTCCAAAGCTTTATAGATAAACTGCAGAAATTCTATCCCCACCCACACGCATTCCTCCTGTCTTTTGCCAGAGATGCTGGGTGAATGTGTTTTTCTCCATTCGTGGTTTTATGCATAGCATATATAATATACACTGTCACTATAAACATATATTGTCACTAATAATTACAGGAGTAACATAGCACTGTTAGATCATTAGCAACACGCTTTTATTCACTTGAAATTATGTATTTGAAGTTTATTGATTTTAATAAATGTACCCTTTATTTTTGTTTAATCCATTGTTTGATCATGCTAAGTTTATTTATCCATTCTTCAATGGGTGAACGTTTGCATTGCTTCCAGAATACTACAAAAAGTGATGGTGACTGGAGATCTTTACGTAGTTCTCCTAAAAAGGGTAAACGTGATTTTCTCCAGAGCGTATTTTCTCTGTAGAATTCCTGGGACAAAGGGCCATTACTTTCTGCTTCTAAAGCTTGTAAGTGTGTGTGACAGACAAAAAGGGACATGTACGTTTTACCTTCACAATATATTCTGTGTCATTGCCAAATAAATAAATAAATGAATAATTAATTTTGAATGACTTACTAGTAGGGAGATAGTAAATTTTCCGAGGCAAATTGTAAAGCATCCCACTCTGTGGTTGCAATAAAGTTTCTTTCCCTTTTAATAATGTCCTTTCCTCTTGCCTCTAAGTGACTAAAGAGCAGGGAGGTTTTTGAAGTGTACTGGACCCATCCTGTGCTCCAGATAATGAGAATTTCTTCAGTGCTTTTTAGAGCCACTTCCTGATACATGACTCTTACAAGCAGTTGCCTCGCGGACCTCCCTCACATGTGTAGGGGACAGAAAACATGCAGAGAGGAGGAAGCAGACGGGGCTTTTTCTAAGGTTAGCATTCTCCCTAATGAGGAACTCTCGAGGACGTTCAGCCTGGACACACCAGAAAGATGGACTCCTGAGAGCAGGGGCGTAATCCAGTCCGTTGACGGCCCAAATAGAACAGGAAGGTAGAGAAAGGGTGTATTCTTTCTTTTTCTTCTGGAGTTTGGATACTCCTGCCCTTGGGCATTGGAGCTCCTGGTCCTCAAGCCAGGGACTCACACCAGCAGACCACCTTGGTTCTTATGCCTTCAACCTTGAACTGAGAATTACATCATCATCTCACCTGGTGAGATTTTAGGACTTTTTAGGACTCAGACTGAATTACACCACCAGTTTTCCTAGTTCTTCAGTTTGCCAATGGCATTGAACTTCTCAGCCTTCGTGATGGACTGAGTCAGTGCCCATAATAAATGTCCCCTTATTTACCTATATACATATCCTATTGGTTTGTGTCTCTGGAGAATCCTGACTAATGCAAATTGTACCAATGACATTATGAGTCATACATTAAAGAGACTCTGGATAATGTTATTTTCTTCTAAAGGAAATATTTTTCAAACTATGCATTAAATATTAGCCTGCAGTTAACTTTTAATATTTTAATTTTATTAAAATTTTCATTTTCTTCAATGTGAAAATTCTTATTTTTGATCTCTTGCATTGATTTTCATTTTTAAATTATGCATTAAAACATGATTTGTCTTGATTGCTGGAGTCGTTGACGCTCCCTTACATTTCGCACCCAACACGAGTACTCCATTTGCTTTTCCAGGGGTATCATTGGTTCTCGGAAAGGAGGAGGTGCCTGTTTCCAGCCCGGAAGTTATTACTGTGTGCCGCTATGGAAAAACATTAATAATGTCCTGCCCAGTTTGTCTTGTTGATGCTAAACGACCTCAATATCGTGACCGCAGAGGACGAACGTTCCAAATATGGGCTGCATCTCTGTCACCTTATTATTTCTGCGGCTGCCGCCCCCCTCTGCTTCTCTGATAGACACAGACACATATAAAAATAAAGTCATAAAGAAGCTGCCACCTTTGTCCATAGACTCAGGAACAGCCAGCTAGCTCAGACTTCGTACAGCATTATTTAACATCTCCTCGTCTGCGAACGTACGCTGTGCTCTTTCTAACCTCATAGAAAACAATCCCTCCATTTTAATTTCTTTCCTCAAAATAACAAATTAAAAAATAACTGAAAAAAGTATTTTTAATTGACATCCTGGGAAATTCTCCTCCAAATTAATAGATAAGCATATTTTCTATGTTCTCGACAAATAAACCAATGAACAGTAAGGTTATTTGCAGTCATCTTTTTTTTACTTAAAAATTTTAATTCATCAGAAACTATTAAGCTGAGAGGCTTTCTCCAAAGAGGCGTGATAGCAATTGTATTCTGCCTGTTGCCTTCCTCTCGCCAAAATTACAATTTCATCATTTTTTCCAGGAATCATTATGTTTTATTTACCAAAAGAGAACTGCTTTTTATCGGATTTAGTGGGACATTGTTTTTTTGTTTTTTTGTTTGTTTTTTTTTTTTAATGTCAGTGAGATATAATTAACATATAACATTATGCAAGTTTCAAGGGTACCACATGTACAGCATGGTGATTATAGTCAACATTCCTGTATTATAAACTTCCAAGTTGCCAAGAAACTAGGTCTTGATTGTTCCTACCACAACAAAGAAACGATTATCATGTGATATGACCGCAGTGTTAGCTAATGGTAAAGTGGTGATCCAATCGCAATATATAAATTATTGAGTCAACAAATTTTCTAGTTAAATCTTAAAAACAATACCTAAATGTTCACTTTTCTAATATTCATTGCAATACTATGATATTAACCCTTATTCATTCTATTTCACTATTTGCTACTTTTCCCACCACTATAATTTCTACCACTTCAAATTACAAATATAGAATTAGCAGCCAAAGTGTTTGTGAAAAAGTATGCTTGTCTACTTACTAATTTTTTAAACTTTTTTAGGATTATTTATTTATTTTCGGGGGAAGAGGCAGAGGGAGAGAGAGTATCTCAAGCACTCTCCCTACTGAATATGAAGCCAGACTCCCAGCTCTCTCTCAAGACCCTGACTGAGATCGTGACCTGAGCTGAAATCAAGAGTTGGACGCTTAACTGACTGAGCCACCCAGCCACTACGATTGATCCATTATATATACATTATTTTGCTCACAAACTCATTGTTTAATCTATTATTTAAGTACCAGTATACCAGTCTTTGCACTGATTTCTTTTTAAATTATTTTTCACTGCTAAAAAAAAATTAAAAATTATTTTTCACTGCTACTAGTACTGTACAAATTGGGCAGCTAGTAGACCACCAAAAGGGATCACTTTTTCTTATTTATGGTGTAGGAAAAATGACATCTCTGGACCTCTAATTCCTTGGATAAAACTTGGACATAATAGAATTATTTTTTATATTTTCACAGAAAATGAAATAAGTTAATGACATAAATGATAATACAAGATACACAGTAAACATTTATTTTCTTCTGACTTTATGTAACTCTGTTCTATTTGGAATTTTGCATTGTTGTTTACTGACCTATGTGATTGTGCCTCTTTCATTCTTTGTATTGTCCAAAGAGGATTTAGACTGATAAATTTATCTTTTGAAATAAGTAGGTAAGTTGTTATATACCATAGACTAATTTTTGACCTTCATAATGTAGCCAGGTTAATTACTAGTTAATGAAAACCATTTATTTTGCCTATAATAAGCTTCTCAGCAGGAATTTTCCACCTAATAGTGACATGTTATATGAACCACATCTGGCATTTTGCACCCAATTCGAGGCAATTTTGAAGACTAATAATCCACAATATATTCAAATATGTTTTTGCCAGTCATAATAACAACTCATGGTAAAGAATATTTCCCAAACAGTGCGTGGTGATTATCTGAAGTGATTTCAGTTTCATCATGGACAGTAAAAATATGGTGAAAACTACTTCCTTGTCTCAAGAGTAGATAGTCCTTGTTTAAAAATTAAACTATGTTCTAGCCCTCAGTGGTACTCCTCTCTACATTTTAAATATTAATATTTAATTGCTGATCTAATTATTTTCCAAATGAACATATAAAACATGCATTAAGTGGAAGGAAAACTGTCTAGGCCATTTCTGCAGAATTAGATCATCATTAAAGATATGTCTGGTTATGATTGTTAAAAGAGTCAAATCAAAGGAGTTTACATACAAAATAATTTCAAACTCTACTGTATTAATAATTTGATGATTTTTAAAATTATGAGTCATGGAGTGGTCATCCTTTAAATGGGACTATGTATGTTAGAGCAGTCAGATAAAACATGTTAACTTTGGAAACATTTCAACCTTTAATTACAGGAAAACACAACTTTGTGGCTCCCCTCTGTTATAAATTTCACCAATCACCAGAGTTAATATGTAAAATATTTTAAACATTCTGAAAACCCTGACACCAGTAATCTTTTTTTTTTTTCTGACACCAGTAATCTTTAGTGAGAGCTATCTACTCACACATTCTCCCTTCATTATCTCAGACCAGCTAACTTTTTTGTTGTTTTAAAGATTTATTTATTTGGCAGAGAGAGGGAGAGACAGCGTGCACACGTGGGGGAGTGGCAGACAGAGGGAGAAGGAGAGAAGCAGACTCCCCACTGAGTGAGGAGCATGACGTGGGGCTCGATCCCAGGACCCTGAGATCACGACCTGAACAGAAGGCAGACACTTCACCAACTGAACCACCCAGGTGCCCCAGGCCAGCTAACTTTTGGTAGGGATAAGTAGAGAGGCAAAATGATGCAGGGATGCTAGTAAATGTACCATATTTCTGGAATAATGGAAATTTCAAGTAGTCTTTTTTTCTTAAAAGAATTTATTTATTTATTTGAGAGAAGGCAAAAGATGAGCAGAGGCTTGGGATGGAAGAGCAGAGGGAGACAGAGAAACAGGCTCCCCACTTAGCAGGGAGCCCGGCAGGCTTGATCCCAGGACCCTGAGATCATGCCCTGAACCACCCAGGCACCCCGAAACTTCCAGTAGTCTTCTTCACGCTCCTAAAAACCATTAAAATTTCTTGAAAATGCCAATGCTTAGTTCTCCAAACATCTCCCGGATTTATGAATCAACATGGAATTAGGAAAACCAGATTACCTCAAATATTAGGCATATCAGCAGTAGAGAGAACAGGCCCTCATGAGAGGAGACAACAGTGAGTGCCCTGAGGAGACCCCTTTAGCATGAATTGGGAAAATTAAATTTGATCTTCACTATTTTGCTTAAACCCGCTGTGGTTTTGTCTGCATGAAATGTGCTGCCATCATGCCATAGTTTACGTCATCTGTAGGTCAGAGAAACAAAATCACCGTAACCCACTTCCCTCACCTCCTCTCATTTGCGTGCACTTTAGATTACGTGAGTTATACATTTCATGAGGTGAGTTTTTACAGAAATCACTAATAAAACCGGAAACTCTTAATGAAGGAGAAAATGGAGAAGTGAGAAGAAAAGAAACAACCACAAGCTTTGGTATTGAGACAGGGAAATAGAAAGGATCGCACGAGAGAAAAAGCTGATTTTTTCCCCACTTTCTGTCCCAGCTTCTATTCTCCCTGGGACCTGTGTCCCCACCACACCCTACACATGCCTCTGAACGCAAACAGCACATGTCCTCCTTGTGAGGGACATGGAGGTAATGATTTCTCTAGAATAGATAACATCTAAGGAAGAACCAGGTGAGAATGACCCAAGGAAGCTAGCGCACCCCAACGGCAGACCATCTGCGCTAGACATCTTGATGCTGAGACCCCCTGGCTTCAGGGAACAAGTGACTTATGATGGACACTGGGACCTTGTCCTCATGCTGATCCACTTCCAGATGCCTGAGAGGACACGTGCACCAGACCACGATCGTCAGTAAGAACCCCAGCCGCCAAGCAAAGAAGAGGCTCTCGCATGCTCCTTCTGTGTCCCTCTCTATGTCTTCAGTCAACTCTGCTTTCACTTCTTCCTGGCTTACATGTGATTTCCATCCTGCTTGAAGCTCAAGACCCTCTTGGCTGGTCCTGTGGGACACCCCCATCTGGGTCGTGAGACCCAGCCTGCCTGCATCAAAGTTTTTATTGCTCGATAAAACTAAGCGATGTAGAGTTTCAATACGACTCTTTGTACTATAGCTTAAAAGAACACATTACCATACAATTTATTCTGAAGGAACAGCTTCCCTTAACTGGACCCTCTACATAAAAATGCCTCTTGGTGTATATGTGGTGTAAGGCCTAAAGTCAAGGTTCAATAGGATATGTTTTCATCTGGTAAAATCAAGAGGGGTTCATGTGGCCTCACTCCAAGGTCCTCTCCCATTCTGCCTGCAAGGATGAGGTCCCCTACCCACGCAACTGTCCTCACCAGATGTACCAGGTACAGCTCCTGCTTCTCCTGGAAGTGGGCGTCGCTTCCCTGCCAGTCCCTGGAATGATTCAAGAAGGCAATTATGTCATCACACAGAAACCTGGGGCGCCCCACCCTCTTGATTCTGCAGAACTTCTCTCCCACAGCTCCTGCTCGTTCGCTCTGTTCCCAAGTGCCACCCCCGTGTCCCTGCATGGTTTGGGTCTCCCTCCTCACGGCTGTTTTTGGCCATCCGCATAATTTCCAGGCAGGAATTACTACTTTCTTAACAACAGGTTGAGCGGCAAGCAATTAAAACTATATAGAAATGATAATGATTTATTTTTGCTTGAATTTGCAATGTGGCAAATTGCATTAATTAATTCCAGCTCATTCCTCTTGAAGGCCAATTGACCCATGATGAATTCTCCTTTGTACATGTTTCACTTGACTATCTACTATTTTGCTTAGGATTTTTGTATGAATGTCTTTAAAAGTTACTGGCCTTGGGATTTTCCTTTACTAGGCAGTTCTTAAGTATTAAGGTTCTGAGTAACCTCATAATATAGAGGAAATTCAGTTATTTTTATTTTAAATCTGGGAAAGCTTATACATGATTGGAATTACTTATTATGAAGATATCTGATAGGACTCTTCAGTGAGTCCAACTTTGTGTGGAGTTTTCTACGTAGAAAGATTGTTGACTGTTCATTGAATCTGGCTTTACTTATAATTCAGATTTCTTTTTTATTGTCTTCATTAGTTTTACTAGTATTGTACCAGTGATTTTTTTAGATTTTTATCTAAATTTTCCCATATAGTGCTATAAAGTGGCTCAAAATATGCTCTTTTAAGCTTGCCTATTATCTCTCTGGTTCTACTGTCTCTCTAGTTTCTTCATGCTGCCTTATCCCCTTGTACGCATGATTTTTTAACTGAGTTGCTGGCATCGCTGAAGAAAAATTGGGGGAAAAAATCATAGGCCCTGCATTAGAAGCCATTACACATAAACTGATTTCACATTAGAAACCAAAGATTCTGGCACTTCTGAAATCAGAAAACATTGAAATCAGTGAAATCTACACAACTATTGAGAATTCAAAGCTGGATTTAAATCTTGGAGCTATGTTTATTCCTATTATGCCTTCTTTAAAGAGATCATCCCCAGCCAAAATTCTAGGAGTATTAACAAGATTTCAACCCATGTCTAGGTATGCATGAACATTTTCCCCTCTTGTCCCATGGTATTCAGATGAATTCTTTTTTATCTGGCCTTTCTTCATCTCTAATAACACTTTTTGTTGCTTATAGTCTGTTTCATCTGATATTAGTATAGCCACTCTAGTTTTCTGTGGCTTCTGTTTGTATATTTTTTCTATCATTTTATTTTCAATTTGTATCTTTAAACCCAGTGTGTCTCCTATAGACAACATACAATAGGATATTATTTATTTTAACCATATGGACAAACTCTGTCTTTCGATTGGATTGTCTGGTTCATTCACATTTAATGTTCTATATCTGTGTGTGTGTGTGTGTGTTTGGATTTATGGCTTGTAGTTTAGTTTGTGTTTTATATAAATTCCCTCTCCTCTATGTTGCTCTGTCATTAACTGCTTTCTTTTGCATTAAGTGAATATTTTTCAGTGTAACATTTTAATTTCCTTAATAAATAAGAAGAAGAAATGAAGGAGGGGGAGGAAAAGGAGGAGGATGAGGAAAAGAACAAGAAAAACGATGATGAAAACTCCATGTGCTGGGGCTATAGAGTTATTTTCTTTTTCAATTAATTTTGCTCTTTGTTCTGATTACCTAATCTGTTTGAGTGTTTAGATCTAAATGATTCAACATTAATATATTTTTACCCTTAGTATGGTTCAAGTGAATCATATACCCAAAGTGATCTTAATTCATGTGAAAACTCTGGAACTGAAAACACCTAGTTTTGCTGACTTCACAGTCTTCTGAGGAATAAGCCTCCGTAGGCTCAGAGAGGAATTTTCTAGAAGAGATGCTGAATGTATTTTGACTTGGTCACTCTTCAAATGACCAAGGAAGTAAGAAAATCAAATAGTTCACAGGATGTGTCAAATATTTTGTTAAGATCAGCAGTGCTTGTGAAGTGGTGGTCGTGTCTGGTTGTCAAGGAGCCTCTTTTGGTCTCCCAGAAAGAGATAATGAATCTGCGGTTATCAGTGTATCAGCTCAGGTGCTCAGTTAGTAACGCTTCACTATAAAGATCAACTTAAAAGAAGCAAACTCTTAGCCATGGCATATTTCAAGCAAGTATTGACTGTGTAGCATTTTTTTCTTAGATGTTTACTATTTTTTATTTCCACTTACTTTCAAATGCAAATATTTTTAAAATTTCATAATTCATATTTAAACTAAAGCTTATGTGAAACCCTTAGAAAATGCATCACTGCCTTGATTTAAAAGTCAAATATAATATATTTACAGAAAAATATAAAAAACCCTTAGACGAACACAGTAGTTAGATTTTATATTTCTTATATTCTTTAAAGGTAACACTATCAGATACATGGCAGTTATAATCTGAATAGAATACTAAGGTATAGAAAATAAAAAGTCAATTGGCAAATAACAAACTGATCTTTGCTTCATTTAATATTATTACAACATTAGAATTTTAAAAATCAATCTTACAATGAATCAGCCATAAGGTTGGTCCTAATTAATTCAGTCTCCTGTGAAAGACCATAAATGAAACATAATTCACTTTAATCTTCATTTATCCTCCTCTACCCTTTAAAAAATAAGAAACTTCTATTTTAACCTTCTTGGCTTAGTGTTTTAATTCAATGACATAGTGAAAATGTATGGAAATGGGTTAAACACCTTTTAGATTTTTAGTGAGCTTTGGCTTCTAACCTGAGTATTTCCTTGTTGACATTAATGCAGTTTATTCAATCAAAAGCTACATTAAATTCTATATCTTCACTGCATTTATCAATTATACTCCTTTCCAGGTCACTAGCCTCTCGTGAATTTTTTATTACTAAATTACTTTGATGAAGTGATGCTTGAATTTCTCTTTAGTACTTCCTAAATTTATGAGACTGATTTTCATTCAGGCTCGCATCATCATCTGTCAGACTATTTCTTGAGAAGCTGGTTTAGTAAATACATGCACGTGCTTACACACACACACACAAAGTGCAACTAAAGACATTATAAAACAAACAAGCTGGGGTGCCTGACTGGCTCAGGGGCACCTGGTAAACCATGTTAACTCTTGACCCTGGGGTTGTAAGCCCCATGTTGGGTGTAGAGATTACTTAAAAATAAAATCTTTTTAAAAATTAAGCAAGCAAAAACAGTGCTCACAAGTTCAAACACAGTGAAGAGTAATACCAACACCCAATTCCAATATCTGTAAGAAATTGACCCTTAAAAGAAGGCACGTGATTTAAATAACTAATATAACAGCACATTTAGGATTTGTTTCATAGGACTCAGGCAGTTTATAGCACAATATTAAAATTGTCTATAACTTTCCAATTCCTGACTTAGAGACCTGGCATCTTTAACTCCTAAAAAAATGAATACTTATCTGTCTACCCTGCAAAACCTTATCTGCAACGCAGACAGTGTCAAACTCTTCTCACACTTTGGTCTCTACTGTTTCTATAATTTCACAGCATTGACGATAAGCAACTCCTCAAAAACCAACTAGGCTAGGGGCACCTGGGTGGCTCAGCTGTTGAACGTCTGCCTTCGGCTCAGGTCATGATCCCATGGTCCGGGGATTGAGACCCGCATTGGGCTCCCTGCTCGGTGAGAGGAGCCTGCTTCTCCCTCTGCCTGCTGCTCTCCCTACTTGTTCTCACTTTCTCTCTGTCAAATAAATAAATAAATAAATAAATAAATAAAAGATTTTTAAAAAGATTAAAAAAAAACTAGGCTAAAAAAGAAAAGGTCGAATGAACAAAAGTGGTACATTGACAACTTTGGAAGTTTCCCCCAGTGGCTACCACACTCTGGGAGATTGAGAATTAAGGGGCAGTTTCAGGGAGAAGAACCCCAGTAGCATGATGCTTATCATGGTATGTGGGCTCTATCCCCATGTCTTCATCCAAACCCAATTATTTCCCAAAAGCTCCACCTCCAAATGCCCTCATGTTAGAAATTGGGACTTTAGCATATCAGTTTGGAGGGACACAAATACTCAGTCCAGAGCAAATACCTTCAAACAATGGACCACTACACCACAATGAGATAATGAAGCACACCAGTGTGCAATATCCCACAAATTCTCATTCTGAACAAATGAAGCCAGACATAAAAATACGATATTCCATTAGTATAAAGTTGAAAAACAGGAAAAGCTGTGTATGGCATTACAAGTCAGGTATTTTCCATGGGGGTGGCTAATGACCAAGAAGGTCACAAAGAAAGGCTTGGAGGGTTTATTAATGCTATTTTTTTATTCCCTTGTTATGTTTTGGGTGTCTTTACTCTGAAAATTCTTTAAGCTTTGCACTTATAATCTGCAAAATTTTAAGGGTTTGTTATACTACAGTAAAAAATGACTTTTAATGTATTTAGGGAATAAGGCCAAGAAAAGATAAAATCACTGTGAAGGAGAAGTGTCCTTGGTTAAGCTTATGAATGACTTGATATTGGACGGTAAATTGGGTTTTTAAAGTTCAAGACCTTTCTTGCAGTAGCATAAATGAAAGAAGGTTATTGTCTCTTAACAAACAATAGTCTTAACAGATCTCAATTTTTCAAGAATTAGAAATGAGGAAATATATTAACATTGACCTCTGGATAAAACAACACTGCATTTAAGTGAAAGCAGTAAGAATTAAAGGAAAGTTTCCCCAAAAATAGTGTTCTAGAAGGTCAAGAAGAAAATTTTAAGAATTTATTTGGAATCTTTGAAAGAGCATACAAGGATGTGTTCCCTTTAGAGTTCGTGAAGAAAGCCAAGTGACCACAGATTAAGAGGAAAAGGCAAAACATTGCAAGGAAAGAAAAGTTCAAAACACAGAATTAAAGCTCATTGGATAGTTATATTATTATTAACACACTAAAAAATGTATTCAGTATTATAGAGGCTGAAATTTATTACAAACAGAAGAATAAGAGGAAATGGGTGCAACTAAATAGGAAATTAATAAATACTAATATGAGGGAACGAAGTGCCTATATTTCTAGAAATTTTTAGTCCTCATGGAGTGACTAGATTAAATAAACAAAATAAGTCATCTCAGACATTTCTGAAGAAAAGTTGTATGTTAAAGAATGCCATTTCTAAGCAAAAAATGAAGAAATGATCCTTTGTTGATAAAAATTAGATATAAAAAATATCTGAAGATATCAATAATTACAAATTTTATATGAGTTGTCAGCCTTGAAAATAAAACAGCCAGTTATTTGATCAGCAAAATGGTTTTTTTCAGAGATGACAGAGGAATTGTAATTTCAGGATATGAAAAGCATTGCAAAAATCAAAGGCAAGTCCAGAGAAGAAAGAAGAAAAATATTACTTTATGGAGAAAAAGGAGGAAGTTGGGAGGGGCTGTTCTGAATGAAAGTCCATTGGAGTAAGAAAGTGAGAAGGCAAGATGGTGACTGTCTTTCCTTGACTGAGGTCTGGTGGTTTCTCATTGGCTGGGCTGTTGCTGGGCAAGGAGAAAATCTTTCCTATTCTTGCTGTGGTAGTAAAGTAGGCTTCTTCCTATTGGAAAATGCAAAGTATGCTTGTTCCTGTTGGGTCTCTAACTGACAGTGAATTGGTACATCAGAGCTCACCCTTCTGGCCTCCCAACTCTATTTTAAGTGAGGTTTTCTTTATTCAGCATCACAAAGTTTAAAGGAATCCTATAAATATTCTGCTAGATGTATTATTTATCAAAATTGGGAAGGAGGTTTGAGTATCCTAGTCTCAAAGTTCTCTATGCAAAACTACATGCCAAAAAGCAATAAATCAAAGTATTCAGTACTGAAGACAAATAATATTATGAATAAAGAACATAAAATTTAGGAAAACTTTCATAGATGTTTGTGACAAAGAGATACTCTCAGTTGCAACAATAAAAGTAGAACATACATACCACCTTCAAGGAAAAAAGAACCATTAACACTTACTACTAGCAGTGAGGAGAAAAAGCAATATTCATCAAAATAGGGAAATCATTGTGTACAAAAACTAATTTTGAGCACGAAAACACAAGATATTAAAAAATCTGAATAAAATAAATCAAGCAGAGAGAGTCAATTACTATATATTTTCACTTGTGGAACATAAGGAATAACACAGAGGACACTGGGAGAGGGAGAGGAGAAGTGAGTTGGGGGAAATCAGAGAGGGAGATGAACCATGAGAGACTGTGGACTCTGGAAACAAACTGAGGGTTTTGGAGGGGGGCGGTGAGCCTGGCGGTGGGTACTGTGGAGGGCACGTATTGCATGGAGCACTGGGTGTGGCGCATAAACAATGAATTTTGGAACACGGGAAAAAATAAAAAAAAATTTTTTAAAAAGGTGCATCTAAAGCCTCAAAGATTAAATTTTTTTAAAAAAATCTCATTATTATTCCTATTAAATTCTACTTTATGGATTAAAATATTCCTTTCATCATGAACATGTGCTAAAGATGGAAGAGCCCATCACTTATATATAGATGTGATGAACTGATGATGTCACTGGCATATTCATGCGAAGAAGCTGGCACCAACCTAAGAAGGATGTCGGATGTGAGTGAGAGGCATCCTTGATTCCTCTGAGTGTGTGTGTGTGTGCGTGTGCGCGCGTACTTCATGGGCACATGTGTATGTGTGTGACCTCGTTCTTGTGCATATACTTAAGTGAATGTAGTATGGGAAACAAAATCTTCATCTCCTTAATTTGACCAAAGCAGGTATTCTGTCATACATGCTTTTACTTTCTTTCTTTTCTCTATAGAAGAGATGAAGGAAGAAATAATATTTACTTTCCATGTGAACCTAAGATGTAATAAAACGTGATTCCTATCCTAAAACTCTTCACTGGTTCCTGAGCCAATATAGGGCCCTACATGAATTAATCTTATAAAATGTACATGCACCCTTTTCTTTTGTTTTGCATTATTATTTTTTCAAAATTTCCTAAATAAGATATATAATATATAATTATATACATTATCTCTTATACTTATAGAATTAATATATTAAAACTTAATATTTCAATATAAAATAAAAATTTTATTTTTTTATACTTAAAGATGCTTTGTAGACTTCAAAAGTGAGAGTAGGAGACTTGCTTTCCTCACCCAAAATGCCACTGTTTAGCATCTAAAAATGCTAAAGAAGAAATTGGGATAACCAAGTTCTCTGACTCATCAAAGTGAAGAATCTACTCCAAAGAAAATGAAGCAGCTCTAAATAAGAAACAAAAGTATAATGAAATCTATTCTTCAAGCTTTACTTATGTTAAAATATAACTTACTGCATGTAACTATCTATTACAGAGCATTTTTGAGTGGTATTATTACCCTAGTGCAGCTACGGCATCATTTTGAGATCAGTCATTAAAGAAAAAGAACTGAAGTTTCCAAACATAAATGGGATAAGCTCTTTGAGATCCAAAAATTCTTTGTTATAGCTTTCAAACTAGAAATGAAAAGGCCATCGAAGCATCTTACAGGGCAAGTTATCATATTGGCTGGAGACACACACAGAATTATTCAGAAAATAATAAAGCCATGCTCAGTGGCATTGGAGAACGCCTGCAGGGTAAACAGTGAGTAAAATAAGGGCACCTGGGGGGCATGGCCCACTGAGACTCTGACTCTTCATTTCAGCTCAAGTCATGCTCTCAGGTTCCTGAGCTTAGTGCCAGCACGAGATTCTCTCTCCCTTTCTGTCTCACTGTACCCCTTCCCAGTCCCCCACCTCAAATAAATAAAACTTTAAAAAAAAAGTAAGTAAAATAAATCATAACACTGACACCTTCCACTATATGAAGTAGTTCACTGAATTAAAGACTTAGATACAGCCATGAAGGCTGGGTTAATATGCCACGTGTAGCACCGCACTTTTGCCTTGCAAGTGGTCAGATCAACAGCTGTGAATTAATTGGCTCTTTTTCTTGTATTTGGGAATTCTGCACCAATTCTCCAATGAAGGAAGTCTTCTTTTATGTGACTACTAAGCCACAGACACAATGGCGATGAAATACTAATAACGTTAAGTAAATGTTTTGCGTCTCAGCGTTTATCTTGGAACAATTAAGTTGACATCAGTTATAATGATTGAAAAGCAATGGCGGGCCGAACACTGGAGCTCTAGCATGAGTGAAGGCAGGAGCACCAATATCAAGTAGTAATTATACTCTTCAATATCATGCAGTCACGGGGAAAGAAAATGCCAGTGCTCTCTAAGAATGTCTTCTTTATTTTTTTAAAAGATTTTTTAAAAACTCATTTGAAAGAGAGCACCAGAGAGGGAGCCCAAGTAGGGAGGAGAGGGGGAGGATGGGAGAGAAGCAGACTCCCAGCTGAGCAGGGAGCCTGATGTGGGGCTAAATCCCAGGAACTAGAGATCATTACCTGAGTCCAAGACAGATGCTTAACTAACTGAGCCACCCAGGTGCCCCAAGAATATCTTTGATGAAGCAGGGAAAAAAGTAATACTTTTATTTAAGCTAATCCACTGCGTATGCATCTTAATATTCTGTGGCAAAATGGGAAGAACACAGGAAATATTTTTGTAGCCCACCAAATATCAGCACTTGTCTCCAAGATTCAAAGTTTTGAAATTGTTTACATTGCGATCTGGATGAGCCACTCTTTTCATGAAATTGCATTATTCTTCGATAGCATGACTGAAACAAAATCAGACTTGGGTATCGGGTAGGTATTTTCTCCATTTAGTTGAAGTACATTTGTATTGATTCCAGTTCGAGGTATTGTAAAGAAAGCCTCCATGCACACAGCCTTGTGGGGGTCTTTGCATAAACACCCCCAGTTCTCTGGGGAAATGCCCAGAAGCGGGCTCACTGGTCACATGATAATGTTTAACTTTAGAAGATATAATCGAACAATATGTCATATTAGTCATGGTACATATTTCTTCCTGTGATTTAGCTTTTGGTATCTTTCAAATAATTTGTCAAATCACATTAATTGTCACCTTTAAGGACATTCAACTCTTTATAACAGTCCTTGATTATCTTTTCAGTGTCTGTATGAGGGACGATCTTTTATTCCTAATGTTGGTAATATGTGACTTATTTTTTGTTGGTCAATCTAGCTAGAGGTTTATCAATTTGCTTGATCATTTCAAAGATCAGAGCTTTATACCTATCTCTACTGTTCTTCTGTTTTCCATTTTATGGATTTTTGTTCTTATCTTTATTATTTCTGTCCTACTTGATGTGGGTTTAATTTGTTCTTCATTTCAAAGTTTTTCTAATTGAAAATTTAGGTGACCGAGTAGAGTCCTTTCTCTTCTAAAAAAAGCATTTAATTCCATTAAAGCACTTCTTTAGCTGTATCTCACAAATTATGTTGTGCTTTATTTTTGTTCAATTCAAAAGATTTTTTAATTTCTCTCTTAACTTCTTTAACCCATATTAAATGTTATTTAGTAGTGTATCATTTAATTTTCAAATATTTGGATATTTTTAAGATATCTTTCTATTATTGATTTCTAGTTTAATTTTTTTATGCATACAGAACATATTTTATATAATTTTAATTCTTTTAAAATTTGTTTAGGCTACCTTTATGGCCCAGACATGGTCTAACTACAAAATATTCCATGTGCATTTGAAACAAAGTGATGTTTTGTTCATGTTCGATGGCGTTTCCTATAAATATTAGTTAGATAAAGTTTGCCGATAATGTTTTTTAAATTCTACATGTCTAACAATTTTTTTCTCTCCACTCTTCTACTGGTTATTTTTATTCTTACTTCACAATTATGATAATTATTAGATCTAGTACTAAATCATGTTAAAGTATTAATAATAACACATGTAAATAGTATTCTATCATAAATTTTTCATATGGTGATAATTCCATTTAAATATAAGGAGTATTCTTTGTAATACTTTTTTTGTTTTGTTTTGCTATGAATATCTTAAGCTTCAAAATGGTCATAAAAGGTTAACAAGAGTGCCTGGGTAGCTCAGTCTGTTAAGTGTCTTCCTTCAATTCAGGTCATGATCCCAGGGTCCTGGGCTAGAGGTCCCCACTTGGCTCCTGGCTCGGTGGGGAAGCTGCTTCTTCCTCTGTCCCTCACCATGCTCATGCTCTCTCTCTCTCTCTCTCTAGCTCTTTCTCAGATACACAAATAAAAACTTTTTTTAAAAAGTAGGTTAACAATTCCTGAATTTGATTAATCAACAGATAATCCCCATTTGTTCTACCCCTTTCAATCAACTAAGCACATAAGAAATTGTGCTTTTTAAAAGAAGGATACAGCACTGAATTTTAGTAACATAGTCAAAAAGAGGCAGCCCCAGATGATCTCTATTTTTCCACCAAGATAGGATTTAGACATTCCCTCTTAAGGAACATGGCTTATTGTAGACGCCATAAGTGGGATTTTTTAGCCTCCTGTGAAGCCTTCAAGATAGTTCCCAGTGGCCACACTGAAGGATAAAATCCCAGCGCTCATCCGGCAGCCCTTCGTGCAACTCTGTCATTATTAGTCATTATGCGCTATGCATATATGAATGACATGTTTTAAAACCATACACAAACTTATGTTTAAATATACATGTAAACTTGACACATACTTTTTAAACTGTATAAGTTTGCATATATAAACTATATATATGCACTTTTATTTATTTTTTTTTAAAGATTTTATTTATTTGTCAGAGAGAGAGGAGAGCGAGCGAGCACAGGCAGACAGAGTGGCAGGCAGAGGCAGAGGGAGAAGCAGGCTCCCCGCCAAGCAAGGAGCCCGATGTGGGACTCGATCCCAGGACGCCGGGATCATGACCTGAGCCGAAGGCAGCTGCTTAACCAACTGAGCCACCCAGGCGTCCCTATATATGCACTTTTAAACTATAAGTATAAAGTATGTGTATGTAGTTTTCAAACATTGTTTCCCTAATGTTGACATAATCTAACATTCATCCTGTTTTTCAAATGACTTTCAGGTTTAATCAGTTCAACAATTTGTCTTAATTTTTGCTATTCCCATAAATAACACTGCTATTCTTCCAGTAAACTCAGGTAAGAAATCTCAGTTACCTTTAATGTACTTCTCTTCCACAATTCCTGGAATAAATCCATCATGGTCAATACTTACTAATATGTTTTTAGTTAGGAAGTGATTCAACGAATAACATATTTAAAAACAATTTATTTCTTTATAAGTCAATTTAAGAAAAACTGTTTTAAACTCATGAGACATTAAAAAAATAATGGGACAATCATCTAAATTCCATTACCTGGTATTACATTTTATCTTATTGCTTCTAGAAATTTAGAAAAACTGAATCATTATACAGTAAGCCAATTTCCCCTTGAATCAGTTTCCCTCCTTTTCTCCCTCTCGTAATCATTGTAGTCATTGTGTTACTCAGTTTTTAATGTGTTTTTTAGAATTTACATAAATTCTATTATTTTACAAGATGTTTTTGAAACATAATTTTCAAGCAGCTTTTGAGATAATTCTCATTATATATTTATGTGATTATAACTTATTACCTATTTGTGTGTGTGTGTGTGTGTGTGTGTGTGTGTGTATTTCACTTTATCCTCCATAGAACTAAATCTACATCTACACACAGATACAACAAAAAGTCAAGCAGGAAAATGGACAAATAAATTTGCTATACTCACGATTATAGTTATCTCTTTGCACATAAAAAGCTATCCCCAAATTTTAGAGATTAAACCAAAGAAACCCTTATTATCTCACACTTTCTGTGGGTCCAGATTTGGGAGGCAGGTTAGTAAGATGGTTCTGTTTTAGGGGCTCTCAGGAGATTACAATCAAAATCTTGGCCAGAAGACCTCCCAAATTACTAGTTAAAGGTAAAATATTTTAATCTATAGCCCAAGAGAAAACACAAGAGAGCATAAAATCAGAAACAAATAATATTGGAATAACATAAAATATATAAAGTATTAAAGAAGATTGAGTTGAAGTTGTATTCAACTACAGACATTTAAAGATTATTTAAAAAAATAAAATACAGATATGCCTGGGTGGCTTAGTTGATTAAGCATCTGCCTTCTGCTCAGGTCATGATCCCAGAGTCCTGGGATCGAACCCCACGTCAGGCTCCCAGCTCACAGGGGAGCCCTCTCCTGCTCCCTGCTTCTGCTCTCTCATTTGCTGTATGTCACATAAATAAATAAAATCTTTTAAAAAATAAATAAATAAAATATAGCCACAGTCTTTATACAAATATTTAAAAATAATTTCTAAGAAAGTTGAATATAAAGGATGAGCAGGAGAATATCCAACAAATGCCAAAAAAAGATAATGGAAATGTTAATATAGGATAATATGAAATTGGAAGTAAAAAATACTGAAGTTAAAAATGAAAAAAATGCAGTGGAATACTTTATAATGATGAAAGAATAAATTTTGTTATATTTTTAAAGACTAAATTCTTTTGTTTTTAAAAAGAGGAAAATCTTAATGTGAAAAGATACAAAATTAATGAACCTCATTTTATATACCAAGCACAGGTGGAAATACATGAAGTAAAAACTTTTATAAATAAAGAAAACACTATTAATCCAATCATGCTCATAGAATTTATGACACCTTTCTCAGATGTACATAAAGAAAATTAATAATAACTAAGATTTAGGGAGACCTGAATAACCAAAAACACCATATGCTGTAATCAATTCACAAATAATATTTATTGTTTTCAAACACTAATGCAACATCTTAAAAAACGAACCAGGCATTAAGCCACAAAGAAAAAAACAAATAATTATACAAAGAAGGAAACCATATGGTCAATCTTTTGCCCCCAAAGGCATCAAAAATAGATGCTAATCACAAAACCTTTGTCTTTCCCATCTTGCCCCATCATCCCCAGGAAATATGGATCTTTGTTTGAAATATAAATGCTACCATTCTTTGAGTATGTATTAAACAAGAAAAGCAAAACTAAAATTTCAGTTACTTGGAAATGAACAAAATGAGGGTAAAAAACATGTTTTCCAATCAATGCCTTTGTTGGAACATAATAAATATTTAAAACAAATAAAGGATAAATACAACCCAAGAATGAAGAAGTATAATTAAATAATATCCTAAAACTTTCAAGAACTCAATACAGATGGGAGGAGAAATCAATGAAACAGAAACACATGGGAAAATGAAACTTGGATCCTAGAAAAGACCAATCAATAGTCTTTGGCAAATCTGATCACAAGAAAAGGAGAGAGACTGGCATATACAATATTAGGGGTGCAATCTCTATGTGAAAAGATAGAGAAGTAAAATCTAAAAATTAAAAGGCAATAATGCATAAAATTACACTTTCTTTTGGTAACCATGTCCACCACCAAAATTGTTTCAGAAAAAGTAGTAAAGCTATGTAAAGTCATAATCATAGCAAAAAAAGAAGTCGGTCAAAATCTAGAGCCACTCCTAGATTAAGTCTTTAACCTAGAGTTAAAGGATGGGCAACCCTAAAGTTAAGATTCTCCAAACTGTATAAAAAGGAAAGAAGTTCAGAAGTTGCCACTCTGTCCTAATGGGCAAAAAAAGCTGAAACCAACCGAAGAATCGACAAACTTCCTTAGATCCGTGAGACAAGGGATGTCCTGGGGCACACGGCTGCCCCCAGCACGGGCGGCAGATTCCGGGAGTCGGACCCGCCGGGCGGACAGTCGCGCGCGAGCCGGGCCCCCAGGGGGACAGGGAGCGGTAATCGATGCAGCAGTGGAAGTGAGGAGGCTCCGAGTGGCCAAGTCGGAGTTAAAACCCCGTGGGGGCCTGGTCCACAGGGGCCTGGCGGCTCTGTGACTTTCACCCCTCCGGCCCCACCGGGTTCTCACGATGTATCGGGAGCAAGACTGTCCTTGAGCCTCGGCAAGAGGAGACCAAAATGAACCATTTTGAAATAGGCCAGAGAGCTCTGTGCTGCTCACAGACGACCTGCCCTCAGAGAAGCAGAGCCTGACTGACCCCGGGAGGGAAATATGTAACCGCAGTGCGCGCTCGCCCTCCCGTACCTCCCAACGTGGGGAGGGGGCAGGGAGGGACAGAGGGCTGTGAAGGTCACGGTCGGGAAGACAGAGGCTCACGAGGACTCAGACGGAATCGCGGGCTATAGAACGCGTCCCTTCCCCCGACGCCCGACCCCACAACCACCTCGCTCAAGGCGGGTTTTTTTACAGCCGTTGCATGTACGGAGCACATCATATCCAGCCATCGAGAAAAAAATAAGAGACACAGTAAAAGGTAAAAGAACACAGTTTAAATAGAATAAGCATCAGAACCAGACTGAGATACAGCAGAGATGTTGGAATCGTCAGATGAAAAATTTAAAGTAACTGTGAGTACCATGGCGAGGGCCCTAAGGCACAAAGTAGACAGCGTACAAGACCTGATGGGCCAGGTAAGGAGAGGAGAGGAAATCCTAAAAAAGGATGAAAAGAGAATCGCTGTCCTTCAAAATCACTGTCTAGATTTATCATTTCCATTTTCGTATCCGATTCCCCCAACTGAGT
Source organism: Lutra lutra (assembly GCF_902655055.1). Lineage (NCBI taxonomy): Eukaryota > Metazoa > Chordata > Mammalia > Carnivora > Mustelidae > Lutra > Lutra lutra. Next base: position 8,558,458 of record NC_062289.1, on the reverse strand, counting down.
GAGCAGTCCGTCTTTCCATAATGATTTGGGATGCCTTTTCTTTCTGGAATCTGTTTTCTGTCCCATAATGTTCTATTTTCCCATTCTCATGCAGGCACTGCGTATATATATGATATCTATAATCATATAATCATATATACATGATACCTATAATTATAATTACAGTATTTTGGATGATAGGTGGGGTGATTGATCCTCATTGATAGAGTCTGTTGAGACAAGAGATTGGTTAGAAAACAAGCAACTTCCTCTGGGTTTTAGAAATTTAAAAAGAAAACTCAGGGGCACCTGGGTGTTTCAATGGGTTAAAGCCTCTGCCTTCGGCTCAGGTCATGATCTCAAGGTCCTGGGATCAAGTTCCACATCGGGCTCTCTGCTCAGCAGGGAGCCTGTTTCCCACTCTCTCTCTTTGCCTACCTACTTGTGATCTCTCTCTCTCTCTCTCTCTCTGTATGTGTGTGTCAAATAAATAAATAAATACATAAATCTTGAAGAAGAAAAAAAGGAAACTCAATGGGCTTAAGAAAGCTGTTAAAAATAGTACAGCTTCAGGTCATAGAGAAAGAATTACTAATTAAATTTTAAGTGCCTTGAAACTGTAATTTAAAAGACTTATTTAGAAGCCTTGAAATTCCCAGGACAGACAAATTTAAATTTTTATCTTTAGGTGATTGTAGAAGCAAGGGTATCATTCATTCGTCCAAAATATTTTCAGCAATGATTCCAAACAAACCACCAAATAAATACACAGCACTTACTTATACCTGGTTCAGAACTGTTTAATGGCATCATTACCTATAATTCCCTCCTGTTTCTACTAGTGAATTAATTAGCATTCTCACATAGATACTCGTCGAATCTTGATTTGGGGCAGACATAAGCATAAAAAAAAACGGAAGACAAATATTTGCATGTAACACAGCTGCTTTGCCAGCACTAGGATTCTAGCTGTATTAATTTAGCAGTAATAATACAGCCTCCAGAGGCTTTATCAGGATGGTTTGTATATTGAGGTTAATGCCCTTGCAAATGAGTTTATATTTATATATGCTACATTGTGGGAGTCTTTAAACCATTCTTTAAAAAATATTAGGTATAGATAGCTAAGAGGATCTCATAACATCTGAATTTAAATTATATGAGATGTTATACCAATCATTATACTAAATTTGTATATCAGCACAGTAGAATAATGAGTTAAAGGCTGGATAATAGAAGTGTAATGAATAACACACCTAGCCAGAATTTATTTTTATTTGGACAGAATTCTGTTAAAGGCACTGCTTGTCTATTCTTATTCATGACTGATACAGGAAACCTGGACCTAATGTTCAAACAAATTCTACCTCTACTATGCCTTCATGTCCATGTTCAAAACCACAGAGGTAGGATTTACTTAACCTGTAACTCTATCATGATTACAGTGACATGATTTCCAATAAATGAAGCCCAATTTTGTAAAGAGTTCTATGTATAATTTAATTCATACTACATTAAGCTTAAATATAAATAAACATAATTAGGGGCGCCTGGGTGGCTCAGTCGCTTAAGCATCTGCCATTGGCTCAGGTCATGACCCAGGAACCCAGAGACTGAGCCCCAGGTCCCGCTCCCTGCTCAGCGGGCAGTCTGCTTTTCTCTCTCCCTCTGCCTCTCCCCCTGGCTCCTGCTCTCTCTGTCTCTCTCAATAAATGAAATCTTTTTAAAACAAATTTAAAAAGATAAATATAACTAATACTAAAACAGAAGAATTCTGACAAACACATTCAATTAATCATCCCTACAGAGCCCGTGTCACTACTGTTTTTTGTGATCAAGACAATTGTTACTTGATGTTCTAGCTGATCTGTTCCATTTTTCCTGGTCTGCGAACCCCTGATACACTTTGCACAAAAAAGTTTATTCTTACTGCATGTACTTTATTATTATTTTATTGTAATAACACTGTCTTGTTTGGTAACAGACTTATTTAAAGTACACTCATTAATACTGCATCTTCTGTTTCCTGCTGAAGCTCCCCTTCCCTCCAGACGGCTCTGCATCATGTCCCCTATTGGTTTTTTTTAACAGAAATCTGTCTGTGTTCTGTGTGGGGAGAGTTTATGGAATTTGCTTTCTTCACAGGAAGAGTCCTTTCCTCACTGAACTGACATGGAACAGACATCATGTATTTTGTGCAACACGGTTCCATGCTTCTCGCCTCTGTGTGACAATGCCTTCCTTCGCACCTGGTGTCCATAGCCGATTTCGCACCATGAGGACACGGCAACAAAGAAAACAGCAAAACCACTGTCCCCAGCCCACGTCCAGGCTGCTAGTAACCAAACACTCCTCTGGCTGCAGAATTTTTGGAGTCCTATCATCTAGATACTTGGGCAACACATCACAGAGATTCAAGAAAAGTCTTAACTGTGGGCAAATCAAAATTTTCAATTATAGAATTAGACTGTGTGCTCTAAATGCATGTTTGACATTATGAATGTGAGTACTGGACCTATGGATTCAAAGAAGGGGAACTACATTCCTCCTCTGAATCACAAATATTTTTAAGAACTATCCCCCAAAAAGACTAATATAAAATTCATGTTTCTATCAGTCTTTATAAGGGATTGCACTCTCGTGTCAACCAAATATTCCATGGATTCATTCTTCCTATTAATTGTTCACATACATTTGACTTTTCTGCTATTTTTTTTCTCTTTGTACTTACGTGGACCACTAGGGAGGAGAACTTTATTCAAGTTTTTCTTTGGCATTTGCCTGAGGATTCTCAGAAAGAGTTGTTCATATTGTTTTCATAAGAAGATTCAGTAACAATGGAGATTCCCAAGATCTAGAATAAAAGCCATGAAGTTCAGACCATGCAGAAAAGATGATCTGCCCAAAAAGCAGTTTTCTTTATAAATATTCTGAATTTTTTCTTGCTGTATTTCTCTATGAAAATATTTCCATTGGTTGACCCATGCAACTTGAACTCTTCCTTCATTATTTATGCTGTAATGTTACATTTGAAAATGTTGGCTGACACTTTAAAATTAATTTAAGAAGCACACCTGTCATTTTATTTTTAATCCTTTCTCCAGAAGCTCCATGTGTGGCTAAATCTGATGGTGCTAAGGCTGGGTGTGTGAAAAAGGTTAAAAAGAGTCCAAAGTAAAATGCTGTTCTTAAAATAAGATTATCTTATTTCCATATACCATTCCTTCTTCACAAGAAGCTGCAAAGATTTTACTTTGATTTTAATAGGCAAGAAGATTTCATTGAAATAGCTCAAAAAACTTAAGAGCAATTGTTCTATGACCATTTCATGTATTTTATTGATTTTGTACAAACAGCGATCAATTTGAGTGACTCCTATATTCAATACTATGTTAGAGCAGATACAATGTTTATTTTGTACCTTTAACTTCATATTAATATCTGCTGATAAGAGAGTAGATGATTTCCACTAAGAGATAACATAGCTATATGAAAGTGAGGATTAAAGCTGAAATTTTCTTTTGCAAACATGTTGGTAAAAAAGGAAATATCCAACATATAATAGAAAGGAAAAAATCAAGATGATTCAGAATCTCAAATGCAGACAGTCAGGCAGGTTATAAGCACTGTCTAGAAAGTTTAGAACCAAATTGCCTTTCCTGGATATAAGTTGAGAGAGAAAACTTGGTTTTATATCAAACTATAGTATTTTTGTGAATTAGAAAATATATGTATATTTTCTCTTATTTTTAGATAGAAACAGTAATGGAGTATTTAGTTACAGTTCTCAAATGCTACCAAAGTGAACCCCTTAAGATATGTTTTCTTTTGTTTCCTGGGGCTTTGGTGCCTAGAAGATATGAACAGGAAGATAAGAAACTTGACAAGGGGAAAATCATTTACCAAAAAATATTCATGATAAATATTTCCAAAGGGATGGGAAAGGGAATCTTTAAAAAAAACTTCTAACACAATCAAAGCAATCTACAGATACAACTGGACACATATACTTATCAACAAACAGGTTAAGTGATGGCTATGAGGTCCCATGATACAAGAGATGGGACATTCTAGGAGCTGGACACCGGAACGAGCTAACAGGAAAGCTAGTGTAAGTGGCCTTGGATGAGGAAACAACCAAATGTGCAAAAAGAGGAGTGGTCTATGCAGCCACGTGAGATGAGCCCTGAGGGGTGAGAATGTGGGGTATTGAAGCAAATGGTACAACTGACCTCAAACAGTGGGCTTTAAAGAGGAATAATAGAATATAAGGCAGAAGTTAAGAAATTGAGCATTCAAGACAAAACATGGGATGTTGAATTAACTACCAGGTTAAAAAGTTTGCACTTGATTCAAACACACACACACACACACACTTGAGAATACTTGAAGAGATTTTCAAGTAAGAACACGCAAGCCACAGCAGAGTATTAAGTGGAGAAAAGACCAGAATAAAAGAGGCCTGTTCAGGAAAAGATATGTAGAATGAGGTTTGTTTGTTTTTCTTTTCAGCGTAACAGTATTCATTGTTTCTGCACCACACCCAGTGCTCCATGCAATCCGTGCCCTCTCCAATACCCACCACCTGGTTCCCCCAACCTCCCACCCCCAGCCCCTTCAAAACCCTCAGATTGTTTTTCAGAGTCCACAGTCTGTCATGGTTCACCTCCCCTTCCAACTTCCCTCAACTCCCTTCTCCTCTCCATCTCCCCTTGTCCTCCATGCTATTTGTTATGCTCCACAAATAAGTGAAACCATATGATAATGACTCTCTCTGCTTGACTTATTTCACTCAGCATAATCTCTTCTAGTCCTGTCCATGTTGCTACAAAAGTTGGGGATTCATCCTTTCTGATGGAGGCATCATACTCCATAGTGTATACGGATCACATCTTCCTTATCCATTCATCCTTTGAAGGGCATCTTGGTTCTTTCCATAGTTTGGAACCATGGCCATTGCTGCTATGAACATTGGGGGTACAGACGGCCCTTCTTTTCACTACATCTGTATCTTTGGGGTAAATACCCAGTAGTGCAATTGCAGGGTCATAGGGAAGTTCTATTTTTAATTTCTTGAGGAATCTCCACACTGTTTTCCAAAGTGGCTGCACCAACTTGCATTCCCACCAACAGTGTAAGAGGGTTCCCCTTTCTCCACATCCTCTCCAACACACGTTGTTTCCCGTCTTGCTAATTTTCGCTATTCTAACTGGTGTAAGGTGGTATCAATGTGGTTTTAATTTGAATCTCCCTGATGGCTAGTGATGATGAACATTTTTCATGTGTCTGATAGCCATTTGTAAGTCTTCATTGGAGAAGTGTCTGTTCATATCTTCTCCCCATTTTTTTAATATGATTTGTATGGAATCAGAAGAGACCCCAGATCGCTAAGGAAATGTTGAAAAACAAAAATAAAACTGGGGGCATCACGTTACCTGATTTCAAGCTTTACTACAAAGCTGTGATCACTAAGACAGCATGGTACTGGCACAAAAACAGACACATAGACCAGTGGAACAGAGTAGAGAGCCCAGATATAGACCCTCAACTCTATGGGTAAATAATCTTTGACAAAACAGGAAACAATATACAGTGGAAAAGAGTCTCTTCAATAAATGGTGCTGGGAAAACTAGGCAGCTATATGTAGAAGAATGAAACTCGACCATTCTCTTACACTGTACACAAAGACAAACTCAAAATGGATAAAAGACCTCAACATGAGACAGGAATCCATCAGAATCCTAGAGGAGAACATAGGCAGTAACCTCTTCGATATCAGCCGCAGCAACTTCTTTCAAGATATGTCTCCAAAGGCAAAGGAAACAAAAGTGAAAATGAACTTTTGGGACTTCATCAAGATCAAAAGCTTCTGCACAGCAAAGGAAACAGTCAACAAAACAAAGAGGCAACCCACGGAATGGGAAAAGATATTTGCAAATGACAGTACAGACAAAAGGTTGATATCCAGGATCTATAAAGAACTCCTCAAACTCAACACACACAAAACAGACAATCATATTAAAAAATGGGTAGAATGAGTTTTGAAAGATAAGTTGTTACTGAGTTTCCAAATATTTTCCCTTTGAAAGTGTGGCTACAGGGACACCTGGGTGGCTCAGTCGGTTAAGCCTCTGCCTTCAGCTCAGGTCATGATCCCAGGCTCCTGGGATCGAGTCCCACATCAGGCTCCCTGCTCAGCGGGGAGCCTGCTTCTCCTTCTCCCTCTGCCTGCCAATCCTCCTGCTTCTGTGTGTGCTCTCTGTGTCAGATAAGTAAATAAAATTAAAAAAAAAAAAGTGTGGCTACAGATTTCATATTCCAGGAAACAGAAAAGATAAAGGAAGCACAGTATCAACCACAGTCTGAGAATGTAGAATATTGTAAAAATTGGTCACTTATTTATAAATAGCAAACTTTAAACTTGCCCTTTTTTCACACAAAAAAGTAATAAGCAAAAGAAGTTTGTGCAGCCTAAATGGATTCAGACTTTCTATAATCATCTCACATGAAGGAAGTCGTTGGGAAACTGGAAACATTCTCAGTAATGTAAAGACTAAAAGTATGCTTACATATACTGTAACAGATTACGTGTGTTTCTTCGATTTAAGAGAATGTGTGCAATCTAAATATTTTACTTTCAATTTTATTCTAATTAATTAATTAACTTTTACCTCTTTTGAGGGGAAAAAGTTTTGACAGATATTAGCATTCTCATGTTTCTGAAAGCTTAGTCATTTGTGCAGTTTGAAAATGGAAATCAATAAAAAATGATAGGTTCCACCAGCACCACTTTTTTAATTAACTCTGAAGTTATATCATGTTTATTTTAATCTATCTTCCAAAATTAAAGTTACTTTTTTGGTAAGTGCTAATTTCAGATATATGTTTAATTATTCTTATTCAAAAAGCTCAAATCAAATACAACCGATTAACTTATTAGAAGAATTACAGAAGTAAAATAGGAGGGGGAACTTTCTTTTTAAAGATTTTATTTATTTATTTGACAGACAGAGATCACAGGTAGGCAGAGAGGCAGGCAGAGAGAGAGAGGGGGGAGGAAGCAGGCTCCCCACCGAGCAGAGAGCCTGACCCAGGGCTCGATCCCAGGACCCTGAGATCATGACCTGAGCCAAAGGCAGAGGCTTAACCCACTGAGCCACCCAGGCACCCCAGGAGGGGGAACTTTTGTCATATGTGACACATATACAGAGGTGACTGAATGATTTGGCTAGGGTCAGATAAATAATTATTTTAATAATTATTTTTACCTCATGGAAAATAGCTTCAAAAATCTGAAACAACTGGGAACATGTACGTATACTACCTGGACTGAAATCAGCTGACATGGGCAAAAGCGCATATGCCCTGGTGCACACACAGTATTTAAAACTTTACAAAGCCAGCTGGCTTTACTTCATAATTTAATTACATATAAAAATGTTGAGCTAAATATTGCAATGCTTGCCAAAAATTGCTTTAAATATCTTCAACCTCCTTAGCTCCATGTTATTGAATTTACATGTTTCATAACTCCTACCCTTATACTTACTTCTTTGTTTTTCCATGTCAGTCTTTTAATAAAATATTACTTCACCAAATATATTTTATTCTGCCTAATAAATTGGTGTGGATATTATTTGGATGATAAAGCAAAATGATTTTTGAGGGTAGACTATAAATATATATATGTATGTGTGTGTGAGTGTGTATGTGTGTGTGCGTGTGTGTGTGTATATATATGTATATATTTATTTATATATTCATATATGAATGTATATACATTGACCCTCACACACACAGTTAGGATGCCAACTCCCTACACAGTCAAAATCCATGTATAACTTTAGACAATCCCAAAACTTAACTACTCTTAGTCTGTTGACCAGAAGCCTTACCAATATTCTAAACAGTCAATTAGCACATATTTTTTTATGTTATATGGATTATATACTGTATTCTTACAAAGGAAGTGTTAAGACAATCCTAATGAAGAGAAAATACATTTATAGTGCTATACTGTATTTATTAAATAAATCCACTTATAAGTAAACTCATGTATTTCAGACCCATGTTGTTCAAGGATCAACTGTATGCATATATATGTGAAGCCAGAAAAGAGAGGAAGTTCCTATCCCAACACAAGCCATTACAACTTAAAGATACAATATTCTTTCAACAACAAAAACTCTTATTTGGTAATAAGGGAGATATATATTAATGGCATGAGACCACAGAACCATTATCCTTTTGGTGCATATTCTCTTCTCAGTACTTACAAAGTGTGGCTGAATTTTGGATGAAGGGAGATGCTCATGTTTGACAGATAACTCTGTTGTCTAATCTTTTCTTTTTAGTTATCTTCTTCTCAGTAGGAGATGATGCCACACTTTTAAAAATTTTTACAAATCAATATTTTCTGTGGACATGCTCAGATTCTATGAGTTGCTTTAAAAATAACCTTTAAGAGCATCTGGGTGGCTCAGTGGGTTAAGTGACCAACTCTTGATTTAGGCTCAGGTCATGATCTCAATGTCATGAGACTGAACCCAATGTCAGGCTCTGCACTCAGCATAGAATCTGCTTGTGATTCTCTCTCCCCCTCCCTCTGCCCCTTCCCTGGCTTGTGCTCTCCTTCTCTAAAATAAGTAAATAAATAAATAAATAAAACCTTTAAAAAAAAAAAGTAGAAATACATAAAAATAAATAAAAATAACTTTGGCCATGGAAGACAAATATATTATTAATTTCAAAATGAATGATTTTGTTTTATTCTCTTAAATATTTGGAAACATTTTCATTTTTTCACAAATTAGATGTTAAAAGAACTCTGGATCCTTAATATCTTCACACCATGGGAGGAAAAATGCTTTCATACACTAAAGTCGTGCATAATTCAATTACGCTAGAGAAAATGATCATGAACAGCATTTACAAAATAAATAGAACATCTTTTAATGAGCACATGAAAATGTTTACTTTATAAAAAACAAAATTATGAGTTTATATTTTCATGATTTTAGGACTGCTTACTTTAAATGAATCAATTATGGAGACCTGAGTAGGGAACTCCCTTTGGAAGTATTGTCTATATATTTTTTAATCTAAAATTGCATGTTTTAATTAATGAGGGAGATATTCCAATTTCTGAATTTAGGGAATAATCCCCACTCTGCCTTTCTAGAACACTTTCCTAAAGTCCTCACTCTACTTTCACTGCCTGGATACCTGAAACCTGAGCATTGCTCAGTTACTAAAAATACTATTTTATGGTCAGCCAATTCAAATAGGTTCATGGATTAAAAACTGGTTCTTATACCATCTCTTTATTATTCAACTTGCCCAGCCTTCAGTTATGGCCCAGACAAGGCTACTAATGGTTTAATCATTTTTATATTTCTGTGCTGCTCCATCTATACTTTTTTTTCAGACATGGAAGTCTCCCCTTTTTTCCCAAAAGATGGTGCATATTTTAAACCTATTTTGAGGCATTTCTCTTTGATAAAATTATTTTCCATGCTGTTTTCCCTTCAATAATCTCTCTCCTCTTTGAATAAAGCTCTTTTTGTCTCCACTGCTCTTGGGAATTGTTTTTCTCTGTTTATTATTATTGGAAATAGCTGTTATTTACCTGACTATCTACTGCTATCTTCTGCCACTCTTGCTATAATGCTTACAAGCTAAAATGTTGTTATTTAATTGCTGAACCTAAATTTCAGTGAATAGTTTTATGGTTCCAATAATAATTATATATATATTTTCCTACCCAGATCTCAGAGTCTTTATATATAGAGAGAGTTGGTTACCTTTTCCATGTTACCTGAAAATGCAATGTTCCTGAGATTGTCCTTGGAAAACTGGGCACCCATGTGACTGTTCAAGGAAACTTTGGTCTTATTCTCCATAACCAATTTCAAAAAGAGAGGATTAATTTTATAAAATGATTATCTGTTAATTTGAGATATATTACTAACACATAATATACAAAAATGTCTGTATCTGTAGATATATAAACATATACATCTATATATAATACATGTATATCTGTATCCACAGATCCCTATATACAGGAAGAGAAAGAGAGAGAAAGTGTGTATTTGTGTGATTAAACACTTTGGGTGGGAAACGGACTTGGATAGGAAAACCAATTTGGTGAGATTTCAAACCGGTAGGAAAATATTTCATTCTTTTCTGAATCTTAATTTAAGCAGCATTGCTCCTTGAAATATCTTAAAAAAAAAAAAAACAAGTAAACTTAACTAGAATGAAACATGTAATACCATATTAAACTCTAAAGCACTGTAAGATATTGGTTACTATTATTTTTCTGTACTTATCTTTTATCTAAGGTTTAAGTTGAATACAAAGATGGTATCACTACTACCCAAGGTAGGAACAATGTGTTCTGTAACTAAAGAGGGACTCAAAATATTCATAATATCTATTACCCTCTTATAAATCACTTTATCCTCACATGATTTAGTTATGACTAAGAGGTTTAGGGAGGTATTTTTAGGATCAGAGAAAATGAGTGATAGTTTCAATTCTAATGCTGTACTTAAGTTTAATAAGCCACCTAAATCTCTATCTCTTCATCTAGAAATTGTAAGTAAAACCAGTTGGCATGGTAGTGAGACCGAAGATAAGGTATAAAAACACCTGGCAGAGTTGTGTTTTATAAGAGACATTAAACAAGTGGGAACTATTAATAGTGTTCACATTATCTTTTGAGAATAAATATATTAATTTACATCTCTGTGTTTTATCATGCCAAATATTATACACCATATAATTTTTCCTCTTATCCAATATCCATGACTAAACCTAATTCATCAACATGTCCATTTGATCTCTGGAAGTCTTTAACATTGTGGTATTTCAAACTTTATATTCTGCAAATCACATCCTTCTAAATTAAGTGTGCTTTATGCTGATTTAGCATATTGAAATTTTATGTAGAAGTGATAAGCCAAAATAGTCTGTTCAAGAATTATAGGATAATGACTGATTTTATGATTTCATTCAGCTTCCAAATGCCTATATGTGTTACATGTCAGGCACTCTGGTAGGCAACAGGGACTTAGGCATGAAAATCACTGAACTCTTGCCTTTGGGCATATCTCAGTCTTTGGGAGAAGAAAGGGAAAAGAAAAGAGTGCAATTTATGAATATCATTTTAAAAGTCTGGACAACATATCATGAGGACCCAAAGAAGGGAGGAGGCACATAGGGTTGGGTATGGCTCGGCTGGAGGACCCGGTAAAGGAATGACGCTTAGGGAATCATGTATTGTCCATAGAATAAGCAGCAGAAACATCCCAGGGTAGTTATAAACCAGCACTAGTAGGATGTGAGGCCTCTCCACCAGATGGGGCAGCAAAGAAATTTAAATGACAATGCAAAAGACAATCTAAAAATAAGACTGCAATCTGAAAACAGATAACTTTCTCGCCTAACATCTCATCCAGGGTAATTGGGACTTCGGATGAGAAAGAGTTTAAATTAATTTATTGCAATGACATAAAATACGGTCTTTGCTTTTACTTCTCCAACCTGATGTAAGAAAAAATTATAAATCCACGTTAACTCCTTTTACAATGAATGTGACATCTGTACTCGTCCGAGAGGTTTTGGCCCTTGATAAGTAGTCAAAACATCTCTTTCTGAGAAATAAGTTGTTAGAGTTTATGCATGTATGTAAATGTATATTACATGTATGCATAAAGTATTTAAAGCCATTTGAAAGGCAAGTTGCCTATAGACAAATTTCTCTTCACAGAGGGAAGGGCGCCCTCCCTTGCACAACTTATTCAACTTCCTTGTTCAAACCATGTGTGCATACCATGTGCTCCCCTTTTCCTGTCCTGTTAACATAGCCAATCCCTTTACTATTTTGTGTCTATTCATCAGATATTTATGATTATTGAATACGTATTAATTAAGATGTAAAACATTCAGTGAGAGGTTGGAGGAGGGAAAGATGAGTGACTCGGCATGGAGGGCTGAAAAAGCAGTTGCTTAAAAATTAGAAACTTATAGGTAAAGGAGGTCAAATAAGGTTGAAGGGAGGACACTATCACTTGGAGTGAAGTAGTATTTTCTGCCTGATCTTTTTACTTTTATTGCTAAGATTTTTATCTATATAAATGAAAAACATGAAGATGCAATCACTTTAAATTTAATTTTTTCCCTCCTCTCAAAATTCTGCAAGATGTGTTTCAGTAAGGGAGTGGACTATTAGTTGCTACATCTTACATGTTACAGGTTTGCAAGGCAGTCCTAGATTTGGTTCCATCTTATCAGGGATGTGGAAATCAGACAGGTATACAGGGTTCTCCTTTTTGGATTAGCAGCTGCCATCATCAAAGTAATAGATCCCCTTCCAATAGGGGCAACCAAAAACCTTCCTCAGTTAGCAGATGGCAAAGCTCATCTACTATGCTGACAGTAGGCAGATAAATGGAAGCCTGACTTGGCAAATCAATGCACTGCTGAAAATCAGAATCAGAAGAAGTGGGCAGAGGACGTGAACAGATATTTTTCCAAAGAAGACATACAGATAGCCAAAAGGCACATGAAAAGATGTTCAACATCACCAACTATCGGGGACATGCAAATGAAACCATAAGAGATATCACCTCACACGTGTCAGAATGGCTAGCATCAAAAAAGACAAGAAATCAGTGTTGACAAGGATGTGGAGAAAAGGGAACATTCACATACTGTTGATGGGAATGTAAATTGGTGCAGCCACTGTGGAAATAGTATGGAGTTTCCTCACAAAATTAAAAATACAACTATCATATAATTTAGCAATTACACTTCTAAATTTTCATCCAAAGAAAACAAAAACACTATCTCAATGCAATGGTGGTTCAACATTTGCAAAGCAATCAATGTGATAGAGCAAATCAATAAGAGAAGAAAGAAAAACCACATGGTCCTCTCAATTGATGCAGAAAAAGCATTTGATACAGCATCCATTCCTGATTAAAATGATTCAGAGTATAAGGATAGAGGGAACATTCCTCAACTTCATACAATCTATCTAGGAAAAACCCACAGCGAATATCATCCTCAGTGGGGAAAAGCTGACAGCCTTCCCTTTGAGATCAGGAACACGACAAGGATGCCCACTCTCTCCACTGTTGTTCAACATAGTACTAGAAGTCCTAGCAACAGCAATCAGACAATGAAAAGAAATAAAAGGTATTTAAATTGGCAAAGAAGAAGTCAATCTCTCTCTCTCTTCGCAGATGACATGATACTTTATATGGAAAACCCAAAAGACTCCAGCCCCAAACTACTAGAACTCATACAGCAATTCAGTAACGTGGCAGGATACCAAATCAATGCACAGAAATCCGTTGCTTTCTTATAAACTAACAATGAAAATACAGAAAGGGAAATTAGAGAATCGATTCCAGTTATTATAGCACCAAGAACCATAAGACGTCTGGGAATAAACCTAACCAAAGAGGTAAAGGATCTATACTCGAGGAACTACAGAACACTCATGAAAGAAATTGAAGAAGGCACAAAAAGATGGAAGACCACTCCATGCTCATGGATAGGAAGAATAAACATTGTTAAAATGTCTATACTGCCTAGAGCAATCTATACTTTCAGTGCCATCCTGATCAAAATTCCATGGGCATTTTTCAAAGAGCTGGAACAAACAATCCTAAAATTTATATGGAACAAGAAGAGATGCTGAATTGCTAAGGAAATTTTGGAAAAGAAAAACAAAACTGGGGGCATCACGTTGCCTGATTTCAAACTATATTACAAAGCTATGATCACCAAGACAGCATGGTACTGGCACAAAAACAGACACATAGACCAGTGGAGCAGAGTAGAGAGCCCAGATATGGACCCTCAACTTTATGGTCAAGTAATCTTTGACAAAGCAGGACAAAATATACAGTAGAAAAAAGACAGTTTCTTCAATAAATGGTGCTGGGAAAATTGGACAGATATGTGTAGAAGAATGAAACTCGACCATTCTCTGACACCATACACAAAGATAAACTGGAAATAGATAAAAGACCTCAACATGAGGCAGGAATCCATCAGAATCCTAGAGGAGAACATAGGCAGTAACCTCTTCGACATCAGCCACAGCAACTTCTTTCAAGATATGTCTCCAAAGGCAAAGGAAACAAAAGTGAAAATGAACTTTTGGGACTTCATCAAGATCAAAAGCTTCTGCACAGCAAAGGAAACAGTCAACAAAACAAAGAGGCAACCCATGGAATGGGAGAAGATATTCGCAAATGGCAGTACAGACAAAAACACTATCTCAAAAAGGCACAGGGCTATTTACAATAGCCAAGGTATGGAAGCAACTTCAGTGTCCATTGATAGATGGATAGAAAAAGAAAATGTCACACACACACACACACACACAGGAATATTACTCAGCCATAAAAAAAGAACAAAATCTTGTCATTTGTAACAACATAGGTGGACCTAAAGGATATCATGCTAAGAGAAATAAATCAAATACAAGTACTATATGATTATCCTTGTGTGTGGAATCTAAAAAAAAAAAAAAAACCAACAAAACACAAACTCATAAAACAAACTGGTGGTGGCCAGAAAGGAAGGGAGTGGGGGGATGAGTGAATTAGTGGAGGGGATTAAGAGGTTTGATCTTCCAGCTATAAAATAAATAAAACACAGGGATGTAATGGACAGCATAAGGAATATGGTCCATAATATTGTAACAATTTTATATGGCGACAGGTGGTAACTAGACTTCTTGTGGTGACCACCTCAGAATGTGTGTGAAAATCAAATCACTATGTTGTACAACTAAAACTAACACAATTATATTCCTTCTCACCATTGATACCTCTAAAGGTGTTACCACTGTTCAATTATTTTCATAATCCCCTCTTCTTTTGAAATACACAAATTCCCTAAAAGCATCAGATATCTAATAACCTTGAGAGAGCATTCTCCATTCAGTCAAATGCATACTTCATGAGAGCAGGGTGTGCCCTTTTCCTAGCTCCTGGCAAGGTCTTAGAGGCATAGCTATTTTCCTCCTCTTTGTCCTCCTTCCTAAAATGAAATAAAGTATTAATATCCAGCTATGTCGACAGTGTTTCAGTGAATTCTGATAATCATGCTAAACCCAAGACTATAAATTCCAAATTCCACATCCGTGTATTTATCTATAAAGTGCCCGTGTCAGATGCTTGTATTTCTCTTACCTTTTAATTTTTTTAGGCAGGAAAGGATTAATGAACCTGGCACTTCTCCCTCACACAGGGGTGAAATGGACTTTATAAAACCTGAGTGGGAGCCTCTCTGATTTATGAGAGACAGGAGAACTGTCTCCATTAGAGGCATCAGGCTTCTGAGTGTTCTGTCCAAAACCATTTAACCTCACGGTTATCCCTGACATGCAGACCTGGGAAGAGCAGCAGGGTCCACAAGCAGACATGACTCTGAGCTAATGGAGACGGGAACTACAGGGCTTCTCTGCTGGCCTCGTTGTGAAGAGGAATGTACAGCCACCACCAACATGGTATAAGGGAAGGAAGTCAAAAGGTTCTCTCAACCAAAACTAACTATCAAAACCCTGCTTAGTTTTTACAAATTCCAACATCACTGGCTCTTTTGGTGCCCTTATGGACTCCTGAGCTAGCTTAAGACATTATTTAAATTTAAAAGGATAATGAATTTTCTCTCAAATTAGCAGAGTTTGGTTTCTCCAAGTATTTATGGCTACAATCTGCAGAAGATCCTTGGAGAAATCAGACAAATGACAAGATAGTCCAGGTAAAGAAGAAAGTAGGAAGTTTCCAAGAATACTGAACCTCATCAGACAAGGTAAATGTTATAATTACTAACCAGTGGAAAGTTAAAGTGAGAAAGGGAGATTGAAGTATTGGTGAGACATGGATGAATTTTATGCAAAGGGCTGGGTGTCAGTCATCGAGTGATAGCTCAGGGTTTTACCCCTTTTTCAAAAAGTGGAGTATGAATACCACTGTGTCTACCATATTCTCTACTTTTTGGAAGAAGGAAGATGATTTCCTGTCCACTTAAATGAGGAAAATTTGAATCCTTTCTGCAATCCCCTTCCTGAACCTACCCACATTATTTTATGAGTATCGCCTGTATATGGCAATGGGAAACTATATACCACTGCCCCCGGACTCCCCTAAAACAGCAGACATGGGGTGGGCAGAGGGAAGCAGAGGGAATTCTGAGCGACAACAGGGAGTTGAACCATGAGATCACCTTGGAAGAGCATCAAGGCCAGCACCTCTTAAACACACAGAACTTCATCATTTTTTCCAGCCCATAGCATCAGAGGGGAAATTACCTTCTAGAAGAATTACATCCTGCTCTTTATTCTGTATGCACTGATTGTTTATTTAGTGTTAAATCGTGTAAGATAGTGCAATAATACATTGACTTTAGTGCAAGCTGAAAAGAATTACTTGTTAAACCAAAGGAATGATTTCTAGGGGAAAATAATTGTGGTTTCCTTAAATTAGATTTCCTATTTGCTGAGCAGAACTTTAATTCTGTATTGTTTAGGCAACAGTCAGCATTCTTTCATCAAGATTTTTAAGCACTGTTTAAAGATAACCAGATACTTGTCTCACAGCAGTGGCATTTTGAGAAGCTAAGGTTTGAGCACACAGATTTTTAAGCTAGATATAAGCGGAAGGCAGTTTTCAGGGAAAAATGTGAGCATTCATAGTTCTTTTGATTCCAATGGGCATTGGTCATGTGTGGAATTGTTAGGGTGTATTGACTTCTTCGTGAGTGAAGTCAATGTTGCGCTCAAGCAACATGTGGCTATTCATGGCAAGTGTTACCCTTGTATAAGAATGATAATGATGAGGATGATGGTGAGGCTGTATTTTAAATTTTAACTAACATTCATTCAGACAGGTCTTGTACTGTAACAGGTCTTGTACTAAGGGATAGAAAGATAAAAATAGGGGCGCCTGGGTGGCTCAGTGGGTTAAGCCGCTGCCTTCGGCTCAGGTCATGATCTCAGGGTCCTGGGATCGAGTCCCGCATCGGGCTCTCTGCTCGGCAGGGAGCCTGCTTCCCTCTCTCTCTCTCTCTGCCTGCCTCTCTGTCTACTTGTGATCTCTCTCTGTCAAATAAATAAATAAAATCTTAAAAAAAAATTATAAAAAATAAAAATAAAAAAATAAACGGGCCCCTGCCCTTGACGAATCTTAAATTCCAGAAGGAATTGTGGATGTGAAAATATATCATTTTGAACCAATAATGTACATGAGTTATCTGCAAGATAATAGAATTGCTGAGAAAGTGAAAAAGCTAATTCTCTCTAAGAAGGATACCAGGAAAGGCCTGCAGTGTCTGTTTTCTAGTCCTTTTATAGAGACACTTCTTAGACATAGTGGAAATATTGACAGAGACAAAGTGTTAAAATTTATTCAGCTAAAGGGCCAATTACTAAATTAGAAAAATAACTGGAATGGAAACTGTAGGAACAAGGTGACAACATCATTGCATTAGTTCTCTTTATAACACAGTAGGAGAGATGGATATAGTACCAGATGCACCATGAAATGTAAAGAAAGCAGCTTTAACATGATTGGAGAGAAACAAATTTCACGTCATGTCCTCAGTTAAGTCTTGTTGGATGGGATGGCCACAGTGAAGGCCAGCGCACCTCTGCGGGGGAAGTGGCCTGGAGGTGGGGGAGAGCAGAGCGTGTTGGGTACAATTAGCAGTTTAGGAACACAAAGGTGTCTGGTGAAGAGCGTCAGGAGATGAGGTTGGAAATGCAGGAGGGTCCTGATTGAGAAGTCATGAAATACCTTTACACGGTGCTTGGGGAACTTGCACTCCACCTAATAGGCAGTGGGGAGCCGTGGACAAGATTTAAGCAGGCTCTAACAAATAACCCATCTATCATCAGTCAAACAGAAGTATCTGACCCATCGGTCTGACTCTCCAGCCTGTTTTAATCATGATGGTGGTGCCAAGAATTAAGGTGAAAATACAGAGCAACCTCACAGATGGAGATGCCTCCTAGGGAGGGGAGTACAGGGTTTGCAGCACTGTAGGACCAAGACACGGTCACGTGCAGCAGAAAACAGACTATGAGAATTCAAGTTCTCTCTGATTTCAAGTCCAGAAGCACTGAAATTCTTGATCTTGATGTTATCTGGCTGTGCCTTGTTCATATTGGCTCCTCTGCATTTCTCATCCCCTAGAGCTTTTCCTAGTACACTTCTTCAGGGCAGAAACTCTACTTTGGGTTATTTGTGATGCTCCAAGGTGAGCCTGTTTTCAGCATCTGGTAGAGTTCAAGTAAACTCTTCTTGAAAGAAAAGATGAGACCAAGTTACCTATGTTGTAAAGGTGATTTCCATGATTTATGAGACTAGACTAAGATCCCTACTGTATTATTCTAAATTACTAAAAGGCAGACTTAATTTCATGTAAGAAAACTATATACTGATATTAAGGATATGTATTTTATTACATATATTATAAAATGTACATAATTAAATATTTCATGTATCTAATTAATATATGCATGCACATATATGTATCTATATGGATATAGATATATTCATGTTAATGAAGTGGAATTTTTGGGGTATATTTAAATGCTTAGTGAGCACATCACAGAGGAAGAGATTATTTTATCACTTTAATGGGTACAAAATACCTAGATTATAATGCCTCTAAGGTACTCTCCCATCTCAAAAATATTCTGTAATTCTATGCTAGTTTGAATAATGAGTTGAGAGCAGATCCCTTAAGAGGTACATTTCTAAGAATACCTTTCTGTACCTGGGTAACAGTTCCACAGAGACATGGCCTTTGTGTCATATCAGTAAAACCATGGAGTCTGGCATGACACAAGGACATGTGGTCAGTCATATTATGTCCTGGCTCTGTGGATGTTGACAGTCAAATATAGAGCAGAAATGGGAGGAGAGAGGACATGTTCAATCTTTATGAAGGCGCAAAGTGTCCAGCCCTGAATATGGTAAACAAAATCAGGACTAATCTATAGTACATCGACAAGCCAAGAGAGAACCAAAAGATTTCTGTAACAACAAGCTTTTCGTGAAAGGGAATTTCCCTAAAATACTTCAGTGGAAGAACTGATCCCTGACAAACTGGCAAGGTTCCCCGTGAAATTCTACCAATGCTTTGCAGCTTTGTGGTTTGAAAAAGCAGCAAACCCAGTGTCTCTGGGTAACA
This sequence comes from Lutra lutra, assembly GCF_902655055.1. Taxonomy (NCBI): domain Eukaryota; kingdom Metazoa; phylum Chordata; class Mammalia; order Carnivora; family Mustelidae; genus Lutra; species Lutra lutra. The sequence continues at coordinate 8,539,254 of NC_062289.1, read as the reverse complement.
GAGACACTGAAGACAGAGACCAAGAACTCATCTTTGAGAAACCCCAGCGATAAAACATGTGGGCACGTGGAAAGGATTTCTACTGGTATGGAAACTATATAGACTTCCTGGCCTTGCCTCCGCATCCGCATCCCATCCTCACCACAGTCCTGGGTGCCAGTAAGATGGCGCCCGAGCCCCATCAGTGGCACGTAAGTCTGTATCATAGAAGCACAGAGACACTACCAACTACACCAATGGCAATGACTTAATCGGTGCTAAACCCTGCCGATTCTGTCCCTCCTCTTGTGTGTTGTCGCACTCACTCTTCTCAGCAACCCTGAGTTAACAGGCACCATCACTCCCATACGATGAGTGAAAGAAAGTGAGCATTCAAGGGGCTAAGTAGCCAGGCTGAGGATGTACAACCACAATTGAGGGAGTTGACTTACAAACAGGAAACCTGACCCCCGAGCTCAAACTCTTAATTGTAACGATCAGGTGCTTCTCTACAATCTGAATGGAGAAAGAAAAATGTAAGTTGCTGTTACAGCAGACACAGCAGGAATTGTGTGGAAAACATTCAACAGCAGGTCATGATGACCTTTTGTCAGTAAAACCGTACCAATCCTGCCAAAGGCCTTGTCTCCCTCCAAAGGCCCCCCAGGACTACAAGGAGCCTGGGGGCGGGCAGTCATGGGCTCTGCTCCAAAAGAAAAAAGCTCTGGTGGTATCTTGGTGAGTTTTATGGCGCACCATGGCAGTGGCTTCTAGAGGCTTCCAGGGCTGGAGAGGGGAGGTAGGTGGGGAACAGGCAAGTGTCCCTACAACATCCTCAGAGAAAACCAATGGCAGGGGTGGCTGAGAAGTTGGGACTTCCCAGGGTCTGACTGACTAAGGCAATGACCAAACGGAACAGAGTGGGTCACAGCAGAGGCAGAGGGGAAGAGCTGGTTGGAGCGGCAAGCGAAGCAGATGGCAGAAAGTGGCTCACGGCTGTATGCTAATCGGTAAATATCTCAACAGCCCTTCCAGCTCTCCTGATGGCCCCAGCACACAGGCTACACCGTAGAGATCTCATACAGATGTCAAGTTCTTTCTCACCACATGGATCCCTCAGCTAGGCTCCTCTGCTAGCATCATGGTTTCCTTTCTCCTCGGTTTCTCTTCACTTTCCTCCCCTGGGACAGGCTGACACCCCCACTCTCTTGGTGCCCTTTGCTTGAGTTCTGCCTTGATACTCGCCCCGCAGTGTGGCTCTGAGCACACAGAGCTAAGGGTGCTTACCTGTCCACGAGCCGCATGAACTGCTGGCTTCCTTCGATGCTGGTTGCTGGGCAAGGACGGCTCTCTCCCTGCTGGACCGCAGCTTTCTCCTGATACACATGCAGCCGGCCTCTTCTTGGCCGCAGATGTAGGGAGATTTAAATTCTGCTTCTTTGCCAGGCCGGGGTAGAAGCAGGTTGGGGGAGGGGTGGCTTCTTATTTACAGTAAATCTAAACACAGATTTCCTTACTACACAACCACGTGGGCCGGCTGGACACTTGTATATCCCAGTGCGAACACCGCGCCCACTCAGGGGTCACCACGTGAGTCACTGCCCTCCTGCTGGGCCTCGCGCCCCCAGAAGGCGTATTTTATGAGACTCAACTACCTTCTCTCCCAGGAGCCCAGAGAGTATCTGGCTGGGCTCCTTCTAAGCTACTCACCATAATTCCACTGTCTGCACCTGCCTTGACCTATTTCTAATCCTCACTGGACTGACAGAATTTAATGTTCTTGCTTTAATAATAAAAATGCTCCTTCCAGCCTGTGATATAAATAGGCAGTGTGTTTGGGTTTTGTCATGTTTCTCTGGCCGGTTTCCTCTCCCCTCCCATCTTGAGTCCTTCTCCTCTCGGGGTGTCTAACTGGGTCTCCCCCTCACTTTCTTCATCTTGCAACTTCTCTCTAGACCCTCTTTTTATTCTCCTTCCTCTCTTATTTTATTACTTTTTTTCTCTGCTTTTAATATTCCTCTTTCAGCATCTGTGCCTACTGACATTTCATTGCAATCCTCCTTTCCAGGAATTTCCAGTACTGATTTATTAGCTCTCTCTTACTTAAGAATATACTTAAAATTCTCTATGGATACTTTAATACAGGTACATCCAGTCTTTTAATCTGGGATTAGGCTACACAACTCATCAGCTTGCTCTCCAGACAATGTGGTTTTATCAGGGATGGTTCAAAAGAGATTTGGCCCCACGGGGGGGCACCAGGCCAGTCTCCAGGAGAAAAAGCAGACTGGAGCTATTTCTTACCTTACCCGCCTCCTGGCGTGGCCCAGAGTCAGCCCACTTCAGAAGGGCATCTGTCCCTTATATCCCATGCCAGCTTCGGGAAGCTTCCGGAACTACTTGCAGGCTGGGGTTCCGTGTCCTTTGATCTTTGGAGGCTAGTTTATTCCCAGTAGCTACTGCCTGATGAGTGTACAGCTCGGAGACACCGGTGTTGGGAACAGCAATTTCTATGGTGTCTTTATTGTCCCTTCGCAAAGCCTCCTACATGGCCATGTCTCAGCACCAGCAGCTAAGCCCAAACGCTTTCCTATCAGTGACTTTATGGTTGAACCCTCCACATGACCAAAAAAAAAAAAAAAAAAAAAAGAAAAAAGAAAAGAAAAGAAAAAGAAAGAAAGAAAAAAAGACCTTTCATGTGAAAAGGCTTTTTTTTCTCAAGTTTTAGAGGTATTTCGGTTTCCTAGAATGCTCACAGAGTCAGCAAGTTATAAAATACTTATTGTGACATCTGGCCTTCAACATGACCAAAAGGAAAAGAAAAGGACAGGCTGCTCTCAAAGAGACAGCTCTTTGGCCAGCAGGACAGAAATCTTATTCCCACTCGAGTTTCGCTGACTATAATAAATGTTCTATGAGTCCACAGCCTCCCAAGTGGTCGCATGACAGATGAGAATCTAGGTAGCAGAAAGGAGAACAAAGCCTCCTTACAGGGGTACTTTACCTTAGGGGTAAAGTACACTTACCCCTGCCCCAATCCATCTTCCTGATGCCCACTCTCAGCCAGGGGTGAGGGTGAGGGGGTGGGGGAGGCCCAAGGGGGTGGAGGGCTGGGAGTCGTGAGGGAGATGAATCAGGACACACAGCGAAGACCGTGGAGCTAAAGGAGGAGCACTTAATTATGATCACCTGCAGCTCTGGAATCCTAGTCCATTTCTCCCTGACCCACTGGGATTCATAACGAAGTGCCACAGTGGTGCCTAGCAAAGTCCTTCTCACCCAGGGAATAGTGTGGGACCCAAGTTAGGTGATTCCTAGGAGGGACACCCAGGAGACTGCTATTCTGATGGTTTGTTTTTCAAAATACGATCGGAATCCCCAGGAGCTACTAAAACAAAAAGTCAGCAAAGTGAACACTTCTCTAGAATACGGGCTCCAGGGTTTGTCTAGATCTCCTTGGACCTCTAGTTAACAACTCCTGCGAATGCGTCAGTCCCTCTGAAGGGTCAGACAACCAAACACCATGGAGGGCATATCGTATGATTTATCAACGTGGTCTGATGTAACCACTTTGAGGCAAGTGAAATAAGTCAATCAGAGAAAGACAATTATCATATGATCTCTCTGATATGAGGAATTTGAGAGGCAGAGTGGGGGCTCATAGGGGGAAGGGAGGGGAAAATGAAACAAGATGGGATGGGGAAGGGAGACAAACTGTAAGAGACTCTTAATCTCAGGAAACAAACTGAGGGCTGCTTGTGGGGGTAGGGGAGGGATAGGGTGGTTGGGTGATGGACATCGGAGAGCATATGTGCTATGGTGAGTGCTGTGAATTGTGTAAGACTGATGATTCACAGACCTGTACCCCGGGAACAAATAATACATTATATGGTAATAAAAAATTAAAATAAAAAAAAAAGAAAACAAGGCAAATTTCAAATCTAATAAATCTAATTCCCATGTAACCCTGTTAGCTAGAACCCCAAAGTTTTATGGAAAGCAATTTAGTCTGACCTCAAAAGAAGATATATAATAGGAAGTAATAAAAATGTAAAATTTTCGTAATTTGTATTCCCCTTTGGTGATTCTCTCTTTATGAACACTGGGACAGTCCAGTTATTGAAAGCTTTTATGAAAATTGAGCAAAAAACGTATGAATCTTAATAAACTAAAGCTAGCCAAAATTTTTTAGAAACTAAATGTAGTATAACCATATTTTTTAAAGTATCAAGTATGATCATAAAAATTCACAACTGCACAGATTTTAGGGAATCCTTATGACATGGAGTAAAACTGAATGACCTGGAAAAGTAAGATCTTAGAGAAATCATAAAAATTAACAGAAGATTTTATGTCAGATTTATAAATTACAATCCAGACAAATGAGTTCTGAGTGGCCATGCATGATTTTTGCCTCTGAGCTATTTTGCTTCTTTGAAAGTATTTATATAGCAAATTTCTTCCCTGCTTTCATATCTAATCCAAACCACTGTGGTCACTTGAAGCTTGGGGATGGTCTTCTAATTGCTTATTTGAAGTGTGCCTTCACTGAACTGTTTCTGTTTTTCTGCCTTTTGTCATATACTCCAAGCTGTGATAAGAAAAGAACTACACTTTCTTGAAGATTATTAGAATGTTCTTGCCATCTAATCACATTGTTAAACACATATCTTTTAATGTTCTTATTAATTTTATCTAATGTTTAACACATGCTATTAAAATATTCAGATGTTATCTTTTGTGTATACTTCTTCTCATCAATGTCAATTGTAACGACTGTGATTAGCATAAGTGATTACTTGAACAAGACGACTCGACATTTTATGATGTGGTTGTGCAAGGGAGTTATTTTACATCATAATTAACACAGGAAAAGACACATAATTTCAAGTACAGGAGCCAGCATTCCTGAAAAGATGTAAGTTCTTGGTAAAGTAATTTGTAATGGAGGGCTAAATGGTCTGTAAGCAATTTTAGAGGAAATCTGTCCCACCCTTCATTATAGAAAGAATAGAATTTTATACTAAAATAAACACAAAGTTATTCTGTTAGTCAGCCGGTTATGCTGCCTAGCTCCATTCTTCCGCTGTACTCTTCATTAATTTCTTTAGAAAGATCCTCTGAGGTAACAAATACGCCTCAGTATGTGCAGACCTTGATCTTGCAAGTTCTCTTAATTCTTTTTGCAATTTTTGTCATGATAACAAAAGTCAACTTCCATTTGGCAAGCATTAATTAAAGAGTCCGTTATATGTTAGACACTGTGAAAGCTGTGGAGGCTACAAATGAGATCACCTTTCCCTGGAGATTCTCTGTCTACTTACAACATGCCAAACAGGTTATTTCAGGATGATGTTAAAAGTGGCATGATAAAATTTGTGTAGGAAAATGTGGGAAGGGTTCAGAATACTTCTCCAAACTTAAAAGATACCAGGGAAGGTTTTTTGAAAAGAGAGGGTGCCTGGTATGAAAAACGTGTTCTTTGGGACTGGAAAACCTTGTGTCACTTGAGAAAATCAACTGAGTTGCTTATTTATAATAAGGAGTAAGGGGGAAATTAATAAACAGATAAGCATACCCTTTAGCAGAGAATGCTTAATGATGTAAATGGTGTACTAGCCAATAAACTAAATTATTTCAGTATGTAGAGTATCTCTGTATGTATCATCTAGTATTAGCAGATTTTTATCATTTTTAAGACTTTTCATTAATGAAAATGCACAATAATAAGCTAGCTACTTAGAGAATAACATAAATCTGAGTCAACATTTAAAAGTGAGTGCAAAATATTTAATAGTGCTTTACAAATATTATCTCATTAATTCTCATATTATTCCTGTGAGGTAGATGTTACTACTATGCTTATTTTACAGCTAAGGTGAAAGGAAGGGAGTCTAAAAATTTAGCAATAATGCTATCTATCTGATGTATGTTAATGATTGGATTTATACCCGGGTAATCTGTGTTCAGACTCTCTCAAGAAACTATGCCGTCCTGCCCCTCATGATGTAGCTTGTATATGAAACTACCTAGTAAAACTGAAAGTCATCAGTTATATTTGATGAAATCATGAGCTTAGATTATTTATCTCCCTCCATTTATTATCTTGTTTCCTTTTATATTTGAACTGCCCAGGGTTTCAGTTTTAAAGCATAGGAGTGAAAGGGGAGTCTAGACAAGGACTCAAGGGAAGAAGTGAGTCAGAAGAAGGAGAGTCAAGAACACGGACCCCAAGAATGCCATAGTTCAGCTCCCTAAATCTGTACTTGGAAATCTGATAGGAACTCTACACCTTTGGAGACTGAAAGCCCTTTCTCCTTCATGATGGTACTGCTTCTTCACCATTTTGATCCCATTACCTTTTCATATACATCATTTTCTCACTACCTAAGTATGCACGTTTTTATGAGTTCAATTGATTACCAACAGTCAACTTCTCACTTTTCCAAATTCTGACTCCCCAGAGAGTATTATACTCTATTATATAGCCAAGCTATCCTTGTACAGAGGTCGGAAGTCATTGGTTATTGTCTTTGACTCAGGAGGGCACCATGTTGGGTGTGTCATGGAGGCACATATGGAAGGGTCCATGTGCAAAAGAACACAGCAGACAAGGGAAGTCACCTTAAAATAAATCCAGTGGATTATACTTTCTCATTTGCATAGTTGTTAGTGTAACCCTATTAAAATTTGCAAGGGTGTTGTATTTATGCAAGGGGTTTAGTGTTTGAAACCATCTACACACCAGGTTAAATTTTATCATTATATATTTTCTAACTATACCACTTTTAAAGGTTCTGCAGATTTGCTAGATCCGCGTAGATGCTAAATGACTGTCTACCATGGTTAGCTCACTGTTTGCAGATTGCTAAATGCTATCATGAAGCAACCAGTGGCAGGTACAACCATTTCTAATAGGATAGCGGGTTCTACTTGCTGGATGTGAGCTCTGAGCTTATTTTGTAAAATTTAATGTCAGTCAGGGAATTGTAGCTGAGTCCAATGCTCTACTTCTTTGTTGTCATACTGACTACCCACAGATGATGGTACATCCTTTGATGGCCCTTTGAGTTCTGATAATGCTGCCTTACTTCTCTTAGTATACAGAGCAGCAAGAGTTTAAGCATAAAATAAATAAGTAGGGTAAAATACTGTGAAATTACAAGAGCTAAAGTTCTTTTCTTTCTTTCATCTCAAGTTCAATTCCCAAAGTGAAAGTGATGTATTATTCCTTTTGAAGAAAGTTGATTGAATAATTAAATCCTAAAGCATGCATATCGTACAACTAATATTCTGCCCTATGAACCAACCAAGCCCAGTGTCTCTGTCCTGTCAAAAATTGCTATCCTAACCAGTGAAAGACCATTTTACTGAAAGATAAATTTTCAGTTTTATCCTGGTCCCCAGTTGCTATTCTGTAAAAAGCAATTTGGGTCACTACTTAGATTCACAAATTTACCTTCTAAGGAGCATTTTTGGCTATGCTTGAACAGCAATAAACACAGAGATTCTTTCCTATAAATTAGATTGCAATATATTTGAAATTTATAGAACTTCATCCTCATTTTTAAAATGGAGTTGAACTAGCTGATATTTAACGTCCCTTCCAGAATTAAAATGCCATGATAATATAACTTTGTAATCTAATTAAACGTCCCCTACTCAAGCAGAGGGGTCAGAACCCAAGGAAAAAATTGAATTTCATAAAGAAGGTTAACTCGTTCTCTGTCAAAGTTTCCTCTCTACTTTCATGGGCCTCATCCTGGTTTCACAGTAATCTTTCTCTAACTGTTTCAAATTACTGCTTCCTTCAGAGCTAGCATTTGTAAAATGAGCTTGAAAACAGAAAAGCCTTCAAGATACCAAATGATGAATTACCAAAGGTGAAATTTCAGGAAATGGTAGGTGGCCCCCCCAAGTGATACAGTGACCATAGCTACTCACCCTTCCTGGGCTAAGCTTGAAGTTCTGGAGAATTAAAAAGGCTCTGGAAACCAGGTTTTCTCTGCTCTAGTTGATAATCAGCTAGTAAAAGAAGTCAAACAATGATTTCATTTATTAGTCTAGATGTCACTGTTTCACATTATGTTTCCTAAAGTTGGTGTAAATAAAGTCTTTACTCCCAAATTATGAGTATTAGGCAAGTCTCCAAGATTTCTATTAGTCAAAACATGATGCTCCAGAATAAACATGAGGGGATTACACTGTATAAATGTCTCAAGTTTTGGTGAACCATTAATAGCATGTTTCAATAGTAAATCTAAAGGATATCTCTATGGCTTTACCGTATCCCGAGTTCTGTGCGCATGGAGGCTTTTGGCCACAATATCAAGAAAATTGATTGAAATTGGTTAAAACTATTCAAAAATATCAATTAAAAATTACCCTGAGAAAGCAGTTTCAGGAGACTCTGAAAGTTCATGTTTACCTAGGTGCTTCCCATTTTTCTTCAAACTCTAGGATCTGACTTTTGTCCTAAAACTTCTTCCCACAGGAAATCAAAACAATTCAGCTATCATTGTCTCTTGGAGTTCATACAAAGGCAGGCAGGAAGGCAAATTTTCCTCAGGGGATTACTTTTATCACAGGGAAAATCTTCACTGGCAGCCAAACAGCAGACTTCTTACTGTATTTTGCCAGCCAGAGTTGAGTCCATGCCCATCTTAAATCATTTACCATCAAAAGGTAATTATGTTACCACAACTCGTTTTCTCAACCATAATTAATGATCTGGAATTGTATATTTCCACCCCAAATACATGAACTAAACTTTTCTATTATTAAAGGTTAAGAAATATCTGTGTATTAATAAAACTTTATAGGTAGAGGATGTGCATCCCCAACCAAGAAGCACTGACCTAGAAGATGTTAGATTTAAACTAGAGAAGAAAAGCTGTGACCAGTTTAACATTTTAAAAATAACCAAATTTATAATTGATGGCACTGTACCATTAACCAGTTTTAAGCAAAACAACACCAGGATTCTGACAAAGAGAGATATATTATTGACAACAAGGGCAATGACAATTCTTTATATCTTTCCATAGAGCCTACAATTTCTGAACTATTTATATTAATAATATTTTACCTATGCCAATTTAACCTAAAGAGTGTTACCATGTCTTTTGACATGTCATTTTTCCATGCCAATCATGAACAGTACCATATCATATAATCCTAATTATGTATAACAATTCTCTTTTTACAAGTTGAAAAAACAAATCCTTCATGATTTTCCGGGGACCCTTCAAGACAGTTTTAGTTGAAAAAGGTATCTCCTGAGGGATTACATTTTGGGACAGAGAAAATACTGAAAGATGTAAAGATACTTGAAGCCTTGTCTAAGATAGGAGCATGGGTTGTTGAATAACAAATTCGATACCTATTGAACCAAAGCAACAAAGATACTTTAGAATTTAATAAAGGGGGAACTTCCAGTTTCCAGTTTTGCATGTAAACAGCTCGGAAACCTCCACTCCATCCTAATAACAAGGAAAACGCTAAACAGACTGAAAATCAACAACTCTTCTAGGATCCACAGGATGGGTAAGGATACCAAGCAAACTGCTTCTTCCAAGATTGGAGAGACCAACAGGCAAGTACAAAATATAACAACTTACCCAAGCTGAGCCTAACAAAATATAAAACTAACCTTAGCTGATCCTAACAAGCTGAAACCACCAGAGGACCCGGCACCGGGGTAGGACACCCAGTACTGTAACTGATGACTTGCTGGAGACTCAGTATGGACAACTCTATTAGTTAAAAACTCCAGGGGGACCCAGTGGTAGGAGACTCCCACAATTTTGTGAGATTTACCTCCAGGAGCTAAACCAGATCCACACAGTAAACGCCTGAGAAAACCCCCTTCTTCTAACTGTAGGGAGAGGGGCAAAGAAACAATTTGAAATACCACAGAGCACTGTTTTTCTTAACAAGGGCAGCCCATAGTGGAAACTAGTTACCCAGAGCCTAGCGTGCTGGGATAGTAGAGCCTAAATGGCCTGGGGGAGTGGAAACGCCCCACTCCAGCTGGCTCTAGCCTTCCAAATTGGAAAAAGGAAATACTCAACTCCAGCTCATTGTACCTCTCCCACTCGAAGAGGAGAAGGAAATAAAAACAAAAAAAAAACAAAACAAAACAAACAAACAAAAAACACTGTGAACTCTGTAGTCCAGAGGCATAGACTCACAGAAAGACTAAGAACTAATCCTAAGAGCATAGAACACCTCCCCACCACACACATCTCACCGCCATATTACTAAAGCCCTAGTGACAGCAGTTCCTTTTATCTAGTACATTGAAGCTGGCTATTGAGAAAAACTTATAAAACAGACCAAAAGGCAAAAACCATAATTGGAAGAGATGGAGGAAGTATCAAAACTACACATGGTGGGGATATTGGAATTATCAGACTGGGGAATTAAAACAACTAAAATTAATATGCTCAGGGCTCTAATGTATAAAGTAAACAGCATGCATGAGTGGGCAGTGTCAGCGAATAGGGACACTAAGAAATGAACCAAAAGAAATGCTAGAGATAAACATGCTGTAACAGAAGGAAGAATGTCTTTGAAGGACTATTAGCTGAGGAAAAAAATCTCTGAGCTCAAGGATATATCAGTAAAATCCTTGAAAACTGAAAATCCAAGGGAATAAAGCCAAAACAAACAAACAAACAAAAGAACAAAACACCAACCCCCAAAAAACAAAACAAAACAAAACAAAAGGATATAATATCCTAGGACTGTGGTACACTACAAAGGTGTAGTATACAAGTAATGGGAATCCAGAAGTAGAAGAAAGAGAGAAACAAAGAAACGTTAGACACAATAAGAACTAAGAATTTCCCCAATTTAATGTCAGACACCAAATCATAGATCCAGCTTAGAGAACATGAAGCAGGGTAAATGAAAAGAAAAACAACAACAACAAAAAAACCTGATAGGCATATCATTTCAAACTACAGAAAATCAAGGATAAAGAAAAGATCCTGATAGATGCCAAAGGGAGAAAAAATCTTTACCTATAAAGATAAGAATTAGATATGATTTCTTTTTAGCAGTTATGCAAGCAAGAAGAGAGTGGAGTGAAATACTTAAAATGTTGAGAGAAAAAAAACTACTCAGTTGGAATTCTGTACCCTGTGAGATTATCCTTCAAAGGTGAAGGAGAAATTAAGACTTTGTCAGGCAAACAAAAACTGTGGAAATATGTTGCTAGCAGACCAGCCTTGCAACAAATGCTAAAAGAAGTTCTTCAGAGAGAAGGAAAATTATATAGAACAGAAACTCAGATCTACATACATAAAGCAAGAACATCAAAGAAGGAATAAGTGAAAGTAAACTTAAAACGTTTAATTTTGGGGGTGCCTGGGTGGCTCAGTGGTTAAGTGTCTGCCTTCGGCTTGGGTCATGGTCCTGGAGTCCTGGGATGGAGCATCAGGCTCCTTGCTCAGCTGGAGGCATGCTTCTCCCTCTCTCACTCCCCCTTCTTGTGTTCCCTCTCTCGCTGCTTCTCTCTCTGTGTCAAATATACAAATAAAATCTTAAAAAAACAAACAAACTTAGTTTTCTTATTAATTGATCTAACAGATAATAGTTTGTTCAAAATAAAATACCAACAATGTATTTGATTATGTATGCTCATGTCTATGTCTATATTTAATGTGTGTTTGTACATATATATGTTTATGAATGTTTTTCTGTAAATAAAATGAATGACATCAATGATATAAGGGATGATAGGGAGGAATTAGAATTATTTTGTTATTAAAAGGTACTTACAGTTTCCATGAAGCAGTATAGTGTTATTTGAAAATGGACTTAGATTAGTTGTAAATGTATACTGCAAACTCTCTGGCAACTACTAAAAATGGTCAAAAAAGAAATACAACTGTTTTGTTAAGAAAGGAAAGAAGTTAAATGATATAAAATGTTCTGTTAAACTACAAAAAGCAGTAAAAGAGTAGAAGACAAAAACAAGAACGAAAACAAAGGCAGTAAATAGAAAACAGTAATAAATATGGTAGATATTCAATCAACTATACCAATAATCACTTTGAATGTTAGTGGTCTAAATGCACTAATTAAAGATAGACATTGTCTGAGTGGATCAAAAACACAGCCTTACTATATGTTTTCTATAAGAAAACCACTTAAGGGACACCTGGGTGGCTGAGTCAGGTAAGTGTCTGCCTTTGGCTCAGGTCATGATCCCAGGGTCCTGAGATCGAGTCCCACATCAGGCTTCTTGCTCAGCTGGAAACCTGTTTCTTCCTCTACCTCTGCCTGCCCGTGCTCTCTCTCTCTCTCTCTGTCAAATAAATAAATAAAATCTTGAAAAAAAAAAAAAAAGAAACCCACTTAAAATATAAAGACCCATATAGATTAAAAGTAAATGGATGGAAGAAAATATATTGTCCTAAGACTAATCAAAAGAAAGCACAATTAGCTCTGTTAATTTCCAACAGAACAGGTTTCAAAGCAACAAAACTTAACAGGGACAAGAAGAGCATTATATAATGCTGAAAGGCTTAATTCTCTAAGAAAACATAACAATCCTTAGTGTATGCACCTAACAACAGCATCAAACTACATGAGGTAAAACAAAAAATACAATGAAAATAAATATATCCATCATTATAGTTGGAGACTTCAACACCCCTCTCTTAGACATGAACAATTCTAGCAGGCAGAAAATCAGTATGGAGGTAGATTAACTCAAGCACCATCACTCAATCAAACTGGATACAACTGACACCTTTGGACTACTTCATTCAATAACAGCAGATAACTTAACGGTGAGAAACTCATCACGTTCCCAGTAATAGCAGGTAAAAGATAAGGATATCCCCTCTCACCACTCCTTTTCAACATCATACTAGAAGTTCTAGCTAATGCAATAAGGCAAGAAAAGGAAATAAAGTATGCAGATTGTGAAGGAAGATCTAAAATTGTCTTTGTTCACAAATGACATGTAGAAAATCTGAAAGAATTGACAAAAAAAAAAACCCCTAGAATGAATAAATGATTACAGCAAGGTTACAGGATATAGTGTTAATATACAAAAGGCAACTACTTTTTATATAAGCAATGAATAAATGGAATTTGAAATTTAAGACACAATACTATATATTAGCACCCCCAAAAATGAAAGACTTAGATATACATCTAAAAAATACAAGATTTGAAGAAAATTGTAAGACTCTGATGAGTGAAATCAAAGAAGAACTAAATAAATGGGGAGATATTCCACATTATGCACAGAAAGACTCAATGTTGTCAAGATGCTAGTTCTTCCCAATTTGATCTATAGTCAGTGTAATTACAATAAAAAGCCCAGCAAGTTATTTTATGGATATTAACAAACTGATTCTAAAATTTACAGGGAAAGAAAAGAAATTCAGAATAGCCAAAACAATACTGAAGGAGAAGAACAAAGTTGGAAAGCTGTCACTTTCTGACTTCAACACTTACTAAAATGTTATAGTAAACAAGACAAATAAGTCAATGAAACAGAACAGAGAGCCCAGAAACAGACCCAAATACATACAGCCAATTGAACTTGGACAAAGAAGCAAAGGCAATCAAATGGAGAAAAGATAGTCTCTTCAACAAATGGTGGTGGGACATCTGAACAACTACATGAAAAAAAAAGAGTCTAGACACTCCACAAAAATTAACTCAAAATGGATCATAGATTTAAATATAAAAGAGGAACTTTAAGACTCTAGAAAACAACATAGGGGAAAACATAGATGACCTGGGTATGGTGATGACTTTTTAGATAGAACACCAAAGAATAATCCATGAAAGAAAGCATTGTTAAACTGGATTTCATTAAAATTAAACACTGCTCTGTGAAAGACAATGTCAATAGAATGAGAAGGCAAGCTACAGACCGGGAGAAAATACTTGCAAAAGACATATCTGAAAAAAAGACTGTTTCCAAAGCATACAAAAGAAAAATCTTAAAACTCAACCGAAAGAGAATAAAGAACCTGATTAAATATACAGATGGCAAATAAACATGTGAAAAATGCTCCCAACCTCATCATATATCTCCAAGCAAATGCAAATGAAAACAGCAATGAGATGCCACTAGAAACCTACTAGAATGGCCAAAATCCAGAACACTGACATCATCAAATGCTGACAAGGACTTGAAGCAACAAGAACTGTCACTGATTGCTGGTGGAAATGCAAAGTGGTGTAGCCGCTTTGAAAGACAGTTGCAATTTCTTACGAAAATCAACATAATCTTACTATGGGATCCAGCAATTGCACTTCTTGGTATTTACCCAAACAGCCGAAAATGCATGTCCACACAAAAACCTGACCCAGATGTTTTTTTTTTTTTTTAAAGATTTTATTTATTTATTTATTTGACAGACAGAGATCACAAGTAAGCAGAGAGGCAGGCAGACAGAGAGGAGGAAGCAGGCTCCCCGCTGAGCAGAGAGCCCGATGCGGGGCTCGATCCCAGGACCCTGAGATCATGACCTGAGCCGAAGGCAGCGGCTTAACCCACTGAGCCACCCAGGCGCCCCCCAGATGTTTATTTATATTTACCAAAATTTGGGAGCAACCAAGATGTCTTTTCATGGGTAAATGAATGAATAAACTGTGATACATCCAGACAATGGAATATGGTGCAGCACTAAGAAGAAATGAGCGATCAAGCCCTGAAAAAACACAGAAGAACCTGAAATGCACATTATTGAGAGAAGCCAAACTGAAAACGCTACATATTGTATGCTCTGAAGTATGTGGCATTCTGGAAAAGGCAAAACTATGGAGACTGAATAAATCAGTGGTTTTTGGGGGGATTGGGTGAGGGATGAATAGGCAGAGCTTAGAGAATTTTTTGAGAGCAGTTAAACTATTCTGTATGATACCATAATAAGGGATATATGTTATCATACATTTGCCAAGACCCATAGGCTATGTGGTACCAAGAGTGAATCTTAATGTAAATTATGGACTTCAAGTGATCATAATGGATTTACACAGGTATATCAACTATGACAAGTGTACCCATTCTGATGGGTACGTGATGGTAACAAGGCAGGCTGTTGTGTGTGCGTGAGGGCAAGGGGGTCTATAGGAAATCTTTGTACTTTCTCCTTAATTTTGCTGTAAATTTTTTTTTTATAATTAATTTTTTATTTTTTCAGCATAACAGTATTCATTATTTTTGCACCACACCCAGTGCTCCATGCAATCGTGCCCTCTACAATACCCACCACCTGGTGCCCCCAACCTCCCACCCCCCACCCCTATTTTTGCTGTAAATTTAAAACAGCCCTAAAAGATTATTAAAATTATTAAAAATATGGGAAAAAGTTTATATGAAGCAAAAACAAGTATGGCCTAATCAGGGAAATCTTGAAGGAGAAAATACCTAATCTGATACTCGAAGGATAAGTATGCATTACAGTTATTTAAAACCTGGTTCATAAATGTGAGCAAAGCATTCTGCACAGAGTTTATCTGTAGTGATTAAAGCATTTTTGGTAAATCATCATTTACTTAAACCATAAAAGTCGAAGTTGTGAATGATAAGACAGTTAAGTAAGGAGGGTAGATCTCAGTACAGAGAATGAATTTCAGAGGAACAGGAGTGGGTGTTCTCATGTAGGAGGCAATAATAATAATGATCTATGGAAGGATTTATCAAGACCAAAGTCTGAGAACACAGTTAGGGATCATCAGAAGTTTCACATGTGTAAACTTATATTTTTGATTATATTGTTTTGATATTGTTTTGATTATATACTTGGGATCATTCTGATAACCACCTTATGCCCAAGCACTGACTTATCATTTCAGCAGTTGCAACTAGGATTTTGATTAAAATAACAAAAATCTCCAAGAAGTACTACTTTAATTGCCACAAGCTATGGAGAAAATAAGATGCACAAAACAGGCAAAATAAGGTATTTGTAACAAATGAATGTACCAGTGAAGATTTCAAGGAAATTTCAATTAAATGAGACAACTGGAATAAGAATTAAATCAGCCCTCCCATATGGGAAAATGGTTGTGGTCAATCCTGGAGAACCAGTTGATAGCAGTAAAACATAAACCTCACAATGGTGAGTTAATTTCATCTAGACATCACTCTTCAAGGTATTAAAATACTACCTTGAATTTCAATTTTAATTGATGTTTTGACTTGATTTTTACTTAAATTGCAATTACATTTATAAATTTTGGCTTTATATAAGTCACATCCATAAAGTGTTCTTACCTAGATTTATGTTTTCATGTATTTACATAACATAGTCAAATAATTTTATTCAATCCTTGAGTTCTACAAGAATTTATTTTCCTTTAAAAAGGATTTGCAGCTTTTTGCTTTCTAGGTAGGTTAACCCTGTAACTTCCCAGTAGAAAGTCACAGCTCAGAGTGGAAATCTTTGCTCATCAGTGTGACGAAAGAGTAACTTTGTAAATGATTGACTAGGTACCGGGGCCCATTTTATCCTTTGGGATGGTCTTTTTCATTCCTCTCCTCAAGCCAGGCTGCAGAGTTGGTTACATTCTGAGTCTATCTCAGTTGTGTTTTATTGTTATTGCTAATCTATAAATCTACAGATGTGGGCAATTCACCCATTTTCCAAAACCCTGCCAACTTTTTACAATACTGGTTTCTGGGTCCTTAGTTATTGATACCACTGGGAGATGATGAAAGAAAGCTGCTCTAATACCTACATCCTCCTCTAAAAAAATATTCTTAAGACTATAACTTAACAGGGGTGCCTGGTGGCTTAGTCCGTTAAGCAGCCAACTCTTGATTTCAGCTTAGTTCATGATCTAGGGTTGTGAGATCCAACCCCACATAGGGCTCTCTGCTCAGCAGGGAGTCTGCTTCAGGATTCTCTCTCCCACTCCCTCTCTCTCTGCCCCTCCACCCCCTGCGCTCCTGCTCTCCATCTCTCTCAAATAAATAAATAAATCTTTAAAAAGACATTTTTTTAAAGAATGTAACTCGAAAAACATCCTCTCTGTTCCATTGTTAGCATCACCTTTCACAAAGGCCACATGGAAACCATCCTCAAAGATAAACTTACTGTCCCAAGAAGTAGACTTAAAGATAGAATTAAAGGCTAAGAGAGACTCAGTTTCAGTAACTGTTTCTGACAAAACTGTGATCACATGTGAGTTTCTCCCCCAACCCAGTTTATAGCATCCAACCAGAGACACCCCAGTACCTGCTTTCTACTGATGTCCCTCTTGAGTCAACAGGAACGGCTTGCTTCTCTGTGCCCAGATGAAATCACCTCCCCACAGACAAAGTTACTCATCCTATAATCTGGTTAAACCTAGAAAGTTGGAGTCTCCAGTCCTTTAAAGATCTTTGAACATCTTAGCACTTTGCAAATTTATGTACTTAGTGTCAATTAATGTAACACTTTGAACTTTTAATGAGCACAGAATCTCCACACCCTTTCCTTCACAATCATAAGAGTTCCCCGGCCCCCCGCCCCAATAAGCACAATATAGTCCTTTCTCTGTTGAGTATGGTGGACTTAGGTTGAGCTCAAAGAGCAAAGAAATCCCCTATCCTCAAAGCTGTTTTATACTTAGGAAACTCAATTTTTGGTAAAGAGTAAATATTGAGTTTATCTGTTTGCCAGTATGTGTTTCTCTGCTACCTCTTCCCAATTCTCAATTATTTGCTCTTTGGCCTCATAAAATATCTGCAGTTCCCTGGACTTTTTTTTTTTAATATTTTATTTATTTGTTTGACAGAGAGAGAGAGAGAGAGACATCACAAGTAGGCAGAGCAGCAGACAGAGAGAGAGGGGGATCCCTGCTGAGCAGAGAGCCTCATGCGAGGCTCCATCCCAGGACCCTGAGATCATGACCTGAGCCGAAGGCAGAGGCTTTAACCCACTGAGCCACCCAGGCACCCCTCCCTGGACTATTCTGATGAACTGTGGGTGGTGCCCAGTCCAATTTTCAAGAAAAGAATCCAAGTCTACTTGGATCAGATTAGAGCATTAAGGTCCATAGTCTATAAAACCTAGAATTGAAATGCCAGAAATGACCAGAAATTTCGGTTATCTGTGATGTACTTTTGAGTATAATATCCTGAAATACGTGGGAGTGGAGCACAATAGACTCTGTAGCCAAAAGTGCCTCTGAGCAAACCTCGAACAAGTTATTTTGTATTTCAATCCTAAATAGGGGATGAAAAAAATAGCTTAGACTTATGAGTCAAGCTGAACATATTAGAGATCTTGCTAAAATAGAAGACATTCTTTAATACATGGCGTTAGGTCCTCTATTATTGTCCCATGGTTTCAGGGGAAAGTGAGTCTCACGAAACAAATTTATTTGCTAAATAAAAAAATAAAAACTCGGGCGCCTGGGTGGCTCAGTGGGTTAAGCCACTGCCTTCGGCTCAGGTCATGGTCTCAGGGTCCTGGGATCGAGTCCCGCATCGGGCTCTTTGCTCAGCAGGGAGCCTGTTTCCCTCTCTCCCTCTCTGCCTGCCTCTTTGTCTACTTGTGATCTCTCTCTGTCAAATAAATAAATAAAATCTTTTTAAAAATAAATAAATAAATAAAAACTCTAACTTACAAAAGCAAAAGACCAATCCTTCCCAACTTAGAAGTGCAGGCCCCACCCCCTTACTGATGACTGCAAGAAATGGACACTAATATAAATAATAATAATGTTGCTAATTTTAGAAAATTAAAAGAGAAAACACCTAGCTCATGGAATACAGTATGTTGCTTCCAAACATAAACCAGGGCTAACTGCGTACTTTCTTCCCCCAACATTTGGCAAGACTTAGTGATCTTTTAGACCACTGACTTCTGGAGCAGCTGGATGGCTCGGTCATTAAGCGTCTGCCTTCCGGGGCACCTGGGTGGCTCAGTAGGTTAAACCTCTTAAACCTTTCGGCTCAGGTCATGATCTCAGGGTCCTGGGATCGAGCCCCGCATCGGGCTCTCTGCTCGGCGGGGAGCCTGCTTCCCCCTCTCTCTGTGCCTGCCTCTCTGCCTACCTGTGATCTCTCTCTCTCTGTCAAATAAATCTTAAAAAAAAAAAAAAATCACTGACTTCTAACTCCTACTCTGCCCCAAGATCACTTGAAATAAGAAGAAACTCCAACAATTCTCATCTCCTAGACGTCAGGAATTCTCCCACCATTATTTTCTCAATATAAGATTAAGCCCAGGAGGTATGATAGTGAAAATTCTCAAACCAGTAGGAGGGATCCCTGGGGAGGTAGCGGGGTGTGCTCTGGGAACACCGGTGAGGTTCGGTGGGTGGAGGATAGAGCCAACAACCACAAAAGAGTTCTTAGGACACCTCAGGTGCAAAAGGCTGGTTTTATTAAAGAACAGTGACACAGCACCCATGTGCAGAAAGAGCGGCTAGACCAGGGTCTCGAGGAGCGGTGATTATATACTCAGGAGTTGGGGGAAGTAAGGAAAAGTGAGATTTCAAAAGAACTTTCATATGCTAAAGAGGACCGACCTAAGGGATACCTTAAAAATACCCGACAAAGGCCATGGTCAAGGTTGTTTTCCCCTTCAGCAAGGTATTAAGATAGTTGGGAGATTCCGGGAAGAATGTCACGCATGTCTCATCCAGGAGTGGGGGTTGGGGAGAGGTTGCAGAATATCCCCTTCTGTTTTGCCTTCTGCTCCCTCATGGTGGGCGAGACCTTAAATTCCACAAAACTCACCATATAAAATAAGTTCTGTAATCCAAAGAAGGGCACCGTACTTTCATTTAAAAAATACTGAACCATCCTGGGCACCTGGGGGTGCAGTCAGTTTCGGCTCAGGTCGGGTGTGATCTCAGGGCAGTGGGATTGAGCTCCTGCTCAGCTGTGCCCTCTGGGTAAGGTTCTAAACTGGAAACTCAAGGTATTTGTATTTACATTAAATCCTTAAGATAGTGAACATTAAATCTGAGAACTTGGAAACAGCAAAAATAGAGAAGATTTCCTTTAAAAAAGAAAAGCTGGGATGATTAAAATAAAAGGCTAAAGAAATTGTTTGTATTTGAAACAATTGTACACCAGTCAAGGAGCACTGGCTAGAAACCAAACCAAGATGTATAAAGATAAGCAGCTATGTTTTAATATCTGAAGTGCTCATTTATCTTTCACCTCCAGAAGTAACTTAGAAGATTTGTAATTCATACAAACATAAGTTTATTATATTAAAAAAAGAGAGAGAGAGAGGAGGAATAAGGAATTCTTTTAAAGAAGGAATATCCTGAGGGGCGCCTGGGTGGCTCAGTCAGTTAAGCATCTGCCCTCAGCTCAGGTCATGATCCCAGGGTCATGGGATCGAGCCCCACATCCGGCTTCCTGCTCAGTGGAGAGCCTGCTTCTCCCTCTCCCTCTGTCTGCCACTCCGCCTACCTGTGCTCTCTCTCTCTCTCTGTCAAATAAATTAATAAAATCTTTAAAAAAAAAAAAAAAAGACTCCTGGAATAGTCAGAGACCTAACAGTGGTGCTGCAATCAGAGTAGTATAAGAAAGGTGAAATTTACAAAGTTCTAATCAGCCAGCACAGGGATGTTGTGGGAACCTGGGATGAGCAGTGGTGGGGCACCGACCAGCCCTAACAGGAAGAGGGAAAAGGAATGTCACAGAGAGAAGGTCTTGAGGAGGCTTCTAGCCTGAGGTGACTTTAATAGGATGGAGGAGATAATAGCCCCCATCTCAAGCTCCTTCCTTTCCTGGCCATCTGCTGGAGTTTCCATGGGCCAATAGGAAGGGAGAGATTCCGGTTGCTGGAGCTCTCACATCAGAGTCCTGAGGAGAGACAAGGTAGAGAAGGGCAGACTAGACAAGGAAAGCCAAACGGTGATCAGCACAGCTGCTTCCGCAAACAGTTTTTAACAAATGGAAAACAAGACATTCTGTTGGTAGAAATATGAAGACTTGTGTTTATGTTCTTTGCTTAAATGTATGTGTTTCTAGCTAAAAACACAGAATGGCTGTGAATCGTTTTTATGAGGCTAAAAATGATAGGAATTAAACTTAACTAAAAATGCTCTTTCTTTTTAAAAGCAGAATCTGATGTTTGGAAAGAAATTTAACTAATGGGGTGATAAGAGGAGGCCACAAGCCAAGAAAATGATAAAAGGATTAACTAAGGCTAAAAGGTCTTCATTTTTTCAAGAGCCAGTTTTAAATTTTCTAATAGCAGAAGCCCAGATTTTGAAAGGGAGCAACATCTCCAACCTCCATCTTTTGGTAAAAAAATTATTTTCTGAATCTCTGGTTTTTCAATAACACACTTTCTAATTTTGAAGGTAAATATCAAATTCTCCTTAAATTTGACAATGTGATTTAAAAGTACGTGTTATATAACAAAACCAAAAAGTTTAATGTTTCATCTTACTTGTTTTAGAAGAATACTTTGTGTTTCTTTGTGGAAATGAGCACAATTGCTAGGAATACAAAAATTGGACATTTGGGACAAAATATACATTACTGTCTTCCAAGGATTTTCAATTTCTTGACTAAAACAAAGTACATAAATTCTAATGTAAATGTAATGGGAATTTAGGGTTATCCTTAGAATGTTTTAAAGTTTGGGGAGCCTGGGTAGCTCAGTGGGTTAAAGCGTCTGCCTTCAGCTCAGATCATGATCCTGGGATCCTGGGATCGAGCCCAATATTGGGCTCTCTGCCCGGTGGGAAGCCTGCTTCCCTTCCTCTCTCTCTGCCTGCTTCTCTGCCTACTTGTGATCTCTCTGTCAAATAAATAAATAAATAAAAATTTTTTTTAAAAGAATGTTTTAAAGTTTAACTGACTTAGAATTTTACAGACTAATAATAGTTTAAAAATGTGAATGAATAGGGGCACCTGGGAGGCTCAGTGGGTTAACGCCTCTGCCTTTGGCTCAGGTCATGATCTCAGGGTCCTGGGATCGAGCCCTGCATCAGGCTCTCTGCTCAGCAGGGAGCCTGCTCCCTCCTCTCTCTCTTGCCTGCTGCTCTGCCTGCTTGTGATCTCCATCTGTTAAATAAATAAATAAATAAATAAATAAATAAATAAATAAATAAAACGTTTTAAAAAATGTGAATGAACAGAATCTATAGAATCCAGAAAATAAAAATTAAACTATTACTATGTTTAAGTATATACTTTGATTTTTCCTAACATTACTGACAAATTTATGGAAGTAAGAACTTATCACAGAAATGGATATGTATATTTGTCCAATGTCTGTGATGTTGAATTTTACACTAGGGATTCTTGTAGCTAATGTAAGAATGTTTTAAAAAAGGAAAGAAGCATGAAATAATATTCAGTTTTGTCATGTTATTCAAAAGGAGATTTTTGACAAAACCTCCACAGCATAGGTTTCCATGTACTGTGATCTGTAGTCATGGAGAATTCCAAGAGAAGAGTCATCTCCCTAATTTCTCCAGAATAAATTTAAGGACTTTG
This sequence comes from Lutra lutra, assembly GCF_902655055.1. Lineage (NCBI taxonomy): Eukaryota > Metazoa > Chordata > Mammalia > Carnivora > Mustelidae > Lutra > Lutra lutra. Next base: position 8,516,834 of record NC_062289.1, on the reverse strand, counting down.
TTATTGGATCTAAATAATATCACCTAAGAGAATCATTTGGGGTGATACAAAGCAAGCATTGGAACAACAGATATAGTGTAATAATAAATAGCATAATACATTAAATGTGATAGTAAAGGGATGTTTTACATCATAATATAAGGTAAAGTTTGTGGTTCTGACACAGATAATCAATTTAAAAGCTTTAATATAGACAGACTTTAGTGAAGAAAAAATTTAACTGAATATTCAAAAACTTATAAAATCTGATATTACTAGGAATTAAAGAGTTTGAGGCCAACTGGCTTGTTTAATCAAACTCCCATACATGAACATTGTAAAACAACTGTATTAAAAAAAATTGTAGATGAACTTAATCGACAGAATTAAAGTCTTGTTTAGAACTTTCTTTTCTTCCAATTGTCTCAAAGGTTACTCACAGAGAGATTCATCTCCCTCCTCCAATAGTTTAATAAACTTACAAGAACCTAAAACAAAAGAAAAATAACACGAAAGAATAAGCATATGAGTGTCATCTTGTAAGAGTTTAGAGCTGGATTCTTTTGGAGTATTAACTAAAACTGAAAGAAATTAAAAATAATAGACAAACTGAACAGAACTAGGCATCATAAGATATTGTTGATAGTCAACAGAAAAAAGTCATTGAAATGCTCGTTCCTAAGGACAAAATGAACCTCAGAGAAAATTACAAACTCCCTAAATAATTTTCTCAAATTATCATTTTGAAACTTCTCAGGAATATTTCTAACTGAGAAATGAAGGTCACTTATGGAATCAAAACATTTTAAAAGGAATAACTATCATATTGAAATGGAACTGAAATCTAATATGAGCTCCTATCTTTGGAAAAATACGATTCTCAGGGTGCCCGGGTGGCTCAGTTATGCATCCAACTCTTGGTTTTGGCCCAGGTCACAATCTCAGGGTCCTGAGATTGAGCCCCACGTTGGGCTTCACATTGGGAAGCCTGCTTGGGATTCTCTCTCCCTCTTTTCCTGTCCCTTCCCCACTCACGCTTGCTCTCTCTCAAAAATAAATAAATTAATTAAATAAAAAATAAATAAGAGAATAGAGTTCTTACGACTCTTTCATCTACCAAAATGGCCTAGGGACAATGTCATCCTAAGGCTTACACTATCGTACACAAAAAAGAACAAGAGCTCCTTGAAGACAGAGATAATTCCATCTGTCCAAGGTGAACCTGTAACATGTTCTGATGCCAGAGAGAAAGATACATTTCCAAGGTTAATGGAATCACATCAAAAGTAGCCCTAAAGGGTCTCCCAATCAACAAAATGTTGACAATTTCAGCATCTAAAGATGAATAAAGATGTCAGTTAATTGTGAAAATATTGAATTTATGAGTTCATAATGATACACACAAGAAAGGTAATATGAAGTATTCTACATTGTAGGATGTATAACCTTTGAGACTTTGCTTAATCAACTCATATTGCCAACCCATTTAATGTGTTCCTTAAGATACATTTATAATTTCTTAATGTGTTTATATTGGAAGTTGTTTTATATATTTTTAGGCTCATTTCCTACAAAGATACTAGCATATACATTTTGAAATATACTAGTGGCAGGTCTTTTTTACTTTAATCTGTATATTGCTATAATAAAAAACACCAAATTGCATTTTAATTCTAAGGTTTTTTATTTTGTTTTGTTTAAATCTGCCTCATTATTCTAGGTGACTATCAGCAACTCTGTGTCTGCTAAACCTTCTCCCTTACTTGAGTCTACCTTTCAGACTAATCTTGTTTCTATTTCATTTTTTCCATGTATTTAATTTACTTTTATTCTTTCTTTTTTGTTAAAAATCAAATCCATACCCTTCATCCCACCATCTGATGATCCATGGTCCCTCCTGTTTAATTGTATACAACTCCAAATCTAATTTCTAATTTCTAATTGATTTAAACTGTTTTTAATGGCCTTGCATATACTTTCAGTCTTTGGCTCATATGGTTCCTTCCCTCTCTCCCTTTCTTCAGGTATAACTTATTTCAAATTCTTTAAGTGTGAGGACCCTGCTATGGCCATTTCTCCATATCCAATAAATCCTTCTCTAATATTCCAAAAAGTCCTGGACTCTTTCTTTATGAATATCTCTATTTTGGTTTGTGTCACACACTAAACACTTACTATTGTATTTCATATTGTTTTGTATGTTTATCATCTCACCTATAGAGAATAAGGTTGCCACAGCATCTAACACATTATTGACCACATGCTAGGTACTTAATCAATACCTGTTAGTTTCTTTCTTTCACTCATTCATGGCTATTGTTTGTATACATGCCAGTAAAGCTTTGTTTTTGTCATCTGGGCTATTATACTTACTTCATGCTTTGCCTCTAATCCACTTAACACATACCTGCAGATTCATTTAATCCCATTCTACATTAAACATCAATCAGCTTTATTATTATATCACTAGATGCATAAACAGAATCCTACATCAATAATTTTCTCATTTACTGATCATATTTTGGTTTGATATTCATAGATTCACTTTTTCCAGCCATCTACCAATTGTCGACATTTGTCTTATCCCATTGCTCATCTGAAACGCTGCTGCTATGATCGCCCCGGCTTTCTAGAGGTAAATAGCACTTCTCTCCTGGTGCTCCATGTTCCAATTATAATGGATTTTTTTCATCTGGGTAAGCAAACTTTAAGAGAAAGTAGACCTTATTTCTCTTGACCAATTCTGCTCTTCCAGTTGCCTAGCAAAATATTAATGGATGCAAAATAAATGTCCACTAAACAATTTAGTTAAAGCTTTGCTTATATTTGCACTAGGGCTTTTCTATCATTTTGCTTTTGTTTTTGTTTTTTGACTTGGACTAATTACAGTCTTCATTATCTACCTGAACAGACTTGGATTTTGATTTGATTTTGTTTAGGAATTTATTAACTGTAGTTGCCTACAGCCTGTTCTCTCCCCCAGTAAATACCTTGCACTTGACTTTCTTTAGTGTCCATAACTTTCAAAAAATAGTTCGTCCCATTGTTAGGCAGATACTAGCCTCAGTGAGCAAGTGAATGCAGCTGTAGCAAAAAGGCAAAATTGAACTAGAGCTATTTTGGCAAATTTGCTATCTAAAAATTATTTTCCTGGCCTAACCTTTGAGCAAAAGTTAGTTCACATATGAATTTTGATAATCTGTTATTACAGCAAAAGTGCTCACATCATAGATCTCCTCGTAGTAAAATTTGTTTGAAATTTACAAATAAATCTCAACTGCACCTTGATCCTGGACTACCTAAGAATTTCAGGTTAATATGTTCTCAGATCAAGGTATCTCACATGATTATCAGTGTTTTTACTTAGTCCTTTTCCATTTTCTTCTTTTTAAGATGAAGATGATATTTGTACAAATATATTCGACTCTAAAAAGTTCTTCCTGTTTGAGTTTCTTTATGCACAATGGCAAACAATCACATTTTCCAAAAATGAATTCAAAAGGTGAAGAATAAATTTTAGCAATGGCATTTTCTCTTTTACCTCTTGAATCTTCTAAGCCTAAAGCATGCACAACAGTAGAGTCAGGGTTTTAAAGTGCTATTATTTGGGGGGAAATGTTAAATTAATTTACATGCTTTTTATGCTTCATTTTATCTTTGGCTATAAAGGTATTTCTAAAATGGTTTATGTTCTAAGAAATGCATTCCATGCCATTATGACAGGCTTTGCGTTATAGATGATTTGGAGAGAAAGAAAGCAGAACAAGCCAAAACAAATAAAAACAAGGGATTTTAAATGCAGGGGGTCGGGGGGGAAGGAAAGTATGTGTAATCTGGGTGTTTCTTTTTAGAAGAAATGTAACTTGTTAGTACTACTTTTGAAAGAGAAACTATTAAAAAAAAAAAGGACTTAAAATTATCTTATACTATCTTATCCCCGAGACCCTTTTGGCCTCCTTTTTGGTATAAAAGGGAAGATTAACTAAATATTTAAATCATTCATTTAACATTAAGCAGCTAAGGCTCTAACAGTACCATTTTGGGATGTTAACACAATTTTTTAAATTATGTTTCTGCATATATTGTGATACCTTTAAAAACCTGTCAGAAAACAGGCATTAGTCTGTCCGTTACTTTTTAAATACTAAGCCAAGTAGTTTCATACAAAAATTCTCATTCTTAACATTTAAAAACACAAATCTTGTGGGCCAATTCAATGTGTTTATATAGACTGAGATCTCTTTAAGGTGAAACTTTATGACTATCACTTACCAAATTCTAAGCCTCCTGGTACACAAATTTTTAAAGCATGGCAAACATTTTAACTACCATGGAGTTAACTATGATACGAGCAGGAATATAGCGTTTAATTTTTTTTTCTAGTTGGAAAATATTTTTAAATGATGAAAACATACAAAGTCTGTCATTCCCCCACTCCCTGATGGCATTACTACTGTCTGAAGTTTCTGCCTCACTTAGACTTTGGTCAATGATGGAACGTACGAAGAATTATTTGTAGTTTCTCTCATTTAATTGTCCCCCTAGAAAAAGGAACTAAAAGAATGCTTTTTGCACCGGTGAAAGTAGTAATTGCAAATATCTTCAGACTCTATGATTAGTGCTTTTTACTCATTTAATCATTTTTATTAACAGAATAATAGAACCCATTCTGCTATGGAAAGAGCTTTAATTATTTGGAGGTCAATTGTTTGAAAGTCAACTCGGTGTGTGTAAAACTGGTTTTTATTTTGGTCTTTGCCAAATTGAAAACTGTGGGTAATCATTAAGGTTTTTATGTGTTTAGGTTGTCTTTTTATACAACTTTGTTAAGATATAACTTACATTCTGTGAAGTTCACCCATTATGATACAAAGGATCATTTAAGCCCATGCCTACTGTTCAGTAAGACTACTGTGTTCTGTAAAGGAACCAGAGAAGTGTTACAACAATATCATAATTCAGAAAATGGCATTTGGACCACATTCTACAAATGTATAGTAGCACTGTGACTTTTCACTGAGTAGGCTACCAACTAGGACAATGTTGGTCTATTGTTAAACAAAAATATTCACCACTACAAACACCATAAAATCCTGACTCTTTACAAAGTTCCCAAACAGTGTCTGCCAAATTTTCATCCAGTTCTTCAGCCTATCAATATATTTTATATTCCAGTCTTACTCAATTACATTCTATCCTGAATGCACCATATGTTTTCCATTTTCTATAACTTGGCTTAAACTATTTCTTCATTCTTAAATGTCTGGCATGCATTTTATCTGTCTTCAGTTTTCCAAAGCTTATAGCATTCAAATAAAATTCCTTCTATAATTTCTATATTCCATATCAAAATTCATTTCTTTTTTTTTTTTTCTTAAATTTCCTAGGACTTTGGGTATCTCTGCTGGTTTTTTTTTTTTTAATTTAACATGGCCTATTGATATAATTGACTACTTTACTATTCTTTAAGTATCTTGATGGCACCTACAGACCTAGTCCCCTGTACCCTAGCTCTGATATCTTGAACATATGATGTGCTTAATTAATGTCAACATGTGGGAAAAAATGAATAAAGATATTTAATAGTCAAATGTAATGTTATATTCACCATTAATGATTGAATAAGTTAAGACATTACAGACCCTGAAAGAGGAGTATCATAAAGCAGCATGAAATTAAACCAATGAGCAGACACTTCAGAAGACCCATCAAACAGCTCTATGTAGAGTGGTGATTTTTTACAACGTAAATGAAAAACAATCCTTTAAATACTATGCAAGAGGAAAAAGGTACTAGAAGAATTCTGTGAGATTTTTAATATTGTTTTTCAGGCAGACTTAGGTTGAGTAGAACAAGCATAACTGTCCCATCTCTATGGCTCAATATAGTAATATCACCTCAACTAATTAAAAAGGTGTTATTTATCAGAAAGATGAATTGATACCCATTGAAAAAAAGATACACAGAATTCAACAAATAGCCCCTTTTAGATTTTAATTGCCTTTAGTTATTTTATATGTATTTATTTTATATCCTATTAGAACACATTTCATATAAAATATGTGAAAAATTTTATACTTATATTTAAGTATATGATAGAGTGTGTATATTATCATTAACCATTGTCAAAATGCATATTAGTAAATTTAAAATTTTTACTTTTTATCAAATCATAACCTAAAATCTTTAAGACATTTCATTACCAAAAAGAAAAACAATAATCCCAAAGTAATTTTCCTAAAAATATTGTAATCCAAGTTTTAACTCAGATACATTCTTCTCAATATCATTTTCTTCCCTTCTAAAATGCTACCTTAAAAAAAAAAACCTACCTCAATAACCCTATATATAGAGAATATGGTCAATAATATTGTAATAATATTGTATGGTAATAGATGGTGATTATACTTATAGTAAGCATTGAATAATGTTTGAAATTGTCAAATCAATATCTTGCACACCTGAAACTATTTAACATTATATGTTAGTTATTCTTCAATAAAAACAAAAATAAATAAAATACAAGACCTGGTTCAACTGACTAATAAGAAATTATTTAACTTTTGCTTTTCTTTCATTTAGTTGAATAGTTATTGCCATGGATTCAGTTTTAGTAAGAGGTTAAAGTAGTAATGATATCAATTCCATGCCTGATGAAAAGCTTGATTCCTCCCAGAGTCTACTTTGCCATTGACATGAATGCTCTGGGCTCTCCTCAAGGCCCCATGTTCCAGAGGTCTCAGCTGTCGAGGGCCAAAAACATTGACATCTTCTAGTCTCTAACATATCTTGTATTGTATATACATTCAAGACTTCTCTTCATCTGAAATGAAGACACCATATTTACATTTTCATTCTTTTTTTTTTAAGATTTTATTTATTTATTTGACAGACAGAGATCACAAGTAGGCAGAGAGGCAGACAGAGAGAGAGGAGGAAGCAGGCTCCCTGCTGAGCAGAGAGCCCGATGTGGGGCTCCAACCCAGGACCCTGGGATCATGACCTGAGCCGAAGGCAGAGGCTTTAACCCACTGAGCCACCCAGGCGCCCTGATATTTTCATTCTATACTACTTCATCGTCATAGAGATTCCTCTCTGAAACCCACCGACCATTGTTTGTCTATACCATGGGACACACAGAACTATTTCTGTTCCTCTCAGATTCCTCAACACTTCAAGATCTGTATTACTATGTCTCTTCATTTCCAGACTCAACTCAGGTGGTTAGGTACAGGGTAAAACTTCACACATACATCTTCTGTGTGTCAAGATAAAAATCTTTCTCCCTTTATTTTCCAAGATTTAGCCTAAAATTGGAGGAAAAGGAAACCTGACATCATTCTTAAAATTACTATACATTTAGGGACGCCTGGGTGACTCGGTTGGGCCACTGCCTTCAGCTCAGGTCATGATCCCAGGGTCCTGGGATGGAGTCCCACATCGGGCTTCTTGCTCAGCAGGGAGCCTACTACTCTCTCTGCCTCTGCCTCTGCCTGACACTCTGCCTGCATGTGCTCTCTTTCTCTGACAAATAAATAAATAAATAAATAAATAAAATCTTTTTTAAAAAATTACTATACATTTAGTTGCTAGAAGAGTGTTACAGTAATTGCTGATATACCTGACAGCTCCCCTAGGTCTAATGATAGCTCCACCTTTTGCAGATGTAACATCTATATTAGCAGGGTTGAAGAAAGTGACACAGGTTTCTACTTCAGCTTTGCGAGTTATTTTGTGTTGAAAGGCAAAGCCATAACTCATATTATCTTAACTGCAATAAGGTTGTTTATTTATTATAAGGATACTTCAAAAAGTATGAAATCATAAGATACCATCTCATGACCTATAAAATTCCAAGACGAACCATAAATTGCTGAGTGGAACAATCAGGCACTGTCACTGGGAAGTTATCTTTTCCCTGAGCATTTAAGTGGGAAAATGCCATTCAAAATCAACTCATTGTTTACATATCACCCAGGACTGGGCTATAAGAGTTCATCATTAACCGAGAGACAGTAGTCATCGCTACACTGGAGGCAGGCATCTACCGTGCGTCGAGCACTGTGCCTCTTTCTATTCTTCCCACCTCTCTTCAACCATATTTATGGACAGTCCCGGTGGGTGGGTTTAGATCCTGACTGCATACTAACTCATCTTCCAGACAAATTGGACAATAAACATTCTGCTCAAGTTCATGTCCAAAGGTCATGAACTTTAATGAGGTCATGCCTGTGGATGACCGGTACTAAAATATTTCTTTGTAAAGATGCCTATGAACAAGAGAAAAGCATTGTTATTTTATTTCAGGTCTTGTAAGGGACCTCTTTTGAAACTCCTGAATGTGTCTATTTGATGAACTCAGATTTTTAGAACAACAGGTTTATTACATGGAGTGTTTGAGGAATTCTCTAATTTAAGAAATGTGTTTTCAGTGACCCTGGGCACCACATGTTTTTATACAGCTTCCATTTAATAAGGAGATTTTTTTAAAAAGATTTTATTTGAGAGAAAGAGCACACAGAGGGAGAGAGAGAGAGGGAGAAGCAGACTCCCTGCTGAGTAGAGAGTCCTATTCGAGGCTTGATCCCAGGACCCCGGGACCATGACCCAAGCCGAAGGCAGACACTTAACTGACTGAGCCACCCAGGTGTCCCAATAAGGAGATATTTTGAGGGCACACATCACTCTGGTAGGATAAATCAACTTTGCTGCAAGACATGTAATTATCTGCCAGTTTAATGTGTAATTGGGGTTGAAAAATTACCTAGTAACCTGTGGTTTCAACTATTTAGATTCTAGTAGAATCCTACAGCAAGCGAAATTCTATTTTCCTAAGAGGGAATTATTTATACATCTGAAGAAAACGGCTTTACTCCAAATCCCTGAGGTTTTTCTTACCGTTTCTCTATTAATCTTGGCACAGGTCTCAACATGCATTCCCTCTGTTTTAGACATTTCAAGAACCATTGAACTTGTAAAGATTTCCCTTTATGAGAGTAAACTGCTTTTCTGGTCATATGATGAATGAGTTGGAGAAGGTCACCTATTTGGGGGGTTATATGTGTTCAAAATCTAAAATGTGACACTGATTCCTCTACTGTCTTCTTAGTGATATGGTGTTCAAGATGCAGCTCCTTGCCCTTCCCTTTCCCGAGGCTTTCCCTCTGCGCCTAAGTCACTGGATGCACAGAAACTTTAAAAATGTAATGGATCTTCATCAAGTTTAGCTCTCTTCCTTTTCCCTGCATAAAGGACTTGTCACTTCATACTTGATATTATAAATTTAACAGACAAGGACAATGTCCTAGAAGAGAGTAAATCCATCAAGTTGCTGGTGGACAACTTTGGAGTACAGGACTAGGAATTTTACATGACCTTGAGGCAGAATTCTGAAAGTGTGTTTCTGTTATTTCGGATAAAAATAAAACACTTGGTCATTCAAGTGAAAAATCACAGAAAAGAAATGGCTTCACTATATCCATATCCCTTTACGAATACCGGGGGGAAATATGTTTCAATAATAAGGTAATATTCAGAGTAGCTGTGAGTGGAGCTGCTCTTGGCCAGCTCTTTGGCCATATGTATATATTTCTCAAAGACCAAGCTGGGAAACTGAATGAGGAATTCAAAGAAATCGCCATATTTGCATGTTGCGTGTCTTTAAACGTGTTGTTTATTAAGGTGATTTAAGAAAGAGATTGAAAGATTCCTCAGGAGGAGTTCAGTGAGTTAAATTCAGCTAGTCTGAATTTTTCTTCCATTAGGAAACATGGAGCCAGAGAAATTTATAAAGAGGTGAGCTTTCAAACCTGTGTAAGTAAAAAGAAAATAATCAACACCACCATCCCCATCCCCACCCAATGGATCTATTAGAATGACTGTCACTATTCTGCTGAGATGGAATTTATGGTGATCGTTGGTAGTGGAACTGAGAGATGACTAGAGAAGTAATTGTTCCTCCATACAGTAACTGGGATATTTCTTTTTCTCAAGTTAATATGGCATAATATGTGTAAAATGAAGCACTGATAAATTGAAAAGTCAAGACTGGTCAAAAACGGAACAGAAACAAAAACACGGGGCACCTGGGTGGCTCAGTGGGTTAAGCCTCTGCCTTTGGCTTGGGTCATGATCTCAGGGTCCTGAAATCAAGCCCCGCATCGGCCTCCCTGCTCGACGGAGAGCCTGCTTCCCCCTCTCTCTCTGCCAGCTTCTCTGCCTTCTTGTGATCTCTCTCTGTCAAATAAATAAATAAAAATTTTATTAAAAAATGGAACAGACACAATTGTGTATCCTCTGGAAGAGTGTATTCAAATTGGTCTAACTTCACTTGATAGACTAAAATAAATTTCCACGTGTATTAAAAAATTAGTAAGTTAAACATGAAAAATTTGCCACTCATTTGGTATCATTTAAACTTCATGGCATCAAAATTTAAAAATACAATTATATTTTATTTCTTATTTATATCATACAATTCTGATCCATCCATACAATGTCTACTTTCAGGTTTAATTATAAATAAAAAAAAAACAAAAAATACTCCTACCTTCAGATTAGTTTAATGTAAACAGAAGTAGTCACAACCTAATCAACCTTGCCCCATTTAAGATGTTCTTTTCCTTAGTACTTAGATTACCAAAATGAACAGGGGCACCTGGGTGGTTCAGTCAGTGAGCATCAGTTTTCAGCTCAGGTCATCTCGGGGTCCTGGGATCACATTCTGCATTGGGCTCCCTGCTCAGCATCTCCCTCTGCCTCTGCCCCACGCTTATGCTCCCTCTCTCTCTCTCTCAAATAAATAAATAAAGTATATATTTTTAAAAAGTCCCAAAAAAGTCATTGTACAGTTTTATTTATTTATTTTTATTGTGGTAAGAATACTTACCATGAGATCTACCTTCTTAAGAAAATGTTAGGTGCACAGTACAATATTGTTAACTTGCACAGTGTCGTAAGGTACCTCTTGCAAATTTACTCATCTTGCATAATGGAAACTTTATAGCTGTTGAATGGCAACTCCCTCTTTCATCTTCCCCCAGTCTCTGTCAGTCACCATTCTATTCTCTGAGTCTATGGATTTGCCTACTTTAGTACCTTACATAAATGGAATCATGCAGTATTTGCTTTTGTGACTGGCTCATTTCACAATGTCTTTCCAGGCTCATCTATGTTGTCCTAATATCAGGATTCATCCCCCCCCTTTTTTTTTCCCTTATGGCTCAATGTTAAAGATTTAAATGTAAGACCTGAAACTGTAAAACTTCTAGAAGAAAAAAATAAAGGGAAAACTTTATGGCATTGGTCTAGACAGTAAATTTTTGGCTATGACAACAAGAGCACATGCAACAAAAGTTAAGACAGACAAATGGGACTGCATCCAACTGAAAAGCTCCACACAGTAAAGGAAACAGGCCACACGGTGAAAAGCAACCCATGGAATGGGAGAAAATATGCAAACCATTTGTAAACCATATATCTGACAAAGGGTCAATATTCAAAAAATACAAGGGACTCCTACAATTGGATAGCAAAAAAACATACAGCACATTTAGAAAATGTAAAGGACTATAATAGAAATTTTTCCAAAAAGGACATGCAAATAGCCAACAGATATAAAAGATGTTCAATATCACTAATTATCAAGGAAATGCCCATCAAAACAACAATGAAATATCACTTCACACCTATCAGGACGGATTTTTTTTTTTTTTAAGAGAAGTATTGGTAAGGATATTAAGAGACTGGGACTATTACACACTGTTAGAGGGAATGTCAATTGATGCAACCACTCTGAAAACAGTGTTCAAAGTTCCACCAAAAATGTAAAAAATAGAACTATCATTTGTGTTGTGCAATCTCACTACTGGATATATATATTAAAAATAATTGAAAGAAGATGACAATAGGGGAAGGGAGGGAAAACTGAATGGGAAGAAATCAGAGAGGGAGACAAACCATATGAGACTCTTGACTCCAGAAAACAAACAGGGTTATGGAAGGGGCGGTGGGTGGGGGGATGGGGTAAATGGGGAATGGGCATTAAGGAGGGCACGTGATGTGAGGAGCACTGGGTGTTATATGCAACTGATGAATCATTAAACATTGAATCAGAACTAATGATTGAATTTAAATTTTTAAAAAAATGAAAAAAAATTTTTAAAAATGTCAATAACCAACAATAAAAAAAGAACGTCAAAGAAATATCGGTACTTCCATGATCACTGCAGCATTATTCATAATAGCCAAGATATAGAAGCAACCTAATGTCCATGAATGCATGAAAGGATAGAGTAAATATGGTATATACAGATAAAAATCATCATTTTTAAAAGGACAATTAACTCAGTACTTAATTCCCAAAGAGTAACATTTCAAAATATTATATGTAACCCTTAAATTGAGCAATTTCTTACCCTCATTCTCAAGAAGTTCCCAAAACACATTGCTACTCATTAACCTTATCACAACTGGCCAACCTTTCCCAAGAAGACTTACATAAAAATAACACACACAAATCCAGAGCTATTCTTTCCCAGTAAAAACCTTCAAATCATTTTCGGAAGAAAAGAACACATTATACCATTTTCGAATTTCTTGTCACCAGTTCAGGAGCTTATTTTTCTACCTATTTCATGTCCATACCTATCCAGTGGCATTTCACCTTCACAATTAAGCTCTCTGATGTGGAACACAGTTGAATTCATTCTAGAAAAATCAAAATACATCTCCATCTTTTGAACTTCCTTTATTGATCACGACAGTACTATCTCCTAAAACTTCCCTCAAGCCAGTTAAGTTTGAACCCTAAGCAGCCTGGAGTTTCTGGAACTGGTCCTCATCAAAATGTCCTGTAAGTTGTTTTCTCACTCTCTTCTCTTCTATTTCATTGCTGACCGACAGACCTGGTCTCTCTACAGCATGCCCCATGTCTTTTGCACTTTGTAATTTTCTAACAATATAATAACTCTCAACTATCTCTTAAGTCTTCCAAAGCAGTTTGGCTAGAATTTAAGTCCTTGATTTTGTGCTTCTCATCTCCAGCACGTCATCAGGGCATGACTGCACGACTGGATTTCCCAACGATGATTCGCAATGGCATTAGATGAAGTATCTACGTCAGTTTGGTTGCTCTAACAAAATTCCCACAGACTCGGTGCCTTACACAAACCAAGGTCTATTTCTCACAGTTCTGGAGGCTGGAAGTCTGAGATCAGTGTGCCAGGATGCCTGGGGTCTTCATGAGTCCCTCTCCCTGCTTTACTGATGACTATCGTCTCCTTGCAGCTTCATTTGACACAGAGCAGATCACAACCTGAGCTGAAGCTGAGAAGTGGAAGCTTAACCAACTGCACCACCCAGGCACCCCGTTCATCTTTATTTTAAACACACATTTTCAATCATAGTGCTTATTCAGTAGCTATGTGGCAGGTTAACCAGACAGCTAAACACATCATTTTGGTCATTTCCAACCCAGATCAATTTTGTTTAAGTGACCAACTTGAATTTTAAAAAACTTGGGGCATTTAGGTGACTCAGTTGGTTAAGTGGCTGCCTTCAGCTCAGGTCATGGTCTCAGGGTCCTGGGACTGAGTCCCACATCAGGGTCCCTGTTCAGCAGGGAATCTGCTTCTCCCTCTGCTCCTAACCCTGCTTGTGTGTGCTGTCTGTCTATCTCTCTCTGTAATAAATAAATAAAATCTTTTTAAAAAAATATGTATTATGGTTCTTTAATAATGACCACATAGCCTTTGTATGTGAGAGGGAAAATGAGTCTGAGAGAGAAAAGCATTTAATTTAAAATATACATATGGAAAGCAAGCAGGATTTGGCAGGAACCCAAAAAACGAATATGAACACTAACAAGTGAACCTAATTCTAGTACAAATTGATAACATAAGCATCCTGAAAGTGGTGGGCAAGAAAAGTACTGAGCTAAGTAATTTTTTAAAACAGTCCCTCAACTGGATACCATAAGGCTAAAAACAACAGCTGTACCTAAATGCTGTGGTCTAGTTAGTAAATCTATTTTATGTGTATACTAGGATTGAAAATACTTTCTCTGCAGGAGGAAGAAGTTACAAGTAAGCAAAGAAGGAAGAACAAATTACCTGTGGCATTGCAATGAAATCAGAGGGATCAGTATGAGTTCATAGGTAGATGGATAGATAGATGTACGTACATAAACTGTCAGACAGTTTTGGCACACTTGCATGTATCTCCTAGGTTTTTATGTTGAAAATACTAGAAGACTTAACAATGGGGTAATGAATTGATTGAGCCCCAGCACTGCCTGTGACAGTGTGACCATAGGGAGACGGTAGGTAACCATCACTTGTGTTCAAGTTCAACGTGAGTGCAGGATACGGCTCCCCAGTTGAAAATGGAATCCATCATAGAATTTAATCCCACTTAAGTTTCATCTAAGACTTTAAATCATTTATGTCTCATGTAAATATAACAAGACAAACATATGAAAAACCATTATGGAAATTTTGATTTTTACAAGTTTCCTCTAATTATACAACTTGATACTACATAGACTCAAAATCTTTTTTTAAGAAATTAATAAGAACCAGAAGAAACAGACCCTAGTCTGAAGAAATGTCCAGTAGAAGATGTAAAGTAAAAGTTTCAGAAAAACAGGCTATAACTGAGAGGTTAACATGAAGAGCGAAAAGAGTCTAGCGGTAAAGGAAATTGGATTCAGAAAAAGTGCTTATTACTTGCTTTTGTTTATTTCATTTACTTATTCACTCATTCATTTGTTCATTCACTTATTCATCCATTTTTAACTCTGAATGTGCTCTGTTAAGTTTAAAAACAGAGCCGCACAGGGTAGAATTATAACATCAATGCATTTTTGTCTCCCCCCCCCCCCCCCGCCATGGTCCTTAGTAACTCATTTTAGAAGGCTAGGTCTTTCCTGCTGTTGGACAATAAATAAAATAGTTGCCCATGATTCCTCTAGCTCTTTTCAGATGATAAAAAGGCCTTCAGTTATTTCTAGTAACAAAAACAGTCCCAGATGAATAATATTTCTGTTTCCAGGTGTAAGTAAATCTTCAGACTGCATTCAGAGAGAACTCCACCCAGCTCTGGCCTGTTAGAAGCCAGTTGTGAAAGGGCTGTCGTTACCTTCTCCCTCTCTCTCCTGGTGTTTCCACTCTGCTTCGCAGACTCTTATTTCTGGAAACTTCGGATTTTGGTTTACAAGGAGAATAAGAGAGGCACCCTTGCATAGTCTGGTCTTGTACTTGGCAGTTCCTTACAGCTGCCTCTTTCTCCACGGAACCAATTCATTTGGATTTCTTGGAAATTAGAACACTTGCTCTGTCTGTCACCCCTCTGTCACAGGGAGCATCTGAGCATATAGTGGTATGTTTTTAGCTACTGTTTCTTCGACTTCTTTTCCTCCTCTTCCTTCTCTTTCTCTTCCTTGTCGTAGTTCCCACTGATCTCCGCAACGCCATCTTGGACAGGATCCCAGGCAACTCTATGCTGATTTTCTTCCACGCGTGACCTCTGGGAAATACCTCATGACTTTTGACCTCACAGTCAGAAAGGGCAAACCTCGAACATCTCGCCTTTTCCTGCATCACAGGCTAGACAGCCAACTTACATGTTTGTTTTTTAGGACGTGAATGGAACGCTGGTTCACTATGTCTTTGAGGAAACAAACATCAAACAATCCAGGTTATCCTATCGAAGCCCCTTTTCCCGGGCTTTGGGCTGGGGGAAGGAACGCTGGCACAGAAACTGCTTTCTCAATCTTTTCCCAATCTCCAACTCTCTTCTTAGCCTTTCTATCCACTTTTGATTGACTGATGATATTTGCAGATTTCACCTTTGCAAGAGTCACAAAGAGGTCTTGAATCCTCCCTTGAAACGTATAATCTATATTTCCAGGTTTCAGCTAACTGAAGACTTAAGTATCTTCATTGTTAAAAAAAAAAGTCACTTGATAACAAATGTATTTATTTAAGGTACATATTAAGGAGTTTCTTCTGGTCTATGTGTTCATTGATCATTTGTGTACTCTGAACCTAAGAATGGAAAGAAAGGGACTATGTACTGATTAGTGGAATTTATAAAGGTAATAAGCCAAGCAAAAATTGACCCTACCCCCAAAACTCAGTAAGAACATACGGTAGCTGGGGATGCCTGGCTGGCTCGGTGCATGGGGCACACAACTCTGAACTTCCAGTGTATGAGTTTGAGCCCTGCACTGGGTGTAGGAGAGATTACTTAAAAACAAAATCTTAAAGGAAAAAGAAAATTTGGTAGGTGATAAAGTTAAGTGTTATAAGATTTTCTATTTGTCTGTGTGTCTTAAAATGATGATGAAGTATTTAACCATTATGACTCATACTTTCCAACTATAATTTGTGAAACATTTGGATATAAGTAGCTTTTATTAATGGCTCTGTTTCCTCTCCCTTTTGAGTCTCAAGACAATGAATGACTAATTTAGCTTTCAGAATCAATTTTAACATGTTTTCTTTAAATAGCCTATAGATTATTTTTCACATATTGGAAGATGTAATTAATAGTAAATAGGCAGAACTTCTAATTTAACTGTTAAATTTAGAAATGTTCCAAAATGTGAAGTTTCTGTTAGGGTTTCTAGGCAATATAAAATTACCAAGAAAAGTCTTAAGAAAAATGAAGATTTTGTTTATGCTATAACATATTCCAGCACTTTTCCTAGGCAGTGAATCACTGCTGCCAAAGAGCAGTATAGAGATTAAAAATTTGAAAAATGACAAAACATTATAGGAGAGAATCAAGAGGCTAAGTGAACTGGCAAATCTAGAGTGAAATCACTCCAATCTAAGTGACAGACACAAATTTGAGAAAATGTGAACATTAATTCTGAACAAGAACTCTTCATCAAGTATAGTTTTTATGACCTGCATTGTAAAATTGCTTGTGTTTTTGAATTAATTTCATATATCTGCACTATTCTATCATAAAGCATTTAGCAACCCCACTCCCATACACACACACACACACACGTACTTCTTCCTTTCAAATAGGTCAAAAGGTATGTCTCTCCACAGTAAATTATGATAGAATATGACAGGTAACAGAAAATATTTTTTAGTGGTTAACTGTCATCCTTAAAAGATCTCAACATGTTTTCAAAATATACTGAAAATATACTGATTAAACCTTACAATAACACTGATATTAAAGCCCCATAAGAAGGAATTTCATTATAAAATTCATATTTGCAAAGGTATGATATGTTGGAACTTGTCTTCTTTTCTTATGGTCAAAGATATTTCAAGTCTTGAAATGGATGTGCTCAGTCATAGGAATAAGACAGTCGGTTTCAGAAGGACGCAAAATATGCTGCTGCCTAGGTGATGAGATTTTAGAAAATTAGATCCCTGGTTCCAAAATGTGCTTTTCTAACTTGCTCAATGATGGCTGAAATTCTTTCTAACATGGCCAAATCCTTTCATCCCAGAGTTAATTGAAAATCTAAAACTGCAAGTAACCTGGTAGGCTTAAAGGAGTGACATTTTCTCTGGTCTGGATTTCAGCACTGGAGGAAATCAGTGGGAACAGTAAATTCTAGACACCTTGATGGAAGATGGAATTTTCCCAGTAAAAGAAAAGAATTCAGAAAGATACCCTGGGGTGCTAATAGGAGGTCCACATCTTAAACATTTGCATATCAGCATCAGAACTTTGCCTTCTGTTGCCATAACCCTGAATGAAGGATGCTTAAGAACTTCGTGAAAGCACAATGTAGAAATGGACCATCAGAGCGTATAGCTTTTCAGCAAAGATTGTGGATATGGATAATTCAAGCACAAATCTATTTTCTTACTTAGTTGAATAAATCATGTAATTCTATCATTATGTCATTGTCATCCTCTATCACTTACCCATATTTTAGAAAGTACTAAGAATGATATTACAGACACTGAAGATGAGAAAGGAACCACATTTTTAAAATAATCTCAGAGAAGGCAATGAAAGAAGTGGCATTTCGAATAACAAGGAAGCTTTTTTTTTTTTAATTTAAATTCAATTTACCACCAGCATCCCAATGTTCATAGCAGCAATGTCCACAATAGCCAAACTGTGGAAGGAGTCAAGATGCCCTTCAACAGATGAATGGATAAATAAGATGTGGTCCATATATATAATGGAATATTACTCAGCCATCAGAAAGGATGAATACTTCCCATTAACAATAAAACTTCTATTCTCGCTTTAAGTCATTGTCCTTTCTTTGCTCTAACCCATTCTTACTACATTTAGTTAAGCTGTTTTAAATATGTAGCTATTTTTAAACAATAAATAAGAAATCTACATAATGCATGTTGCAGAAGAGATGCAGAGGAATGAGTTAGAATTGGTCTGTATTTTCACGTATTTACCAGACTAGCTGGGAAAAGCTGTGACAGACAGCTAACAGCAACATAAGCTAGATAACTATAACATTTTATATCTGTACAATGTTTCCAGTTTCATATCCAAAAGCACTATAATATTCAAATTCATAGCCTTAAAGAACACAACTTTTATAAATGAGTAAACTGAAAATCAGAGAAACTAAGAATTTCTTCTGCCTCAAAGCCCAGGGTGTTTGTCTTATGTGCTATAAGCACAGTCTTCACTTGGTCAGTAACTATTTACTGAGTGCCAAAATGTTGCCAAAATGACAATGCTGCTAACTTAGAATTGCAAATAATAATACTTCCTGGCCTGATAGATCCTTAGAGAAAATATGAATGAACAAATCAGGTCACTATAATAGGAAGGAATGCTATGTTAAATATAGACATGGTTTCACATGTATTTGGGGGCACTGTATTAGTTTTCTACGGCTGCTATACCAAATTGCTACAAACTTAGTGTCTTCAAACAACACTAATTGATCAATTAATTAATTTTAAAGGTTTTATTTATTTATTTGAGAGACAGAGAGCACTAGCCACGGGGAGGGGCAGAGGGAGGGAGATAGGCGAACTCCCTGCTGAGCATGGAGCCAGAGGGTGCTGGATCTTAGGACACTGAGACCATAATCTGAGCCATAGTCAGATGTTTAACCATCTGAGCCACCAGGGCACCCTAAACAACACAAATTTATCTAACAGTTCTATATATAGTTCAGAAGTCCAAAATGGGTCAACAAGGTGCATTCTTTTCTGTAGGTTCAAGGTGGGAATCCATTTTCTATCCTTTTCCCACTTCTGGAGGTCATTCACATTCCTTGGCTCATGTCCCCTTTCCCTCATCCTCAAAGCCAGTGATGTTGAATTTCTCTGAACTTGCTCCCTATTTTCTTTTAAAGTACCTTTATTTTTTTGAAAGAGGGAGAGAGGGGGCTTGCGCACTAGCAGGGAAGAGGGGCAGAGGGAGAGAGAGAATCTTAAGCAGGTTCCACACCCAAAGTGGAGCCTATGTAGGACTCAGTCTCACACCCTGAGGTCATGACTAAGCCAAAACACTTAACCAACTTAACCACCCAGGCACTCCTGACCTAGCTTCTCTAACCACATCTCACTCTGACTCTCCTCTTTTGCTTCCCTCTTCCACTTTCAAGGACCTTTGTGATTATGTTGGGCCCACTTGGATAATATAGGATCGTATTCTGTCTTAAGGTTGGAGTTAGCAACTTAATTCCATTTGCAACCTCTGTTGTCTTTTTTCATGTAACCTAACATATTTCTAGTTTATGGGGATTAGGACATGAATATCTTTGGGAAACCATTTTTCTGCCTACCACAGGTGCAAAGAAGGAAGTGAGGAAGATAGAATTTCTTTTGAAAAGGTCAGCAATGATTACTCTCGAAATATGATTAGAACCAAAGTGCTGTGGGAGTTTTGAAGTGCGAAAGACTTGCGTTGTTGATGTGATGGAACCATAAGTATATTGTAGTCGACAAGCCTTCCCTGAAGGTGAGTCTATATATGTTCCTTCAATTCTCAAAGGGTAGGCAAAGCAGAGAATGTTCAAGACTCAAGAATGAACAAGCTAGAAAATAATTTGGAGGTAAATTCTTTTGCCATTAACAAACATTTAAATTGAGTAAGAAACCCCTAACATGCAAATTTGAAAATCAGCGGGATGTTTCTTAGCAACTTGTCCGCAGATAAAACAGAACCCTTTATTTTGTAAGTTATGCACTTTAATTAGTGTTTTATCTCCCCAAATCAAGAGGTTTACAGGAAAACATATGACACTGAAAGTTTGGGTTAGATTATTAGTAATTATTTTTCTGTAGAAATCTTACTGGTTATACTAGGTCACGTGTTCAAATGAATTTTGAAAATTATAAATATATATTATGTACACATATATATTTATTATATACATAATGTTTTAAAATATTACTTTGAATAGACTTTATTTTTAGAACAGTTTTAGATTTATAGAAAAATTGAGTAGATAGTACATATACCCTGTCCTCATGTTTCCCTATTATTAACATCTTGCGTTACTGAGTTTTATTACAACTAACAAATATTGACATATTACTACTATCCAAGGTCCATATGTTATTCAGACTTCCTTGATGTTTACTTAAATGTTCTTTTTCTATTCTAGGATTTTATCCAGGATACCATATAACATTTAGTCATCATGTCTTCCTGGGTCCCTGTTGGCCGGCAGTTTGTCAAACTTCTTTGGTCTTTGATGATCTTGTCAGTTATAAGAAGTACAGGTTGGATATTTTATAATATGTCCTTTTATTGGAATTTGTCTGATGTCTTTCATCAAACATTTGGGAGGATGACCACAGAGGGAAAGGACCATTTTCATCACAGTGTATCAAGGATATGTATTATCAACATGACATCACTATTGATGTTGACCTTGATTACCTGGCAGAGGAAGCATTTGAAAGATTCTCCACTATGAAGTTACACCTCCCTCTGTTCAGCCACAAAGTCTTTGAAAGGAATTCACTATGTGTAGCTCATATTTAGGAAGTAGAGAGTTATGCTTACCCTCTTCCAGGGCAGAATATCTACATAAATTATTTGAAATTCTTCAGTATGGAAGATTTGGACCTTCCTCCTCAATTTGTTTATGTATTCAATCATTTATTGATATCAGAATGCATTTATGGATATGTATTTTTAAACTTTGGGTTATAATCCAATACAACTTCATTTATTTTGTTGGCTCTAATTGTTCCAATAAATTTTTATTAGAAGATAATACTACTTGCAGTTTTGTAATTACCAGGAATACAAAAGTTACATCTGTTTCAATCAAATGCTGTATAAAACTGTTTTTTAAGTATATAAATTGGATTAGGCATTCTGGGTATGTAAATTATGGCACTTATGATTATAAATTTACTATTTTAAAATCACAGAGAAATGCATTTCCCAAATAATAGCATAGATAGAATATTTTATTCAGGGCCACCTATTTGAATAATAATAAGTATATTTCTTTCCATGTCCTTTATCATTTGACAGTTGAATTGACTAAGTGGATTTAACTAGAGAAGTATTCTTCATATTTGAACTAAAGTACAAGATATTGAGAACAAATAATAACAGAATAATTGCTTCAGAACTCAAAATTCTCTGCAGGCATATTTTGCAAGATTCAAATGGTATAAAATAAAATTACTCTTACCAAGGAGATATCCCAGGTTCACATCCCAGTTCAGAAGTACTTTGAATATATTATATATATGGATTACTGTGAGCAGAAATGCATTTCTCTTTTTGCCTGATCTCATTGGTCAAATGTCTGATTTAACATTCAGTGCAGCTCTGTAAAGAGGGATTGAACTTTCAGTGTTTAATCACTTTAGCCAGTTTCCATCTGTTAAGTTGACTTCAAGCCTTTTCTCCAACTTTACACTACATAGAAATTCCACAAGTGAGCCCATTTCATGATGGATATTTTGTGCTGACAATTCAACAGACTCAATGTTCACCCAAATTCATGGAACCAGCACACTGGCCTTATGTGACCTTTAAGCATATGAAACAGGCATGATTTCTGGACTTTTTAACGTTGCTTTTTCACAGTTGTAAGCCTAGCATTTATTTTTATTTCTTTTAAGATTTTATCTATTTGACAGAGAGGGACAGAGAGAGATCACAAGTAAGCAGAGAGAGAGGGGGAAATAGGCTCCCGGTTAAGCAGAGAGCCTGATGAGGGACTCGATCCTAGGACCCTGAGATCATGACCTGAGCTGAAGGCAGAGGCTCACCCCATGAGACACCCAGGCACCCCTGCAAGCCTAGCATTTAAAAAGTACAATGTTAAATTGCTTTTCATGAATTATATAGTTGTTCAAGTAAAATGGATTTTTTTAGGGATGGTTTATGGAGCAGATAAGCAAACTGAGGTTGACTAAACTCACTTTGTAAATACCCAGCACCAGTTTGATGAAATGGCCCTTCTGTACCTGCTGTTTCTTCCTTTGCAAATGAGCAGCCAAAGTCATGGCAATGAAGTTGAATGAAAAAGCAACTGACAATACAACAGTAGGCATCTCTCTGCCAAAATCTTGACTCTTTTTTTTTCTTTTTTTCTTTTTTTTTTAAAGATTTTATTATTTATTTGACAGACAGAGATCACATGTAGGCAGAGAGGCAGGCAGAGAGAGAGAGAGAGGAGAAAGCAGGCTCTCCACTGAGCAGAGAGCCCGATGCGGGGCTCGATCCCAGGACCCTGAGATCATGACCTGAGCCGAAGAAAGAGGCTTTAACCCACTGAGCCACCCAGGTGCCCCCAAAATCTTGACTCTTAATGGCCTGAGTCAAGGCCAAGACCCAGTAGTTGAGAAGACTGCTTAAAAGGAATTATTTATTTCCATGAAATTCAAGATGGATTCGGGATTATACAATTTTACATTAGATAAGGTAAAGAATAAATTGAAGAGGACATTTAGTCCATTCTCGTACTTTCAAATAAGAATGCTCAGGACCCCATTTAATTTTGTCAAAAGACCAGAGAAAATGAAAATCTCCCCTTCAAAGACATTGTTCAGGGTTTCTTGGCGATCTATTCCAGAGTTTAATAATTCTTAGTCAAGTAAGAATTTTATTGGCTTTGAACAAAGGTCATTGTATGACTTCCAAACTGAAGCGTAGACAAAATATGATCTTTGAAAAATATCATAAAGATAGAAACTTAAGGCAGAAAGAAAGAAAGAAAGAGAAAAAGGAAAGAAAAGAAAAGAAAGAAAAAGAATTTTTCCAGGCTAATCAGTTTCTGGTGCATAAGGCCTCAATGACAAAATTGCTGTCCCTGCAGAGTTGTACCCCACCGCTGTCCCTGCCCATCCTACCCACCCATTGACAGATGCACTCAGTCATTATATATTCATGAGAACCCTTATGGTGGGTCACAAACCCACTCCCTGTTGGGGGTGCTGTCAGTGAACACAGTCTACAGTTATTTTCATCTATTTCTACCACTGGTGCAATAAAAGTGTCATCTCTCATGACAGTCCCTCACAGGTGGCTGCAAGGGACCTGCCAGGAAAAGGAGCCAACATCTAACTGTCTCACCTCAGGTGCCCTAGTATATGGTCCCAGAGTGACTCCAGCTTCCGTAATTTTACTGGGGACTCTGTAGCCCCATAGCTTGATAATACACATGTGGCAAGCAACATAAATATATGTATGATTTTATGGTAAATTTCATAAAAGAAATGAGATCAATTGTTTCTGTCCTTTAGAAAGACTTACCCAGAAACAAATAAGAGATCAATACCTTCCCAGTCTCTTTAGAAGTGAGTATTGGAACAGTACTGGAAAAAAAAATCCAAAGTATGAACTTAATTCTGTAGCCAGATAATAGTGATGAGAGTATATGATTTTGTGAGAAATGTCCAGTTCCTTTGTGCTCTTTTAAGCATTATTTTCAAGTGGATATGGGTTTTACTTAAGGAAATAGCAGTTATCTTGTTTTAATGTTACCTACCAGGGTCCTACTAGGCAGAGATTGTTTCTGTATATGCATTTGCTTATATGCGTATAAAATGCAAATGCACATCCAAACAATGTCTTCCTTTTCTCCATTTCCAACAGCATTTAATGAAGGCTTCCATTATTTATTGACAAAACTATTATACAGGTGTCTGTATGTCTCTGTTTCTTTTTTTTTTTTTTTAATTTATTTATTTGAGAGAGAGAGAGCATGAAAGGGGAGAAGGTCAGAGGGAGAAGCAGACTCCCCATGGAGCCGGAATCCCAATGTGGGCCTTGATCCCGGGATTCCGGGATCATGACCTGAGCCTAAGGCAGTCGCATAACCCACCCAGGCGCCTATATGTCTCTGTTTCTAGTCTCCTTGCATTTTGTGTCATGATGGTTCTATAAAACTCTTCCAGGCTACTCCCTTGCTTTAATAACTAGCCATTTCTTGATGATAACATTCAAATTTCTTACCACAATGTGAAGACCTTTGTAGTGACAGCGCTCACCCCTTATACTGTTCTGGACACACTGAACAGTTTGTAGTTTACAAACTGTGACAAACTTTTCTACATCTTGGCTTCTATCCTTACATTTTCTTCCAGTTTCCTCTGGCCCTCGTCTGACCCCTATATGTCATTCTAAGTCTAAGAGGTCCCCTCTTCTCTGCACGTGTTTCCTGACCCTCTCCTAAAACCACGTGTAATTTTCCTTGCCAGAAGATCCATTTTGTCATTACTACTATTTCAGCATTTATCAAATTGTTATAGAATATCCATTTACTGTTTTTCTGTGTTTGTGGATCACAATTTCCCCGATGGAAGGTTATGTTTCAAAAGTTAGCATATTACCTGGCATGTGAAATCGCTCAGGAAGATGTTATATGCATGATAAAAGAGTTTGAAACTTGTAATCTGTATTATTCTCTTCCCAACTCCAAACCACAGCTACATGATGAATGTGGGTCAACTACAGGGAAGTATATGAGGGCTGACATTTTCAAATAAAACCTATTGCAAGAAAATTTCTACATAGATTCTATTATTTTGTTTTCTTTTGCCTTTACCCTATTTGTATAACACAACTGTTACAATATTTTCCTTAAATTCTCATCTTAGAACTTAAACTTGTTTCTTTGTGCTTTGACCTCATAAGGAATAAAACTTCACCAGTGTTTTGAATAGAAACCCTCTTCTATTTTTCAAACTTCATTGCATTTTTCTTCTCTCAGTTAATCAAAGTAAACTTTACTTTTCTGCCTTACTCATTGAGAATCATTATTTTTCCCATTGAATATTATAAAGTTCCCCCAAATCATGAAGAATCTTTGATAATACTGATTTTATACTCTTGATAAATGTAGGCAAAGAAACTTAATAGTTAGCAGAATTATGTAACTAAGAAAACCTCTCCGTCAATAATTTGTCAGTTTTCAATGGCAAGGTAGACCATTTTTAATAAACAAAATTTTCCTTTTTCCTCATTAAAATATTTTCAATGGTGTTTAAAACATTATAAGTTCTTTATTCATATTGTTTTGGAGGACAAGTGGCAATGTTTTTGTCTATAGATATAAACTGATAGATCTTGAGCTCTATAAGGAAGAAGTGTTTATAATACACACATGTCTGCACATAGCATAACGTATGACAAACAGGCTTAGTAAGTGTTCCTCTAACATGGCATAAACTCATTAATCATTTGAATACAATGAAATTCACCTCAGCGTTTGACGTTTCCTGTCACTTAAAACATTTTTAAGGAATCCATTACAAGGAGTGTTCTTTGTTTAGAAACCAATAAAAATGAAAAAAACAAAAAAGGCTGAAGATCTTATATAATACCCTGATTCAAAATGTAGCAGCAGTATTAAAGGGAATGCAAATCACTTGGTCTCATGAAATCCTCATTATTTTGAAGAGA
Organism: Lutra lutra; assembly: GCF_902655055.1. Classification (NCBI taxonomy): domain Eukaryota; kingdom Metazoa; phylum Chordata; class Mammalia; order Carnivora; family Mustelidae; genus Lutra; species Lutra lutra. Next base: position 8,491,013 of record NC_062289.1, on the reverse strand, counting down.
TGTGAAATAAAATATTTGCCTTACTTCAAGGGGCTTTTATGTGCATGAGTTTTCATACTTATCAGAGATTACTTCAGAATAATGAAATTCAGCTTCTAAAACTCAACTAGAAAAAAAATAATATTAAGTTAATAAAACTCTTGTTTTGAGTCAGATAGGACAATCGAAGAGCAGGACAGGTGTGTACTATGGTCTTCTTGATCTGGGCTCGCAAGAGAACAGGTCATGGATACATCAGACATGGTGTGTTGGGAATGTCACAACCATCACCGAGGTTCTCCTTTTGATTTTTAAGCACTTGACATAGACTCCATATAGCTTGTGTTTTAGCTGGCATAGTCATTTACTATGTCTTTTTTTCTTTTATTATGGACATTTCACCCAGAAGATGTCACAGGATCTAAGGGAGTTTTGATGGTCTACTGTCACAAGGTCACTTGTATAAAACTGGATCCACTGAAGTTGAATTGCATCTCTCCCCACTTCTCTTTCATTTACTGTATCTTTTTTTTTTTTTTAAAGATTTTATTTATTTGTCAGAGAGAGAGAGAGAGTGAGCACAGGCAGACAGAGAGGCAGGCAGAGGCAGAGGGAGAAGCAGGCTCCCTGCCAAGCAAGGAGCCCGATGTGGGACTCGATCCCAGGACGCTGGGATCATGACCTGAGCCGAAGGCAGCTGCTTAACCAACTGAGCCACCCAGGCGTCCCTCATTTACTGTATCTTAACTTTTGGCTCTCACATTACCTGAAAATATTTCTTAAAGGTCCGAGTAGAATTTTTCCTTGAGATTTTTACCTTATGATGGCCAGACATCATAGATAATCATTCCAATTTAAAACTTCTATTGTGGGGTGCCAGGGTGCCTCAGTCATTAAGCAGCTGCCTTCGGCTCAGGTCATGATCCCAGTGTCCTGGGTTCGAGCTCTGCACTGGGCTACCTGCTCAGTGGGAAGTCTGCTTCTCCCTCTCCCACTCCCCTTGCTTGTGTTCTCTCTCTCGCTCTCTCTCTCTCTCTCTCTGTCAAATAAATAAATAAAAAGAAATAAATAAAAGTTCTGTCGTGCAGCTAGTATTACATGGCAAGGTCATGCTACATTATGGAAATCAGGAAAAACAATACACAACACTGGCTCTGAAGAATTTTATCATCTTGGCTTTTTTCATGAGGTACAGATATGTCAAAGCTACTATAAAATATAATGTCACTGAATAAACAAAAGGAGAAGATTAAGCAGTTAGCTCAGCAGAACCTTAGGAAGGAGAAAATACCTGAGTTGAGTGAGATGTCTGGAATGAATCCTAGTGAAACTATATAAATTGAGCAGGTAGACAAGGGAAAAGAAAAGATGTCACCCGGGGTAAAAACCACACAGAGGCATGCAGCTTGTCACGATCTGGTGGCACAGAGAAGGGAACATCAGCTGGGGTCGCACAGACAATGTGTGTCATTCGGGGCTTGGTATCTAGACTTTTTGAAATTTCGTTTCTATCATTTGAGGTGTGAATTGTAACCATTGATAATAGACCATTGAAATGATAACAGACAAAAACAGAGAAAACACAGTGTCTAGCACATAACAGGTTCTCAAAGCCTTTCTCGTACTTTTCACAGTGTTTGTCCAGGTTGATGGTGCTGGCGGCTGTTCAGATGGTGCCATTAGAAGCTCAATATGTTCTGAGTATAGGACGCTTGTTAAGGATACTTAAGCAGCATCTGAGGGGACTTGCTGTCTGCGAGATCTGTTTCAGGATGACCCCTCTCAATGACAGAGTGGAGACACCTACTCAGAAATGCACATTTCAGCAATTATGTCATGTCCTCATTTCCCTCATTAAATTATTAATTTGGCTTTAATCCTGAGAAGTGAGTTGAACTTCTTCTCTGCCAGCTATCCCTAAAATGAAAAACCCTTGAAATATCCCCGAGGCTCAAGAAAAGTCGTAGGCTCTGCAGTTCTCTTCTCACTTCCCTAAACATGCTTTGCAAGTTAACCTAACAACTGCAACAAATCTTTGTTATATTTTTAGAGCCGAGTTTTTGGCAACTGCTAAAGTGAAGATTTTAAACATATTATAACAAACATACACTTAAAATAATAGGATTTATTTCTTGGGAGGGAAGAGAATGAAAAGTATTTCAGTATCACTTTTTATGATCAATTATGTTAACCTTTTCAAATTTGAAATGTAATCAGCTGAAATCTCTGAGCTGAGACACTGAGGAAATTAGATGAATTAATAAATATTTGTCCCATAATTTATTGAGAGAAAGTTTGAAAGCTGAACTGAAGTCAAAATCAGTGGGAAACATACACAAACGGGACTTTTACAACACACAAGGCCGTTAGTATTGTGAATATTTACTTTGGCATATAGAAGCCAAAGAGAAAAGAAAAATAAGATTTCGTTGCATTTATAAATTCAGAAGGAATTCATCTGAACCAAGAACCAGCGGCACTATTTATAGTGTATGCGTGTGTACGTGTGTGTGTGTGTGTGTGTGTTTCTTCCTAATTGGAAAAACTCTCATTTTCTTTCGGTCAAAATCATGAAATCAGAAATGCAACTCCATCCGTCTACCATATTCTTGCAAACTATATATCACTGCTACTGCTAGAATAAGGTAGGTAAGAACAATTTGGCAAGCTATTTCACATAAATTACTATAAAATGTGTACAGAGAGTATTCTTACTGCACAAATAGTATTTGTAAGTTAAAGTTGTAGGAATTAAAACAAATAAAGCAGCTACTTAGGTCTTTGCAAGAATAGATAACTGTATAACTTCAGCTTTAGCTGGGCTTCATTAAAATTAGAAACCATGGGGCACCTGGGTAGCTCAGTTGGCTGGGCAGCCAGCTTTTGATTACTGTTCAGGCCATGATGTTGGGGCCCTAGGATCGAGCCCTCCATGGGGTTATACACTGAGAAGCAAGCCCGTTCAAGGATTCTCTCTCTCTCCCTCCACTGCCTCTCCCCCTGTTCATACTTGTTCTCTCTCTCTCTCTCTCTCTCTCTGAAATCAATCAATCAATAAATCTTTAAAAAATTAAACTAAATTAAAAACTCTGCTCTGCAAAACACAATATCAAAAGAATTAGAAGGTAAGCCACAGACTGGGAGAATAATTTTACCAAAGACATATATGATAAAGGACTGTTATCCAAAATATACAAAGAACACTTAAATCTCAACAATATGAAAACAGACAACCTGATTTAAAAATAGACAGGATATCTAAACAAATGTTCCTCCACACAAGACAGGTAGATGACAAATAAGCACGAGAAGATGTTCCATACCCTATGTCATCAGGGAAATGCAAATTAAAGCCACAATGAGATACCACTATACACCTACTGAAACGTCCATAATCCAGAACACTGACAACAACAAATGTTGACAAGGATACTAAACAATGGGTACACTCATTGGTTGCTGGTAGGAATGTAAAATTCTACAACCACTTTAAAAAAACAGTTGGAGGTTTCTAACAAGACTAAATATACGCTTACCATATGATTCTGCAATTAGAGTCCTTAGTATTTACTCAAATGAGGTAAAACTTACACCCACCAAAAAAGAAAAAAAAATCACCTGAAATGAACATTTATATCAGCTTTACTCATAGTTGCCAAAACTTGGAAACAACCAAGGTTTTCTTCAAAATGTCGATAGGTTAATAAACTATAGTACATGTGTACAATGGCAGATTATTCAGAGCAAAAAGGAAATGAATTATCATGCCATAAAAAGACATTGGCGGGGGCGGGTGCCTGGGTGGCTCAGTCATTAAGTGACTGCCTTCAGCTCAGGTCATGATCCCGGGGTCCTGGGGTTGAGCCTCACATCGGGCTCCTTGCTCAGGGGGAGCCTGCTTCTCCCTCTGCCTGTTTCTCCCTCTGCTTGCATGCCCTCTTTGTCTCTCTGTCAAATAAATACATAAAATCTTAAAAAAAAAAAAAAGACATTGGGGAAACTTGCATGTATAGTACTAAGTGAAAGAACCCATCCTTAAAGAGATCCATATTTATGATTCCAAGTTTATGACATTTTTAAAGAAGACAACTCTTTAGAGACAGAAAGAAAAACCCAAAAACTAGTGGTTGTCATGGATTGGAGGGAGAGGGGGAGGAAATGGGCAAAGCTCAGAAGATTTTTAGAACGGTGAAACCTAATTATGATACCATAATTAGGTGGATACATAACATTATACATTTGTCAAAAAAAAAAAAAGAATGTACAACACCAAGACTAAACTGTACTATAAACTGTGGGTTTGGGGTTATAGCAACCTGGCAATGTAGGTTCACCAATTTTAAGAAACACACTACTCTGGAATGAGATGTTAATCTTGGGGAAGCTTGTGTGCCGAGTAGGAGGAGTGGTAGCAAGACATTACATGGGATCTCTGGGCTTTCTGCTGAATTTTGCTGTAAACCAAAAGCCACTCTGAAAACTAAAACCCTATTTAAAATGTCTACATTTAAAAAAATAGTGACATTTGGCCAGATGTATTAAAAAATTATACATTTCAATTATAGAGTTGGAAAAAAATTATATAAAGATCATTCAGATTCTTAAATGTGCATATGTTATGTGTCTTCAAGTTGAACTGCATTGCTGTTTCAAAATGTTTTCGGTTAAATTATCCAATTTATCTCCATAAAAATTTTTCACAAAAACTGCTTCCTGAAGACAGTACCTTATAGGAGCTTTAATGTCATAGCCACAAGACTGGGAAATACAACATAATGTAACACATTTAAAAACTGTGAATGGTTTGTGGTACATGAACTTTTCCCCTTTTCCAAATTTACTTAACATGAAACCATTCTCATGAAACATCTGCTTCTTACAGTCCAGTGTTCCATGAGACACAGTTTGGGACAGAGCTGTTCTAAAGAACCTAAAAAAGAAAAGCAAATATAGAAAATAGACTATTTTGTGCTAATTTTAGTGGGGAAATTAAGGAATTTTCCCAGTTCTTCCAGTGGAAAAACTGTCCTTTCACAAAAAAGGACAGTTTTAGCTACAGGTATTAGTGGCATCTACCTCCCAGGAGAAATGAGTGCAATTCACCCCCATAGAGATTTATTATAGCAGGAACCATCAGGGAAGCTGACTCAATACATAGAAACCTTAATCTGCTGTGTTATGTGGGTGTCCCTCTTATCCTGTGATACCTTTGTGCCTTTAATGAATCTATTACAAATAATAAAAAGAGAGAGTCTCTCTACTTTCAAACAGTAGCAAAGTAAGAAAAAAAAAAAAAAAGGAAATTTATAGCAGCAATACTTGACAAATACTGACCCAGTCAGGTGATTGAGGTGCTCATCAGCAGAGATAAACCAAGGTGACGGTAAGCTCTTGATATAATGTGGGGGTCTTCCACCCCTCAAACACACAATCCCTGTCTGATTATGAGAAAGACATCAGACAAAACCGAACAGAAGGGCATTCTACAAAATATCTGGGAATACTCCTCGAGATTGCCAGGGTCATCAAAAATAAAAAAAAAAAAAAATCCAAGAAATTTTCATAGATCAGAAAAAACTTTAGAAGACATGACAACTAACAGAAATGTGGTGTTCTGGAACAGAAAAGGGACTTCTGGGACAAACTGAGGAATCTCAATATAGTTAATAGTAGGGCACCAAAGTTGGCTTCTTTGTCTCAAAAAATGTGTCATAGTAATAGAATGCATTAACAGTAAAGATAGTTGGTGAGAGATACACAGAGACTTTCTGTAATATCTTTGCAACTTTTCTGGAAATTGAAAGCTATTCTGAAATTAAAAGTTTAATTATTTTTAAAATCACTTAGCCCTTTAGATAGAAGCAGCAATATTTCCTCTAGAGATAAATGTGTCATTAAGAGATATTGTATTCCTTGACATTTAGGGGGGAAATGGGCTCTGAAATATCTCCTTTACTGCCACTTTTTCAACTTGTCTGAAATTGCCTGGATTTCATAATTTTTGAAGAGTGGGTGAGAGTAACCTTAACTTCATTTTTCTACTGCTTTTATCAATAGGTGTATTCTCCGAATCACATCTGCTCTTGTCATGGAAAGTGCATCACTCATTGGTTTCCTTCCTGACAAACTGACATGGCTTGAGTAATTGCTTCATGTTTTCCAGCAAGTTGTGAGACAAACACTGAGTAAGGATATATATCAAAAATGGAAGATAGCAAATGCACTTTAGTAAGGTAACCTGAATAAATGGAGGGGAGTCAGGAGTAGTAAACAGTAATCCCCATATCTCTGACACTTCACCAAAGGTTATCTTAAGAGTCTGCCCAGCAACATCAGTGATTGATTCTAGCACCATAGTTGTGAGTGTAAGGAGTGCACCAGCGATGACTGCAACACAAGAACACAGATGATTTCTTGGAAATGGATGGCCTTGATTTCTCTCACCACATTAAAAATCTTGTTTATTTTTATAAGCACTATCTTCATTATCTAAATTTCACTAAATATAGAAGGTAAGTAAGAGTGATAGACACTTATGAATTTCCCATGAAAGAATTCAGAGTACAGTATTCAGTAGTACTTACAGAATTTTTAAAAAATGTATACTTGAACAGCACCAAATGTGAACAAAATCATGTAATATAATCAACCGACAGCGCAAGACTTGGGCTTCAGACCGGTTTCCTTCATGTATTAGCTTTTTGGCACATGTCTGTAACTTTAATTTCTCATTCTTTCTCTTTTCATCTAAAACCGGATGGTCATACTCTGGCCGGAATATACCTTAATGCCTCTGTGCGGGTAAAATATTACAGAACATCTTTGGAGGGGAGAGATGGAGCCTGGGACGCCTACTTGGGAGTTGTCAGCACCAAAGCTATATTCAAAGCCATGGCACTGGATGAAATTATTCAGAAAATATGTGTAAATAGAGAAGAGAAAAGTTACAAGAGACAGTACTTCTTCAGGCCATTTCTTCAAGTCAGGAAGAAGAGAAGCAGTGAGGAAAACAGAAGGAGCATTTTGTGAGGCAGGAGCAGCAGCAGAGAGAAAAAGATATATGAAATGCTCAAGTAAGAGCATTAAGAAAAGGCCCACCTGGGTGGCTCCGTTGGCGAAACATCTGCCTTCGGCTCAGGTCACGATCTCACTCAGTGTGCTGGGATCAGTGTGCTGCTGCAGGGAGCCTCTTCTCCCACTTCCTCTGCCCCTCTGCCTGCTTGTGCTTGCTTTCTATCTCAAAGAAATAAAATCTTAAAAAAAAAATAATATTAAGAAAGGTTGTGGTTTTGACTACATGGAGGTTTTGATGATGGCTTACGCGTACCATTTCAGTGAAAAAAATGGAAAAGAGGGTAGTCTGAGAAGTGAGTGAGCTGTGGGATTAATGTATCAAGTTTCCATGACTATTTTTAGTTTTGTTGTAAAGAAGAGAGAAGAGTCAGTGGTGAGTGGAAGGGCATGGGATCTACACGGTTTTGATTTTTATTTTCTTTTTTATAAAAATATAGTTGTATTATAACCTGATATATAACTTGTTATATCTATACTTACATCTTTCTATATGCATATGTTCAGGTGTGCATACCTATATATCTTTCTATACCTGGACCTATACCTGTAACTTGATTGATAGATAGAGTTGATAACAGGAGAAAATAGGGGAAATCTTAAGAGAAAATCCTCTGAAAACCAGGGGAACTGGTGGTATAAACCCCAGACCAAAGGTAGGAGAAGATGAAACAAGATGTCCCATTAAAATAGTGAGACAGGAAAAAAGGGCTGAATTCCTGTTTCCTCTGCCTTTTGTCCTAGTTAATCCTCCATCTGACTGGATGCTGTTCATCCACACTAAGAAGAGCAAAGACACCTATTCAACCGCCACTGTTCTGGACGTTTCTCACTCAGACACACCTGGAACTCACAGCCCATTCAGATCGAAGCATATTATTCTTTGCCATGGATCAGTTCCAGGATAAGTGGTCAGAAAAGCAAAGAAAGAGTCAGATAATGTGGTGATTGAAACAAAAAAAAAGGGGCGGTGGGAGTGAGTGGTTTAGTTACTATTAAATATAAAGGCTAAGGTAGGGCTTAAGAGTAGGTGGTAAAGTTGGGTGGAGAAAATACATTCATAAGCTTGGAAGTAAAGAAACCAAGAAGACAGGTTTATGTTGCCATTTTGTATGTTTGTGTGTTTTTGTACAAATAGGTACACATGCTTTTTCCCTTCTGTCCTCCCTTTCTCTCTCTCTCTCTCTCTCTCTCTCTGCCATTGTTTTTATAGTTTCTGGAGAGAGAAAATACTGAACACAAAGTTTGGAGTATTCTCAAACCAGAGTTGTTAATATCTATCATACCTGAAAGGTGATCCTTTGTATTTGCTTCCCAGAAATTTCCTCAGTTAGCCCTTGAGGGAGGTATTTTACAATAGGAACAGTTGTAGAAATTAAGCAATAGAAAACTCCCAGTGAATGTACTAATACAAAAAGCATTGTAGTCCTAAGGGTCGCTATGTTGATATGAACTTTAGTCTGATTTACTAATATGTTAAAGACAGAAAAGATTTTGCTATCAGCAACTCATATATAAGGACTTTATTCCAAAATGAGGCACTAAATGAGTATAAAATTAACTAATTGGGTTACTCATGTCAGCTGATGGCAGTTGCAGGGCACTAGTGAAGATGTTTAACCTTGACTGTAAGCTTAGCATCTGCCAAACTGCCTGAGGCCACGCGTGGAATTGGATAAAATAATAGGGCTCCTGAGCAGGGAAGGACAGCCTGGGGACGACGAGTCCCCACATAAGACATGACTCATTTCTCTACTCCCATATCCTTTAATGCCTTAGTAATTAACAGTGAGACCATCATATATCATGATACAACAAGCATCTAGGGACTAGAGCACCATTTTAAAGAGAGATGATCTCTTAATTCATACTGAGGCGTTAAATTTACTCCTTTTTCTCAAATAAAGACATTATTGATATCACTTAGAATGATGTTTTAAAGTTGTATTCTACTATGAGATTAAGCCTCGGCCCTCAGGGATAAATTCCATGATTCTCTAAAATTTATTTATTTTCAAAACCATAATTAACAGTTCACTAAAATCTCCAGCAGCATTATAGCAATAGAACAGCTCCTAAAGTTCCAACTACATGCTCATAAAATTTTGATTACTTCTTGTAATCATGCCATCTGGTAGCTTGGTTATAGCTACATCTTAAAACTTACTGGGTACTGCCTGATTTTTGAAGTTTTTTTTTCCAGTATTCTGATAATTCAATACCTTAGGAATATAAATACAGTTTTTTCATCTTTAAAAATTGAACTACAAATCAGTTATTCATATGCAAAAAATGATAATTTAACTGGTTTTCTTAATATCAAGTACTGTAAGTACTGCATTTAACATTTATTAAATCCCTATTGAATTTAAACTTAAACAAAAATTATGCATCTAAAATGGAAATAAGGCCATTTAGAATATTACATTTTACCTTTCTGTCAAGTAATATAATTGTAAGTAAACTTAAACCTAGATATCTTATTTTTTAATTGTGTACACTCTCAGAAGTCTCATGCAATCTCATATATTTTAAAATAAAAAGAGAGAAAAGGCTAAGAGAATCTGGACTCCATCTACCATTCTCATGTCAGGATCTTGGTGGAGCAACTAGGCAAACAGGGTTAGATGAATAAAACTCTGGCTACTTCTGGGGGGTGGCTGGGTGGTTCAGGTGGTTAAGCTTCTGACTCTTGGTTTGAACTCAGGTCATGATGTCTGAGTGCCGAGGTCAAGCCCCGCATTAGGCTTCACATGGAGAGTGGAGCCTGTTTGAGATTCTCTCTGCCTCCCTCTGCTCCTTCCCTGTCCTTTATGTGATCACACATTCTCTCTCTCTCTCTCAAAAAAACACAGTCTGGCCTCCTCTGTAAGGACAACTACAGTTGTTTAGCTTGGGCAGGCATCTCGGAAGCAGCATTTGAGGAAAAGAAATGGAATGAGAAAATTGGTGACTGGCCCCCAGAGACCCCTAATAGATGCCCTGACCACCACAACTCCTGGAAAAATCTGACGTTACTTGATTTTTCTGGTCTTTGTCTACTGTGAGGGAGTCAGACCCTGACCCTCAAGTGTTCCTGATCAACAGAGAGGTATCCTTGTGTTGTTCCAACGGGCCCTCTGTGAAACCACCAGCACACAAGGAACATCCTAGCCCCACTAATCAGCCTGACTCCTCATTATGGGTCCTGACACATAGACCTCAGTTCCAAGGAGCAAACCAAGGAAAAAGACCCATCTATGGGCCCATCACAAGAGAATACAAGATGAGCTCTTAAATAGGTTACTTGTTAAGACAGAAGAAAGAGGGACAAGATAATTTGCCTTTTGGAATTAAAAAAAGATGACACAATTTCATCCATTAGCTTTTTTGGAGTATAGGAGGGTAACTGTGAAACCCCAAAAGTAAGCTTAGAATATTGACTGAAAAAATATCTTAAGTAATAGAAAAGTATGTAAACAAAAAAGTAGAATAAAAAATAAAAGAAATAAAAGATCTATCTGGGAATTTATAGGCATGGCCTGATTACCATTATTATTAAATATTATCTAAGGGAAGGTACAGTAACCAAGACATTTTTGAATACTTTATTTTTTCCTCCTCCTCAGGTCTAGCACCATAAATAAGTAGTTTTTTTTTTAAAGGAGAAACATTTACTATGTCCAGGTTGTGTTAAGCTAATGCTCTATTACTGTTTTAGTATGTCTTTTTTTTTTTTTTAAAGGAAGTTAAGGACTTTGAGATCCACAATTAATAAATAGGCACCAGTATCCCAAGGAGATGTGAAACACTTCCCCATAAGTAGAATTAATATCAGCCGAGGTGTAGGTCCTGAATGAATGCAACTCAAGCTATTTAAGTTTTTCCTATTTTCCTACCAAGAGCATCCAGAAAGAACGATGGATATAGTTCATGCAAGTTAAAAATTCTCTTAAAAATGTTATTGCATAATTTACTATTAGAATAAATATAGAAGGTCTATTTTGGTTTTCAAAGATACTTTAGACAAAATAGTAAGGAACAGAACAATAATTTTAAAGTAAAAATTCCTGCATGTATACTTAAAATTAATTATAAACCCTTTCATTTCTTACTGAAATCTCAAGAATATTAAAAGGAAAACAATGGAATTATTCAATGAATGACAACTCTATTCAAGGCAAGCCACTGTAGTTTTTGACAGCTTAAAATGTGTACTTAATTTTAAAAAGATGCTTTTTTTCATTTGAAAATGATAAAAATGCATACTTTCTGTCTAAAAGTTATAAATTTTTTAAAGGTTGACTATATTAGTGGAAAGATGTGATAAATCATGATGATAAAAGACTATCATTACAGAGCACCCTAATCCATCATTTTAAATAGATTCTACATTAATCATCTACTTAAATCTGAATGCTCAAGTAATCATAATTTATTATGATAATTCAGACCAAAAATAAACATCAACAATGAGGGCTGCATTTGCAGGACAATACTAATTAGGTATAGAAACTACCCTTCACCCCAAAATGGTAAACCTGGTTTATCAGACTTAACCACATTCAATGCAAAGCACATATATTCCAAGAAGTCATTTTGCTCCAAGGGTTGGGCTAGTTTTGTTAAAACAGATCGACTAATGTCAAATATAAAGATTCATTCAAATCTCAGTGGTGACATGGACAGAGCTTCAATCACATAACATGTATGTCTGTGTTTCAATTTGATATTGCATAATTAAATTTCACAATTTAATTTGGAATATTCCATAGGAAGAATCTATAAACAATGCATGCAACCAAGATTTCACAACCTGACTAAATCCGCTGCCACAAATTTACTGCCTTACAGTTTTCACCTGTGTTTTCTAGAGATCTATTATCAGCTACCATACAGAATGTGCTAGGGTAAAAACAGTAATAGCTTCCCTTTCCCTTCCGGTAAAAGCAATACTGCTATTTAATTTCTTTAATATACAGAGGTTTCATGTAAAATAGTATTAGACAGTTTTGCTGGAAAGTAAATGAAATGATGTAAATTTGTAAAATAATTCCATCATAAAAAATAAGAATAGAATGAAAGAAATATAGAAATAAATTTGTGTGTGTGTGTGTTAAAGTCACTGCCTCCAGGCAGAATCCCAAGGCAACAATAAAGTGATCTTATTTTATTTCTCATTTCTCAGTGATTACAATCCTAAAGAATTTGTTATCAGTATCTGCTCGGTGGGATAAGAAGCTATTTAACCTATTTTGTCCAGTATTTAGTTGCTTGTTGTGGGATAGTTCGACACGTCTCTGATCCTATCATGGCCAGAAGTGGAAGTAAAATTAATTTTTGTAAAAAACTACATTGGAGGATATTGAGGCATAAGCTTAGCAAACTTTAAAAAACTTTAATTAAATATTACCAAAATTGGATAGGCTATTTATAAGTGTATTTCTTATTTAAGAAAAATATAAAGAATTAAGTTATTTTTACAAAAAAAAATATTTTATATCTGGCTCTGTGATTAATACTTAGTGAGACATTACAAAAGCTCTTTATTGTGTTTTATAATATCACTAAAATATGAATAACATACATTCTCATGGAAAATATTTGTACTATGAAATTGCTGAGAGTGATATAAATCTTTTTTTGGCATAAAAATGGCATAAAAAAGAATGACATATATACTCTATACACACCAAGAGCTGGTGGTGTATTTGTATATAAAGATAATCCACAAAGACCTAACTCATAGTTAAAAAATATTTACTGTATACTAGTTATATATGTTTAATAACATATTTGTTAATATAACACCTAATGAAGCACTGCAATATTCTCTTCACTATTAAGAAAAAGTCTCACTCTGCTTCTAGTTAGAACTGAGTCCATACTCAAATTTCACTGGATAGTAGTTCATATTCTTATTTCTCAGAATTGCACAGAGAAATTTCCTCCTGTTTCTCAGGTAACTTGTGGTGTGAGAATGTGTATTTCCCAGAAGATCAAACACACCCAAAGCCTCCCATATAGCAGACGTCGCTCTCACCCAGCCTTCATATATATCCTGACATTACCACAAAAAGATGGTATGTGTGATAATCGGCTCTACCATGAGCCAGGGAATGAGATTCAAAGTTAAAGAATAGTTTAAAATAATTAGGCGTGTACCCATTGAAGACTGAGGAAACTTGATTTCTAATCTGTGCAGTTCAGTGTAATTTTTCCCAGAAAAAAATTCTTGATTTACGGGCTGGCAAAGGGTATGACTCATGGAGAAATTTGACTCCTAAGTCCAATGTGCATGACTTACAATGGGGAAGAAATACTGCTTGGTTTTTAAAAAAGTTCCTTTTGGAATGGTGCAAATAACAAAGCAGGAATAGCTTAGAATGAGTATCCTGTGAAAAGATGGAGAAATTACTATCATGCATTTGTTTAACTTTATTTAACATCGATTTAAGGTTAAAATGACTTATTTGGGGAGATTATCACTTCTTTATACAGCCGTTTAATTAAAATGATGTTGGAGTAAATGATCCTGCACTTGACAAAATCTGATTCGTTGTGAGAAGAAAGATGATGAATTTGGGAAGAAACGTCTGGGCCCCATGAATATATGACTCACAGGGTGGTTGTGGTGGTGGTCATTGTGTGCCTTTGTGTTGATGAGAAATTTGCTCCTACCAGTGGGTGAGTGGATCTATTTTACGCGTACTGCAGTTTTATTTGCCTGCTGTGTTAATGTTCAGATAAAGCACGTTATAATGGCTGAGTTTAGATACGAAAATTATGTGGGACATCAAGGCTTATTGATCATCTTGACAGCAAGAATAGTCTTCTGGCGCGCTAGAACTGGACGAAAGTACTCTGGATTACTGGAATGAGCTCGAAATGTGTGTGCTATGATTCTGGGGTTCATATTCTCATCGCTTCCCTCTCCTACTGTGATGTGCTATACAACCGGTTACTGCCGTCCCTGCAGAGTCCGACTGTGTTCAGAGGCTGGAATGGCATGGCTGAGGGCAAATCTTTGGGATCCTCTCTGATGTCTTGCATAGGATTTATTCTCCTACCAGAACAATAAAACAGCTCTATAGGTCTGCATTTCTTTTTCTTAATCAAGTAAGTAAAGAGGTAAAAAAAAAACAACAAACAACAAAAAACAAACAGCAGTTTAATTATGAACTGCCAACTTCTATTCTAATGGAGTTTGAACCAATTAAGATTAAAAAAATATTAGAAAATGAATGATAACATAAAGTCCACATAGAAAAATGTGATCTCAGTCTATCCAGTTGTCGCCTTTTAAAGTGTCCTCTACAATGGTTTCGATTCCGTTTTCTAAAGCACGGTTCTGAATATAGCACTTCCCAGCTCAAAAGTCAGCTTATCTATCTCCCTCCTTTTTTTTTTTCCTTCCACTTTTTCTAAGTAATCCCTACACCCAACATCGGGTTTGAACTCACGTCGGGTTTGATCTCAGGATCAAGAGTCACAAGCTCTATTGACAGAGCCAGCCAGGCGCCCCGATCTAGCCTGTCTTGAATCAAGTCCAAATTCCTAGGACATATAGAAGATGGAGTTCTTCCACAGTCTGATTCCTACCTAAATTTTCAGGTATGTTCTTTATTCCCATTAATACGTGTTTTCTCTGGAGGCAAGAGTGGCAGGTCAACGTTCTCTATTGTCTGGTACCTATACATACCTTGGTTTACTATTTTCCCCATTTTCACATTGGTCTTGGATCAGGTTTCTGTATCTTAACGTTCTTCCACCTTACTGTTTTGAAGAAGTTCAAACATCTCTACAAAGCCTTTTTTATTTACTTATCATCAGACTTCACTTAATTTTTTCTAATTTTCCATACTACTTTGTTAATATACCTCTTGTAACCCTTATTACTTCACACCTTACACCATCATATAATCAAAATCCTTAATGGGAACAGAATCCACATCTATTTTCCTGTGTATATTCTCCATCCACCAGCACTGCAAACAGAATGAGCTAAATAAAGAAATGTTGGGAAATCTGGCTGTTAACTCCAGGCATCAATCTTTAAGACAAGCATGCGGGAAATTGTCATCTTTTCATAACATATCCTGTAGTTAGGTACAGCATTCCCTATTGTTATTATATGATTTGGAATTTCCTAGGTTTGATTAAACTAAGCCATCTGAAATGTTTTTGCTGAGAACAGTCATTAAGATGTTCAACTACGTACCTCTTATGAAGTTTGCACTGAAAGCCCTGAAGGGAACTTTCAAAACTCATTAGTTGGTTCCCCATTCCCTCTGGAATCATTTAAAGATAAGTATTTCTGGACACCAGAAATGTTAATAAGAGGCTGTCGTGAAAAAAATGCAAATCTCCTATGCATAAGAAAAACGGACCTCCTTTCTAAAAATATAAATGACAAAGCCATAATTCTTATAGAATGTTTAGCCTACAAACAAATCTTACTTATGAAAATATGTCATCTGACTGTGGCTCCCAACTTATAATTGTGTTTCTTCTAATTAAAGTGTGTCTTTACCAGGGCATCTGGTTGGCTCAGTCAGTTAAGTGTCAGACTCTTGATTTAGGCTCAGATCGTAACTCCATGAGGTAGAGCTTCCAGCATGGATCTTGCTTATCCTCTCTCCCTCTCCCTCTGTCGCTCCCCCTGCTCTCACTCTCTCATGCTCTTTCTCCAAAACAAGTAAGTGAATGCATGAATGAATGAATGAATGGATGAATGAAAGAATAAGTAAATAAATGTTTTTACCACTATACTATCTGAATAAGAATTTCCTTAAAAATGTTATCCAAGGGTGCCTGGGTGGCTCAGTGGGTTAAGCCTCTGCCTTCGGCTCGGGTCATGATCTCAGGGTCCCGGGATCGAGCCCCGCATCGGGCTCTCTGCTCAGCGGGGAGCCTGCTTCCTCCTCTCTCTGCCTGCCTCTCTGCCTACTTGTGATCTCTCTCTCTCTCTCTGTCAAATAAATAAATAAAATCTTAAAAAAAAAGATTTTATTTATTTATTTGACAGAGAGAGATCACATCTCTCTCTCTCTCTGTCAAATAAATAAATAAAATCTTAAAAAAAAAAGATTTTATTTATTTATTTGACAGAGAGAGAGATCACAAGTAGGCAGAGAGGCAGGCAGAGAGAGAGGAGGAAGCAGGCTCCCCGCTGAGCAGAGAGCCCAATGTGGGGCTTGAACCCGGGACCCTGGGATCATGACCCAAGCCAAAGGCAGAAGCTTTAACCCACTGAGCCACCCAGGCGCCCCAATAAATAAAATCTTTTTTTAAAAAATGTTATCCAAATTTTCCTTTCAGAAGATTCTGTGAGAGAAGGAATAACACATTTGTTTTTCTTTTCTTTTATGCTTCTAGTCCTAATGAAACACGCACACTCAGTAAAATGAACAAACCAAAATATACAGTAAAATACAGAAAAAAATGCATTTCACACAGCAAGCTTTCAGGGAAAAAAATGTAAATCAAAGATAATCTGATAATTTAAAGTCACAGCCCCTGACTAACAAAGACATATTTAACATGCAGAGGTGAACAAGTGATTTGATAAGCCATTATTATAACAAAAGATTTATTAATGAAGGACAGCACTTACCAAAATGACCATGAAGGAGAAAAGAGCTGATTCTGCTTGGAGGGTCATAGAAAAGTTGTTTTCGCCGTAGAAAGATTATTTCATGCATATAAAAATCATCTTAGTCCACACCAAAAACTGTATATCTGGTTTGATGTATTTAAAATTTCTTCTAAATGGTCATATTCTAGAAATAAATAAAAGAAATTGTATTTTCTGCACAGTGACAGGGTAATAAAATTTTTATTACAATCATAAGATTATATTTAGTTAGAAGCCACTAAAAATAAGAATAAACAAACAGAAAGCAGTGCTGACATCACTTCCTGTGGGACATCATCCTTTTTGTCAAAAACAGTTTCTTCATTACATCAGTAAATTGGCTTTTTTAAATTCCTCTAGCTGCATATCTAGAGTCTTTGAAATAACATCAGTGTCAACATCCCCAAATCAGCTCTTTCTTCCATGACTCATTGTATGTTTCATTTGAATTTCACTTCCAACATTCTATCACTTTTCATTTCTTTGCTGCACTTCCATCTTTGTTGGCCAATTTCCTCTTCTGATTACCCATTGTTTTAAAATATCAGATAGGTGTATCGCTGGGAGACTCTAGGAACAAAACGCACACATTTTTTTTCTGTCTATGTTTGAAATGAATAACAAATGCAGTGTCAGCCACCAGCAGAATTTGAAATCCGTGACGTGATTGAACACCAATCATGATGCTGTTATTTACATAGTTACATGTGTATGAAGAAGGAGAAGCAATATTTACACCTTACGTATTACTCACAGTTAGTATACTGTGGTAACTGAAATTTTAAGTGTGTTGTTGAGAGGCATGTTATCTAACCAAACCGCAGTAACTGAAATTCACGCACATACGCAACATTTTTCAGCTACTAAAAGAAAGCTGGAATTGTTAACTTAGAATTCTTTACCTGGAGGCAATATCTCTCAAAGACATGGGTGAAATAACTTCTCCGGATATACAAAGTCTCTGCAAATCTGAAAACATGGAGAAACATGCTTTAAGTAACGTGAGGAAACATACATGCGCAGCGGTCAACCCCGAATTCTCCTCTCGAAATATATCTTTCAAAAGTTAATGGCAAAATGATTCTTTTTCAGAAAAAAACAATAGCTGAGAGAATTTATCGCCAGCATATTTAGACTTTAATTTAAGCCTGGAGCAATGATAAAGGAATTTCTTCAGGCCGACAGGAAATGATATCACATGCAAACTTGCATCTAGAATAGAAGTGAAGAGCAAAGGGACAATACGTGGGTAAATACACAATGGGGCTTTTTAATTTTTAAATAACTTTAAAGAACACTGATTAATTGTTCAAAGATAGTATCAATGTATTACAGGGTTTATAACATATAAAGAAAATGCATTAAAAAACCCATAAAGGACAAGAAGTGGGAAGTAGAAGTACAACTGACATACTATTGGGGGGTTAACTGTGATAATCCAAAAAAAATTATACAAAACAGCTTATCCTTAAAATTAAGAATCCAGGGAGTCCTGCAAGTCAGGATACTGTGAGTGATCAGAAATGCCCTCCTCTGGTCTTTGACCATCCTGCTCTTAGCTACATTCTGGAAATAACAGGTCAGTAGCAAGTATACAAAAATCATTTATATCTTTATAAACTACTAACAAACAAGTAAAAAATAATTTAAAAATCCATGATATTTACAACAATATCAAAGCACATGAAACACTGATTAATAAATTAAAGATGGGTCAGATTTAAAATTTGCACAGAAAACTATACTGCATTTAAAATTAAGTTACCAATGGGTGAAATTAAAGAAAATCTAAATAAGTGGAGTTATATTCCATGTTGGTGGGTTGGAAGACATTATTTTTAAGATGTTAATTTTCTCCCAAATGATCTATAAATTTATCTAAATGCCAATCTATAACTGAACAGGCTTTTTTTTTTTTTTTTGTAGACTCCATAAGCTGATTAAAGCAAAAAAAAAAAAACTAAATAATTAGAGTGATCTCTAAAAATTAGAACAAAGTTGAAGGACTCACACTGTGTGATGAGACCTTACAGAGAGCAACATTGAAAAAGGTTTGCTGTATTTGTATATAAATATATTGTTCAATCTATCATAGTAGAAACTTGAAAAAAAGATTCCCATATATAGCCATTTGATTTATGATCATGAAAGCAAGACAATTTAATGTGGGAAAGAACAACCTTTCCACAAATGGGGCTGAAAAACTGAATAAACACATGGGAAAAAAAGAAGTCCGACCCATTCTTCCTAACATATAACAAAGTAATTAGAAAATGTAAACTTAAATATTAAAGGTAAATCTATAAAGCTTCTAGAAGACAACACAGAACAAATATCTTCATCAAACCAGGGAAGGCAAAAGGTTATATCAGAGGATACATAACTGATGACCACAAAAAATAATAAAGCAACAACTTAGACTTCTTTAGAATTTAACATTTCGGCTCATCAAAAGACAAGGAAATGAAAATGCAATCCAGACTGGGAGAAAATATAAAAAATACATATATATAACAGTAGACATGTATCTAGAATATGTAAAGTTTTGTTTTCAAAAAATGAAGAAGACAAAACAACAAAGAAGAAAATATGTGAATAATTCAAAAAATAAGATATGAAAGGAGAGCAAGCACATAAAATATTTCTCAAAGTCATCAAATTTTAGAGAAATGCAAATTAAAATCAAGATAAGAAACTACTTCAAAACCACATGAATGATTAACATTTAAAAACCTGACCAACCAGGGTGCCTGGGTGGCTCAGTGGATTAAAGCCTCTGCCTTCAGCTCAGGTCATGATTCCAGGGTCCTGGGATGGAGCCTTACATCCATCCAGACTCTGTTCAGCAGGGAGCCTGCTTCCTCCTCAGTCTCTGCCTGCTTCTCTGCCTACTTGTGATCTCTGTCTGTCAAATAAATAAATAAAAGTCTTTCAAAACCTGACAAAACCATGTGTTGGCTTTAATATTAAAGCAATTGGAAGTTTTATTCTTTTCTTAGAGGAGTATAAAAAGATTAACCTCTTACAAATTTAAACATTTATCCCCCATGACCTCACTGAAAGCATGTGTACATGTAAATGTACAAGTAAATGTAAATGTAATTGACCAAAATGACCATTAACATGGGAATAAACACTAGTATATTTATAAAATGATGTAAATCGAAACAATGACTACTGATATACATGACATTGATAAGTTTCAAACACTATGTTGAATGAAGGAACAACGAAGTTGAAGACAATATTATATGATTGCTTCTTCTCTTTTTCTTCCTTTTTTTAATTTTTAGTTTAAGAACAGCTAAAACCAATTTATTGGGATAGAAGTCAGAACTGTGAATAACTGGAAAGGTGAAATTGACTTCTAGGGAAGCCAAGGGAATTTTCTGAGGAGATTGAAATATTGCATATCTGATGGGGTGTCTGTTATGCAAATGTATATATTTGTGAAGTAATTGAATTATATGTTTATAATCTGTTCATTTTACCATATGTAAGATTTACCTTAAGAAGAAATATAATAGTAAGAAATTGCCTTTCTTTTTTAAGATTTCTTTTTTTTTAATTTATTTGACAGACAGAGATCACAAGTAGGCAAAGAGGGGGGGGGGAAGCAGGCTCCCTGCCAAGCAGAAAGCCCAATGTGGGGCTCTATTCCAGGACCCTGGGATCATGACCTGAGCCAAAGGCAGAGGATTTAACCCACTGAGCCACCCAGGCACCCCTGCCTATCTTTTCTTTGATCTTAACTGTAGACCTACTAACTGAGGACAAGGATTTTAAAAGATTTTTCATATTCTATAAATTTAATGGATTTTCCAGGCAAGAAAGAATAATAAAAATGTTACATATTTCCTTTTTTGTTTTTTTGTGTTTTTTTGAGATTTTATTTATTTATTTGAGAGAAAGAGAGAAAACATACAAGCAGGGTGATGGACTGAGGGAGAGAGAGAAACAGATTCCCCCCCAGGCAGGGAGCTTGATTAAGGGCCCAATCCCAGGGCCCTGAGATCATGACCTGAGCTGAAGGCAGCTGCTTAACCAACTAAGCCACCCAGGCACCTCTAAATTGTTATTATACTTTTTTAGAACTTTAAGAAATTCAAGAGGCTTTACTTAAAAGTTGGCTCAGTCATCCATAATACATATTTATAATACACTCCTTATCTAATAGAGATTCAAAAGTCTTGAAATTGGATATAAAACTTAACGAATTATAAAACATACAACAATGTAATGTGAAACTGTTGAATATGTATAACAATTCAAAATCACCTTGAAATTACTTTTTAATGTTCAATTTACAGATTAAGCTAAAATTACTTATCATTAAAGAAGTAATTAATAATTTCAATAAACGTAGAAGTATTCAGCTATCACATTTAGTACCATTTTATTAGAATCCAAAAGTGACAGTATGAATTTACATATCACTGATGAAGGCATTTTTAATTAGGAATTAAAAATTCATTAGCATTAGCATTGAAATATAACCTATTTATAAGTTTTAACATTAGTGACTATTAATCTCAATCAAAATAAATTTGTTGGATAGTGTCAATTAAGTAGGTCAGTGATATAGTTCCTTTACTAAGAGTATAGGATAACTTTCAGTTGTGATAAAATATCACATTAAGAGTTTTATTAAGCTTCATGATTTTTAAACAACATGAATTATTTTTCAAGCTTTTATTAGGCTCAACAGACTATGGAAAAATATGGTGTATAATCATTAATAAACCCAAGATTTGATAATAAATAATTCCAAATTAATGTTTCATTTCAATGCCTATTACTTAGTTTTTAACTCCAGCTTCTAAATTTAGTACCATTAACAAGTAATAAGGTAGCAATTATGCATTTATCAAAATAATTTTAAAATGTCTGATGCCTCAATTAATTACAAAGGTAGTAGTCTTTTTTTTTTTTCCCCCAAAGGTAGTAGTCTTTAGCTTGCAGAAAATTAAGTGTGAAAATTGGGTTGTAAACCTTATATATGAAGTTAATTTCAACAGTTTTTATAGGAGCTATCAATACACTATAAATAGCTTCTGATTAGTCCAGTTGGCAATTGTGGTTTACATGAACAATCAATAGTATGGATGAAATGACAAGAAGTCCAACTAACCATCTTGAGATGGAAGTCAGGACAGAACTATATTATATTCTCTTTACCCGACCCCAGTAATGGCAAGTGAGGTGGCAACAACAATAGGGTATCATTGGTACTACTGCTTGTCATTCTAAGTCTCATTACTGAGCTGCATTGGGTACATGTGTTTGGAGCAGAGTGGACAAGAACCTTGGCGTTGGCTGTCATTTTCTGTGTTGGGAGATGTCTTTTCCATGTTTAAATCTTATAGGCACCAGGCTAGTAGTAAACTGATTAGCACGGGTATCTTACCAATTCTGTAGGAATAGGAACTTTGTTAAATACTCTTTAGTTCTTGGGGCACCTGGGTGGCTCAGTCTGTTAAGCCTCTGCCTTCAGCTCTGATCATGATCCCAGGACCCCAAGGCCTACATAGTGCTCCCTGCTCAGCAGGGAGCCTGCTTCCCTCTCTCCCCCACTGTTCATGCACTCTCTCCTTATCTCTGTCTCACTCTCTCAAGTAAATAAATAAAATCTTAAAAAAAAAAAAAGCAGCCTTTACTTCTTAGTATATCTGAATCAAAATGCTTGATTGTGAAAATATTCCCCCTTCCCTGAGATCACTGAAACTAGGACTGTTGCAAGTTATCTTAATAACAAGAATCAATAATGAGGTATTCATGGACATGAAAAAAATTCTATAAGAAGATTTTTGAAATCGTATTTCCTTGTTCCTCTTCTGCTTAGTTGTTCTATCAGTCATTGAAAGCTGGATATTGAAATCTTTATTATTGTTGAATCATCTATTGATCTGTTCAATACTGTCAGTTTTGCTTAATGTATTTTGATGCCGTGTTCTCAGGTGCATATATGTTTGTAAATTTTATGTCTTCCAGATAGACTGACACTTTAATCATTATAAAATATTCTCCAGTAACAATTTTCTGCAGTAACAGTTTTGGTCTTATAATTTATTTTTCTTATATTAGTACAGCCACTCTAGTTCTTATTTGGGTTTTGTTTGCATAAAATATTGTTTCCCCTCCTTTTATTCTCAACCTATTTGTGTCTTTGAATCTAAAGGGTGTCTCTTGGGGTGCCTGGGTGGCTCCATCTGCCTTCGGCTCATGTCATGATCCTGGGGTCCTGGGATTGAGCCCTGCATTGTGCTCCCTGCTCAGTGGAGAGTCTGCTTCTCCCTCTCCTTGCCACTCTCCCTGCTTGTGCTTGTGCACTCTCTCTCTCTGTCAAATAAATAAATAAAATCTTTAAAAAATAAAAAATAAAGTGTGTCTCTTGTGGATAGCATGTAACTGGATCACCTATTTTTTTTTAATCAGTTCTGCCAATTTCTGCCTTCTGTTGGATTGTTTAGTCCATTTACATTTGAATTTTTTAAGTTACTTTTTGTTATATATTCTAATTAATCTGATACCATTGGATCCCCCATGCAGCCTTTATAGACTATGTGCCTTTTAGCCTATCTGCTCAAGTTTCCATGTACCATGGGTTGGTTTTTTATGTGTATTTTATAAACAACAACAAACAAACAAAAACAACAAAAAAAAACCCACACACCAATATTTTAAAACATTCTGTGATTTTTGGTCTATTACAATGCTTGTTTCTTACTTTCTTTTGTCCTGCATTTATTATAGATTATATATTATAGTATCTACAGTTCCCCCTGATTGCCCTTTACAGACTATATTTAAATCCATTGTAGCTTTTCCCTTAATACTAAACAAATATAAGACAACCTCTCCTATTATCAAGTTTTTGCAAATCATTCTTTAGATCTAGTCTTTCAAAATTCATCTAAAGTAAAATCCATCTGTGCTGGACTAGTATGAGATTTCTTTCATTTGAATTGCAGGATTTTCTAACATGGCTAGAAAAACAGATGTGCCCTATAGATCTTTATTTGTAATGCCAGCCTTGTACTTCCTTTACGTATATCCCTATAATTTAGATATGGTTTTCATGCAAGAGAAAGCCTATGCCTGATTTTCTGATCTCTATTGGCTGGACCATGAATCCTCAGAGACTATAGTTGGGTAATAATTATGCTACATATTTCTACTTATTCTTAATTTACTGTTTCAGAGAGGAAAGAATATGTAGAACACAAATGTGTTGCTCGTCTAAATCCCATCAAGACTGGCATTGGTTGGATTGCACTGTGTGTTTATAGCAAAATTGCTTTGTCCATTCGTCTGCTGACAGACATTTGCACTATCCATGCTCATGTATTAGTTTGAGTACTTGTTTTAAGTTTTTTTGGGAATATATCTAAAACTGAGATAAAGGGTCCCAAGGCAATTCTACATTTACTTTTTTGAGGAGCTGCCAAAGTGATCTCTACAGTAGTTGAACAATTTTGCACTCCCACCAGCAATGCAGGAGTGTTCTAATTTCTGCACATCATTTCCAACACTTGATATTTTCCTGGTATTATTATTATTAGTTGTAGTAGTACCATTGGGGATAATACCTCTTTGAGGTTTTGATTTACACTTGCATTACCCTAACAACTACTGATGATGAGTATCTTTCATGTATGTGTTGGTCATTTGTATATCTTCTAGAAATGTCTATTCAAGTACTTTACCTATCACTTAATTAAGTTGTTCGTCTTTTTTTTTTTCTGAGTTCTAGTTCTTTCTATATTCTGGAGACTAGACTCATATCAAATATAAGATTTGCAAATATTTTCCCCATTCTGTAGAAGGTCCTTCCAATTTCTTGACAATGTCCATTCATGTACAAAAGTTTTTAATTTTGAGGAAATCCAATTTTACCTGTTTTCTCTTGTTACTTATGCTTTTGGTATTAAATGTAAGAGTCTTAAGAGCCCTTCAATTTTATTTTGCTATTTGTCTTATAGGACTCTAAATTTTCCTTAATTTTTTTCCATCATACCCAATTACTAAAGTGTGTATTCCTTTCCTTTTACCCCTTTTCTTCCCTAGAAGTTATACATTTCAAATATTCCTCATTTCATTATTCCTGTCCTTTAAAATCATGTATGATTTAAAAGTTGTGCCTGGTCTTTTATCTCCCTTTTCCCCTCCCCACTGTTCCTGTTCACTTTCTCTCTCTCTTTCTCTCTCTCGGAAAATAAAAATAAAATAAAAGTTTTGCTTGGCCCTTTAAATGAGTAGACTTTTAAATTGAGCATACTTAGAATTATTTCCCTCTGTTTTATGCCTAAATCTTCCTGAACATTTTCTCAGTTTTTGTTTTTGGGAGGTTTTTCAGATAGATTTCATCTTATAGGTGTTTTATTTTCCAGATCACAATGAAATTCCCTCATTAGCCTCCTTCTGTCATTCCCAGTTGTTCTTAGGCTGCCTTTGTTTACCGCAAGCCTGAGGAATGGATGGAGGTAGCTTTTCAATGTGAGAGAAAGCATGATGGGATGTGGTGATTTTTTGTTGTTGTTTTACTCAAAGTTATTTTGTAGTTTCAGCATTCTTTGTCTTCATACTATGCTGAGGATGTAGTTTTGTATAGAATTTACTTTCCTCTTGGTTTTATTTATGGTTTGGGAAAGATATTTTTGGAGAAGTATAGCTATGCTGACACTATTGTCCTCAGCTACCCAGAAGTCTTTCTTCAGATTTATTTTTGTGATATTTTTACAAATGAGATGGAGAAAATATTAGTCAGGTGATATTGTTGTCATCTGAATTCCTAGCTTTGTAGTCCATTTATTGTTTAATTATCTATTTTAACCCCAAAGTATAGAGCTAAAAAAATCTGAATTGAAATATAAGTTTGGTTTACTCTACCAGGGATCTCCCGAACTAAGGCAAAGGATATGTGGAAGTGTAGTGAAGGAAAAAAAAAAGGTTAAAATATCCACTAGTGTCTCATCACAAGTTATAGAAATACAGAATATAACAACATATTTTTCTTCTCAAATGCTATGCATGTGATGATCCACTATTTTCCTCTCTTTTCTTCTTCCTGTTATTATCTTTTATAATGTTGTTGTTGTTCACAGTTTAGATTTTAGGTAGCTGAACTGTAAGCTGAGACTGTGACTCAGTTTTAAGAGAAATTAACATAAACTGGAAACACTGCAACTCTGTCCCAAAGATGGATGGAATGACTAATTGGGACCTCGCATCTCCTCAGTTCAAGGAGAGAACATTTTGATTTGTACAAAAGATGGTATCATATTGGGATCCTGGGGGGCCCAATCGGTTAAGCCTCCCCCTCTTGATCTCAGGTCAGGTCTCTTGATCTCAGGGTCATGAGACTGAGCCCCACAACAGACTCTAGCACTCTGCAAGGAGTCTGCTTGAGATTCTGTTTCTCTCCCTCTGCTCCTCCCCCTGCTAGTGTGCATGCTCTCTCTCAATAAATGGCTGTTGATGCTATATAACTCTGAGTGTATACCGCCCACTTAGTATTTCTAACAAATCCACTATTCTATGCCCACTTAGTGAACCTTGTGAGTAAATCAGGGTGAGGACAGGGAAAAGAAGAGGAACGAGGTCAGTGGGGCACTATGGGCCCAGATTCTGTGGGACCTTTTAGATCACAATAAGGAATCTGGCCTTTACTCAAGCGAAATCAGGAACAATAGGGGAGTTTTGAGCAGAAGAGTGGCCTGATGTTAGTCCTAACTGTGCTTTTTATGGTCCACCTGCAAGCAGAAATCTCTGTTCCTAAACCTCCCAACCCCCACCCCATATTGACAGCTTCCAGGGCATTCCTTCTTCAGGTTGCTCTTTTCTAATTGGCCTTTCCATTACTTTGGCAATGACTCATAGTTTCTCCATGAACCTGACTCAAATGACTTACTTTTTACATAATTATTAAATAATTTATTTTTATTTTTATTTAAAAGATTTTATTTGAGAGAGACAGAGAGAAAGAGAACGAGCAGAGGGAGGGGCAGACTCCCCACTGAGTAGGGAGCCGGATCCTGGTCTCCCTTCTAGGACCCTGGGATCATGACCTAAGCAGAAGGCAGACGCTTAACATACTGAGCTACCCAGGTGCCTCACTAAATAGTTAATACTCTAAGAAACAACATTTTCTTCTACACCAGCCATCTTCCTTGATGTTATTGTTCTGTTATTTCCCAGGTTATAAGTGCCTGGGCAATAGTCCACTCTAAGATTGCCAATATCCTCCCCAGAATTTGTGGATATTCTGGGGAGAATTCATATCTCAGAACAGACATAGAACCAGTGGCCCAGCACAGCTGTGCTGGAAATGTGGCTTCCAGCTGCAAAGAGAAAATGAAGGGATCCTACCACATCCCCATCTCTATTTGACCATCATGGAAACATTCACTGCCTTTCACAAGACCTATGTAACATAGTTTCCTTTTTCTCAAATTTTTATTTCATTTATATTTTATTATGTAAAATTAAAACCACAATGAATTTTAATGCATCGTACTATTATACCCATCCTCATTTTAGACCTATTTGGCATGCTTTTTGTGACAGATTAAGGTAAAAGTTAAGAATCTTAGCAATGAAAATGTTTCTTCTATTTCTCTTCAGCTACCAGCCCTAGTGTCTCCTTCTTACCACGGGAATTAAGTAATTCATCATTTACAGTTTCCAATCAGCTTTTCTAAACTAATGAAAGAAAGCCTGTCATAAGTCCTCTAGGTAAAAGAGTTCATAAATTTAATTGAAGCAAGCAGAAAATTTCTGTTCTAGTCTTTTCCCCTCTACCTTTCAAAATGCCTTTATTGTTTCTTTATGTGAATTATTATTAAAGGCAAATGCTGGATTTCTTTGTTGGCATCTTTCTAGTTTCTTCATGAGTACTGGACAAAGTGGCCTTTAAATATGCAGGCACTCAGAATAAGAAAAAATATTTCTGAACTTTTCATGTGCGTAATTAAATAAGTCTTGAGTTTGGAAATAATATTTAAGTAATAATATAATAATAATATAGGTAAATCCTAGTATAGATAAAATTTTTAAATCTCATTAATCAATTGATAAAATCTCTAATAAGCCATATTCAATGATTTGCAGAAATTTCACTCAATATTTCCTGTTATCACTAGGACAGTTTTTATATGTTGTTTGTAAATTATAAGCTACTATACAAACGTTAATTATTATTTTGTTTTAAGGATACTAGAAAAGAGAACTTTGTAATTTTGTTACTTGTAGAAACTTTGTGAATTTTCTAAAAGAAATCTGTATTTTATTAAAGGTGATTTTAAATATTGATTAGTGGTACAATTTTGTATTATAGTGAAACACAA
The DNA here is from genome assembly GCF_902655055.1 of Lutra lutra. Taxonomy (NCBI): domain Eukaryota; kingdom Metazoa; phylum Chordata; class Mammalia; order Carnivora; family Mustelidae; genus Lutra; species Lutra lutra. The sequence continues at coordinate 8,463,002 of NC_062289.1, read as the reverse complement.
TTTCTAGAATATCTTACTGGAAAGAGGAATTTCTGTTATAATGAATGAATATTATAAAATATAGTCTTAGATCTTGATGAACATAGAAAAACGAATATGAATTCTCTTCAGAATCTGGGTAGAACAGTGGTCTTTTACTGTGTTATGTGAAATGATTATTCAGATTAAAAACAAAAAAATCATCATAAGAACCAGAGAAACATCTGTGCTGCTGTCATTGAGAGTAAAGAATCTAATTACATCATTTACAAGCTATAATAACACACGCACACACACATAAAAATAAAAATATTAGAGATCTTACTCAGTATCAAGCTTTTCTAATGATTTAAGAATACAATCAGGAGATAGAGGGGAAACAGGGAGGGTCTGAGAGGTAAAGGGCACTTACTCTTCAGCTCAAGAGTAAGAGATGAGATATTTAGGATAGATTTTTACCTCTTAAACCAGGATACATGTAGATTATCCAACATCTTTATTTTATACCTAGAAATATGCTTAGCTTACGTGGCATTTTCCAGGGTACTATGCCTCATAAATCCACACATTCTAGTTTTGTTTACCAGAAACAAACTCAAACCGGGGCCATCTTATAGAATCATTACAGAGGTAGCAGATTTCCCCCCAGTAGATATCCTTAGACTATTTTAAGGAGCTCTTGTTATCAGTGGACTCACAAGGAAATTGGATAGATTTACCTGCCTTCGTTCTTTCCCTGAGTAATCAACCCCTAGTAATCAGGAGAGAAAAGGATCCCAAGCCAACTGCTTTAACTCTTTTTTTTTTTTAATCTCACTAGAGGTGTTAGCTGACACTATAATGGCAATCATATTGCAACATAAATGTATCAAATCAATACCTTGTACCCTGTAAACTTAAACTTGTTATATGTTAATTATATCTCTAAAAAGGGGGAGAACACAAATATTTAGGTTAACAGTGTTGAAAATTTATCAACTAAGTACATAGAAAGCAAGAGAGTTGAGGTTTTCTGGAATGGTGTGTTAATAATCATGAACCATGAAATCTAAGACTGGTAAGGAACAAAGAGAAGGGATCCGGGAAACATGGATAGGAATAACCCTATGTAGTTCTTATCAAGGTGAGTAGCCTCATAAAATGAGTTAGGAAGCTTTCTATTTTCTCCATGCTCTGCATCTATTTAACTAAGCTACAATGTTCTTGACAATCTGTCAGAATACAACCTGTTAAAATGACTGATCTGATGTCCTTTTGGAGGACAGAACTTTCCTTATCTTTCTAAATTTTTCTTTACTTTTTATTTCTGTTGTTCCAATAAGTTTTCTGCCTATTCTTTAAACTCTTTTCCAATCTTTATCTGTCTTAGTCATCCTTTTCATCTATAATTTCAACTGAATTGGTATGAATCAGCTCAAAGTGATTATCTAGAATTATTTTTATCTGTAGTTTGTCTTCTTTTTTATTTCTCATCTTTGCTTATGTTTTTGTCTCTTAGTCCCTCCTCATCAAACCCACTAAAATTGGTTTTTTCCTTTTTAAAAAATTATCAATGCATTTATTTGTTTAAAATTGAAGTATAACTAACATACAGAGTTATATTAGCTTCAGGTGTACAAAGCAATGATTCAACAATTTAATTATACATTATTCAGTGCTAACCACAGTAAGTACAGTCACCATCTGTCACCAAACAACTTTATTACAATCCTATTGGCTACATTCCCTATGTTTTTCATCTCCATTACTTATTTATTTAGTAACTGCAACTGTGTACCTCTTAATCCTCTTTATCCATTTCCCTCATCCCCCGACCCCTCCCCTATAATTGATCCTTTCAAAGAATATTTCTGTGGTTGTATGCTGAAGTATAATTATTTTTATTTTTTAATTTCTATTTTATATTAATTCCTTCCTATTATTAGAAAATTATCTTACTATTTGTCTTCTAAATCTTTCATTTAAAGGTGTTTTAATCATCAGTCTGTTTTTTAATTATCATATCTAAATTTTTAATTAACATCTATAGCTTTAGGGTTCATAGTTTTGATATTTAATGCTTTCATTTACTTTTATTTATAACAGAACTGATAACTCAAACTATTTAGATTTTATTTTAACTCACAAGTTTAACAACGGAGGGCAAGTTATGATATTCAATTTTTTGATAAATTTTATCCCATATTCAGAGACTGGATCTGTAGAATTTCATCTCTTTAGACTTTATTCTGTTTCTTTTTGTCATGTCTAGTAAATGGTCAACTGCTTTATTTTAAATTTTTATGGATATTAGAAAAATGTGTATTCTCTGCTAAGCAGTAACTTTTTGAAAGTTTAGGTATAGGTATCTTGATGGATGGATGGATAGATAGATGTCCCCTGCCTCTTTAAACAATACAGAGTTGCTGTTTTTTCCTGGTTTGCATTTGTAAACAAAGTTGGTAAGATCTTTTGTCCTCTAACCAGAAAAAGTTTGCACATTTCTAATTCCTATTTCAATTGTGAGACAATTGCTTTTGTTTCTTGCTTAACATTTCCATTTTTTATTTGCATTAAGAAGGTGCTTTTCAATAGTAATTTAGATTTAATGACACGTTTTCCCAATCTTTTATATATCCCAATTCTTCCTCTTTCTTGGACTTATTTTGCATGTTATAAGTCCCCTGTCACTTTTTTCCAGAAATACTCCATGATGATAAATTTCTTGATCTTGTATATATAAATAAGTGAATTTCCCTCACCTTCAGATGCTCATTTAGTTACAGAGTATTAAAGTCTACATTCTTTGTTTTTGGAACAACAACATTTTCCTCTATTTTCTTTTCATATTCCTTTCACAATAAGAACAGGAAGGATATGCACCGAATATTGAGAAAATACTGAGTTTGCGAATGTGAGCTAATGTGTAACCCTCTGCTTGCTACAGCTGATCTCAAGCCGTACCTTCATTCTAATATGTAATCACCTTCCCACCAACTCATATTTCATCCAGATTTCTTAGGGGATTTCAGCACAGAGTGATTTTGAAAACTAAAACCCCAACAGGGATAATATATCATGTGCGTCTTAGCGGCTAACAGCGTGGGCAGTTGCCAGGGAGTCCGGGTGTCCTCATCCAAACAACATAATGCCGCGTAAGACACCTGGGACCCAAATACCACCCCAATCGTTGCGGTTTAAAAATACTATTCTTGTCACATTTGCAATAATTTTTATATATTTATTTGTGTTGTTTAATATTGGTGTTCCCTAGCAGACTCTCACGCTTCACAAGACATTGATTATGATTATGAATATTTCCTATTATCTTGTTACCCTGGAACACAGTGGGCTCACAGAAAATATTTATGGGCTTTAACTGAATAAATGGAATTGAACATTTTGTGAATGGCTTACTTGGAGGAAGCACAGTGACATTCAAAAAGCTGGATTCTCTGGATCAGGCAAAAAAAATAAAATAAAAATCTTTCCAAGACCATGGCTGACCAAGGTAAATTTTATAAATGTATTTTCACTGGACAAATTACTGGTTGGTTTGTTTGTTTGTTTGTTGTTACATAATGAGTGTTATAAGTAGGCTCTGGTTGAAAAGAAGAAAGGTGATCAAGTTGTTGTTGTTGTTGTTGTTTAATATTTATTTATTTGGGGGGGGGTAGTGCAGAGGGGACGTGCACTCCCGGGGCTCCTGAAGACTAACCCTGGCTCTTATTCCACCAAGTTTTCTTGTTTGTTTTTGGCCACAGTTTCAGAAACTGAACTTTTCACTATGGCAATAAAACATAGTTGTTAAGAGTACAGTCTCTAGAGTTAGGATTGCATGGATTTGGGTCACTATTTATCTACTTATCTGTGTGATCTATATATCACAATTTGAACTACTCGGTGCTTCCACTCCTTCTTTAAAATATGGATAATTGTACTTACTGTCCGGAGTTGCCCCAGGAAGATCATACAATAAAATCACCAGATTCTAAACAGTCTGAGTATAAATCACAACTGTGTATGTCAAAACATCAATTTATTACTAAAGGAAAATAGAAGTGTGCAGCTTGATAAAAGACGGGTGTCAACTGAACCTCAGAATTATGAACACCCATTTTGCAGCAAAAGAAACATGTCCTCATTGTGGGCAGCTGATTCCCAAAGGGAAAAGTGAGGACAGAGCTGAACTATGTGCACCTAGTTATTTTTCCCAAGGTGACCAAATGACTAAGTTTGTCTACCTGTCTACAGGGGAAGAGAACAAGGGTGCTGTGGCTTTAATTTGCCTACTGAACATCTCTTTACATGGAAAAGGTGTCTTCCCTGTTGCACTGAGGTTGGCATCCATCAGAGACAGTTTTTATTCTGAGAATTCTTTGTGCCTTATCATTATCTCTCCTGTAAAGAGGGGTGTGTATCTCCCTGAAGTTAGGGGTGAACTGTTTACCAAGAGAGTCCTGTCTCCTCCCTCAAGAGGCTGGTTCCTCTTACGTCAAATGTGGGTCCCCTGGCTATCTTTCTGGGTCTCCTGCTATGCAGATTGGATACAGTCCCTCTATGGAGAGAAAAAAATAACTCTTCAGTTGTCACATTTATATTCCATTCCTTTCCTTATCCAAAATCATGTCCAGCCACAACGTACTGTGAAATTAGATGCCAACAGTAATATGAAATGCATAAAACACAACACATAAACTCCAGTTAAATGTGTCAACTGAAATAGGCTCCTGATCTTAATCCATGGAATTAAAAATTCCCAATAAGAACTTAAAGCTCATTAAACTTTCCCAGTAAGAAATTAAAGCTCATGCCATCCCAACCAAAATTTCACCAGCATTTTTTAAAAGGTTTTATTTGTTTATTTGGCAGACAGAGAACACAAGTAGGCAGAGAGGTAGACAGAGAGAGAGGAAGGGAAGCAGGCCCCCTGCTGAGCAGAGAGCCTGATGCGGGGCTCGATCCCAGGACCCTGCAATCATGACCTGAGCCGAAGGCAGAGGCTTTAACCCACTGAGCCACCCAGGTGCCCCTCACCAGAATTTTTCAAAGAGTTGGAACAAACAATCCTAAAATTTGTATGGAACCAGAAGAGACCCTGAATTGCTAAGGAAATGTTGAAAAAGAAAAACAAAACTGGGGGCATCACATTGCCTGATATCAAGCTTTACTACACAGCTGTGATCACCGAGACAGCATCGTACTGGCACAATAACAGACACATAGACCAGTGGAGCAGAGTAGAGAGTCCAGATGTGGACCCTCAACTCTATGGTCAAATAATCTTCAACAAAGCAGGAAAAAATACACAGTGGAAAAAAGTCTTTTCAATAAATGGTGCTGGGAAAATTGGACAGCTATGCGTAGAAGAATGAAACTCGACCATTTTCTTACACCATACACAAAGATAAACTCAAAATGGATAAAAGATCTCAATGTGAGACAGAAATCTATCAAAATCCTAGAGGAGAACATAGGCAGTAACCTCTTAGACATCAGCCACAGCAACTTCTTTCAAGATATGTCTCCAAAGGCAAAGGAAACAAAAGCGAAAATGAACTTTTGGGACTCCATCAAGATCAAAAGCTTCTGTGTGCAGAAGGAAAGTGTGTGCAAAGGAAACAGTCAACAAAATGAAACAACAAAACAAAGAGTCAACCCACAGAATGGGAGAAGATATTCACAAATGACACTACAAAGGGCTGATACCCAAGATCCATAAAGCACTCCTCAAACTCAACACTCAAAAAACTGATAATCATGTCCAAAAAATGGGCAGGAGACATGAACAGACACTTCTCCAAAGAAGACATACAAATGGCTAACAGACACATGAAAAACTGCTCATCATCACCAGCCATCAGGGAGATTCAAATCAAAACCACATCGAGACACCACCTTACACCAGTTAGAATGGCCAAAATCAACAAGACAGTAAACAAGTGTTGGAGAGGATGTGGAGAAAGGGGAAGCCTCTTACACTGTCGGTAGGAATGCAAATTGGTGCAGCCACGTTGGAAAACAGTGTGGAGATTCCTTGAGAAATTAAAAATAGAGCTTCCCTATGACCCTGCAAGTACACTACTGGGTATTTACCCCAAAGATACAGATGTAGTGAAAAGAAGGGCCGTCTGTACCCCCAATGTTCATAGCAGCAATGGCCACAGTCGCCAAACCACGAAAAGAACCAAGATGCCCTTCAACAGACGAATGGATAAGGAAGATGTGGTCCATATATATAATGGAGTATTATGCCTCCATCAGAAAGGATGAATACCCAGCTTTTGTATCAACATGGACGGTACTTGAGGAGATTATGCTGAGTGAAATAAGTCAAGCAGAGAGAGTCAATTATCATATGGTTTCACTTACTGTGGAGCATAAGGAATAACATGGAGGACATTGGGAGATGGAGAGGAGAAGTGAGTTGGGGGAAATCAGAGGGGGAGACAAACCATGAGAGACTGTGGACTCTGAGAAACAAACTGAGGGTTTTGGAGGGGAGTGGGGTAGGGAGTTGAGTGAGCCTGGTGGTAGGTATTACGGAGGACATGAATTGCATGGATCACTGGGTGTGGTGCATAAACAATGAATCTTAGAACACTGAAAAAAATTACGAAAAAATATATAATTAAGATGAAAATGAAATTAAGTTTTGAAAAAAGAAATTAAAGCTCAAATATGTAAATGCTTTTAGGTTAAAATTCAAAGCAATTAGAATCAATTATTTTACTCTTATCAGTTAAAAATGTAAAATCCAAAATTCTTAGGTTAAATTTAAGAAAAAAAAATCCTCCTAAATTTCTTATTTGACTTCATTTCATTCCGACATTCTTGATGGCTCCCTAGAAATTCCTAACAGCAGCCTGCGAGAGCTTATGTTGTATCTCTAATGGGTGTGGTGACCTCAGGGCCTGAAATTACACATGTAACAAATCTCCAAAGTTTCACTTTTATTGGTTTAAGAGCATTCGCAAAACACCAAATATTATCAATTTTCTGTCTCCACTCCCATAAAAAACATGGAACAACCATTAGCCCTTATAACAGTAATCCCAGGTAAAAGTACATTCCCAGAAATGTACCAAATCCATAGCAAGGGCACGTATTGCATGGAGCACTGGGTGTGGTACATAAACAATGAATTTTGGAACACTGAAAAGAAATTTAAAAAATTAAATGGAAAAAATAATTAAAACAAACAAACAAATCAGGGAGGTACACACAGAGAATCTTCACGGAGTTACCCTGACAAGAATGACACTCAGTCCCTTTCTGTTATTCAGAAACCACGTCCTATAAACTTGCAGTTTGTGGGTAGCAATAACTCTGCAAAGTATTTTTTTGCTACTAAGCAAATTGCTAAATCTGGAGGAAAGCTTCACTCATGCATCTATAATCTATCACATATACCAGCGGTGAAATACTGCTAGAGTCTTGGATGTCTAGAAAATTCCAATGAAAAATGCAGTCAATAGGTTATTTGAAGTATCTTCCTTTTAAAACCAAAAATAGTCACTGCTGCTTACCCTGACCCAACTCCCATATCTCTCACCTAATTGTTAGCATCTATGTGAATCAGTATCTATTAATTCTGAGCAAACTACCGAATTCCTGGGGCATAGTAGCTAATTCTATTGCTTCCTGTTATGGAATAGTTCACAGGATATCATTCCTTTACCTGTTTTAGTTGGAAAATCACCTTCAGATTCATGATCTAGAATTGCTATTTGATGCTTTTGAAACTTCTGCCAAAAGGAACCTAATACGAACTGATATTTCTGTATGTTCTCTGTAATATGTGCTCCTTTTATCTACTTTTTGATTGTTCCAAGCATTGAAGCAATAATTACTTTACGTGGCTTTTTTCCCTGCAGTTATGGAATGTGCTTCTCATGCTTAATTCCCTCTGCCATTGTCTTATCCCTTTCAGGAGTTTTCAGCTGGATGCCAGAGAATTCAACCTTTTTTTTCTTTTTTTTAACTTGTGTTTTTACCCTTTCTCTAATGCTTGTAGGATTTGTTTGTGTTGCTAGAATTGAGTACTTTTAATCTCTTGATGTTTTCTTCATTTTATGCCCCAGAAATTTGTTTTCTCAAACATATTTCTTCATATTTTGCCCTTGAAGTGAAATGGTTGTGTATCTTCCAAAAGTTTGTGAGCAATGAACCTCTGTTCAAATTCTGTCTTCTTTTTTTCCCCGGAGATGAGATAATCTCTTCACATCATCTTCCATTCATGCCTGGACTCAATTTGACATGACCTGCCACCTTTCCTTTAATAGATCTCATCTGGTGTGTATTTTATTGAGTATTAATTCCACAAGTTTATTGCTCAGCTTTCTGAAGATAAAACTTCATGTTTGATTTCAATAACCTTACCACCTTGAAATTACCTTTACTTATCAATACTTAGACTTTTTAAAAGCACAGCTCTATTTAAGGGGACAAATTGGACCACCCAACCCTAGGCATATGGGGCAGGTCATGCAGAGTGGGTGTCTTTATGATAACCACCCATGACCAACAAAGAATAACCAGAACCTTAAAGGGAAGTCAGTCATTGAAGGTGTTATCAATAGAGCTGTTGAAAAGATTTAAGTTCCCTGGTTAGCTTTCTATAAAAGACCAGCCCTAAAGGCTCTCACTGGCAACCCCTCAAATTCTTGAGAGCTTTTTCTGTATCTTCACTTAATGAATTTCTATCGCTTTACTTACAAAACAAAACAAAGGAAAAACAACAACAACAACAACAACAAAAACAGCTCTACTGAGAAATAGCACAGTTTTAGTGTCTTTTTTTTTTTTAAGATTTTATTTATTTATTTGACAGAGACAGAGAGATCACAAGGAGGCAGAGAGGCAGGCAAAGAGAGAGGGGAAAGCAGGCTCCCTGCTGAGCAGAGAGCCCAATCGGGGGCTCGATCCCAGGACCTTGGGATCACGACCTGAGCTGAAGGCAGAGGCTTAAACCCGCTGAGCCACCCAGGTGCCCCACAATTTTAGTGTTTTGATGCATCCGGACATATGCAAACACACTAGGATACTATCACTACAAACAGGTAATAAGCATCTCTTCCAAATGTGTCCAGTGTGGCTCTTTTTTTATGGTAAAAACACCTAACATGAGATCTACCCTCTGAAAAAAATGTTAAGTGCACAATGCTGTGTTGTTAACTACTGGCACCATGTTGTACAACAGATCTCTAGAGTTTATTCATCTAGTTGAAACTTTATAACGATTGAAGAACAACTCCCTGTATCACCCTTTCTACAGCCCATGAAAACCACCATTTTATTTACTGCTTCTATAAGTTTGACTGTTTTATATACCTCATGTGAGTCATACAGCATTTGCCCTGCTGAGACTGGCTTATTTGACTTGGTATAAGTCCTCCAGGTTCATCCATGTCATCACAGATGGCGGTCTTTTTTTAAAGGGTGAATAATATTCAACTGTATGGATATATCATATTTTCTTGATCCATCATCTATCCCAGAAGTAGAAAGATAGATCATATGGTAGTTCTATTTTAATTTTTGTAAGTTTTTATTTTAATTCTAGTTAGTTAATGTACATTGTTATATTAGTTTCAGGTTTACAATGTAGTGATTCGGTAGTTCTAGACATCACACGGTGATCATCACAGTAAGAACATTCCTTCATCCCCATCACCGATTTCACCCACCCTCCTACTCACTGCTCCTCTGGTAACCATCAGTTTGTGTTCTCTACAATTAAGAGAATTGGTCTCTCTCTCTCTCTCTTGTTTTTTCCCTTGGCTGATTTTGTTTCTTAAATTCCATGTATGAGTGAAATCATATTATATTTGTCTTTCTCTGGCTTACTTTTCTTAGCATAATACTTTCTAACTCCGTCCATGTCATTGTAAATGGAAGATTGCATTTTCTTATGGGTAAGTAATATCCCAGGTATATACATACCACATCTTCTTTATCTACTCATCAATCACTGGACACTTGGGCCGTTTCCATAATTTAGCTATTGTAAATAATGCTGCTATAAACGTAGGGGTGCATGCATTCCTTTCAATTAGTGTTTTTATATTCTTTGGGTAAAAACCCAGTACTGTAATTGCTGGATCCTAGGGTGGTTCTACTTTTAACTTTTTAAGAAACCTCCATACTGTTTTCCTCAGTGGCTGCACCAGTTTGCATTCCCACCAACAAGGCACAATGGTTCTTTTTCCTCCACATCCTCACCAACAACCGTTCTTTCTTGTGTTGTTGATTTTCTCTATTTTAAATTTTTTGAGGAAGCTCCGTTTTCCATAGTGACACTGTAGGAGTTTGCACACTCCCACAGTGTAAAGTATTCCCTTTTCTCCACATTTTTGCCAGCACTTGCTGTCCTTTGTTTTTTGATAATAGCCATGCTAACAGCTGGGAGGTGATATCTCATTATAGTTTTGATTTGCATTTCCCTGACACTTAGTGAAATTGACTAACTTTTCATATACTTTACTGGTCATTTGTATGTATTCTTTGGAGAAATATCTATTTGAGTCCTTTGCCCATGTTTTAGTAAGGTTTTTTGGTTTGTTTTGCTCTATCTGCCACTAATTTATATGATCTTATATATTTTGAATATTAACCCCTTAGATTTTCAAATATCTCCTGATTGTGTAGTTTTTTTTTAAATTCAATTGTTTCCTCCATTATAAGAAATTCTTTTAGTTTAACAAAACTCCACTTACTTATTTTTGCTTTTGTTGCCTATGCTTTTGGTGTCATATCCAAGAAATCACTACCAACACCAATGCTATGAAGTATTTCCCCCTAGGTTTTCTTCTAGGTGTTTGATACTTTCAAGTCTCATGTTTAGGTCTTTAATCACTTTTGAGTTGGTTTTAGTGTAAGATGTAATACAGAGGTTCAATTTCATTCTTTTGCATATAGTTATCCAGTTTTCCCAACACTAACTGTTGAAGAAACTGACCCTTCCCCACTGTGTATTTCCGGCACCCCTGTCAAAACTCAGCTAACCATGTATGTGTGGGTTTACTTCTAGATTCTCCCTTCTGTTTCACTGGTTTGTATGTTGGTCTTTATTCCACTACAACACTGTTTTAATTACTGTAGACTGACAATAGCTTTGTTTTTCTTTCTCATAATTCCTCTATTTTGGGTCTTTTGTGGTTTTATGTGAATTTTGGATTTTTTTTCTGTTTTTATAATAAGTGCCATTGAGCTTTTGATAGGTAATGCACTGAATCTGCACATCACTTTGGGGAATATGAACATTTCAACAGTGTTAGGTATTCTAATGCATGGACATAGGATATCTTTCTATTTATTTGTATCTTTTAAAATTTCTTTTATCAGTGTTTTACACTTTTCAGTGTACAAGTCCTTTATCTCCTTGGTGAATTTCATTTGTTTTTCTAATGTTATTGTAAAAAGAACTGCTTTCTTAATTTCCTTTTCAGGTAGTCTGTATATAGAAATGCAACTGATTTTTGAATGATAACTTTGTATCCTGCAACATTACTTAATCCATTATTAGTTTTAATAGTCTCATTTTTTGTGTTTATTTTTGCTTTGTGGAATCTTTAATATTTTCTACACATAAGATTATGTCATCAGCAACCAGAGATAATTTGTTTAACCCAATTAATGCAATTATCTTCTACATATTTTTTTAAAAGTGTAGATCCTTATGAGTCAAAAAAAAAAAAAAGCTAGCTCTAGAATGGAAGTTTTTCATAATTAGCTACACAATTATTTTGGGGTTTTTAAAACTATGTACATAGAATTCAGTGCTAAAATCCTGCTAATGCATTCAATAACATAACATTTCTAATTAAAAGGAAACTTGTCATCCTTCCTCTTGAAATTCTGAAAAACAGCCATGAGTAGAGTCTTGTTTTGTTTTGTTTTGTTTTCTTAACTGTGTTGAAACCTTGGTTGTGGAATACAGACAGAGATCAGCAAGCATGGACAAGGCTGACTTTTGAAAAGTCTAGAGAGAGTGGGATTTTTCCAGCTTAAAAATGAGCAGAAACCTTAGAAAATTGTCAGAACAAATACTGTCAGAGGCCTCCGGTAGCCTCCAAACAAGCTGACAGAGATCAGTCTTTCTGAGGTACAATTCTGACAGGACTTTCCAGACACTATGCTGAACTCACAAAAATAAGGCCTTCCATACCCTTGCCCTTTATCTTTGGAATTGCTCTGGTAATTTTCTCAACTCTAATTTTAATTTTAGGATAGTCTATCATTATACACATTATCAAATTTGAAGCTGTATAGCCCTCAGCCAGAATCATTGGCTGAATGCCCAAATGAAACTTCATAACACATATTCAAATTTATGAAGAAAAGAGCAAATTTACTGATAAAACACTCACTATCTGGAGCGAAGGACACACTTGTACGTAATCTACCCTATTTTATCTAAACTATAATCTTGGCTTCATTTATTTATCCTTGAGTTACCACATAGAGAATTTTAAGCCATTTTTTACTTTCTTTTTCCTTTTCAGTTTCTTAATGAGAATTATACCTTTAAGCTACTCTAACACATCTTTCTTACCCAACTAATGTCCCTTTTCTGACTCAGGTTATTATTATTATTATTATTATTATTATGATTTCTCTCTTCCTTTCTCTCTTTCCTTTCCATGGCTTTTGATTTCTCGGGACCTTTATTCTTTCTTGCCTCAAGACCTCAGTAGCAACTAGCACAAATTATTCATAAAGAATCCAGAGTGTGCTTAAGCTTGAATGAATTTCACCCTCACTAGCTCACACTCAGCTTGGCTAACAGGAAAACTCTTAGGAAACACTGGAGGAAAAGCATGGTTCTGGTTGATACGGATCAGCAAGAAAGACATTTTCTCATTTCCAGTGTGCCAATTCCAGTCTACCCTCCAGAATCAGATCTTTGCCCCAATGAGCTCATTCTCAGATACCGGTAAATATGTATTCTAAAGTCAATATTTCATGTGTTTTAATAGTTGGCCACAATGGTTTCCTTAAAACAACACTCCACGATCTTTCACAAACTGATGAACATTAAGACTGTTTTCAGGGGATGCCTGGGTGGCTCAGTTGGTTGGACAACTGCCTTCGGCCCAGGTCATGATTCCGGAGTCCCGGGATCGAGTCCCGCATCGGGCTCCTAGCTCCACGGGGAGTCTGCTTCTCTCTCTGCCCTTCTCCTCACTCATGCTCTCTCTCACTGTCTCTCTCTCAAATAAATAAATAAAATCTTTAAAAAAAAAAAAAAAGACTGTTTTCAGGATTTCTATTGGTTGGTTGATTTTTAACTATGACAAAGAATTTTTGCATTAAACATCCATGTACATGGCATTTATTACCAATTTCATCATTTCTTCATTTCCATGAATGAAATGGTGGGACAAAGTGATTCTGTAATTTTCATTTTAAGATATGCAGCTAAATTGCTTTCTCCAAATGTTAATCACATTTCTGCTAGCAGTGTATGAAAAGAAATGGGATGGGATGGTTGGAGGGAGAGAGATGAAATCATACAAGAGATTCTGTAGCCCACAACGAGGAATTTAGGCTTATTCTAAGTTCACAGTAAAGTGTTCAAGGGCTTAAACAGAGGAGTGACAGGATTTTTTAAAAATTACAAAATATTACAAAAAATGCTGTGATTTGACTTGTGAGGAATGGTTTTGGGAAGGCAAGGGTAGAATCAGAGAAAAAGCACACTGAAAAATAATGTAAGATTTTTCTCAATTATTTAGATTGTAAAAATATTTTGAAATGAGTTCATACTATCATAGGAGTCCTCTGAAATCTCTATTTGAAGCAGTTACACTAACCGTTTTGTTTAATCTATGTAGAAAATAGCCCATATAGTTGTTTTTACTATGATTTCCAAAATACATGTCCATGAAATATAAGAATGTTAAGTTAAAGTAAATGGGCAATAACAAAAAAAAAAATGTGTTAAACAGTACTTCCTTGGAGAAGACTGTGCTGGTAATCCAGTCTGAAATAATTATTCCTCTCTGTTATTCTCTTTCAGGTCAAGCAACCTGTTTTTACTCTTCTTATTATACTACTTCACTGATTTTATAATTACATATTCATTTGTGTGTCTGTTTTTTTTTTAAAAGATTTCACCCATTTATCCAACTGACAGATCATAAATAAGCAGAGAGGCAGGCAGAGAGAGAGAGGAGCCAAGCAGAGAGCCTGACGTGGGACTCAATCCCAGGACCCTGAGATCATGACCTGAGCCGAAGGCAGCAGCTTAACCCACTGAGCCACCCAGGTGCCCCAATATTCATTTGTGTTTTTATCAGTGCAGAGTCTGTCTTTCTTTGAGACCTGCCTCCATGTCTGTCTTCCCTGATGTATTCACAGGACAAAGCACAGTACGGGTAAAGGACAAACATGTTTGTTAAATTAATAAATCAATATTTATAACTTAAAGACCAAGGAGCTATACCTATTTATCTTCATTTCCATAGCTCATACAGGAATATATTAGTAGACATTTGGGGAAATTAAATTAAAAAATTATAAAAATCTATCAGTTTAGGAATATATTTTATGCAAATTAACATATCATTCTACTATTTCATATAGTTCGATACCAACCTTGGGAAATTATGAATGCATATGTCTTTTATTCTATTTTATTAAGTTTTTATTTTAATTCTAGGTAGTTGCAGTGTTATATATTAGTTTCCAGTGCACAATACGGTGATTCAACAATATCATACATCACCCAGCACTCATCATGAGAAGCGCACTTCCTAATCCACATTACCTCTTTCACTGAAACCCCCACCCCCCTCACCTCTGGTTAGTAATCATCAATTTGTTATTTGTAGTTAAGAGTCTGTTTCTGGGTTTGTCACTCTCTCCCTCTCTCTGTTTTTCCCTCTGCTTTTTTGTTTTGTTTCTTAAATTCCACATAGCAGTGAAATCAAAGGGTGTTTGTCTTTCACTGATTGACTCATTTTGCTTATCATTATACTCTCTAGCTCCATCCATATCTTTGCAAATGGCAAGATTTCTTTTTTGTGGGGGGAACTGTATGATATATACCACCATTTCTTTATCCATTCATCAATTGGTGGGCACTTGGGCTACTTCCATAACTTGGCTATTGTAAATACTGCTGCAATAAACTTACAGGGGTCCTTATATCTTATTGAATTAGTCTTTTGTATTCTTTTTGTAAATACCCAATAGTGTGATTGCTGGATTGTAAAGTAGTTCCATTTTTAAGTTTTTAAGGAAGCTCCATATTGTTTTCCAGAGCGGCTGTACCAGTTCACGTTCCCACTAACAGTGCACAAGGGTTCCTTTTTCTCCACATCCTTGCCACACCTGTTATTTCTTATCTTGTTGATTTTAGCCATTCTGAGAGTTATAAGGTGATAGCTCATTGTGGTTTTGACTTGCATTTCCCTGATGACCAGTGATGATGAGCATCTTCTCATGTATCTGTTGGCCATCTGTATGTCTTTTTCAGAGAAATGTCTGTTCATGTTTTCTACCCATTTTTTAATTGGATTATTTGTTCTTTGGATGTTGAGCTTGAAACATTCCTTATGTATTTTGACTACCAACTCTTTATCAGACAGGTCAATTACAAATATCTTCTCCTATTCCATAGATTGCCTTTTGGTTTTCTTGATCATTTCCTTCACTGAGCAGAAGCTTTTTATTTTGATGTAGATCCAACAGTTTATTTTTGCTTCTGTTTCTCTTGCTTCTGGAGACATACCTAGAAAAACGTTGTTAAGGTCAATGTCACAGAAGCTACTGCCTGTGCACTCTTCTAAGATTTTAATGGTTACAGGTCTCACATTTAGGTCTTTCATCCATTTTGAACTTATTTTTATGTATGGTGTAAGAAAGTCATCCAGTTTCTTTCTTTTGCATGTTGCTGTCCAGTTTTCCCAACACCATTTGTTGAAGAGACTGTCCTTTCCCCATTGGACATTCTTTCCTGCTTTGTCAAAGACCAACTGACCACATAGTTGTGCGTCCCTTTCTGGTTTTCTATTCTTTCTACTGATGCATGTATCTGTTTTTGTGCCAGTGCCATACTGTTGCAAATCTTACAGTTTTGTAATGTAATTTTGAAGTCTGGAACTGTGATGCCTCCAGGTCTGGGGCGGGTATGTGCTTTGGTGAGCACCTAAAACCTACTTTGTTGAGGGCTTTTATCATGAATGGGTTTGTACTTTGTCAAATGCTTTTATTGCATCTATTTAAATGATCATATTGTTTTTATCTTTTCTCTCATTGATATGATGTATCACGTTAATTGATCTGTAAATACTGAACCACATTTGCAACCCAGGAATAAGTCCCACTTGATCCTGGTGAATTATTTTTTAAATGTATTGCTGGATTTGGTTTACTAGTATTTTATTGAGGATTTTTGCTTCTATGTTCATCAAGGATCTTAGCCTGTAGTTTTCTTTTTTAGTGGGGTCTTTTTCTGGTTTTGGTATCAGGATAATGTTGGCCTACAGAATGAATTTGGAAATTTTCCGTCCTTTCCTATTTTTTGGAATTGTTTGAGAAGAATAGGTATTAACTCTTCTTTAAATGTTGATAAAATTTTCTTGTGAAGTCATCTGGTCCTGAACTTTTGTTTGTTTAGAGGGGTTTTTTTGTTGTTTTTTAATTACTGTTCCATTTTTTTGCTCATTACCATTCCATTCACATTTTCTATTTGTTCCTCTTTCATTTTTGGTAGTTTCTAGGAATTTATCCACTTCTTCTAGGTTATCCAATTTGTTGGCATATAGTTTTTCATAATATTCTCTTATAATTGTGTATCTGTGATGTTGGTTGTTATTTCTCCCCTCTCATCTATGATTTTATTTGAGTCCTTTCTCTTTTTTTCTTGATAAGTATGGCTAGAGGTTTATCAGGTTTACCTTTTTTTTTTTTTTTTTTTTTTCCAAAGAACCAGCTCCTGGTCTCATTGATCTGTTCTATTTGTTTTGGGGGAGGTTTGTTTGGTTGGGTTGGTTGGTTGGTTGGTTGGTTTAGTTTCTATATCATTGATTTCTCCTCTAATCTTCATTATTTCCTCCCTTCTGCTGGCTTTAGCTTTTGTTTGTTGTTCCTTCTCCAGCTCCTTTAGGTGTAAGTTTAGGTGGTTTGAGATTTTTTCTTCTTTCTTGAGGTAGGTTGTAATGCTATAAACTTCTGTTTTAGAACCACTTTTGCTCTATCCCAAAGGTTTTGGACCATCGTGTTTTGATTTTCGTTCATTTTCATGTACTTTTTTATTTCTTCTTTTATTCCCTGGTTGACTACTTAACTGCATGTCTTTGTGATTTTTCCAGATTTTTCTTGTGGTTAACTTCTAGTTTCACGGCTTTGAGGTCAGAAAAGATGCATGTTATGAGTTAATCTTCTTGAATCTGTTGAATCTTGAATATCTTGAATCTGGGTCATTTTATGGGCTAAAATGTGATCTGTTTTGGAGAATGCTCCATGTGTACTTGAAAAGAATGTGTATTCTGTTGTTTTAGGATGCAAATGTTCTGAATATATCTGTTAAATCCACTGGCCCCAGTGTGTCATTCAAAGCCATTGTTTCCTTGTTTGTTTTCTGTTTTATGATCTGTCCATTGGTGTAAGCAGGTGTTAAAGTCCCCTACTATTACTGTATTATTATAGATTAGTTCCTTTATGTTTGTTATTAATTATTTTATGTATTTGGGTTCTCCTATGATGGGTTCATAAATATTTACAATTGCTATATCTTCTTGTTGGATTGTCCCCTTGACTACTATACTGTCTTTTTCTTTCTTAAAGTCTTTATTTTAAAGTTTATCTTTAAACTTTAAGTTTAAAAGCAGTAAGTATTGCTACTCTGGTTTTCTTTTTATGTCCATTTGCATCATAGATGTTTCTCCATCCCCTCATTCTCAATCTGTAGGTGTCTTTAGATTTAAAATGAGTCTCCTGTGGGCAGCATAAACACAGGTCTCTTTTCCTTAACCATTCTGTCACTCTGTGTCTTATGTTTGGAGTAATTAGTCCATTTACATTCAAAGTAAATACTGAATAATATGTATTTATAGCCATTTCATTATTTGCCTTACAGTTGTTTCTGAAGATATTTTCTGATCCTTTCTTGTCTTTCTCTTTTTCACAGTTTGCTGATTTTCTTTAGTGATATATTTAGATTTCTTTCTTTTTATTCTTGGCATATTTACTAGTGGTTTCACTATTAGATTTGTATGTGGCTACTATTAGGTTTGTATATAACCTCTTCTGCATATAGCAGTCTATATTAAGTTGATGGTCATTTCATTTAGAACACATTCTTTTCTCCTCTCGTCCCCACATTTTAGGTATGTGTTATAATATTTTATATCCTTTTTTTTTTTTTTTTGGTGAGTTTCTTAACTGACTTTTTACAGAAATATTCATTTTGATGGCTTTTATGTTTCCTGCCTTTATACTATCACTTTTGGTTTCTCCTTTTCACTCAAGGTATCTCTTAGTATTTCTTGCTGGCATGGTTTAGTGTTTGTGAACTCCTTTAGTTTTTGTTTGTCTTTATCTCTTCTTCTATTCTGAATGATAGTCTTGCTAGATAGGGTGTTCTTGGCCACAGATTTTTCCCATTCAGCACTTTGAATGTATCATGGCACTGCCTTCTGACTTGGAGAGTCTGTTGAAAAATCTCCTGCTAGCCTTATGAGTTTCCTTCTAAATTAGTGACTTCTTTTGCCTTGGTGTTTTTAAAACTTATACTTTATTAGTATATTTTGCCAATATAATTATAAAATGTCTTGGTGTACATCTGCTTTGTTGTTTTTGATGGGTGTTCTCCATGCCTCCTGGATCCAAATAGCTATGTTCTCCCCCAGATTAGGGAAGTTTTTGGCTATCACTTATTCAAATAAAATTTCTGCCCCTTCGCACTGAGGAGTGGGGCCCCGAGCTCTCGGCTCGTCCAGCCCAGAGACTGGGAGGCCGCCATTTTTCATTCCCATCCTCTGGAACTCTACGGAAAGCATTCAGGGAACAAAAGCTCCTGAAAGCAAACCTGAGCTGCTTACTCAGCCTGGCCCCTGGTAAGGGCGGTGCAATTCCACCTGGCGCAAAGACACTTGAGAATCACTACAACAGGCCCCTCCACCAGAAGATCAACAAGAAATCCAGCCAGGACCAAGTTCACCTACCAAGGAGTGCAGTTTCAATACCAAGGAGAGCTGCGTAATTCCAGAGGAGGAGAAAGCAAAGCACAGAACTCATGGCTTTCTCCCCATGATTCTTTAGTCTTGCAGTTAATTTAATTTTTTTTTCTTTTTCATTTTTTTTCTTCTTCTGCTAAATGTTTTTTAACTTTTACCCTTTTCTTTTTTAATGCTTTTTAACTAGTTTATCTAATATATATATATATATATTTCTCTTTTTTATATTTTTTCTTTATTTGTTTTCTTTTTTGATTGTTTCTTTTTTTTCTGAACCTCTTTTTATCCCCTTTCTCCCCCCAATATTTGAGATATCTTCCGATTTGGTTAAAGCATATTTTCCTGGGGTCTTTGCCACCCTCTTAGTATTTTACTTGCTCCTTCATATAGTCTTATCTGGACAAAATGACTAGGCGGAAAAATTCACCACTAAAAAAAGAACAAGAGGCAGTACCAAAGGCTAGGGACCTAATCAATACAGACATTGGTAATATGTCAGATCTAGAATTCAGAATGACGATTCTCAAGGTTCTAGCCGGGCTCGAAAAAGGCATGGAAGATATAAGAGAAACCTTCTCGGGAG
This sequence comes from Lutra lutra, assembly GCF_902655055.1. Taxonomy (NCBI): domain Eukaryota; kingdom Metazoa; phylum Chordata; class Mammalia; order Carnivora; family Mustelidae; genus Lutra; species Lutra lutra. Next base: position 8,443,274 of record NC_062289.1, on the reverse strand, counting down.
ATATAAAAGCCCTTTCTGGAGAAATAAAAGAACTAAAATCTAACCAAGTTGAAATCAAAAAAGCTATTAATGAGGTGCAATCAAAAATGGAGGCTCTCACTGCTAGGATAAATGAGGCAGAAGAAAGAATTAGCGATATAGAAGACCAAATGACAGAGAATAAAGAAGCTGAGCAAAAGAGGGACAAACAGCTACTGGACCACGAGGGGAGAATTCGAGAGATAAGTGACACCATAAGACGAAACAACATTAGAATAATTGGGATTCCAGAAGAAGAAGAAAGGGAGAGGGGAGCAGAAGGTATATTGGAGAGAATTATTGGAGAGAATTTCCCCAATATGGCAAAGGGAACAAGCATCAAAATCCAGGAGGTACAGAGAACCCCCCTCAAAATCAAGAATAGGTCCACACCCCGTCACCTAATAGTAAAATTTACAAGTCTTTGTGACAAAGAAGATCCTGAAAGCAGCCGGGGAAAAGAAGTCTGTAACATACAATGGTAAAAATATTAGATTGGCAGCAGACTTATCCACAGAGACCTGGCAGGCCAGAAAGAGCTGGCATGATATATTCAGAGCACTAAACGAGAAAAACATGCAGCCAAGAATACTATATCCAGCTAGGCTATCACTGAAAATAGAAGGAGAGATAAAAAGCTTCCAGGACAAACAAAAACTGAAAGAATTTACAAACACCAAACCAGCTCTACAGGAAATATTGAAAGGGGTCCTCTAAGCAAAGAGAGAGCCTAAAAGTAGTCATTCAGAAAGGAACAGAGACAATATATAGTAACAGTCACCTTACAGGCAATACAATGGTACTAAATTCATATCTCTCAATAGTTACCCTGAATGTTAATGGGCTAAATGCCCCATTCAAAAGACATAGGGTATCAGAATGGATAAAAAAACAAAACCCATCTATATGTTGCCTACAAGAAACTTCTTTTAAACACGAAGACACCTCCGGATTTAAGGTGAGGGGGTGGAAAAGAATTTACCATGCTAATGGACATCAGAAGAAAGCAGGAGTGGCAATCCTTATATCAGATCAATTAGATTTTAAGCCAAAGACTATAATAAGAGATGAGGAAGGACACTATATCATACTCAAAGGATCTGTCCAACAAGAAGATCTAACAATTTTAAATATCTATGCCCCTAACGTGGGAGCAGCCGACTATATAAACCAATTAATAACAAGATCAAAGAAACACATCCACAATAATACAATAATAGTAGGGGACTTTAACACTCCCCTCACTGAAACGGACAGATCATCCAAGCAAAAGATCAACAAGGAAATAAAGGCCTTAAATGCCACACTGGACCAGATGGACATCACAGATATATTCAGAACATTTCATCCCAAAGCAAAAGAATACACATTCTTCTCTAGTGCACATGGAACATTCTCCAGAATAGATCACATCCTCGGTCCTAAATCAGGTCTCAACTGGTATCAAAAGATTGGGATCATTCCCTGCATATTTTCAGACCACAATGCTCTAAAGCTAGAACTCAATAACAAGAGGAAATTTGGAAAGAACCCAAATACATGGAGACTAAACAGCATCCTTCTAAAGAATGAATGGGTCAACCAGGAAATTAAAGAAGAATTGAAAAAATTTATGGAAACAAATGATAATGAAAACACAACGGTTCAGAATCTGTGGGACACAACAAAGGCAGTCCTGAGAGGAAAATATATAGCGGTACAAGCCTTTCTCAAGAAACAAGAAAGGTCTCAGGTACACAACCTAACCCTACACCTAAAGGAGCTGGAGAAAGAACAAGAAAGAAACCCTAAACCCAGCAGGAGAAGAGAAATCATAAAGATTAGAGCAGAAATCAATGAAATAGAAACCAAAAAAACAATAGAACAAATCAACGAAACTAGGAGCTGGTTCTTTGAAAGAATTAATAAGATTGATAAACCCCTGGCCAGACTTATCAAAAAGAAAAGAGAAAGGACCCAAATAAATAAAATCATGAATGAAAGAGGAGAGATCAAAACAAACACCAAAGAAATACAAACAATTATAAGAACATACTATGAGCAACTCTACGCCAACAAATTTGACAATCTGGAAGAAATGGATGCATTCCTAGAGACATATAAACTACCACAATTGAACCAGGAAGAAATAGAAAACCTGAACAGACCCATAACCAGAAAGGAGATTGAAACAGTCATCAAAAATCTCCAAACAAACAAAAGCCCAGGGCCAGATGGCTTCTCGGGGGAATTCTACCAAACATTTAAAGAAGAACTAATTCCTATTCTCCTGAAACTGTTCCAAAAAATAGAAATGGAAGGAAAACTTCCAAACTCATTTTATGAGGCCAGCATTACCTTGATCCCAAAACCAGACAAAGATCCCATCAAAAAAGAGAATTACAGACCAATATCCTTGATGAACACAGATGCGAAAATTCTCACCAAAATACTAGCCAATAGGATTCAACAGTACATTAAAAGGATTATTCACCATAACCAAGTGGGATTTATTCCAGGGCTGCAAGGTTGGTTCAACATCTGCAAATCAATCAATGTGATACAACACATTAATCAAAGAAAGAACAAGAACCATATGATACTCTCAATAGATGCTGAAAAAGCTTTTGACAAAGTACAGCATCCTTTCCTCATCAAAACTGTTCAAAGTGTAGGGATAGAGGGGACAGACCTCAATATTATTAAAGCCATCTATGAAAAAACCACCGCAAATATCATTCTCAATGGAGAAAAACTGAAAGCTTTTTGGCTAAGGTCAGGAACACAGCAGGGATGTCCATTATCACCACTGATATTCAACATAGTACTAGAAGTCCTAGCCTCAGCAATCAGACAACAAAAGGAAATTAAAGGCATCCAAATCGGCAAAGAAGAAGTCAAACTGTCACTCTTCGCAGATGATATGATACTATATGTGGAAAACCCAAAAGACTCCACTCCAAAACTGCTAGAACTTGTACAGGAATTCAGTAAAGTGTCAGGATATAAAATCAATGTACAGAAATCAGTTGCATTTCTCTACACCAACAACAAGACAGAAGAAACAGAAATTAGGAGTCAATCCCATTTACAATTGCACCCAAAACTATAAGATACCTAGGAATAAACCTAACCAAAGAGGCTAAGAATCTATACTCAGAAAACTATAAAGTACTCATGAAAGAAATTGAGGAAGACACAAAGAAATGGAAAAATGTTCCATGCTCCTGGATTGGAAGAATAAATATTGTGAAAATGTCTATGCTACCTAAAGCAATCTACACATTTAATGCAATTCCTATCAAAATACCATCCATTTTTTTCAAAGAAATGGAACAAATAATCCTAAAATTTATATGGAACCAGAAAAGTCCTCGAATAGCCAAAGGAATATTGAAAAAGAAAGCCAACGTTGGTGGCATCACAATTCCGGACTTCAAGCTCTATTACAAAGCTGTCATCATCAAGACAGCACGGTACTGGCACAAAAACAGACACATAGATCAATGGAACAGAATAGAGAGCCCAGAAATAGACCCTCAACTCTATGGTCAACTAATCTTCGACAAAGCAGGAAAGAATGTCCAATGGAAAAAAGACAGCCTCTTCAATAAATGGTGTTGGGAAAATTGGACAGCCACATGCAGAAAAATGAAATTGGGCCATTTCCTTACACCACAAATGAAAATAGACTCAAAATGGATGAAGGACCTCAATGTGAGAAAGGAATCCATCAAAATCCTTGAGGAGAACACAGGCAGCAACCTCTTCGACCTCAGCCGCAGCAACATCTTCCTAGGAACATTACCAAAGGCAAGGGAAGCAAGGGCAAAAATGAATTACTGGGATTTTATCAAGATCAAAAGCTTTTGCACAGCAAAGGAAACAGCTAACAAAACCAAAAGACAACTGACAGAATGGGAGAAGATATTTGCAAATGACATATCAGATAAAGGGCTAGTGTCCAAAATCTATAAAGAACTTAGCAAACTCAACACCCAAAAAACAAATAATCCAATCAAGAAATGGGCAGAAGACATGAACAGACATTTCTGCAAAGTAGACATCCAGATGGCCAACAGACACATGAAAAAGTGTTCCATATCACTCGGCATCAGGGAAATACAAATCAAAACCAAAATGAGATATCACCTCACGCCAGTCAGAATGGCTAAAATTAAGAATTCAGGAAGTGACAGATGCTGGTGAGGATGCGGAGAAAGAGGAACCCTCCTACACTGTTGGTGGGAATGCAAGCTGGTGCAACCACTCTGGAAAACAACATGGAGGTTCCTTAAATTGTTGAAAATAGAATTACCCTATGACCCAGCAATTGCACTACTGGTTATTTACCCTAAAGATACAAACGTAGTGATCCAAAGGGGCACGTGCACCTGAATGTTTATAGCAGCAATGTCTACAATAGCCAAGCTGTGGAAAGAACCTAGATGTCCATCAACAGACGAATGGATAAAGAAGATGTGGTATATATACAAATCGGAATACTATGCAGCCATCAAAAGAAATGAAATCTTGCCATTTGCGACGATGTGGATGGAACTAGAGGGTATCATGCTTAGTGAAGTAAGTCAATCAGAGAAAGACAACTATCATATGATCTCCCTGATATGAGGAAGTGGAGATGCAACATGGGGGGTTAAGGGGGTAGGAGAAGAGTAAATGAAACAAGATGGGATTGGGAGGGAGACAAACCATAAGTGACTCTTAATCTCACAAAACAAACTGAGGGTTGATGGGGGGAGGAGGGTTGGGAGGGGGGGGTGGGGTTATGGACATTGGGGAGGGTATGTGCTATGGTGAATGCTGTGAAGTATGTAAACCTGGCGATTCACAGACCTGTACCCCTGGGGATAAAAATATATGTTTATAAAAAATTTAAAAAAAAATAAAATTAAATTAAAAATAAATTTCTGCCCTTTTTTCTCTTTTTCTTCTGGGACTCCTATAATACAAATGTTATTACATTTTAGGGAGTCACTGTGTTCCCTAAGTCTATTCTTGTTTTGCATAATTCTTTTTTCTCTTTTGTTCAGCTTGATTAGATTCCATTGCTCTGTCTTCTAGGTCACTAATTCATTTCTCTGCTTCTTCCATTCTGCTGTTTATTTTATCAAGCATATTTCTCATTTTGTTTATTGAGCCCTTTTTCTATACTATGTTATTTCTTATCTCTGTGTTAAGGGACTCATTCATGTGTTCCACTCTTTTCTCAAGTCCATGAGTAACCTTATGATCATTGCTCTAAATTCTCTATCAGGTATGTTACTTATAACTGTTTCACTTAGACACTGGCCATGGCCTTGTCCTAGTCTTTCATTTGACATAAATTTCTCTGTGTCCTCATTTTGTCTGCCTCTCTGTATCTGTTTCTGTGTGTTATGACAGTCAACTTTGTCTTCTGCTTTTGAAAGATGTGACTTTATGAAGAAGAGGTCCTGGACTTCTTTACAGTGCTGTGTCCCACATTCACCAGAACCTGGCAATTGAAGAGTATCTTATATATGTTGTTCATGCCCTCATGTTACGTCTTCCAGTGCAGTCATCTGCAATGATTCTTTGCCTCTTGTGGGTTATGTTTGCCCTGTGTGGTGTTAGTGGGACCCAGGCAGGCCAGCTCTGAGGGAGTGTGCTGGACAGAGACCTTGGGAGTGTGTATGTGGTGTGGGGGAGAGGACTGTTAGCCAAATTTATGCAGAAGACTAGTCCTATGTCAGAAACCTTGAAGTGTTACAGGGGCTGGGGGCTGGGGTCCAGGCCAATGGAGGTGCACGGCTAGACGCAGCTCATCAAATGTGTGCAGTGTGCAGTGGCAGCTGTGCACCCAGCGGCAGGCACAGTGCACATGAAGCTGTGACAAAATTTGCCCTGAGCCCAGGGCCAAGGGGCTTGGAGAGGGCAAGTCCTCCAGAGATCTCTTGGGCACAGCATGCTGCTAGCAGTTTAGGGCACAAGTGTTCGTGCAGTACTACCTCCCACAGGTGTCCTTGTGCTTACGCTGGAGGTAGGGGAGGAAAATGGCATCTGCCAGCTCCCTCATTTTCGATGTCTCCCAGCACACTCCAAAAACAGTATGAACAGATCTGTCTCACACAATGTTTCCCCCCAGCATTGTGTAAACTGCTTTTATTATGTTGCCTCTTCATGCAGGCTGCTGTCGCTTTAAGGGCATCCACCCAGCTATCACTTGCCCTCCAGCTCACCCAGTGCTGAGTCAGCTGACTTTTAAAACTCCAGTTTTTTAGTCCCACTGGTTTTAAAGACTCACAGAATTCAGTCCCTCTAATTTTTAAAACCAAATGGTATGGGGATTAGTCTTCCTGGTGTGAGCTCCTGGTGCAAGGGCCTGTTTCTCTGCCCTCTATGCATGCACAGCTTCCCTTTGCCTTCCTGACCTTCCTGACCTTTCAGAGATAGCTTCTTCTCTATATTTAGTTGTGTAGTTTGTCCTGCCAGTCTTCAGATCACTCTCCAGTTTATTGACTTGACGTGGATGATATCTACTTGTAACTGCAAGATGGGGAGAACACAGGGTCCCTTGACTTCACCATCTTCCCAAGCTTTCAAGAATGCAGATGTATTTTAAACTGACAACATATTTATAATATAGAGTCATTGCTTATTATTTAAATGTAGTTTGTCTAGCAAAAAATAATTTATTTTCTAAATGTCATCTGCCTCCTGTAAGCATTCTTCTAAATAGCTTGTCCAAATGGTAATAGGGAAATGGGAAATTATTATTGCATTTGAGAAGTAATTAAAAATTAAAGTATGTTGGACATGGTGCACAAAAGGATATGAGGGTGAGCAAAGAGTTCAAATAAATTTCTGATAAAGTTCCATAGAAAATTTGGGCATGGACACTTTGCCTAAAAAATCTGTAGATAACAGTTTGGAAGGGTTCACAATATTGATACAACTTGATTGCTTTCAGATACTGAAAAAATAAAAAAGAATGGAGTTTTACTAAGGAAGCTATCTCTTCTATGGACTGCCATTTAAATTGACTTTAAGTCTAGCAATTTGCAGCTTTACAGGATTGGAAAAGCCAAATGTATGTGTAACCTAAGAAACAGAGACTGTTTTCTAACAGTTAGCCCAATTGTACCAATCTGATCAATGGTGTCTCCTTCTTCTGCAAATCTATTATTCCATATGGCTTTAAGGTCATTGCCATTAAATCAAGGGCGAGAGAGATGTGCAAACACAAGCAATAAACAAAAGAGGAGATCATCAGGTTTGAGAACCGCATATATGATTAACTTCATGTGGAGCTTACTGAAAGCAAATAGACATGAAGCCTGCCAAAGCTTGAGGAAGTTGTATTGCCATGGAAATTACAAACATTTCCCAAGACTAACTGTTTAATTCTTAAAGTTACCCTCTGACCTATGCCTGTACCAGCCCCCATGAGGTATCTTTCCATCACTGACTTTGTTTTAGACCACTGAAAATCACAGGTAAAGGAGAATCTCCCAGAGTCTAAGAAAGATGGTGCACAGTAAGTCATTCACATCAAGAGGACAGGAAGTCAGAAGGACTAACCAAGGAAGCAGTGTACCATGATTATAGATTCTTACACATTCTTGCGATTTCTAACACCTGACCCCTTCCTATACCCATTGTTTTCCATTTCTTACTCCTAATATCTTGGTCTTTACAAAACTACAGATGTTACTAGAATGACGTTATAATAACTTTTCCTTCTTTTCATCATTTGTCCAATCAACTTAAATTATGGGGTTGGTTTATTTTTTTGCATGTACTTTCTAATCAAAATGTCTCCATATTTTCTTTATTCTTACTCCATTCTTTAGAGAAGACTAAAAATAGCTTATCTTAAAAAATACATTATTTGCTTGATAATATGTATTTTCTGTTGCTTTCCCCACAAAACGCTTCTCAAAGGCTCAAGGTGATATGAAACACAAAGTAAGTTCAATTTCCTCTTAAATTTTGGACCCAGGACTTTTATTCAAAAGCAGATACCTACTGCATAAAAAATACTTTTTAATGCATTTATAGCACACAAAGATGAGTAAAATTAATGTTTATGGGAATAATGTTTGTAATCCAATATAATCAAAGACATAATTTAAAAGCAATTATGAGGGGTGCCTGGGTGGCTCAGTAGGTTAAGCCTCTGCCTTCGGCTGAGGTCATGATCTCAGGGTCCTGGGATTGAGCCCCGCATCGGGCTCTCTGCTCAGCGGGGAGCCTGTTCCCCCCTCTCTCTCTGCCTGCCTCTCTGCCTACTTGTGATCTTTCTCTCTGTGAAATAAATAAATAAAATCTTTAAAAAAAAACAAAAACAAAGGTGATTATGAGAAATTTCTTGCACTCCAATATTCATCCCATAATAAATACCTTTACTTTGTTACATTGCCTTTGGGAAAAGAGGTTTGGCTTTTGTTCTGGTGGTTCCCTGATATAAGAGACTTTATATAGGAAGAGCATGGATTTAGGGACATTTGAAATGGCACATAATTTTAATATTGTTGTGAATATAAACACCTACTTCACAATTTACCATGATCTGAAAGAGTCTACCTTTCCTTCACAACCTCTGCTGAGCTCTTAGTTAAATAACCCATCCTCTCTCCCATATTCCAGTGTTTTTTTATCTTAACATGCTTCAATCATTTATTGTAGAGCAAGAGTTGCATGAGAAAGCATATTGTGGAAACAACTTTAGTTTAAAAAAGCAAGGTGGCATTTAGAATTTATCTTCCACAGTGACTCTAACCAAAGGACAAATCCTGATCTTCATCATAAACCAAAAGATAAAACGCTTTACTCCTTTTTATCATATTTTCATTTGGAAGAACAAGGCTAAATGCATTCACAATTTACTGCTCTCTTAAAGAAAGCAGTAATAAGCTTTCAGAAACAACCTTCAGAGCACACTTAAATATTTAGCAACATTAAAGCACTCTGTTTTTTCCATTATAATTTAATGCCTCTAGTGTAAGAATTATCCACACACAAATGCATAAATGTTGAATATCTCTATATTAGTCTTTGAATAAAGGTTCGATTAAATAAATGTTTATAGAATCCTTAGTAGGGGACATAATATTCTAGGTGATCATTAAGATGCATTGAATTTATTTGTAAATGCCAAAATTTTTAAAAGAATGGAAAATAGAAGGAGGAAGGTAGGTCAACTCTCCTCCAGCACCGCCATCCCCAAACTCTCCACTTCTTCTTGCCCTAGCTCATTATTACTACTCTTCATCAACATCTTGGATTCTCTAATCTTTATATTTTGAGAATCTAGAAAGACCATTTTCCAGCCTCTGCTCTGATCACACAACCTTGACCTGTGAGTTGGTCCCTGTGCCACAATCAATGTCACATCCATTTCTGGGAAGTTTTCCCAGTTGTTCAAATGTTAATGCAATTTCTTTCTTTTGTCTGGTTTTAAATTTCCATGCTACACTTACATTGCTTTTATAATTAAAAATTAAACTTGTTTGAAACAATTAAGTGTTCTGGGAGGTCATATTCAATAAATTATGAAAAAGGCAATGAACTTCATGATTCTCACCAAATATAAAGGATATGATAAGCACAGCAACAAATTCTAGTATGTTGGCTTACTTAGAAAGGCATTGTGACATTAAGGAAACCATATCAGTATGCAGTAAGGTAGACAAGTTGAGACCTCAGCCAAGTTACTTAACCCAAACCTAGCTTTCCTACCAATTAGTTTGGAATAATACTGCTTTTCTTTTAAGACTTCATGGATCGTTGAATAAGAAGGCATATGTACAGTCAGTAGGCAATGACTGATGGTTTCTTTCCCTTTCTCACTTCCTTAAGGAAGTAATGTTAATTCCATCTCTTTCTCTGTGGGAATGGACTGAGTTGGCAGCAACAACAATGAAAGAAAAAAGAGGAAGAAAAACACTGAGACATGAAGGCACAGCTTGAGGCATCAGGAAAGGCTGCTGGTTAGATATTTGAGCCTCCAGTTAATGGTACGTGAGCCAAGATGCTGGGAAGCCAGTAGCACATTTACCACAGAGCAACATACTATGGATTAGAAATGTGTGCCATCCGTTGAGAATTAGCAGTGTTAGTGATACCCTGAGGCATGGTGTCAGCAGTGTGGCAACCTCACATTAATAAAGATATAAAGTGAGTATCAATGCAGGGAGAACAGAGCTGCAACACACAGACATGAGGAGTAAAACATCATCCGACAGCAGTAATAAATGTGATCTGTGGTGCAGTTTCTCCAAAAGACCAGAGGTGATGGTGTTTGTGGGGGGGGGGGCGGTTCCCAAAACCTCTGGACTTGACAGGAGAGTTTTCAATCTTTAAAATGTCTGATGAAACTAACAAAGAGATTCAAGGTCATTAGAAATCACTTAAAAACCATTTTTGTGTCACGTTGCCTTTACTCAGGTGAGATTTTTTTTCTTTTTTCTTTTTTAAGATTTTATTTATCTATTTGACAGAGAAAGATCACAAGTAGGCGGGGGGGGGGGGGGGGGGGGGAGCAGGCTCCCTGCAGAGCAGAGAGCCCGATGCTGCCGGGCTCCATCCCAGGACCCTGGGATCATGACCTGAGCTGAAGGCAGAGGCTTCAACCCACTGAGCCACCCAAGCGCCCCCGTCAGGTGAGATTTTTAATTGGGAAAGATTATAAGGTACATTTTTGTTTCAAAACTAGATATTTATGTTTCTCCTGCTCACAATTCATCTCCCTTTTGTAAGAACATGTCAGTAATTTGGGGGGATTCTTTAAAAACTCCCCTTTATTATATGCAAATCCAAGTGCTTCTCTTCCTCTTTAGAAAATGAATGGTCGGGGACGCCTGGGTGGCTCAGTTGGTTAAGCAGCTGCCTTCGGCTCAGGTCATGATCCCAGCGTCCTGGGATCGAGTCCCACATGGGGCTCCTTGCTTGGCAGGGAGCCTGCTTCTCCCTCTGCCTCTGCATGCCACTCTGTCTGCCTGTGCTCACTCTTGCTTCTCTCTCTATGACAAATAAATAAATAAAATCTTTAAAAAAAAAAAAAGAAAATGAATGGTCGGATCTTCCTTAAAGTATGGAAAGGGAAGGAGTCAGGCTGTGTGCTATCTCCACGTATGGCAAAACGTTGGAGCTTGACATTGTGTTGTTAAAACCAAAGGAAAGGCACTAATGTGAGGAGAAGAGTCTGAGAAGCCTGTTCTTACTAGAGCAGTCCTATGCTTGGTACTCCCGGTTAACCTTGGTTCCTAACCATGACCAGTTTACCCAGAATTCCATGAGGCCTCAAGATCTTTCCAATAAATTACACTGTGCTTGAGTTAGAAAGACAGAGTTCATGCTGCTTGCCTTCGGTACACCTTATCTGATGTATCATCCAGCACACACAGTGGTGAGAACCCTTACAGAAGCAGATGAACTAGAGAAGGGAGCTTACATACATTACCGGAAACACCAATGTTTGGAAAATCACTGCCTTATAAGGCAGCCAGTTCTATGTCTGGGTTTATCTAATTTCTAAGTCTCTTCCCAATATTACACTGAATCTCCTGCCTTGTCACATCTTAATCAGTGAGAAATTATACAACTGAAATGAACAGTTCATTTGTGACTGAAGAGAATAGATTGCATTGAACTTCTGAGACAGAAATCAAATCACAAAGAGTTGCGGTGAGTGAGTGGTAAGGATTGAGCAGCAAGCAAAGGGGGTCAGGGAAGGAAGGGCGAAATGCTAACCTGAGGTAGTGGCCGATCTCAGAGAAGACTTTCAAAGGTAGTGGAAGCCAATATATTTTTAGGTGAATTAGTAAGAATTGATAGGGTTAAGCTGAGGAACAGCAAGTAGAGGGAGAGATAAAGATGAGGATGGAGATGGAGAAGAAAATTCTGATAAGGTGGGACCTTTGTTCAGGGGGGAATAATGATGGAGAAGATGAGTAAAGACACAAGATAATCAAAGAGATTTAAGAAACCTATGTGAAATGTCTTTGATTTTAGGAAGATGTTTCATAAATTCACAGGCTGTAAGGGTTCTTAGAAACATCTAAAACAACCTCCTGATAAATGTATGTATTTCTTCCAAATTCAGGAGAAAGAGTCAGACAATTTCTTCTTGAAACTTCTTGTGGTAGGAAAATACTATCTCATGACACATTATAGGCTGTTTCTGAATAGCTCAAACTGTAAATGACTGTAGTAAATTGAGAAGAAAAACCCTTTCCTTCTACCTTTCATCTATCTATGCCAGTTTTATCCTCTAAGACCACAAAAATTCCAATCTCTTTTCAAACACTCACTTCAAATACTTACTTGGGGATAATTATAATTCTTACTTCAGCAGAGGAACTCATCCACACATATCTTTAAAAATATAGCCTTCCCTATCACAATCTGTTATCAGAGACACATCATCTGTTCATATCATTTATTCTTTTCCATTTTTCCATCTGACTGGAATAGCTTTTGCCTCTCCCTCCCTCCCTCCCTGATTCCTTTCTTCCCTCTCCCTCCTTCTCCTCCCTGCTTTTTCTCCTCCCAGTCTTTCTCTTTTCCTTCTGTCCCCTCCTCCTCTCCTTTTCTTTCTCCTCCTCTGCTCCTCTCTTTCTCCTTTTCTCTCTCAGATCTACAATCTCTCTCCCCCTCTTTCCAATTTTTTTTTAAAAAAAATTTTATTTATTTATTCATTTGACAGAGAGAGAGAGATCACAAGTAGGCAGAGAGGCAGGCAGAGAGAGAGGAGGAAGCAGGCTCCCCACTGAGCAGAGAGCCCGATGTGGGGCTCCATCCCAGGACCCTGGGATCATGACCTGAGCTGAAGGCAGAGGCTTTAACCCACTGAGCCACCCAGGTGCCCCTCCAATTCTTTCTTTATGTCTCTTCATTTCTCTTTTCTCCTTTCACATGTACTCTACCAAGCTTACATTTTCAAGTAGACGAATGTGTGCCTTCTTAGTTGCCTTCCTAGACATGGTCGTTGATAACTGGCGCATTTGCTATCAGAAATGTTCCTTTTGAGCCATGTACATTTGTTACATGCCTATATTTTAGGTCTCAGGACTTCGCGATACCTTTGCAATTGTGTTTTTCTACGTGGATTTGAATCCTAAGGTCATGTTATCTCTGGTCCATATGTTGTGCCATCCAAAGTCAGGAACATGATTTCTGACACACTTTATAATAATTTCTCCCGGGAACTGCCGAGACTTCCTTCTATTGATTTTCTTTATCCCTTGACAGACAAGATTTCCTGCATTCTACAATATAACAGATATATCACACCCTTCTTTCTCTCTCTCTTTTTAAGCTTAAATTCCTTGTCATGAAATCAATGAAACTCAAGGAAAATATATATATTTTTTTATAATCTTCACAGGGCTCATCTGGCCCTGGAGCAGAATCCATGTTTTCTACACTAAACTATGTACCAGAAAGCCAAGTCCTATTGTTTACTTTATTTTGAAAACTTTGTCAAATCTCAGCTTCACATGAAAACAAGAAATTAAAGCTCAGTGTTTATCCTCAGAACTTTTTGGTTCTTCTAAGGATTTCACAGTCATATGTGATACTTCTTTTTTATTGCTTAATCTCTTGACTATAAAATTGGTTACTATATTGATTCATTCTATACATTTTTATTGAGCATTTATCATCTTCAAGTTACTATGATAAATTATATATATGAAAAGGCAAGTAGGACTGTCATTATTCTACGGGAGTGCTCAGTTTATTACATTGGACATGTAAGCCAATGATTACATTAGAAAATATTCAATCTATGCATTTTTTAAGAATATTATTTACTTTTATTCTAAAGGATAAAGAAATTACTGATTTTTGTCTGAAGGCATAGAGAAATTAGAAACAGCCTCAAGAAGATATATCATTTTATTTGAGATCCCAGGAGGAGGCTGTAGGTATATATATATTTTTTATAATATTATAGATAGGTCATCTGGAAAGAAAGCATATATTTGAATTGGTTAGGACATGTTGATACAAAACTACTTTCCATATCTTCAATAGTGATTCTCCAACCATCACAATATATGGTATTTCATGATCCTAGAGACAGGGGCACAATGTCTTCATAATTCCTAAGACCTGCTGTTCCTCCTTGTCCTATATGAATCTGTTCCTTGAGAAAGTCAAATTCATCCTATATGAGGAAATACTGAGTTTGGTATAATGCAAATACAGCATACTTTGGGCTTTGCTCTCAGATCCTGAGTGTTGAATCCTGCAACACGTCTTACTCCTGACAAGCAGGATGTCCTCTGGGAGCTATTTAACCTCTGGGTCTAACTTCTCATCTCTCACATAATAACAGTACCTACTTCATGTCTCCAGCAAGAACCACCCAACACACCCTATAAGGATATTGAAGAAATGTTTCGAATACTTTGCCTCCTCCTGTTTAGAGTTAAAGTTAGGGTTTTCATAGTTTAAAGCACTACATATTTGAATGTTCTTGTTTGTTTTGTTTTCTCACTAAAGTCTCAGTTCCATGAGAGTAGAAATTTTTGTCTTGTCTTGCTCACTACCATTTCCCCAGTGTCTAGAACAGCCTGCCCCATTAAAAGCACTCCATAACTATTTGTTGAATGAATAAATGAGTGACTGGAGAAAATAATGAACAGGGAGATGGAGTGGGCCAGCAAGAGACTAAGGGAGTCTCTTTGTATGAACACTGTGGGGAATGAGGTATCAAATAGTTCATCATATCAATAGACTGACTCTCCATTAGTATTTTGGATGAAGTTAAAATTAAAAGTTGGGAACTGCAACAGTGGTCGTCCTCCCTACAGTCAGAGTCCTAAGTTCAGACGGATTTAGGATCCTTGGGACTTGCACTGTGATGCCTTCATGACCTTCATACATTTAAGGGATTATCCTTTAAGCAGACATTACTGTAAATACTTTCCAACTGTTTATAAAGGTTTAGGTAAATTAATCTTCTGATAATTTTCTGTTTGTTTTCTGGATTTTCTACAGTAAGTATGGATTGCATTTATTATAAAAATAAGTGAAAATGAAAACAACTCACAAGAAGAGACTTAGTTGTGTAAAAAAAAAAACCCTCCTTTTATAAAGGATTGTTTATTAAATGTATACACACTGAATTTTTACCAAATAGATTTCATGACCTATTGAAATATCTATATACATATTCTATTTTGACTGAATGAGAAGAATATCCTAAAACCTATGCTAAATTTCTTGGATAAAAAGAAGTATGCTCAATATCTTAATTTGTAACTCAATTTCTAATTTGTTAAGAGTTTATTTAGGAATTTTATATTTATATTTCATTAGTTGGTATTCTTATTTGCAAGTAACAAAGCCCAATTCTAGATAACTTGAGTTATGGGGAACTTGTCAGGAGAACATTGGGGACATACAGAGTGCTCAGTAGGCTGAAATCAGACCATAAACAGAAACCAAAGGGATTCCAATGGTAAGATAGCAAGTCATAGCCAACAGCACGCAAAGCAGCAATCTTGTCCTTCAGCCAGAGAGCTCTCTTCAAGATACTCCCTCAAAATACAAAGTCCCTATAAAGAATATCTTACTAGCCCAGATCTAGCATATGGCTGTCCTTCTGATGACAAAGTCTAGTAGACTGGAAGGTGGGTCTGGGAACCTTGACTTTTCATTGAGAGGCATCTCCTGGGAATATCAAGTTTATTAAAACTATTTACAATGAGGAATTTCCCTAAAGGAACATGGTTGCAGACAGGATATCCATTCTCACTATGGGTTTCTGTTTAATTATCTTTCCTACTACTTTTTCCCAGATTGGCATATAAGTTATGTTAGCTACATAAAATTAATTTGAACACTTCTTATATTTATTTTATCTGGTGTGTTATAGAATATGTAAATAATTTGTTCTTTAACATGAAAGAATTTATCAACAGATTATCTGGTCTTAAAAATCTGTTGGTCTCATCAAGAAATTACTGGGAAGTCATTCTAGGGTAACTTTCTTTTTTCTTTCTTTTCTCTTTCTTTTTCTTTATTTTTTTTTAGCTTTTCTTCTTTTCCTTTAAAAAAATTATTTAAATTCAATTAGCCAACATATAGTACATCATACAGTACATATTTAGTACAACATATAGTACATACATTTTTGATGTAGTGTTCAATGATTCATTAGTTGCATATAACACCCAGCTACTCATCACATCACGCGCACCCCTTAATCTCCATACCCAGTTACCCCATCCTGCCACACACTTTCTGAAACCCTCAGTTTGTTTCCCAGAGTTAAGAGTTTGTCATGGTTTGTCTCCCTCTCTGATTTCCTCCGAGGGTAACTTTCTCAGTTTTATCCATGATGATTGGTTTATTCCCTCAGATTGTATGTTAAAAAAATGAGGGTTGGAACCATGTCTGTATTTTTTTACAGCTATAGTCCTGTCTAAAAGAGTAGCCAGGGTATAATTGCTGTGCTAATTAACAATTTAAGTGAATGAATAACCTTGAGGCAGTTTTAATCACCTATTTTTAAGGATATAGTTCCATTCATTAAATTGTTGAGCATAACTTTTTATTTAATACTATTTTCTTTTCATTAAAAATTATGTATTTTGCTTTTTCTCATTTCCAATTTTATTTATAATTTATCTCTTTCTAATGATTACATGAGTGCCTCAGAAAATGAACTCTGGAACTTAACCAATTTTACTATTTAGTGATTTTCCATTTACAAGTACTTTCCTTATATCTGGTATAATGATCCTTCTATTTTCCTTAACTTAAAATGGTATTTTCGTTGGATAGTTTATTTCTATTCTTAAAGAAGAAACTTACAATAGTCAAATTTGTGAGTTCCAAAACCAGATGGCTAAGGTATTTGACAACTTTGTATTCAAAGCAGGTCACTTAAACACTTTGTGTTTTAGTTTCTTCCTGGATAGAATGGTGATAATGGCTTCACAGGGCTACTGTGAGGATTAAATTAGTTAGTGCAGACACAGCTCTTAGACTAGTTCCTGACACATAAAGTACACTGAACTTGTTACATACAGAAGGCTTCACATGCTATATAACCCTTATTATCTTCTTTTTTTTAACTATGATGTCATTTACAACCATGGATTTATATCTCAGTAAAGCTTCGAGTATATGACTCATAATATTTTTATTCAGTGTCCTTTCATTATCTATTTTAAATAGTGTGTTGAAACTTAATCAGTTCTTTGACAAAAACAGTCTTTCATTATTGTAGTTGTTAAAAAAAAAGAGAGAGAGAGAGGGAGAATGAATTAGTGGAATTTGTTTGGTATTTTTCTATAAATGTAAATGTTTACTACAGTATTGTTATCATAAAATGTCATTTATTTTTGTGTGCTTTTGCAGGTTTATTGAAATTGGATAGTTTCACATCATGTTATATATTTTTTGCTTTTTAAAAATTTATTGACACATTTACTATTACCTAGAATATAATTACATTTGAATTACAAATGTCTCATGGTTTTATTGTGGGTTTGCAAGATTTAAACTGTGACTCACTATGAGTTTTCCTTTAATTATAAATAAGTACATTTTATTTAGTGAAACATTTTCACTTTTAAAGTCATCATTTTGGGCATTACTACTTTCTGTCTTTTAGAAATGATTCTTCTTTTTGTGACTCCTTGATATTTATTTTATCTTCTATCTTCGCTGTATAGACTAGAGGGTTTTTTTTTTTTTAAGATTTTATTTATTTTGAGAGAGAGAGCACGAGCATGCATGTGAGCAGGGAGAAGGACAGAGGGAAAGGGAAAGAGAATCCTAAGCAGACTCCCTGCTGACCTACGAGCTTAATGGTGGGGCCAGATGCAGGGCTGGATGCCAGGGCTCGATCTCACGACCCAGAGATCTTGACTTCAACTTACTGAGGCACCCAGGCACCCCCTGTATAGACTAGTTTTAACCTCTTAACACACTCAGAGAACTGATACGATGAAGACCTAAAATTAATCTCAAGGAAGTCTAATATTTGAATTGCACTGAAGTGAATTCAAGAAAGCAGAAAAATTTGAGTTTGTTCTTTCCCTAATTATCTCTCGTGAATCTGATATTACAGCATAAGTGAACAATATTTTTGAATGGTCAGATAGCCCCTTAGATATTTTCCAATTATGCTGTTTTCCTTGATGTTGCCTAAATTAAATATCACATAATACACCTGATATTTACCTGTGTTCTGAAAGAAACCTGCTTGAACTGATATTTAAAATTCAGGGAATAGGAGCAAGATAATCTCTGACACCTTTTCTGACTCTCTTTCAGTGGGCTGAATTGCTGCAGTAATGAGAAGGGACAGAAGAAGGTAGACACTGATGAATCATTGGGGTTTGTGAAACTGTGGTGAGAAATTGCCTCTCTGAGTCATGACTGACCCGGAGGCTTGTCTGGTCCCCGTGTGTGGTCTATAAAATCTATGACTCATAAAGCCAGATAGCCTGTCATTCAGCCTTAGGGAACATTGGGATAACCTCAGAGGAAAAAAAAACAAAAACAAAAACCTCCAACCATTGTCTTTTTCCTAACCATTTTTCGAATGTTCTACAGGTATAAATTTGTCACTTTGGGGATTCGAGTCCCTTTTTTGATGATACTAACTATTCTTTCAGAAGAATGGTTTAGGTTCTGATCTTGTTCCTACATTTTTCCTTAATTTATCCAGTTCTCTCTTAAGACGATAGATCTTTTCTTTATTTAGAACCAATATTCTTTTTATTTTAAAATTCTGTGCAGATATAAGATCCTAAACGAAGCATTGGACTTCAAACCCTATAGTCTTTATTCAGTTTCAATACATTGTCATTTTAAGCATAAGGTAGCTCTATAGTACACTATGATATTGAAAGTTTTATTTCTTATACTACTGGTGGTAAATACTGTATATATGATATTAAAAGACCCGAGTATAAAATATCTGTGAGTCAGCTAAAACACCATTTGACTGCCCTTAATAAGTCATATACTTTGCCTATCCAATTATACATAGACTAGTCATTAGATTGAAGTAAATAAAGCTGCTTAAATTAACCAGTCTATTTCTCTGAGTTAAATAATTACTATAGCAGGCATATATGTAGATGGCATTGATTGTGATTGAAGATATAATATTCCTAGAAATACGGACAGGATAAATCCTTATGCCAAATGATTCTTTAAGACAGAAGAAGACAACCGATACTCATTTTATAAAAACTATGGGATGGGCACTACGTCAGAGATGTCCTATCACCTAATATTAATAGGTATCTCTAAGTTCTTGATATTCATCTTTGTAGACTGGGAAAAACTGAGGCTCATGGAAGTTATATTTGTCTTGCCTGATCCTCGTGCTATTTCTGCAAGAAATAAAATTTCAGAAATAAAACATGAATGGCAGAGATTAATGATGATTTTGAGACAGAAAAGAAGCTGAACATCATATGTAAGAGTTAGCATCAGAGATTTTTAAAAGAAGCTACTAGAGCAGAACAAGAGTGCTAAAATGTTTATAGTGGACAAGACAGATCTGTAAATACAGTGTCTACCCAGTCCTAATGGGAAGTCAGCTCTCAGGGGTTGTGGGACTCCAACGTAAGAGCTTCCCACCTATCCATCCTGTCCATGTTTTCTGTTCTAGCCTACTCTCAGCGAAAATAATTTTCAGGCGCCTGGGTGGCTCAGTGGGTTAAGCCACTGCCTTCGGCTCAGGTCCTGATCTCAGGGTCCTAGGATCGAGTCCCGCATCGGGCTCTCTGCTCAGCAGGGACCTGCTTCCCTCTCTCTCTCTCTGCCTGCTTCTCTGCCTATTTGTGATCTCTCTCTGTCAAATAAATAAATAAAATCTTTGGGTGCCTGGGTGGCCTAGTGGGTTAAGCCGCTGCCTTCGGCTCAGGTCATTATCTCAGGGTCCTGGGATCGAGTCCCGCATCGGGTTCTCTGCTCGGCAGAGATCCTGCTTCCCTCTCTCTCTCTGCCTGCCTCTCCATCTACTTGTGATCTCTCTCTGTCAAATAAATAAATAAATAAATAATCTTTAAAAAAAAATAAATAAAATCTTTAAAATTAAAAAAAAAAGAAATTTTAAAATCTTTAAAATTAAAAAAAAAAACCACCTAAAAAAGATTTAGGTTCCCTTATATCTGCTACACTGGAAGATATAATTGTAGGGGCACCTGGGTGGTTCAGTTCGTTAAGCGTCGGCCTGCAGCTCAGGTCACGATCCCAGGGTCCAGGAATCAATCCCTGCATCCAGCTCCCTGCTCAGGGGAGAATCTGCCTCTCCCTTTCCTTCTGCCCCTCCCCCTGCTCATTTTTTTTTTACTCTCTCTCTCTCTCTCAAATAAATAAATAAAATCTTAAAAAAAAAAAAAAAGAAACTCATTCCATTATAGAAAAATCTCTGGGTTAAAATAAAAGTTCCTGGAGAGTTAAAAATAAATGACCGGTTTTATGAAATTGAAGAGGTCTCACTAAAATCTAAGGAGCGGTTTCTGCAATTCCAACTGACTGAATAGTTTTATCTCTTTTTTTTTTTTAAGATTTTATTTATTTATTTGACAGAGAGAGATCACAAGTAGATGGAGAGGCAGGCAGAGAGAGAGAGAGAGGGGCAAGCAGGATCTCCGCCGAGCGGAGAACCCGATGCGGGACTCGATCCCAGGACCCTGAGATCATGACCTGAACCGAAGGCAGCGGCTTAACCCACTGAGCCACCCAGGCACCCTAGTTTTATCTCTTGAATTATGTGTCTTGTAAGTATGCCAGTCAGTATTGCATATTAATGAGTATGCCAACTAATTGAGATCTTAAACTTCCAAATTATTTAAATTATAATATATAACAAATATAGTTAATAAATTATAATAAATATAATAAATTAATTACTCATAACTAAATATCACCATTTAATTCCTTGAACCTACTTACTTGTTTTAATGGGAACTAGAAATGAGATTTCCAAATGTTTCCTTCTATCGTTTAAGAAAAATGGATTATTTTATTTAAGCTTAAATAATATCTCAGATAATAAATTTGAATAAAATGTTAAATATATATTTGAAATAGAAAAAAATATGTTAGAAATAACCGGTTCCTCACAATGGATATTTAAAGCCCCATTTAGGAAAGGGGCAGAAATTAGTAAAAAGCTCCTCAAACTCTATGTTATGTAAGAGAAAATCATAAGGTAGTATTTTAGTTCATCTCCTTTGTTATTAAAATACACACCAACATGCTTTTGAAGTAGTTTTTTTTTAATTAAATTATTTGACAGAGACACAGGGAGAGAAGGAACACAAGTAGGGAGAGTGGGAAAAGGAGAAGGGGCTCGATCCCAGAACCCTGGGATCATAACCTGAGCTGAAGGCAGATGCTTAATGACTGAGCCACCCAGGCACCCTGCTTTTGAAGTATCTGAAATAATAAACTGCTTCTGCATATCTAGCCTACAGGGGAGAGGACACTCTGCTTTCTGTTAGAACAAGAGTCTTACCACTTATCAATCTCCGATATCTAGAGAGGAGTCATTTAAAAAACATGAAAGTGTCCAAAAGTCAATGAGATCAGGGGAAGCAATGAAAACAGAAAAATGAAGCACAACTATTAGAGGATACTCATGGATATGAATAAAATAGCACAAAGAATGCTTGAGAATATCCAAGTGACAGCCTTCTGAACTCAGACAAAAGACTTTCAAGAGATATAAACTTGATATCCCAATTTAATATTTAGAAGGTGACTTAAAGAGTGCAAAATACTGATTATATATGAATTTATAGTCTGAAAGATCAAGTTCAAGGAATGTCACAGAGAAGAGAGCCAAAACTGAAGAAATTGTAAAAAATAAGGGAAAAAAAAAAGAAAAAGAACCAAAGCCTAGGTCCAGGATATAACAGAAATTCCAGAAGGAGAAGTAATATAATATATAAGCAGAAAAGTTAAACAAATAATGGATATATTAATAGAAAATATTTCTGTTATATTAATAACAAAATAACAGTATTCACAAATTCCAGGTCATCTTAATGAGAGAGTACATAAGGCATGATCCGAAATTTAAGGATGAAGGGAAAGTTTTATAAGCTTCAGGTAGAAAGAAAAACTTACACACTAAGAGAAGGTCAGATTGGCCTTAAATATCTTAACTGCACAAAGTAAACTGAGGACTATGGAATGACGTATACAGACCACGGAGATATAGGGCTGAGACCCAAGAATCCGTACTATCATCAGTGCAGAATATATCACCCACATACCTACTTCAGGAAAATAAGAAGAGCCTCTATCCAAAAGCAAGAACAGGAGACCAGGAGCAGGAAGTTATCAAAATACTAGGGGAGTTGTCATTGACCACTCTCTAATGTCCAGTTTTAGGTAGTTTTCAACTGTGAGTCTTGTTCTCAAACTGTACACCGTTGAATCTAAAGAGACAACCTGCCCATCACAATTCCAACACGCAATGCTGACACAAGCAGAGTACAAGTAATATACACATTCTGGCTCAAAAATGGACTCAAGAAGACACACAAAATCAGGAGTCCTCAACAACTATGAAACCCAAATGGGAAATTTGGGGCATTCCTGGATTAGTTCTCAAGGTCAAGGAATGCTTCTCTATGACTCTTGGTTCTTCTCTCTAGACTCTTGGTCCCTCCCTGAGGAACCAAAAAAAATCATCTTTACTTTTAAAGGCAGCACATTTTCTTGCAGCTGGATTGTTCTCTCAGTCTTCCACTGCTTCCTGCTGGTAGAAGGCTGGGAGTCCAAATGCATCTCCTCCTTCTCAGTCTTTGCCTGATAAGGCTTCTCACCTATGCCTCTTTTGAAAACCTTGTGGGTTTCCTATGAATCTTTTTATTA
This sequence comes from Lutra lutra, assembly GCF_902655055.1. Lineage (NCBI taxonomy): Eukaryota > Metazoa > Chordata > Mammalia > Carnivora > Mustelidae > Lutra > Lutra lutra. The sequence continues at coordinate 8,420,423 of NC_062289.1, read as the reverse complement.
GATCAAATCCAGAGCACTGTCATGAAAATTTGGTCTAAGGATACAGACAAAGATGTGACTATAAAATAATTGATTTCCTGAAATCTTAAAAAAAATACATGTCTTAGAGTCACACCTTTGGCTTTTATCTTTAGACCAAATGTTCACAGTAGTGCCCAGGATTTATCTTTGTCCAGAAGTCATTTCTTCATTCTGGCATTGTGATAGTTTGGAGGAGCTGGGGATGTTTAAAACCATTAATTCTTGGGTCCCCTGGTGGCTCTGTAGTTTAAGCATCTGACTCTTCATTTTGGCTCAGGTCATGATCTCAGGGTTGGGAGACTGAACCCTGTGGTGGGTTCCTAGCTCAGTGTGGAGTCTGCTTGAGATTCTCTCCCTCCCATTGCCCCTCTCCCTGTGCATGTACCCCCCCACCCCTGAAATAAATAAATAAATAAATAAATAAATAAATAAATAAATAAAATCTTAAAAAAATATATCAGTTCTTGGCTCCTTTTTGTTTAATGATCCTCCCCTCAGTTTATCCCTCTCTGCTCTCATTTTACTAAGTATCAAGAAGAAGATTACAACACCAACACTTTGTTTGGAAATCTTATCTAGATGACACAGTTTAGTGGGAAAATATTTTAATTTCCACAGAGCTACAGGAACAGTTCAGCTAAGTTTCCTGCTTCCACATATAATAGGGCTCCTTCCTCCAATTTCCAGTAATATTTTCCTCACTTTATTGTAAGATCTCACTCATAGTGTCCTCAACGTCCAACGTTTTGCAATTTGTCTGCAAGGTTGCAAGCCTTGAAACCCTCACTAACACCTTTCTCATGGCCACTGGTGGATGCAAAGCCATGCACTTATTTCCACATACCAAAATAGATTTCAGTTACCCATTTATACATTTAAAAAATGCCCCCAAAGTCAGCATATGGAAAGATGAATACAAACTTTTGGTGTCTTACAGCATTCATTATTTAGGAACAACCAGTAGAAGCTTAGATGGCTGGTTCTGGCTCAGGGTCTCTCAGCGTTGGGCAAGGTGTGCTCACCTAAAGGCTTCCCTCGGGGAGGATCCCTCACAGGGCTGTTGGAAAGCCTTGGATGATCTATCCCTAGGTTCACTCACAAGGTCTCTGCACAGGATTGCTTCATATTGTGGCAGCTAGCTTCCTCCAGGGCCAGCAATCCAATAAAGATCACCCTAATTGAAGTTACAGTCTTTTAATAACCTAATTTAGAAAAGGCACTCCATCACTTCTGCCATTCTAGTCACTAGAAGTTAGTCAAAAATTTCAGCCCACACTCAGAAGGAGAAATTCTATGGGGCATTATATTAAAACCTGGGGATCTTTGGGGGCCTAGTTTGGAGGCTATCTACTATAATGATAAGATTATGAGTAGTATGCTATTTTTTTGTGTGTAAGAATAACAGAAATAGAAACACATATATCTTTTCTTATATCATCAAAATGAGACAATGTAAGGATAAAACAAAAACTAATAAAAATGGTTTCCTAAAAAGAGAGGTAGAAAATAGGAAGGGACAAAAATCAGAACTATATCTCTCTACGTGCCTTGTTTGGTAGGTTTGATTGTTGGAAATATGTTAACTATTTCACATAATGAAAATCTCAAAAGAAAAGAAGCAATCCTTAAATATGAGATCTTTGCTTACATACTTCAACAGTAGTATCAACAACAATTGAATTGGACCCATCCATAAAACTGAGAATTTTTCTCTTTTGAAATATATTTCTAAAATAAAAGTATTTAATGTTCCTGTAGCTGAAAAGCTTAGAATCAGTAGCAAAAATAACACCCTAGTAACCAGATTATGGGAACTGAATTTCATTTCCCATTAAGACAAACAAAGGTTCCTAGGGAAAAGAATGGATTCCAGGTCTAGAGCTGGAAATGTACAAGATAAATGAGGATATCTTGTGATTGATCACAACAAAGCTATTAAGGTCCATGGGTACCTGATAAAAACACAAAGATGTCAAGTGAAGCAGCTCCTTCTGGTTAAAGACCAGGCAATTAAAATCCCCAAAAGAATAATGACTCTGATGGGTTGAAATGTATTACATATACAAAACTCCATTTTTAAAGATATTTCTAAGGGAGGAGGGTATTCTTTTGTGTTTGCTGGAACATATTCAATATTTCTGAAAAATGGTTGTTAAGGGTTAAGAATCAAGCATATTCTCTATAAGGAATTGATTTCAAGACAATCCTATAGTTTTAAAAGATAATAGTTTATAAATTCAGGAATAAAATTAAATCAGAATATGACAATTTTACAAACCCTAATGAAATAATGTATCAATGCAATGATCACCCAAGGCTAAAAAGCTATTAGGTAGACATTTGGTGGAGAATTTTCTAATGGATGTATTGGGCTGACAACTCTTGAGCCCTCTAATCAATGGAGCAGTCAAACTTTTGGGGGTTTTTTTTGATGTGATTTAGTTGAATACATATAGCACTTCTTATGAATTACTCTGGAAAAAAAAAAACCAATGTCCTCACATTTCTAAGTCACATTACTACATAACAGAAGTTAGAGACTTAGATGACTACAATAAATGAGGCCATGAGGATACAATCAATTGTATATACACACACAATACACACACACACACACACACACACACTGCTCCATCAGAAATTTAAGAATCTAAAGTAACTGTAGGGGAATATTTAAATCATCTTAGAGTGTTATAAAGACCTATATAGGTATGTGAGCAAAAGTATAATTGTTATATAATTATTAAAAGCAGATTTATAAAATGTACCTCACCTTTAAGTACACACTGCGATTATTATTAAGAAAATTAATCTTTGACTTCAAAGACCTCACAACTGATTTGTAGAAACAGATTATTCTATAAATGATGGGGAAAGTTAGGGGTCATAGAAATTATTATAGACCCCAAAGCAGTCTAGAAACAGTGTCTCTACAACTGAATGTCTGTCTCAGAGCCTCTGTTTCCTAATCTATTAAATGGCAAGTTTTCGTTCTGTTTTGGTTTTTTTTGCTTAACACATGGCATTCCAAGAAGACTGAATGAAATAATGTATTTAAAGCATCTGCAAATCTAAATCAGTCTTCACATAAATTATAACCAGGTAGTATACATAATAGCAACAAGTGACTGGAACAGACAACATAGTCCCAGGTATTTCAGGGCGGGAATCACACCAAACCAAGAGGGAGTTTATGTAAATTTTCTGGGAAGGTCAGAGCTTGAGTTTCTTCCAGTTACATCCTAAGAGATCCTGCCTTTGATTCGAAATACCTGCCTCAGCATCTGGTACTGTTCGTGGTGGACAGTCCAAACCAACGTTTGTTGCATAAATGAAGGCGGCGGAATAATACGCTGTTAAGGCAAGTTAAAGTGTCCGCTGAGTTGGATGGGTTCCAGATGAAGGCTCTGGCTAACGATGGCACAAAAATCAACTTTTTTTAGGGGTGCCTATTTGGTTGGGGCAAGGGACATGCTATTGTTCCTTAAGCTTTCAGATTTTTTTCCTCCCTTCAATCAAGTAGTTTTCTTTCTCTCTTAAAATGATTATGTTCTCAATAGGGCAGAAAGAAATTTTAACTGAAAACATGGGAAGATACTGCTCGCTATGGTAAGCGAGAAAAGAAACATAATCTTCTGAACTTTTATCAAATATAGATTCTTTATAAATGAATGAGTCATTTATAAAATTTTCAATCTTTACACAGTTTATATTTTTTTCTTAAAGGATACCGTCCTGAGCTTCTAGGTACTAAATAGTTTTGCCTATAGCAAAAACCCATATATTGCCTCCAGTTAGAATTCAATACTCCCTATTTTTTCCTCTCATCTTATAAAAATGATATAATTTTTAAATTAAAATTTCTTCTTCTTCTTCCCTATTACACTAGGGAATAGCCTACTTTGGAATGTTATGAGTTGGTGCGTAAAGGGGGGTTTGTTTCTCCATTGTTTTCATTTAACAAGTTGCACATTTCCATCAATCATTTGCCTCCACCAGTAATAGTAATGGTCTCCATTTCCTCCAGAAGATAAAAAGCCACGAGGCACTTTGAGTCATAGTTAACTGAAACGCGTGCATAAATCAGCCCACTCCGGGGCTCCTCGCCGCTGCTGGGCGAGAGGGCGTCGGCGAAGGGCTGCCTCGCCTGACTGCTCCGGTCTCCCCAGCAGCGGAGGGATTAGACACATGCGCACGGTTGGTCTCTTTGTGTGCACCAGGAAGGGCTCCGCGTCCCTTTGCACTTCCTAATGGGGCAAAGACCTGAAGGCGAGCGTGTGCTTAGGAACAAAAACGCACGTACACAAGGCCACCGAAATAAACAATCGTCTCGCTCCCGTTTGCCTTCCCCTCTTTGCGAGCATCCCCGCCGCCCTTTCCCCGGTGTCCAGCTGGGGAGTGGACACTGAGAGCCCCGGAATGAGGAGCCGTGTCCTCAGGAATCCCGCACCCGGGAGAGCAATGCGGGCAGAGGGAGCCGGGCGGGGGCGGGGGGGTGCGACCCCGGGCGCGGGGAGCGGGAGGAGCTCCCCGCCCGAGTTGCGAGGGATGAAGCGAGTCTTGCGAGCGTCTCCGAGCGCAGCCACCCCGCGGGCCAGGAGGAGGGAGCCGGGCGGGAGACTCGGCCCGCCTCCCCCCCACCCCCCGCGCGCCCCTCCCCCCGCGCCGGGGAGCCGCGCGGGTGCGCTCCGGCCAGCTGTGCGCCGCCGAGTGAGGCGCCAGCCCGTGGGTGCTGCCGGGGGCGGCGGCGCGGTGGGGGCGCCCGCAGCTGGCGGCGGCGCGGGCCTGGCGCTCGGCTCGCGGCGGGGGGCGGAGGTGAGGACCGGAACGAGGAGGGCGGGCGCTGCTCGCGGCGCCGGGCCGCGTTCCCCGTCCGCGGCCGCCCTGCCACCAGCCCGCGTCCCCGCCGGCGGGAGCTCGGGGAACCGGGCGGCGGCGCGGCTGTGGCGGCGGCTGGCTGGATGCGAGACCTGCGCGGACCCGGCGGCGGACGGCGGCTCTCGACTCCGGGAAGCCGATCGCGGAGGGGACGAGCCCGAACGCGCTGGCCATGGCCTCCAACTTTAACGACATAGTCAAGCAGGGATACGTGAAAATCCGCAGCAGGAAGCTGGGGGTGAGTTGCTCGCGTTCGGCGCGGCCGGCTGTGGTGGGGGGCGGGGGGCGGCGGGGAGAGGTGACCCGCGCGGGGACGGGGGCATAGAAGAGCTGACAGCCCGCTTGTTGCTCGGCCGGTGTGGGGGCCCGCACCTGCCTCGGGGGGCTCTGCACACCGGGTCGAGGCTTCCGGGAGCGCCCGGGTCCCCATCCTCACGTGCACGGCGCTGGTGTGGACCAGACTGGGAAGTCGTGTAGACGAAAGGGACTGTCAGTTTTAAGATGAATTTGCCTCGGCGGGGCCTTATGTATAGTGCAGCCCACAGCGCTCTGTTCTCAAAGTGTGCGCCTTCCCGGAGGCTTGCGCGGCGTGCAGGAGGTGCACGGACCCTCCTGTGTGTGTATCTAGAATCACCATTTTCTAGTCCCCGCTTCCCGAGCCCATTTCGAAATTCTCTTTCGATGCCCTACCCGCGCCGCGCGTCCCCGCCGGCGACGGCCAGCGACTTTACTGCGCCCTGAGCAGTTGCCCAGTGGCAGGCTCCTTGGCCCTTTGCGCGCCCGGACAGGTGTACCTGCGCCCGTGGCCAGGCAGGCGTGTGCTCACGGCCGCTGACACGGCAGCGTTCGCGACAGCAAAGTTTATGGAGACCCTGTCATAGTTTTCTCGTGAAAGATGTTCCGCCTGACTTGGGAGAGAAACAGTGCAGACCCCCCGGGGGTTCAGAAGTTCTCTAGTGTCCACTCGGGGAGGTAAGAGGGACGCGCCGACGGTCTCCGACGACCCGGAGTGGAGCCGAGAGGCGGGAGGGGCGGGGCGGGCGCGGAGCTGCCCGGGCTTGGCGGAGCCCAGGGAGCGTGGGCGCGACGCTCGGGGGTCGCGGTGGAGGCCGTGGGGCCCGCGCGCTACGGGAGGTGGCCGACCCGGAACGACCTTGGCAGGCCGGACCAGAGCAGGAAGGGAAGCTCGGTGTTGGGGGGCGAAAGGGCCCCTTAGCCGGATTCCCGGGCTGTTTCTGTACCTCCCTGTTCTCAAAGTTCCAGTTCTGCGAAGCTCCGGAATCCTGGGGCAGAGCGGCCTTGAACGAGAACATTCCCCGCGTTCTCTGCTGACTGGATGAATCCTCCAACTTGGAAAGAAAAGGAGCGAGAAGTTCGTTTATTTCCTCACTCAGAAAGAAAAAAAGAAAAACAAGGCTACATAGATCTCTGGAGAATTGAACTAACGTAGGGCAGAACCCCCAAAAGAGGACGGATCACTACGCACCCAGAAGTCGCCTTGTCAGGAGTTGGTGGACGCAGGTGTGGGGGAGCGGGCGGGGGGAGGGGGAAAGGCAGACTTGGCTTTTGGGGCTGCCCCTTTCGGGGTTCACTCTGAAGATGCAGACTGTACCCCGAGGAGACGAGAGACCCGTTCTCGAACTTGGGCAGCTCTGTGGGAGCGCGGAGTGCCAAACGCGGGGACCGCGCAGCCGCCCACCCCGCCGCCCGGCGCCTCCGTGCGCAGCTGCGCGCCCCAGCAGGGCCCGGGAGCGGCGCTCGCTGCAGCCCCTCGGCCGGGGTTGCCGGGGCTGCTCCTGCGCGGGCGGTTGCGCCTCGCTCCTCTCCAGCCAGATGAGGAAGAGCCCACGTGGGAAACTGCGCGTGGCCCGGAGGCTGACGGCTTCTCTCCGCCGGGACGCACTGCTCCAATCTGTCACCCGCACCGGCCGAGCAAGAAAGAGCTGGAGGGGAGCAGCGTTTCAGGAACTTGACCTTTGAAGCCCTTTGCTCTCCCGCAGGGTGCTTGCTCGTCGTTCTCGCTCTTTCCGTCTTCTTGGAATCTCAGTTGTGTCTGACTCCTCAAACGGTAGAAGCTGGTGGATGATTCAGGCCCCCCGGGGAGAAGTGTATCTGCTTCAACAGAGTCACGAAGTACGTGAGAATGAGTAAGGAGCGGAACCCTGAGAACCCTGCCCCTGGCCCCGGGGTCTGTAGGATTCCTCTCCCATTCCCAGCTTTCCAGGATTTCCTGCAACAAAAACTGAATATGCCACCTAATTAAAATATAGGATCCAAGGAAAGAGCTTTGACTGCTTCTTGGGTAACCATGGTGTTAACAGCCTTTGAAATGTCCTCTTAAAATACCATTCCTCCTAAAGCTGTGTGCAAATACATTTGTAATCCCAAAGTTCTCTCTTTCCATACCCACTGTTGAGAGATACATACGCCTTTGTAAAGGACACCGTTCCGAGAAAACAATAAAAATACGTTTATATATAAATTAATTTTGTCTTCCATTTCTGCTTGAGAAAGGTGAACTTCAGAGTTTGGTGTTGAAATAGTTTTGTTTTGTTTTAATATTAAATCGAGATATTAAGTTAAATTAACCTTGATTACTTTGAAGAATATTATGTATTAAAAAAACTTTAGACTTTCTATTCAGAAAATTCTAGTATTCAGAAGGGTGACTTCATATGACACAACTTCATCTACATGTTTCTGTGAACCTCAGTAAGTAAGTGGGTCTTATAAGATAGTGAAACTCTAAGCAGATAATGGGTGCCTTACACATGAAAATTTCTATCCCAAATCATAGAAACAGGATTTATCTAAATATTAAAATGTCATTTTCATAGTTAATAGTACATATTACTTCTTTTATGGACTCAGAACTACAGATTTTTCCAAATAAAATAATTTTAACTCAGAAGTTGCATAATGATTCTTATGATATTTAAATATCAAAATAAAAATTCCAATAAAATATGCACAGCTATTTGATTTATGATGTACAGAACTCATGCTTTCAAAAATCAAATTTTATAATATTCTAAAGGAAAAAAAAAAAACCCTTGGCATGAAGGCAGTGACATCAGAGATTATTATGACATGAAAATATATTTTGAGGTGAAATGTTCTACTGTACCCTTTGCTCCTCATAAGTTAGTGCTCCCTATTGTGCAGAAGGAGGGCAGAGAAGTGCTACTTGCCCTCTAGGCTGGGGGACAACCCTGATGCAGGTGCTTCCAGTTCGAAGTGGTTGAAAGAGCCCTTGCCATGTGTCTTCTTAGAGAATCTAGTGCTACCTGTTGAGGCCACTTCCCTAGCCAGTTATTTGGGTGAAGTAGTAAGTGTTAAACAATTTTTTAGAATGTTTGCTTTGAAACTTGTCTTGACTCATTAATCAGCCTATCTTCCATTCAGGAAAATAATTTTGAAAAAAAAATGGTATTATCCTGGATTTTACCCCTGTCCTTTAAAAATATGTTTATTCGATAATTAATTTTTTATTTATTTTTTAAAGATTTTATTTATTAATTTGATAGAGAGAGTTCACAAGTAGGCAGAGAGGCAGGCGGAGTGAGAGGGAGAAGCAAGCTCCCTGCTGAGCGGAGAGCCTGATGCAGGGCTAGATCCCAGGACCTTGAGACCATGACCGGAGCTGAAGGCAGAGTCTTAACCCACTGAGCCACCCGGGTGCCCCTAATCATTAAGTTTTTAAAGGTATTAGGTCATTAAATATATAACGACATGACTCTTACAGTCATTTGTTCATAGTGTGTGTTGATTTTTCATTATAACGTATCACTGTTTCTATGGATATATTGTTTTCCTTTTCATGATTTAAAAGCTCTTAAATTGTTCAATTCCTTTTGCTCTCTTAATGTTGCATGGTTAGTATTAAAATTCACAAGATACCATGCTGGTCAGTGTTTTGTGTCTAAGAAAAGGTTACTTAAAACACTAAATAAAAGAAAAAAAAGCAAAAGCATTTTGGTCAAAATTGTTTATCACTTAGCCTTTATTACCTGTTTTCTTCTGAACAATGATAGGTTAAATTAAGTCAGCAAGGCATGTACTATAAAATATCCAACCCATTCTTGGTTTGCAGATAAACTAGGAACTCAACCACGGAAACAATTAATACAACTTTACGCATGGCTTATTGACTCTATAATGTAGCAAAGGTAAATGCAGCCTTATGGAGGGAAATCATCATCCCTACCATTAAGTTCACTGTAAACATCCACGGTACACATAGTTTGACGAATTCTGGACTCAGGCCTCACATCATTGTTTTCAAGGAATTCTGTTCAAATACATCAGTGTGAACAGTCACAGGCACATTGTGCACAGACAAATAGCATTTTACAGAAATTGTTTTCTATTTCTTTTTCAAAGTCAGGTGAAGGATTTGTATTGCTTTGTGTGAGTATCAAAGGAACGTCTCAAGATACAGTTGGGCTTTGCATATTCAACAAATGATCAATAATTATGGAGCATCTACTGTTTATCAGCTGGCGCGTGTGTATGTGTATGTGTGAGAGACAGACTGTGAATGTCCCACTGCGAGTGTCATGTTGTATTATCAGGGTTAGTAACAGTAAATACCTACTACATCACTACTACTCATAGTACATTAGGCCAGTAATAGTCACTTTACCCCAACCTGGCTATAAGGGAAGCAGGGAAATGTAAAGGAACACGTTTGGAGTGTGTGATGAGCCCCAATTTCATGAGCTGAACATCTATGCAGGATTTCCTCTTTTGCATAGTCTCCATTTGCTTCAGCAACTTACTATGGATTCATCTACATCTTGTCCTCTCTCCCTCCTTTGTTTTTGTTTTTGTTTTTTCTCCATCCTCGATTAGAACCTTGAGACACTTCCATCCCTGGCTTGATGATTATTGATCTTCTTTCTATAAATTCTTTGGCTTTTCCTGTCCTTCCACAAAAAGTTTTCTTCTGATGATGGAAGAGAGTACTTTTTCATGAAACATGTTTATGAAAATTTACCCCTTTACAGAAGTTCATTCATTAATATAAATGGGAATTTTCGTGTGTGCATTTGCATTTTTTGGTTGGTTAGGCAATTAAAAATTCCTCTGGTTTCCCAAATATCTAGAAAGTATTTTATGAAGAATAACTCTATCTTGTACGACATGCATTACCAATTTTCCAGGAAGTAGATGCATTAAATATATTTAAGATAAAATATGTAAATAACTTAATGATTTTGACCATTCAAAAGTTCAAAAGAACTCTCATGATCATTACTTCAGGTATGAATTCTCAATCTATGGATTTAAGACATGGACATTGTATTGGGCATACTTAACCTTTTCTCTTTCTAGAATATTCTGTATCCTGGACATTGTTTTCTAAAAAGGATCATTATAGCCATGGTTATTATTTATCTCTTTCTCATTAAATATAGAATTTAGAATGTATGAAAAGTCTAATTATTTTAGCTATTTTTATTTTTGATTTTTATTTGTGGTGAGTATAATTATGAGTTTAATACTGTATACATTCCACTTAATTTCTTTATCTCTGTCTGTATCTATTTATCTATCTATATAGCTCTACAAGAATTACTGGATCTTAGAATTTTAGAGTTGAAAAAAGTCTTGTATATGTTCTGTAGAATCCCTATATATTAATTTGTTTGCAGTTGTGTGTGTGTGCACGTGACGTTTCAGGTATTTTCAGAAATTAGTGAGATTTTTTGTCTTTTTAAAAAGTCCTTATGCGTGCATATGGTCATGCCTGATGTTCTTTGAACTTTCGAGACTTAGAGCCAAAGACAAGGAAAATAAAAGTAAGCCTAACGGTAAAAATACTTTGCTGGATTTTGATATTAAATAATTATGTCTATACACTACCTGGGGCAAGCCGTTAAATCAGGAGTGAGATATAAAAGCTCACATCTCAGTTTTTATCTTAATGTATTTACACATGACTGCTGGCAAGGTGAATCTCAAAAGATGGCATTTCTTCAGATAACAAAGATTATACTCAGTACTCTGGGAAATCTTTTAAATGACCAAAATAAATAAATGACCAAAATAAATTTATAAGTGGGTAATCATACAGTGGTCAAATATTTGCAAGATTTACATTGCCAGTTTCCTTAAATGCCTTTCAGAAGTGCTCAGTAATGGTTGATATTTAGGATCAGTCTGAAATAACACACAAAAATAGTTTAATCTGAAGCCCAAGTCTTTGAAATAGGTGTGACCCATTTTTGTTGAAGTATTTTCGTTGTAATATTTTGTTCCGTTTGGATCATAATAACCCATATGAATAATATTGACTAGGACTAAATAAGTATTCTTGTCTTTGGTCTGTTTCTGTTTACATCCTCTTCATTTTAGAGACTATGCAAAGATAAAAGGCAAGCAATAGAAACAAAATAAAAATTACCTGTTTTCCCACCATCTAATGATCTTTTCTGGATTTCATAACTTTTGAAGTTTTAGCTTTAAGGAAAAAATAATTTCTATCCAATGGGACAAACTAGTTAAAAGAGAAAATACTCTGATTCCTTTACTTCAGTGTTACTGCTTTTGTCTCATGTGACTCACAGTATTTTCTTTTTTTCTTCAAGCTCTGGTAACTTTGACCAAAGAGCTCAAGAATATAGGTAGAGAGCATTTTCACTAACGTTCTGCATAGATCTCCACTAGTTCTATTTTACAACACAGAGCAGGATTATCCTTTGAGTATTTCCTTTTCATATTATAACACTATTCCTCAATGAGACTAGTACACCTGTCAGTCAAATCGAATGAATAAGAAATGATATATTGTTATTAGTGGAGAACAGGAACTCATGTACTAAAGAAATATTCTCATGTTGTTTGAAATAAATGGTGGTTGTAATATTTGGAACATGCACAAAATATTTCTCCCGTTATTGTACTAAATTCATTGTAAAAGCTTGGCTAATATTTTGGCTTAATAGTAAAATGATTGAGAGGACGAACACTTTGAAGTTTGATTTGAGGCTTCATAATAGTAACATAATCATTTTGCATTTTGCTGTATTGTTTTACGGCTTATAAAGAATTTCCACATATATTAGCTTACATAATTTTCCCAGCATACTTTTGAAAGTATATTTAATTTTACCCTCATTTAATTTAACCTTTTATACATAAACGAAAATCCAGAGGAAGTAAAGTGAATCCGCCAGACTTAGAGACAGACTGGGTTTGTCTGTGGATGTGTATACTCAAATCTAGGTATCCTAACTTCAGGTGCAGTGTCATATCTACAATGCAACAGCTTCCACTTTGTAGTACATGTAGACAAGCAATGACAAAGCTATGTGTACTGTTCAAAGTAAATGTGTTTTCTTCAGTTGGTTGCCTGGTGTAAAGCTAATATTATCACTCACTTGACTCGACTCTAAGTTATTTACATTGCAGACGAAAATGCTACCGGCAGGTGGGAGGTGGTGGAAATGGCTGAAGGCGATGGAAAGACAGACTTCCAGTTGTAAGCTAAGTAAGTTCTGGAAATGCAGTGTCGAGCATGGTGACTGTAGCTGACAATACAGTATTGCTTTTTTTAAAGTTCCTAGGAGAGTAGATCTTAAAAGTTCTCGCGAGAAAAAAAGTTGTAATTAGGTGAGGAGATGGATGTGAACTAAACTTACGGTGGTGATCATTTCACAATGTGTACATATATCAAATCATTGTATCGTACACTGTAAACTTACACGATGTAAGGTATCAATTACATCTCAATAAAACTGGAAAAAAATGCTATTTAGTGAGAGGATTTATGCCACGGTAAGGAGATACTATGCGGATATTTTTCCAGGCCACTTTGAATGGACGTGATTTCATTTTCACTGTACCATCGAAAAACTGGCTAATTCCTGCTTTTGAGTATAGAGAACTGGCTCCAAAATGCAGCTGATAGTGTCTGTGCAGACTTTAAAATGTTTTTAGAAAGATTTAAATCCCTTATTCTAGCATGACCTCTGTTTATGAAAAAGGATCTTTCAAGATAATTACGTAAAAGATTATGTTTTTTAAATTAACTTAATGAAAGATGAGTTCATTTAAAAAAGCATAATTTAAAAATATACATTTTTACTGGGATCTGGAAAATCAAAAGATGTTATGTAGTGATGTAGTTAGGCAGCACATAGTGTGACATTGTTACCCAAATCTGGACACACTGGGCAGTGCTGAACCATACCATGACCTCTGCCTAGGAGACTTGGTTGTTTATTTGTTGTGCTGCTTGCTACTTTTAAGGGGAAGGAATTGAAACAGATATACTTAAACGATGTTCTCTTTCTTTTTCAGTTCTCTCATTTTAAAGAAAGTCTATATGCCATTTTGTTACTTAACGTGTAGATATTTATATAAGACATATTACCTGAATAAACATGTACAGTTATTTTTCTTCTCGTGATTTTTTCCTTGTAAACATGAAATCAGTTTTCTCTTTCTTTAAAATATGTATGTATGTCTGTTTATGTGTGTGTGTGCATACATACACAGATAATGATACACATACATGTGTTATATATTAAATATAATGGTATATATTTCCAAATGACATGTAAGTCCTTACACACACACTGAATTATATACAAATATAATAGGAAGGTTAACAGGAGAAGAAAATGTTCATAAAATGTCTTAATGGCATATAAGCTAAGTTTTTATTATATAAATTCTTACATGTCCACATTATTCTTAGTTTGGATAAAACTTTGATATTAGCTGAAGTTGAAATTTAGCATGTCTTTCAAAAACTATGTCTTTTAAAGATTCTCAACCAGTACGAGAAAATTCTATATCTTTGTTTACAGAACCCTAGTGAAGTTTCTAACATACTATTCAAGAAAAAGAATGAAAACATACTTCTTACATATTTGAACTTGCTTTGGAAAGTATGACTTCTCATTTAACTTACGAGGAAGTAGGAGTGTGTCTCCCTGAATGTTTTAAGGACCCGGGGGCTGTGCTGTAGAAAGCACCCATGTCATCATTTTCCTGGTGCTTTTATAGACTTCATTACACTTGGGAATCTTTACGTATGAGCTCTGTTAAGTCTTCTAAACAAAGGCACGTTTAGTGCCAAACCATGCTGTTGAGTTTAACTGGAAGCTACCAAATTATGTATATGTGTGAAATGTGTTTTTCTGTACATTTAAAATAACAGCTATTTAAAACTCTGATGGCTGCTTAACACAACGTACCGTTGCTTTCTGATATTTTACATGATTATCTAAATTACTTAGACCTCTGTTTAAAGAAAGTGAGCCTCAGTTATGACCGCATGTTGGAGTTACTTCAAGAGCTTGTGCCTTTCCTCACTGATTTGGTCTGGCTGGGTTGTGAGCATGGATATGCTTCTGAAGTCCTGCCGGGGATTTTTACTGTGGTGCTGTGGCTGATAATCATTATCATACAGTGAGGATTTGGGGAGAAATAAGGAAAATGTGAGATCTGTTAGAACACTGTAAACTACTAAAAACACCATTATTAGTGCTGAGACTCAGGAACTGGCATTCCTGAAATAGAGAGTTATGCAATAAATCAGTCACACAATGCTAATTACTGACAGTCTGTGAGCCTTTATAATGTGAATACAAAAATGATGAAGCAGAGGTATCTTCAAGGGACAGAAATTCACTTCTGAAACAATGTGGTGGACATAACTCAGAATTTTCTAAGGACTCTGGATCATTCTTCCTGTTAGTCGTCGTGACGCCCAACGTCCGCGGGATGCCATCAATATGGCTCCTCACAAAAGACTTCCTTCTGCTACTTTGTGTATTCTCATCTAAGTGATTACAAAACCATGGCTGTTTAAATTATACTTCATTTAAAACTCGGTAAGTTCTGAATGATGCTGTAATGGTTTCCTTATTGGAGAGTCAATGAGTCAATGCTTCAGACTTTATTAAAGGAAAAACCCTGTACCTTGGAGTCCCTTTTGTATTCTTCGTAGGTCTGGGTTTATGGTTCTGCAAGGCAGCCCCTGCTGTGTAGCACTCCTGTTGTCTCCCAGGTTTCTTTTGTTCTGCTTTTTGTTCTTTGTCTCCAAATTGAGGAGACAGAACATGAGTGGATGGGTGTGGAGAGAGAATGGGACAATATGTGGCAAATACCTACTGAGTACACTCAGACAGTGTGTGCTTTGTGGTTTGCATGGAAAGTAACCCCAAGCTGAGAAATCGTGAATAAAGAAGGCTTTGTTATGAGTTCCGTGCAGAAGAAATAGCATACCTAATTAATAATATGTGTCTAGATGGGTGAGGGGTATTGAGGTAAATGCCCAGAATAAAGGGTTTACAGTGTTCTAAGAACCCAAGAAGTTACTGATGTATTTTATAAGAAGGGTTAATGTTCATTCTCCACTTTGCAACATCCCTGACTGTAAAATTCATTGTAGTGAAGTAGTATTTGGGCAAGAAGACCAATCAATGGTGAGCTTTAGCATCCTAGAAAGGCCTGTTTTACTTCTAGAGGCCAGCCATGATTGAGAATCACTGACATAGAAGGTTGGTTTTCTTATTTCCTAGCACTGCAAAGAAGGAAGTTTCTAACTATCATTGTTTGCATTGAGAAGTTAGCTGTCTTATTGTCACCTTTGGAAAATCATCAGACTTTTCCCCTCTGCCTACATTTAATGCCCTCATTTTCCGGTTTTCAGGAATTTTTCTATGTTATGTGTAAATGTTATTTTAATTCTGTTTATTATTCTTGGGTTTATAATGCTTCTGGGTTTATGGCTTGATATGGTTCTTCAGTTCAGAAAAGTTATTTGCTCTTTCCCCTTCTGTCATGTCAGTTCTGTCCATTCTTTTCTCTCCTTCCTTATTCATATGTTAAATCATTTATATCATATTTCCTGTACTTTTACGCTTTTTTATTTTTCATTCTTTTGTCACTTGAAGCTTCAGGATATTTTCTTCAGATCTATCTTCCATTTCACTAATTTCCTACTCAGCTGAGAATAACCTATTAAATTTATTCATTGTATTCTGTTTAAGTTATTTTTTCAGGTCTACAATTTTCAGTTGATTCTGTTTTTTAGACTGTCGTTCAGAAATAAATTCTCAGTTTTGTCTTTGGTAGGCTTCAATACATTCAAGTAGATGATGTTCGTATTTGTGCAGCGTTTCCAATTGTCAACACGCAAGCTTCCCTGAGTTACCTAGTACACTGCTAACCGGAATGGAACATTCTCAGCTGGTTGAATTTTATAGTGATTTCTGTGTAGGGGAACAGAGGCCCTGTGGTCCTTCAGAAATCCACTAAGAGCCAAGAGAGTTGGCTATAGCTCTGCCTTAGTGCTGAGCCGCTCTTCCTGTGGTAATTTTGTCTCTGGATATTTTCAGACAAGTTATTTATCTGTGTAGGAGAACTAGAGTTCTAGTGAAATTGAAAAAAAAAAAAGATATTTGAGTGATAAGACTAAACATGGCTGGCGCAGGTAGTGTGTGCGTGTGCGTGTGTGTGTGTGTGTGTGTGTGTGTAAAAACCTGCCTCTGCATAAAAATGAGGGGGCAGTGAGTCAAGAAGCACTCAGAAGCCTACTACAGTGTTTGACTTCATGCACAAGGCCAAATATTTCTGTCCCTTTCAGCAGTAGTTTTTAATACTGGATACATATTCCAATCACAAGAGATGGTTTTGATGTTTTTGTGTGTTTGTTGTTTGTTTGTTTTTCCAATGACGTGTTCTGCTTCCAGAGATTCTTACTGAGTTGCTCTCGGGGCAACAGAATTGTTTGCTAGTTGTGTTTGTTTCATTTGGTATTAATCTACCCAAGCGATTCTACAATCAATGACATGCTTTTCACCAGAAAAGAATTCAGAACAAGTTGCTTATCTCTATATATTACCACAGAACCTTACTGAACTGGAATAAATTGGCATAGTGCGCCTCTGTAAGTAGTCGAATGAATTGACAACATGAATTAGATGTTCATCATTTAGTTTTTCAGCCAGCATTTCAGTCTTTTTCCATGTATTTGGAGAGCACCCCGCCAATATTGATATTTTGGATGTTGAAGATAAGAAATAATACTTCACATTATAGAAGATGAAGATGAAATTCCAAAAATATCTTTTGCTGCTAGGACAGGGCGTGAGAAATGAGCAAGGTGTGACCAATTACATGACCGGACGTTGAGTTAGTGATAAAAAGGGCAGCCCAGGATAGGAATCTTCTCAGGGGACAACAGAGTAATTGTTTCTACTGGATTGATTTATTGATGCAAAAGTATAAGCAATGTAAACTGTTGTACCTACTGTCCAAAGCTAATAGCCTCGTCAAGAAACTTAAAGATTTAAGAGATCACTTATGGTTGTTCAGGCTTGAACCTGGTTGTCCAGCCCTCTACTTCTAATTTGAAGTAATGAAACATTTAATGTATTTCCTTCTATCTAAATCAGCCAGTGTCAACTTCTATTACAACTGATAGCAACTAATACTTCTGACAGATAAAATGGCATTATTGGAAGTCACCCAATTAAATTTTAGAATCACTGAAGTAATTTATTTTTAATGTAGTGCCTATGAAATGCCTTTCCTTACCAAAGTGTAAACACTAGAATTCATTTTCTTTTGTAGTCACTGCCAGTTTGGACGTTTAGCACACCATTCATGAATTACACTGTTCAGTCATGGAGAAGTGTAGGAGCTTTGACGAGAGCATACATTCAGACCATATAATTAAGAGAATGTTTGTTTTAAAAGAGGGACCCACACAAACATACCCAGTGAATTTTTGGCAGAAGTGCAAAAGCATATCAGTGAAGGAAGGGTAACCTTTTCAACAAATGTTGCTGAAGCAATTGGACATCCCTGGGCAAAGTAAATGAGCCTCAACATAAACCTTACACCTGGTAACTCAAAATAGTTCAGGAGCTTAGGGTATAAAGTAAAACTATAAACTTTGTGACAAAATGCAAAAGAAGATCATTGGAAACTGGATCTGGATCAAAGAGTTCTTAGACTTGACATCAAAAGTATAAATGATAAAAGGAAAAATTGATCAATTAACCTCATCAAAATAAAAAATGTTTGCTCTGTGAAAAAGCCCATGGGGAGGATGAAAAAAAAAAGTTACCAAAGACTGGGAGAAAATATTCATAAACTACGTATCTCTAACAAAGAACAAGTATAGAAACTCTTAAAACTCTATGGTAAAAATTAAAAAGCAACAACAATTCAATTCGAAAATGGGCAAAAGACATGAACTGACACTTCACAAAAGTTGCTGTGCAGATGGCAAATAAGCAGAGGAACAGATGTTCAGTATTATTAGCCATTAGAGAGATGCAAATTAAAACCACCATGAGCTATCAATACACACCTACTGGAAAGGCTAAAATAAAAACCTGTGACAACCCCAAATGCTGGCAAGAAGGCAGAGAAACTGGATCCCTTGTACGGCGCTGTGGGAATGAGAGGTGAGGGTTCTGATACTCTGGAAAACAATTTGGCAGTTTCTTAAACCACCGTTCTACAGCCCGTCAGCTGCAGTCTTGGACATCTGTCCCGGAGACGTGAGAACTTTCTGTTCACGCGCAGATACACAGCTCTGGTGGAAACACCCCCAAACTGAAAACAAACCAGATATTCATCACTGGGTGAGGCTGAGTAAACGGTAGCATATGCGGATCCCGGGTTGCTAAGGGATCCAAAGGACTAAACTATTAACTCGCACAACAGTGAGTTTCCAGATTATGTTGAGTGTGTGAAGAAAAAAAAAAAATTCCCAAAGGTTATAAACATGTGATTTCCTTTATGTAGTATTTTTGACATATGAACTTGTGGAAGCGAAGAACAGGTTCGTAGCAGCCGGAGGGTATGGACGGGGAGGCCGGAGTGGGCTCCTGTGCGACTGTGCTGATTACAGGGTAGCGAGAGGCTTCCCCGCGGTGCTGGAAACGTCCTGCATCTCCACTGTGTTCTGTGGAGATCCCGCCTGTGATAGCGGATTAGAGTTTTATCAGATGTTCCCATAGGGGAAAACGGAGTAACGGCGGTGCGGGGTCACTGTGTGTTACTTCTTATAGCTGCATGTGCAACTACAAGGATCTCAGAATAAAAAGGGGTAGTAATTAAAAAATATAAGAGACGCCTCGAAATGTAGCCCTATTTTACAAGCAGGATAAGGACCTTTTGGGCCCCGTTATCATGGGAGTAGTTTAGAAAAATGGCAAGAGCACCGTCTTTACCATCCATCAGCCTGGGTTTAATGACTGACTCTGCCACTCAGAGTCGTGTGACCTGTGGGAAATGTCAAATACCCTCGAGCCTCACTTTGCTTAATTGCCAAATGGGTTGTAAGACCTCATTGTGTTTTGTAACATTACATAGATAATATTTCCCAAGATCTAAAACAGTGCTTGGTTGAGGATGTACAAAACCCTCAAGAAGGCTTTTAAACCAATACCGCAGACTTCTTAGGACAGCTCCTTGGAAGGGGACACACATCCCTGCAGCTCTTCTGGACTGGGGTTCCCTGAGCAAAGACAGCTTAACGTGAGTAATGCTGCAGTGAACGAGGGAGCACAGGTATCTCTATGAGATCCTGATTTTAATTTAATTTAATTTACTGTCATCTATATCCAGAAAGAAGGATTGCTGGATCATACAGTATTTCTATTTTTAATTTCTTGAGGAACCTCCATATTGTTTCTCATCGTGACTGCATCAACTTGTATTCCAGCCGACAGTGCCGAAGGCTTTCTTTTTCCCCACATGTATGCCAGTCCTGGTTATCTTGTCTTTTTGATGAGAGCCATTTAACAGGTATGAAGTGTGAGGTGGTATCTCATCGTGGTTTTGATTTGCATTTCCATGATGATTCAAAGACCTTTTTGTGTGCCTTTTGCCGTTTGTATGTCTTTTTTGGAAAACTGTTTAAGTTCTCTGCCCATTTTTTTTAACTGTATGGTTAGTTTTTTTTTGCTATTGAGTTGTATGAATTCTTGATGTATTTTGGATATTAACCCCTTATTAGATGTATGTTTCACAAGTATTTTCTCCAGCTCTACAGGTTGCCTTTTGCTTTTTGTTGGTTTCTTATGCTGTGCAGAAGCTTTAGTTTGACGTAGTCTTCCTCTCTCTTTGAATTGTGAAGAATATCAATGTTGATCATTTTGCAGCTGCAATTTAGTGTTCTCTGGGAAATGAGGTTTATATAAGCTACATTTGCCCACAGGACACCTTAATTACTGGGAGCCAAGTGGCTTGAACACTCCATTGACTCCAGAAACAAACAGCAGTGCAAAACCTTCTCTGCCTTTGATTTTGAGCTCTAAATGGAGCCACCTTGTCCAAATTTTAAAAAACATCATTACTTAGAAGAAGATAACATTCAGCAATATTTCAGTGAAATTTCATTTTTTGTCTTCTGAAAAGGATCACTTGGCTCCGTTCCCATCCAAAAAGTGTCATTAGCCGTTTTGATGCTCAAGGTGATACCGGGGTACAGCTCCTTTGGAAATGGCAGCAAAACTGTCCAGAGTGTAAAGTAAATAAAGTTCCAAATGAAGCATCTAAGAAGAAGTTTCAGATTTTATGCTTTCTGCTGATAAGTTAATTTCAATAACTGAATAGAACGTGAATGGAGAGGAGTAAAATGACTTTATAAAAAGTAAGTTTAATAACACCTGAAGTACTTGGACATCCATGAATCATCTAGGATTCAGAATCAGTGATGAAAGAAATAATTCCTTTCCGGGGCACCTGGTTGGCTCCATCATTAAGCATCTGCCCTTGGTCCAGGTCATGATCCTGGGGTCTTGGGATCGAGCCCTGCAGAGAGCTCCCTGGTCAGCGGGAAATCTGCTTCTCCCTCTCCCACCACCCCCGCTTGTGTTCCCTCTCTCCCTGTCTCTGTCTCTGGCAAATAAACAAACAAAAAAAATCTTAAAAAAAAAAAAGTAAAAGAAATAATTCCTCTGCTTTTCACTTTGAATCTGCAACATACTTGGCAATTTTTTCCATTAAAAATACCAAGGATATATTTATATATAATATGTATTAACTAAGGATAGATTAATAAGAAATTTCTCAAGGAGGAAGTGGTAAAAAGAGCCAAAAGAAAAATTGGTTTGTGCCATACATCGGGGATACAATGATAAATAAATCCCTGTGCCGGACTAGTTCAGCCTGGCAAGAAAGAGGGCAGTCAATAAGTCTTAGCTAAATTGTTAAATCAGTTCACATTCAGAACTGTGCTGCCATGGTTCTGATTGGCGTGTATAGGACTATGGGCAGTGCCTTCCTAAGCACTTGTAATTCCTCCCTCTGTAATTAACTTTAGCAGCCAATCGAATTGCAATACGAAGGCTGTAATTGGAAATATATCACCCAAAAGATGTCTTTATATTCAGTGCCTCATTTTTACAAAATATATTTAACTTCCCTGAAAATATTTTCTGAAAATTCTTTGGTAAAGCACTAAAATTTAGTTTCCTCTTAAGGAAGAATCCATATAACAACAACAACAACAGCAACAAAAAACCCCAAAGTACATTAGTTTTTTGGAGAAAATAAGTTTTGGTGTAAAGGTTACCAAAATTTAAAAAACAAAAAATAAAGCTCTACGACATTATCTTTAAATGGATTTCTCATATTGTCATGTTATATTTCATTTGCCATTTTGACTCTTTTTTCTGTATATATTTATTTTTAATATTGGTTGTGAACTTTCGAAGAGTGCAGAATTAGGACCCGTGGTAACTGTTTTCCAGGTTCCATGACAAATCCTACCAACAACTTGTGTTTTATAGTATTTTACAGTTTAAAACTATGTTTACATGTAATTCTCCATTGAAGGAGCACACTCCTCAGTGTGCCGGGCACATGCCATCTTCACTCTATATAGGAAGGCTGTGATATAAAGGACTGTAGGGGGGGCGCCTGGGTGGCTCAGTGGGTTAAGCTTCTGCCTTCAGCTTCGGTCATGGTCTCAGGGTCCTCGGATGGAGCCCTGAATTGGGCTCTCTGCTCAGCGGGGAGCCTGCTTCCCTCTCTCTCTGCCTACTTGTGAGCTTTGTCTAGCAAATAAATAAATAAAATCTTTAAAGGGCTGTGGGATAACACAGCCTAAGTCTGCAAGCCCAGTTCTTCCAAACAGTTGTCCAGTGCCTTCTCAGACTACCTGTTCGAACATGGCAATGTATTCCTCTGGTATGGCACCCCTGACCAGGACATGGTATACTTTTTCTTAATAACCATAATAATTATGAAGCTCCTATCCTCCCAGTTTCTCTGGGAGTGCTTATCTCTGTTCCAGTGCTTAGTTTCTGCTGAGTGTTGCAATTCCTAATCCCAGAGGTAATGCGTGAATGGTTCTTAGAACTCTTTATCACTTTCCCCGTGATGTGTGCAATCTGCCAGCCTTGAAACCTTAAGATATATGCATGACTTTAAATGCTGTTGAGAATTAAGAGATTTTCTCACCTGCCTTGATTCTTTTAACATAAAGAAACATTGTAGAAGTCGTCCTAAATGCAAAAGGACACACGCTCTGTAATGGGTTTTCTTCCATCTCATTGATGTTGATTTTTATGACGTGTGATTTTGTGACCTACAGGGAGTTGATGGATTCCCCACTTTCACCTACAATTACATTGTTTTTGTCTCTGAAACTACTCTGCACAGACCTCTGCCTCAGGAAAACCGAGGGCTTCAGATGATTAACGTGATTTAAACCTCATCTCAAGGGTTCCAAGCTCTGAGCATCTGTACAATATAGTGGAGAGAACCACCTTTGGTTGAGTCCATTGACTTTCCAGCTCTGTACCTCATCTAAAAATTGACCATTAGGTGCCAAAAGACTATCCCATAGGATTATTGTAAGCTGTAAATAAGATGAAATATGTCACCTGGCTGGCATATGGTAGACCCCACACTCTTTTACCTATTGGCACTGGTATTTCTACACCACAAGCACTGATTTGACTTGCCAAATTAAGGAGTATCATCATTTTTGAGTATTTTACATTTAACATCAGCTCCTGGGGACACTTCTCTCTTCCTTGGGCAAAACACTTCTCTGGATTCTATTTTTGATACAAAGCGAGGAGGCATAGTAGGACGTTAATCCAGAGCAATGACTTGATTAAAGGTGTTTTAGACATATTCTTCTGCACAGTGACACACGTGGATTCATGCCAGTGAAGGCACGGGGACCGGTGTGGAGGTTGCTGGGGGGATCATGGTTGGCCATACCTGCACTGGGGCTGCCCTGCTTCCTCACTTCCAGTGTTGGGCCTTCTGGTCTTTTGCCTGACCAGCTCTACTCTGACATTCGAAAAAAAATTTTTTTTAAGATTGATTTATTAATTTTTAAAGAGTGGGGAGAGGCAGAGGAAGAGGGAGAGAATCTCTAGCAGACTCCCCGTGGAGCACGGAGCCTGATGCCAACCCTGAGACCATGACTTGAGCCCAAACCAAGAGTCCACCACTCAACCGACTGGGCCACTAGGGCGCCTCATCATTCAAAAAAAGTTTTAAATGTTACTTCAGTTTGTGTCAGCTACCAGAAGAGCAGATGGGAAGCCTTCCTTCTAGATATATATATATCTGTATATGATATATATATATATATATATATGAGCCCCCAGCGTCTCATAAGGCAAGAGAGGTAAGACTGGACCAGGCTCCACAGACCCTAGCTGTTCATGTCCGAAGAGATGGTCTTCTTCCTTGTCCGAACCTTCAGGGAGCGCGAGGTGGTACCCTCCTGCGCCAGCGGCTTCCTTTTGACCACACGCAGGCTTTGACTGCGGCTCAGAGGTCTCTCTCGGGGCCGGGCAGGTGGCTGGGGGACTACCTCGGTATCTGACCAACACTCATCGTCGGTGTCACTGTCCTGCAGGCCCCCTGCCCGGTACCCGATGGGTGGCCTGCGGCGAGGGACTTGGTCCTCCAGGTAGAGGGGATCCTGGTAGGTGGGAGCAGGGTCATCGGGGATGGAGCGCAGGTCCTGCATGGAGAAGCTCCGCAGCCTTCCGGCCAGTGCACCCTGACTCTTGGTGGCAGCCTGCACAGCGGCTGAAGCAGCAATGTTGAGGCCCAGTTTCCCAAAGCTTCCATTATATATATTTTAGCAATTCCCAGCCCTATTGCACATCCTCTGCTCCTAATATCTGCTGTTGTATCTGTGAGGAAGGCAAGGGACCCCCGCGCCAGTGCCGCCCTCTACATTTCCTGCGCTGACTCTTTCCTTGGCTTCCCTTCGACCTCATGCCCTCCCAGTGCCCACCATGGCAAGAATTCTCTCAGTGGTCTGTTTTTAAAATCCATCTTCTTTCCCTTAGAATTGTTAGTGCTGAAGTACAGTTTTATCTTCACTTTTCATGAGACTTCTGTAAAGTAGATATTTTAAACTTTAATCCCACTTCCAATCTCCAGATTTACATGCCCCAATTAAAAAAAATATATATCCCACAGTCCTGGGATCAAACCCCGCATCGGGCTCTCTCCTCAGCTGGAAGCCTGCTTCTCCCTCTCCCACTGCCCTGCTTGTATTCCCTCTCTCACTGTCTGTCTCTCTATTAAATAAAATAAAAATAAAATTAAAAAAAAAGAAAGAAGAAAGAAATCAAGAGTTAGATGCTTAACCAACTGAGCCACCAATGTGTCCCTGCATGCCCAGATTTTTATAACTCATGTCCTGCTTGATATCTGTAGCACACCCCAAACCAATGAGTCTATATAGAATGTACTGTTTTCCTCCCAAAACAGCCACTTTGCCACATATAAACATATTTAAGTAGATATTTCTATTGGCACTGCTGCTTTTTGAAAATAATTCAGTATCAGATCTGAGAACCAATACTGGCTCCTCCCCGTCTCTGATTTCCTGCAAACAACCAAATGTCTTGTCTTACTGGCGCTGCCTAAGAACGTCTGCCGTCTGTGGTCTCTTTCAGTTGAAATTCTGCTTCTGTAACTATTCTAAAGTATTGGTGACACTTGCCAGTGGTTCCTTTTACTGCCTGCTCAATTATCCTCGTAGTCCCGCCACACTGATTTTCTGAATTTCAGTTTGAAACATATAATTCCCTTTCTTAAATTTTCCTAGGGCTTTTCATTACCTAGAGTAATAATTTTAAACTTGCAATTCAAAGCTATCCACAATACCTACCATTGTTTCATTTAGGTATTTTTTTATTATGTAGTATTTCAAGCGTACTGAAAATTACATAGTATCATGTTACAAATCATATATGGACTACGCATATTTTACCAACGTTATCGTAGTAATTTTTCTTTCTGCTTTAAATTTCTTTCTGCTTTAAAAAAAAAAAGATAGGAAAATGTTGAGAATTGAAGACCCATTTAAACCTCTTGACATTAAAACACTCAACAGTCCTATTCAGTAATTAACCATGTTGCTACATAGATCAAGCTTGTTCATTTCAATGGTTGTATTGTTTTCTATTGCATAAATAGGCTTCTCTTCTTCTGTTAATGGGCACTTATGAGGTTTTTCTGGTTTTGCTATTATAAACCGTGCTTCAGCAAATACATACATACATTCTCCTTGATCATGTGTATCCAGGTTTCCCTAGGGTTTGTAAGTAGAAGTAGAGTTGCTGCTTTTTGACATGTACAACTTCCCTTTACTAGATGTTTTCAGATTGCTCACAATAAATTGTTTAAATCCATATGCCTGGAACAATGAAACAAGAGAACTTTTCTCACATCCTTAGCAGCACTTGATACTGCCATATTTCCTTAAATTATGAAATATTTCAAGCATGCAGAGAATATGTGTGCTTTCTTTAAAAACAACATTTTGCAGTATTTTCTCCAGATTTTTAGAAAAGAAATAAAATGGATGAAGTTGAAGCTTTTGTGTATCCTAAACACTAACTTCAGACATCAACTTATCTTTATTATTCTATGCCTTTTTCCCCGAGTTTATTACATATTTACATTTAAATAATATTTACTGTTGCTTTGCTGTTTCAGCTTTATATAATTCGAATCATGTACTTTGTTGGGAGCCTGGTGGCTTGGTCGGTTAAGCGTCTGCCCTCGGCTCAGGTTGTGATCCTGGGATCAAGCTCCCTGTCCAGCTCCCTGCTCTGTGGGGAGCCTGCCTCTCCCTCTCCCTCTGCTTGCTGTTCCCCTGCTTGTGCACGCTCTCTCTCTCCGTTGTCAAATAAATAAAATCTTACAAAAAAAAAAAAATCATACACTTTGTGACTTCCTGCAACGTACTTGTTTTTGCTCAAGATTGTTTTTGAGATTCAAGCATTTTGGTAGAGTTCCAGTTTGTGGATTTGACTTCTCTATGTGAGTATTTTGTAGAAATACCCCACAGTTTGTATTTCCTAATACATATGTGCAAGAGGTTTCTTGGTTGGTGTGTTTGTTTAGGTTACATGCTTAGAGGTATTTGCTGGGCATAGGTTGGCGCATACTTACTAGATACTGGCCAAGCTGTTTCCAGATGGTGTATCCAAATGCACCCTCCACTGAATTCCAGCAGCTTCTTCTTCTGCTTCCTCTCCAACACCTGATATTTTCAGGTGAGACTTTTTTCTCCTTTGGGTAAATGGGTATTTAAGTTATATTTCTCTGTAGTTTGAACATATTTTCATATGTTTATTGACCAGCTGATTTTCCTGGTTTGTGAATTTTCTCTTCAGTTCCACTGATCATTTTTTTATGTAATATATCTTCTTAATCATTTATAGGAGTTCTATCTATACTTTGAATACTACTCCTTTGCAATTATAAATCATACAACTATCTTCCCTCGTGCTATGATTCTCCTTTAAATTTGTTTATGGTCTCCTGTGTCTTACTGACATTTTAAATTTTAATGAAATCAAACTCATTTCTTTTATGGCTTGTACTTTTTTTGTCTTATTTAAGAAGTCACTCCGTACTGTAATATAAAACTGCTGTTTTCTATTTTATTATATTGTTTTCATGTATTTCTATATATGCTTAGATATTTAATCAACCTGTAATTAATACTCATTTTAAGATTTAAGTTTGGAATCTTAGTTTCCACATGGATACCCAACTTTCAGCTCCATTTAGTAAATATTCTTATCCATGAGCTTGTTAAAGTCAGCTTTTCAGATTTCATGTACGTGGTTCCAATATTTTGTTATATTTAAACATTTTGGCTGTGGTTTTGAATGACTTTTTTTGTTTGTTTTAAATTAGATTTTCTCATTGGTAGTTATTTGTTTATAAGAAAGCTGTTCTTTTTTGTATATCTTGTATCTCACACTGATTTACTCATTGAAGACTGAATATATGGAGGGCTTCTTCGGTGCAGACATTGTGTAGGTGTGCAGGATACATCCAGCTAAATGCATGAAACCTGCCCACCAAGAGTGCTTGCAAGGGGTCCAAAAAGATAAACGCACAGTTGCAATGTAGAGGCATCATGCCTTTTGCAAGAGAAGATGATGAGAAAATATGAGGGAATTGTAACACTGAGAACCAAGAAGTGTCCAGAGAAGTGAAGGTGTTTGAATTAGTTCTGATGGAGGAGCAGAGGCTGATTGGGTGGTTATGTGGGAGGGGCTGGGGGGATAAGAGGAGTGACCGGGGCAGGGTAGAGGGTCATGGAGTATCTGTGGCCATGAACAAGAATGCCAGTGAGCCAGCCAGGGGAGGGTCAGAGTTTAGAAGACATTTAAAGTTATAAGAAGTTATAACCTTAATGCATAGTCACAGGGTTTTCAGAAGAGTTTTAAGCAAGCGAGTAAGTAAGACAGTCACAATGATGCATGTGAGGTTGGGATTGGCACCTGCGGGGTTGGCAACAGGGATGCTGTATGGAAGTTATCCAGAAAGTGCAAGAAAGAAAGTGCACGGATAGAAGAAAGAGAAAGATGCTTTACTGTCACATTCAGAGGAGTGTCTTTTGCGTATTGTACCGTTATATAAAAATGGATGAATAATTGTCCCTCTTCTGGTCCTTTGAAGATATATACTTACTTTACACAGTATTATTTCTTCTGCTCCCAGTATCATGACTTATCACAGTGTTGCACATCATTTAAGACCATTAAAAAAGTCACCTCACTTTCAAAGCTTTTTCTAGAATGTCTAAAAAATATGTGACTCTCTTCCTCCCTCCTTTCAATTATTTACAGTACTTTGCTTGGACTCTCTTTACCTTTATCCTGCATTTCATGTTGTTATTGGCTCATGAAATTAATTTTTTAATTATCCCACAATTCTATTTATTATATAAGAGCTCACTAAAATATATTAAGGGACTCCTGGGAGGCTTAGTCAGCTAAGTGTCTGACTCTTTGATTTCTGCTCGGGCCGTGGTTTCATGGGTCATAGGGTCAAGCCCTGCCCAGGCACCACACTCAGCAAAGAGTCTCCTTGAAGATTCCTTCCCCTACCACTACCCCTAGTCACGTGCACTTGTGCACATGCTCTCTCTTACTCTCTCTCAAATAAATAAATCTTTAAAAAAATTCTTTAAAAATAAAAAAATTGCATTAATAATGAGGCAATGAATAGTTTGAAAATAAATTCAAATTTTAACTTAATTTATTATTTTTTAAGATTTATTTATTTATTTGAGAGAGAGAGCAAGAGTGGGGAGAGGGGCAGAAGGAGAGGGAGAGAGAGAATCTTGAGCAGACTGTGTGCGCTGACCAGGGAGTTGGCTGAAGCAGGGTCAGTCTCATGGCCTTGAGATCATGACCTGAGCTGAAACCAAAAATCGGATTCTTAGCCAACTGAGCCACCCACGCTCCCAAAGAAGAATATTTTTATTTTTATTTTTTTATTTAAAAAATTGTTTAAAGATTTTTATTTATTTATTTATTTGAGAGAGAGAGAGAGAGAGAGCATGAGCAGAGGGAGGGGCAGAAGGAGAAGCAGGCTCCCCGCTGAACAGGGAGACCAGTTTGGGGCTTGATCACAGGAACCCCAGGATCATGACTTGAGCCCAAGGCAGCTGCTTAACGGACTGAGTGACTCAGGTGCCCCCCAAATATCTTTAAATACAATATGTCAAGCAATCTCAAATCAGATATTTGTAGTTTTAGTCAAAATGATTCTGATTTAAAATGTTGAAAACTGTTTATGCATTAAAATTAAGGAAGTCACATAATTAGTAAACATGTACTTAATTTTCAGATTCTGTGTCCCCCTTGACTTTATTTCTCTATCCCTATATTAAGGAGCTAGGCGAGACTATCTGATTATTTTAACTGTACCATATTATAACTAGATACATTTATTTATGGGTTTTTTAAAAATTTCTGAAGAAATTCTTCCTGACCTACTACCATGAATTTGCTCTCCATTTTATTCTGATAGTTCAAATTTCAATTTTCTTGCGTGGGTTTTCAGTTCACCTGGAATAATTCTTTGTTAGTGTGAGATGTAATGATCAGATTAATTTTCTAATTATCTTTAGCCAATTTTCTCATCACTATTTGCTAAATAGTCTATCCTTTTCTTTCATGTTCAAAGTTACTTTCTTCATAAACCAAGTTCCTGTGTGTGTATGGATTATATCTGGGTTCTCTAATCTGCCCAGTTGTTCCTTTGCATATAATAAGTCTTGGTATCTGCCCCCACCCCCAAGCACTTTATCTTTCTTCTCCAAAATTGTCTGGGATCTCTTAATGCTTTATTTGTTATCTGCATTTTAAGATTTGTTTTTAAGCTGCATCAAAAACTTTGCTGAAATTGTAATTTAAATTCAAATTTTAAATTGGAAACACAATTATAAATGAATTTTAGACATTAGATGATTCAACATCTTGTTACAGATATAGAAATGGAAACCCAAAGGAGTGAATTCAGATAACCCATAAAAACCATTTTGAGTGCTCACTTCGGCAGCACATATACTAAAAACCATTTTGAGTCTAAATTTCTTGGGAAGTTTAAATGACTAAAATTTGGACTGTGCTGCTAAACACTATAGATCATGATAATACTATTAAAAAATAATAAGATGGAAAACACAGGAAAATATATGAAAATTAAACAGGCAGTGAAAACAGTGAATTATAAAAAATGTCAAAGATTACCATTTTAATAAACGTCTATACCAATGTATCCACTTTGTAAGTACAGTATATTTCACTGTAAGTACAGTATATTTCACTGTAAGTACAGTATATTTCACATTTTGACTATTTAATGCTCTTTTCTAAATCCAGTTATTCTTAATTCCTTCAAGTCTAATGTATTTACCCTCCTTCTAAACTTGTCTTCACTTTGTTCATAACTCTTTATGGCCTTTAGCTTAGTCCGCTTTGTATTGTGTTAGTGATTAGATTATATAAAATATAGAAACGACAATGTACATATAGAAGGGAATGTAGATTATAAAATATAGAACAGACCAGTAAATGGCAGAATTGATATTTACACTCCAGGATAATTTTTACTTTCTTACAATAAAATTTGGGCACCCACTATTTTCAGTGGGCGTGACTTATGGATATTATATAATTTGTCTAATGAATCTCCTACTGTTTGATTCCCTTTACCCTTTAGATAATGTCTTAGAAGGGTAATTGTTGGGTCAAAGTTCTATATTTAATAATTTTAAAATCTGAGATAATTACATAAAAGACTTATATAAAAGTTATAAAATAATGCAGAGAATTTTGTATACCCTCATCCAGCTCTCTCTTATGTCGATATCTTACATAGCATAGAATAAGCGTCTCTTAATCTTTTTTGTGTCACTACTTATATTTAAAATAGCAAGCTGTGTTTAAACATTCTGTTTCTTGGGGCGCCTGGGTGGCTCAGTGGGTTAAGCCGCTGCCTTCGGCTCAGGTCATGATCTCAGGGTCCTGGGATCGAGTCCCGCATCGGGCTCTCTGCTCAGCAGGGAGCCTGCTTCCCTTCCTCTCTCTCTGCCTGCCTCTCTGCCTACTTGTGATCTCTGTCTGTCAAATAAATAAATAAAATCTTTTAAAAAAATAAATAAATAAATAAAAAATAAAAAAATAAACATTCTGTTTCTTTAAAGCCTAAGCCATTTATGATAACAACCAAAGAAAATGAAACAAAAAAAGAGAACTTGAAAATATGTTACAATTGAACACTGAGGTATTCCATAATACAGCTTATAATTAGTGAACACTTCCAATAAAAATTATTAAACTAACCCAGTTTATCAATATAATTCTTCTAAAATGGATTGAAAGATACCAAACCTATAGACAAACTGAATGAAAAGCGAAAACTAGTGTAAGCTGATTGTTCACGCATAATACTATTTTGAGAAAGAGAAGGGACAGATACGCATATTTCTGATTTCAACAAGGTTTCAATGTGTAAAATTAATCTTATTCACAGTTCAGCAGATTTAATTAATTAACTACCGAGTACTGGCAACAATCATTCATTTGTTGGTGTTAATGACTATGTATTAATGTTCAAAGTTTACAAGCTTGGATTCTGTCTTCCAAAAGAAAAGAAGGACCAAAAAAATTAAAAAAATAAATTAAAAAAAAAGGTCTCTAATGCTCTAATGGAAGAAATTAAGATTTTATTTGAAACAAATTAATATAATTTTTTAAATATTTCCTTAAGAAACACTTGTTTGCGTTTATGCTTACAATGTATAAAATGAATTAAGCTAAAGAGTAGTTCTTCAGGATTTCATGATTCAAGATGAAGTGAGTGGGCATTACGTGTTCTGGCCAAAACAGTGCTATTAGATCAGGCTTTAAGGCTGTGGACATGTCTACTTGACCTCAAAACACAGTGCTTTGCTTGCTTTGATGATTTTGATTATGGCAAAATCATAGGTATGCCAGTTCGTGGAACTATGGTATTGAGTAAAAACATAGTTGCTGTCCTCACTGAGTTTTATTTAAAGAGCCTGATGCTTGTGCATCCCAGTGGGTTTGGATCCAGTTTGTCAATATGTTGATAAAATTTAAATTCCTTTTTAAATTGAAATAGAATGCATCCAGGGTTTCTAGGAGATTTGCTAGCACTACATTTACTAATGCTAATTGAATACAGCCTCTGCTTGATGGACAGGTAGTGAAACACTCTTAGAAAGCAGGTTTCAGTTTGCAGCCTTGATTTTTTTTTTTTTTTGGAGACTCACTAAGGTATTTTTAAATATTTTATTGTGTAATTGAACGGCAAGAACATAATAGCTTTGACATCTGAGGTTCCACTCAGATGTTTTGCAAGACTGTAACAGAAATGTCAGGGCAAGTTAGGGATGTCTTTTAAGTGAGCAACTTTTTTTTTTAAATTCACCAAATTTTGTAAGTTAATTATAATGTAATAAAAATGTATTTTAACCAAAATAGCAGCCAAAAGTTACCCCAGAGAGAGATAAATCTCATATACATGCAAGTCTCACGCTGTCCTTGCAAATGTAGTGCGGTGAGTCACATTTATTGGGAAGAGTTCCCCTGCTGGGCTCTTACGCTGTGAATAGGACTGAGCAACGCTCCCGGTGCTCACAGTTTTTGAGGTTGTGCTCTGTCTGTATACTCTGTATACATGGGAGATAAGAAAACCAGATACTCTTTCCTTTTTAAAGACCTGGATGTAGCAAGTTTGGCAAGAAATGTGGAGTGTTTCTTTTCAGGAACTAGTTAAATATATAGCGCTTATGTGACATTAAAATAACTAGAAAGAACACAGACAGAGATGGAAAGAACTACAGGAATTTCACATCTGGGATTTTGTCACATATATTCCTGTGGACTTTCTCATCTCAGGTTTCCTGTATCCCGTGAGGTCGTACCAGAATGTGACAGATGCCAGCAGAGCGCTCCGTGCCCTGGGTTTACCACCCCCACGATAGAAACCTTTTCTCTTTGCACATGGTTTTTCCGCTGGGGTTAGTCAGTCTCACTTTTCTTTGTGCCTTTTAAGTGTTTTGTACGGACTTTTGAACTTCTTTTCTGAGCAGAAGCATGTGAGGTTGTATCTGCTTGGTGTGGAAAATTTGAAGGGTCTGAGTGTCTTCCTGGAAAGAGGAGAAACAAAGTTCACAACCAGGTAAAGCTGTTTGATACAGGTTTTCCAGTTTTCATTCATTCCTCTAATACTTGCTGACTTCTGGCCCTCCCAGCATTCTTCTTCATTAACGTTTCTGCCAAGTACTGCCTGTATGATCTTTGGCAAACTATTAAACACTGCACTTGAAACTTCATGGGAAAAACAGAATTCCTACCCTTGCGACAGTGGTGAGGCTCATGTAAAAGGAAGGGAAATCGCACGAACCTCTCAAGATGAGTGTGCACTGAGGTTCGTGTGCAGCATGTTTCCTGGGAATGCTCTTGGGAGAGACACCTGGAAAGCAGCCAAGATGGTAGGACTGGTAGAGGGAGAACTGGACCCCAGTGGGCTCTGACACTGAGATTGCCCCAGAGAACTACTGCAAATTCATGCAGAGGAACCAGCCTTCCCATCCCGCGTCAGCCAGTTGCCAGCCTCAGCTTGTCTCTCTCCTTGGGAGCCGGTGATTTTTTTTTTTATATATACATTTTTTTAAAGATTTTATTTATTTATTTGACAGAGAGACAGAGATCACAAGTAGGCAGAGAGGCAGGCAGAGAGAGAGGGGGAAGCAGGCTCCCCGCTGAGCAGGGAGCCCGAAGTGGGGCTTGATCCCAGGACCCCGGGATCGTGACCCGAGCCGAAGGCAGAGGCTCCAACCCACTGAGCCACACAGGCGCCCCTAGCCGGTGATTTTTAAGTCTGCTTAATCATGCATTTATCAAATATTTTTATCTGCACACTCTGGGAGAGAGACAAACAAGACATGGACCCTTCCATTAAGATCATATTGAACTGGTGGAGGTGGTCTCTTGTAGAACTCATAACAATAATAATAATAATAATAATAATAATAATATGTTCCATGTTTGTGGGACATAGGAAAAAAGTGTTTGTAATAGATTGTGGACATAGAGTGAGAAAGGATTCCTTGAAGAGTGGATCTTGCACTGTGTGGCTTATATCTGGATTAATGATAAATGGTCAGAAGTTCAAGTTGCAGAAGAGCATTAAGTATTGTTTTTTGCACTTTAATGAATGTATTTAAAATATCTTATTTTAAATACATTTATTTTAAATACTGAGCCTGCGTGGCTCAGTGGGTTAAGTGACCGCCTTCAGCTCAGGTTATGACCCCAGGGTGCTGGGATCGAGTCCCTCATGGGACCCAGTCCCACATCCTGCTTCCTGCTCAGCAGGGAGTCTGCTTCTCCCTCCACCCTTCTCCGACTCCTGATCTTTCTCTCTCTCTCACTCTCTCGCTCTCTCAAATAAAGAAATAATATCTTTTAAAAAATCAATAAAAATAAAATATTTTATTTGCTTATCTTTCTCCTACAGTATTTCTAATCTATCTTTTTTTTTTAATTTTCAAAGAACATGTCATTTGCATACAAGGAAAGCTATATAGATAAATTTTCAAATGAGTATTTTCCTCTCTTTCAGTTTAATCCCCCTGAAGTATACCTACTCTTAACTTTTTTTATGTGTGCTTTTCTTTAGATTCATAGAGATACTATTTAAGATCATATTTGTTCCTTTGCTATGAAAGTTGAAGTTAGCACACTTATAATTCTTCTCCTAGGAAGAAGACATGCATGCTACTGTAACTGCTTCGGGTTTTTGATATTTACGTTCTGTCTTGTACTTACAGTTGTCTTATACCTTTTGAAACCTTAGTTCTGTATTTAAATATGTGTGATAGTCACCACCGCAGCCGCCCGCTTCCTAAGTGCTTTGTTTTGATATCTATCTGGATTAGCTAGCTTTCATCATTAAATAGTTGTTTTCAGGAAGATATTAAGAAGAGTCATGACATGGGGAACCTGGGTGGCTCAGTGGGCTACGCATCCAGCTCTTGATATCGGCTCAGGTCATAATCTTAGGGTCGTGAGACCGAGCCCGGTGATGGGCTCCCTGCTAGCAGGGCATCTGCTTGAGATTCTCTCCCTCTTTCTCTGCCCCTCCCCCCGCTGGCTCTCTCTCTTTCTCAAATAAATAAATCTTTAAAAAAAAAAGTAGTTATGACATGTTTTCTGGCTTATGGCACACCTATGAATATCCATCTGGTCCTCTTACACTTGAAAGATAACTTGACCTTGAATATATTTCTTGGGTTAGTCTTCACTGAGACCCTTGTAGAGATTGGGTCCACTGTATTTCAGTGCTGATCATTTCTGTGGAGAATTTTGGTCTTTTGATTATCTAACTTTTTTCACAAATGGTTTTTCTTCTTGGGTTTCCACTCTTACTAAAAATATATATTTTGGGGTGCCTGGGTGACTGTTGGTTAAGTATGAGACTCTTACTTTCGGCTCAAGGTCATGATCTCAGGGTCATGAGACAGAGCCCTGAGTGGGGCTCTGCATTCAGTGGGGAGTCTGCTTGGGATTCTCTCTCTCCCTCTTTCCCTCTGCCCCTGTCCTGGCTCATGCTCTGGCTCTCTCAAATAAATAAGTCTTCAAAAAAGAAAGAAAGAAACAAAGAAAGAAAGATACAAAGAAGAAAGGAAGGGAGGAAGGAAGGAAGGAAGGAAGGAAGGAAAGAAAGAAAGAAAAAGAAAGAAAGAAAGAAAGAAAGAAAGAAAGAAAGAAAGAAAGAAAGAAAGAAAAGTGTGTTTGCCTTGATTCTTAAAAACATCAAACATGAGGGGCGCCTGGGTGGCTCAGTGGGTTAAGCCGCTGCCTTCGGCTCAGGTCATGATCTCAGAGTCCTGGGATCGAGCCCCGCATCGGGCTCTCTGCTCAGCAGGGAGCCTGCTTCCTCCTCTCTCTCTGCCTGCCTCTCTGCCTGCTTGTGATCTCTCTGTCAAATAAATAAATAAAAAATCTTTAAAAAAAAACAAAAACAAAAACAAAACATCAAACATGAGACAAGAAAGATAGACTGTATGTAAGGTTGCAGTCCTTGAGAAGAAAAAAATTTGCACATTGTCTAACTGAAACTTGAATACATGTACTGAGTGAGTGGGTAGTGAAATTCATCAGTTTCTTGAAGTATTTCATATCATGCTATTGAATTCTCAACAGGTTAATTAAAAAAGTAGTTGACTACGTTAAGCTTTGTTATAACAATAGAAGACAGAAAAATACTAAAATAAAACTTTTCAAATTAATTCTCTATACTTCCTTATTCCTGGTATATTTTGTGTGTATTTTTAATTTGCATTATATCAGTCTTAATAGCCAACAAAAAAGCACCTTTATATCAATAACAGGTGAAATTACAGTAATATTTCACTGTAGTTATTATCATACTATGTTACTGTCAAAACGGCATAAAAGGATGACAAAGATTCTATTATAAGAGTGTTTAACTTTTGAAATTCAATAATTACATTGTTCCTTTTCTGTCCATCTTTCTGTTTCACGGTAAGTACTTCCCTTTCAAGATTTCAGTTCTTTCCTGCTTTTTGAAACATTTTTGCAACTGAAGACTTTGGAACACAAGGAAAAATAAATGTAATAGGACATCTTTGTACATAACGTCTATGGCTGTATGTAGTTTAATAAGAACTAGTTTGAACTTTGTTTCTTATACAGAAATATTTTCAAAGCCCTACCGCACCGACCCCCAGTGACTCACGCAAACATGGCTAGCATAGATAACTTAAATTTACAAATTATTTCTGAAGCAGAGAAGTATATTTTTCGGCCCAGCAGAACATGTTGGACAATGTAACAATAAATGTAGATACAAATCCACAATTCTTTTTTAATAATAGAAATATCAACAGCCAAGGGATGCACAGAATGATTATTCATTCAACAGCTGTTGTACCTGAAAAGCCCCACAGGTGTTCTGTGATATGAAGTCATGGCCCAGTAGAAATAAAATACCAACATGCATAATGTAGCACGGAATGTTTTGAGTGCCTTAAGGAAGACACAATAAAATATTTTAGATATTAAAAGAAGAGAACAAATTGTCCTGGCTCGAAAGAGGGCAGCGTTCAAGAAGAATACTTTAGAAGAAAGATAACATTTAAGCTGCGGATTAAAATACGGTTACCCTGGGATATGCTGAGATGGAGTCAGAGAACAAAATAAGAATCCTGAGGATTTGTATAATCCGAAATTGTGTACAATCCTTGCATAATTAGTCTTTCTTCTGCCTTGTGTTGTATTTTTAAAAATTTCACCTTTAATGTTATTTTTGACTTGTTTTACTCCATTTTTAAAATAGGGTAAATTTGCTCATCTTATGAATATTAACAAAGTTATTTGGAATGATCTTTTATGCGCTTTTTCTTTTGAAGTATCTTTAAGAATTCTTAATATGTTTGAAAGTTATTTTTTAGCAATAGAGCTTTAATATCTGCTTGATACTTTCTACATGCTGATTATTGTCTTGAAGCTACTTGTATTTTCCCCTCAACAGGTATCACAATTTCAAATTATGTATCTCTGTCATTACTATATTAGTGTTTTTCTTTCCCACTAACTGTGAGTTGCATAAGGTCAGGGACCGCTTTCATTTTTCCTCACCGCATTCTCATGGCCCAAGGCTGACCCATAGCAAGAACTCAACAAATACTCCTTGAATTGATACACAAATAAGTGGGGGGGAAGGGGATGAATGATACTTCACACTCGTTTTATCTAAAAGTAATGAAGTGACTTTCATTTGGAATAAAAAGGATACATATGGGGTAGGAGTCTACCTCACAATAAATGCATCAGTAGATTCAGGGCCTGAATTAATTTTATAAAGTCAAAAACTATATTCATATTGGAGCCGTAGTGTTTTGAACATGAATCTCCCTTGTCGATTTTAAAAGATCTCCATATTTATGGTAAGATTTTAGTGTCTGGACATGAAATTTGACTACCTGTTGAGGGCATAGCTACTTTCTCAGCAGACACCTAGAGACCGAAGTCCCGAGAGATCCTGGGAAACACCACAGCTTAGCAGTTAATTGTATGGATTCTAGAGCATCATGGTCTCAGGAGGAAATCCAGAGTCAGCACTTAGCAGAGCGCAGCCTGGGGAAATATATCTCTTCCTTGTTCCCCATTTTATCCTCAGCCAAATGGTGTTGGCAGATGATTAAATCAGTTAAATCATTTAGAAAAATGATGCGAGTCCTATGACAGTGCAAGTCTTATATGATTATAGGTAATAGGGACCCTGCTCTTCGGTTATGTCTGGTGAGGACAGAGGTTAAGCTGGAGAGATCTGAATCCGTATCTGCTTTGTCTGTCGTGCAAGAGAGTAACTAACGGAGGGCCATAGATGTTCCATTTCTTTTCAAATTCTGTTGTCTGACTTGACTGTGCTGGAGATAGTCTGAACTCCGTTTATTGCTTTATTCTCCAGCATTTTACTGGGCCACTTTCTGTCTCTTGTACTACTTGCTCCCACCACACCCTGACTCTCTCTTGCTTCAGGGAGTTGCTGATACTGCTTTCTAGACAGAGACCCGCAGCGCTCTTAGTACTGCATTCTGCCAGTTTCCAAATCTCAGATATCGCCTCCTCTAGGTGGTGATCCCGAGTCCAGGGCAGAGTTCATGTCTGTGCGCTCCCATAGCCTCCTGTGTACATCCCGTGTTGTGCTTAGTGTATTCTACATGTAATCTTGCGTTACAATGCTATATCCAGATGGTTTAGTTCCTCCCTCTTTTTGTCTTTCTCTCCACACACACACACACACGCACACATGCACACACACACATGTACATTTGCATACATGTGCACAGAGACACAAATTTTTATAATATTTACATTTATATTAAAATTACATATGTATGTGTGTGTGTGTGTGTGTGTATATATATATATATATATACATATATATATATATATATATAATTTCTGGCTGAATAGTGTTTCATGTATAAATATGCCACATCATGTTTTCCCATTTATCAGCTGATGGGCATTTGATTTGTTTTCACCTTTTGGTGATAGTGAATCACGCTTCTTTGAACATTCTTATATAAGTTTTTAATGATGCCTTTAAAAAAATATTTATTTTAGAGAGAGAGAGAGAGAGAGTGTATGAGTGTAGGCAGGGGCAGAGGGAGAGGAAGAGAATCTCAGGCAGACTCCATGCCCAGGGCAGAGCCCAACATGGGGCTCTGTCCCCGACCCTGAGCCGAAACCAAGCGTTAGACGCTCAACTGACTGAGCAACCTAGGCACCCAAATGGTACCTTTTAAAATTCTTTTGAATATGTATGTATGGGTGGAATCATTGTCTCATATGGTAATTTTCTGTTTCACATCTGGAGGAAACTCAAAACTGTGTTTTGCACAGTGGCTGCTCCCTTTTACATTCCACCAGCAATGCGAAAAGATTCTAATTCATCCATATCCTCACAACACTTGATATTTTCTGTGTTGTGATGATGATGATGATTAATGGGCATAAAGTGGTATCTCATTGAAGTTTTGATTTCATTTCTCTGATGAATAATATGCTGAACAGCATTTCATGGGCATGTTGGCCATTTTTACATCTTTGGAGAAACGCTTACTTACGTCACTTGTCCATTTGAGGGGAGTTATTTGTTTTGTTGTTGTTGACTTGTGAAGTTTTTTTATATATTCTGAACACTAGACCCTTGTCATTTATATGACTTCCAGTATGTTCCTCTATTCTGTAAGTTGTCTTTCCACTTTCTTGGTAATATGCTTTGATGCACAAATAATTTAATTCTTATGAAATCTAACTTTATCTATTTTCTTCTTTTGTTGCTTGTGCTTTCAGTCATATCCAAGAACCCTTTGCCAA
Organism: Lutra lutra; assembly: GCF_902655055.1. Lineage (NCBI taxonomy): Eukaryota > Metazoa > Chordata > Mammalia > Carnivora > Mustelidae > Lutra > Lutra lutra. The sequence continues at coordinate 8,380,797 of NC_062289.1, read as the reverse complement.
ATCCAATGTTATTTACCTGTATGTTTTCTTCTAGTAGTTTTATAGTTTTTTTTTTAAGATTTTATTTATTTATTTGACAGACAGAGATCACAAGTAGGCAGAGAGGCAGGCAGAGAGAGAGGGGGAAGCAGGCTCCCGGGCGAGCAGAGAGCCCAATGCGGGGCTCGATCCCAGGACTCCGGGATCATGACCCGAGCCAAAGGCAGAGGCCCAATCCACTGAGCCACCCAGGCGCCCCTAGTAGTTTTATAGTTTTAACTCTTACATTTAGGTCTTTGATTCATCTTAAGTTAATTTCTTCATGTGGTATGAACTTCTTCCTTTTTTTTTTTTTTTTTTTGATGTGGATTTCCCATTGTCACAGCACTATTTATTGAAGAAATTATTTTTTCTTCCTTGAATGGTCTTGGCACGCTTGTTGAGCGTGAGGTGGCCATAGATGTATGGGCTTTTTTTTAGGCTCTTTGCTCTGTTTTCCTGATCCACATGTTTAGCTATTCTTATGACAGCATTGCACTGTTAAGATTATTGGAGCTTTCTATTAAGTTTTAAAATTGGGAAATGAGTCCTTCAGCTTTGTTCTTCTTTGGCTATTTGAGGTTAATTATAATTCCATATGAATGTTTAATCATATGGATGTTTTGTAAGAGGCTAATGGGATTTTGATAGGAATTACATTGGATACGTAGATCACTTGCAGGGGTGGGATATTGCTATTTTAACACTATTATGTCTTCTGAATGATGAACCTGGGATGTCTTTCCATTTATTTAGGTTCTTTATTTTTGAGATTTATTGTCATTGCAGCATCCAAGTCTTGCCGTTCCTTGGTTACATTTACTCTCAAGTATTCCATTTTTATGCTATCCTACAGGGAGTTGTTTTCTTTTTTCAAGATTTACTTATTTATTTATTTTAGAGAAAGAGAGAGTGGAGAGAGTGGGAGAAAGAATCTTGAGCAGACTCCGCACTAAGTGTGGAACCCAGCTGGGGACCTCCGTCTCACAACCCTGAGATCATAACCTGAGCCAAAACCAAGAGTCAGACACTTAACCAACTGAGCCACCCAGGTGCCCCTAAGTGGAATTGGTTTTTTAATTTCATTGTTAGGTTATTCATTGCTAGTGTATAGAAATACATGTAAATATACAGACATCCCATGTACGTGGATGGTTAAAATGTCCATACTACCCCAGTCAATCTACAGATTCATTGCAATCCCTATCAAAATCCAGAGGACAATTTCTACAGAAATAGAAAAAAAAAACAATGCTGTCATTCGTGTGGAACCAGAAGGACCACAAATGACCAAATCAATCCTGAGAAAGAAGAACGAAGATGGAGACATAACATGTTTTGATTTCAAAATATATTATGAGGTTGCCGTAATCGAAACAACATGGTACCAGCATCAAGACTGACACATTGACCAGATGGAACAGAATAGAGGGCACAGAAGTAAATCCACACATATGTTCTCAGTTCATCTTCAACAGTGATGTAAGGAATACACAATGGAGAAAAGATGGTCCCTGAAAGTGATGTTGGGGAAACTAATACATATGCTTTTAACAATCATTGTAATGCTTCACAAGATCCCAGCAGATCCTTGAACTCCATGCTTGCTGGGTCAAAATTCACTTGATCTAATTTCTCCCTTAAGTCAGCAGAAAACCTTTGCTACATTGAGGGTCTGTAAAATAATTGTGTGTGTGTGTGTGTGTGTGTGTGTGTTTTAATATATAAAATGAACATATCTTGAACTATTTTAATATAAATATGTATTCATATATATTATATATTTATACATGTGTGTATTATTTTCATATGTGAAAAAATTATACTATAAAACATCTCAGTGGGGTTTTTATCCAGGTGCTTCCCCCCCCCCCATTTTTTTGTGGTGTATGTGGAATATGTGTTTAGAACTGTGTGGAATCACAACTATATGTTGGGAGATATTTGATCGATATGGCAGGTTTGTTTTTTGTTTTTTTTTTTTTTTACATAGTGTGTGAAATAACATCCATTGAGACTTGAGATTTTAATGATAGCAGATGAGAAGAATAGAACATTTTGGGGGTAAATACTACAACATAAAATGTAAAATATTGGCAATCCTTCTTTTTCAGTTAAATTACCTGCAGCTGTATTGGCAAATGACTTGTCGTTTAAATTCAAAAAGCTACATTATGGGCAATTTGAACTCATTTATCTTTTAAAAATCCATGAAAATAATGACAGCATTAATCTTTCCCCCCCAAAGAATGAACTAGTTTGAAATGCCAATTCTCTGAAGAGATTTCCACTCATTATAGTGTATCCAGATTAAAAACCAGAATTTAGGGTGCCTGGGTGGCTCAGTGGGTTAAGCCGCTGCCTTCGGCTCAGGTCATGATCTCAGGGTCCTGGGATCGAGTCCCGCATCAGGCTCTCTGCTCAGCAGGGAGCCTGCTTCCCTCTCTCTCTCTCTCTGCCTGCCTCTCCGTCTACTTGTGATCTCTCTCTGTCAAATAAATAAATAAAATCTTTAAAAAAAAAAAAAAAACAGAATTTAAAGGAGGGATTCAGGACTTCAAATTTGTTTGAAATAGAGGAGACACTAGATTTCTACCAGAGAAAAATAAACTTTTGTCACTCAGGTATTACAGCCATGAATGATATCAACCATATCAAACATGCTTTAAAAAAATGATACCGAAGCATTGTTTTTATTCAGGAGTACATTTCAAAAATAAATTCTTTTATTAAAGTACCATTGAATTTATTAATTTCCAAACTCAATAAACGAAACTTCAGTAAAACTAAAGTTTGCTTTTTATACTCTCTAGAGCTCATCAGTTTCTCTGAATGGTGTGCACTTTTTCTAATTTTATGTCTCCTCTCCAAGTTTCTTCTTGCTCTCTTAGTCGGTACTCATGTTATTGGGTTTATAACACCAGTAATAATAATCAATTTTTATTGAATAGTGAACATATGTCATTGTTCTTGCCATTTTACTCATAAATATTTAATACTCAACATTTGAGGAGAGTCAGGCATCTGGTTAAGGACTAGAAAATTCTAAAACAAGACTAAAGCCCAGTCAGACTTATCTCCAGAACCTATGCTCAGAACCATTCTGTTTAGTGCTTTTGAGGAGGATTATTGCAGAGGAGCTGTCTTCTATTTCTGGATTTATATTCTCCATGATTAAGCTTCTTCCACTGGTGCTAGAACTTTCCTGCCATTAAGCACAATGAATGATATCTCATAACTCACATTCAGGAAAAAAATCTTAATGAGAAATAAGAAAGCAGTATACTCATGACTCTAATTCTTGCCTGAAATACATATATAATTGATTTGTAGATTTACATTTCAGGTAATTTTTTACTAAACAATTTAACACCATTTTAATGTATCTTTGGGTAAAAGTTACTGAATAAAGAAGCTGGTTTCCTATTACTATGTTATTTGTGGTTGAAAATGAGTGTTGCTTATTTCTTCAGTATCACTTCTGGACTCATTTAAAAAAATTTATAATGAATTTCTCTTATCCATTTTGATATTTAGATTGCCACTAGTGTGGCCAGTGAGAACCTCTTTCAACTATTTTCTGTGTGTCCTCCTGACAATTCCCCATCAGCTCTGAAGCACTCCCTTATTTCCTGGCACAAAATAAAAGGGTTGTTGGGGAGGGGAGAAGACTCATCTTTACCAAGGAATGACTAATAAAAATGCAAAATGAGTGATAGAAAAAGAAATATTCTTTTACAATCACTAAAGTAAAAATTGAATCCATCAGGCATCATCAATCATTGGGTGAAAAGAGGAAAGCAAACACTCGCAACTTAAATGGTAAAAATATTGCCAACAATGGGTGAAATGATATAATTATATCCTGATATGATGTAGTAACAAGGATATATAAGTGGTCATACTAATACATCAATAACATAATATAATATATTAGTATAACAAATATCTTGACATAGTAGATGTATATATTATATATATAAGCACCATTGAGAAAGATACCAAAAAGTTTATGCATATACAACTAAATATACATTTATGCTTTATATGAAGTAATGGATGGGCATAATCAGTATATGTGTACATAAATATATTAATGTTTCCATATACATATTACATATTTTGAAATGGCAATTGAATATGAAGTCATTTATACCTTTCCATGTGAAAAAATCACAGCAAACTCACAGGTATCTGGCAAACTCATTGGTATGAGAAATTTATATTAACTGACTTTTTTGTGAATTTATTATTTTATTTCTTTCTGAATTCCATAAAAATTGTTTTCAAAGCCCACTTCTGTCTGTCTTGAAGTCTCTTCTCAAGCCAGACCGTGCTCACTTTTGAATTTCCAGAGCCCTAGCACTTTCTGCTTCACATCTGGTTCTTTTCACTTGCCGTGTGTGTGTGTGTGTGTGTGTGTGTGTGTGTGTGTGGTGTGGGGGGGGTGCACGTATGCACACACATGCAGAAAAAGAAATAATACTATGTTTGAGGAAAGCAAGAAAAAGTCTTCAGTGGACTGACACTCCCTGAGCGCCTGCCTCAAAGCATTGCTGTCATTATTACTGTTACTGCTAGTGACAGTGGTGACATATTGCAGGTGCTAGCCCTTTCTGGACTTCAGTGAACAAGCATACTTCTCTCTCTCACTCTCTCTTCCTCTCTATTTCTCTCTCTCCTTCTCTCTTCCTCTCTCTCTCACACACACACTACCAATTTATAAATATTTTATTGGAAAATTTTTCGAGCTCCTCTAACCCAGAAATGCCTCCCAGAATTACTTTTGTATTTTACTGGTTTGTTTTCTCTTATTTTTTAGTCTTTTATGTCCTTTGTCTTCTCACGTACTATCTTTCTCATCACCCAAAGCAAATAACCTCACCTCCTACTCCACCCTGAGAACATCTAACAGGGATTTCTCAACATCCTGATTAACACTCTTACTGGTATTGAAATACCTCTTCACTGCTTCCATCAATTACAGTGGAACACATATCCCTACTCTTTCCAGCTTTTCTCTGAATAACACCCACTCTTGGGGATCCTATTTAATCCATTGTTATGCTTTCCCACAATTGTTGTCCTCCCCAAGCTTTAAATTATCTCTGTCTTCAGGGCCCCTGAATGGCTCTGTAGGTTGAGCGTCTGACTCTTGATTACAGCTCAGGTCATGATCTCAGGGTGGTGATGTGACGTTGAACCCCATGTCAGGCTCTGCGCTCAGCAGGGAGTTCGCTTAAGATTCTCTCTCACCCTCTCCCTCTGCCCCTCCCCACCTAAAAAAAAATACAAATAAATAAATGATCTCTGTCCTCATTTATATTCTCACAGCCATAAACATCTTTTCAAAACTTTTTAAAAACAAAATTAAAAAACATTTTTGATCTCATATCCCCCTCCAGTTGTAGTCCTATTAAGCAGATTTTTTCAAAGTATTTCACATTTGTGCACATGTACAGATGTCCTAAGAATCTGAGGTAGAAGTGGTTAGCAGTCCTCTCTAACCATCTTCCATCTGGCAGACTGCATCATTCTGTTAAACACAGGTCTGCCTTCTCTCCTAAATCCTTTAGGAAAAGTTCGAAAACCTTAGTCCTTACTGTGGCCTCTAAGGTCTTTTCTGATTTGCCTCCCACATAGCTTAGTTCCAGTCACAGTGAATTGATTGTTTCCCAAAGGCTTGTTGCTTGCTCTGCCTCGTGTCTAGACAACTGTACATGCTCTTCAGTCCATCTAGAGAACTTTTCTCTGCACGTTCTCCTCCTTTTGTCTGGTTAGCTGCTCATGTTTTATCTGCTAATCATTTTTCATGTAGGTAGGATATCTCTTCTTCCAGATTGTCTCCCTTGACATTCTGAGACATGGTCATGTCTCCCGTTTGCTCCCGTATCACTGGTGTATCATACTGTGTGTTATGTAGATGGTAGTATATATTCCATTAATTATTAAATTATTTGTGTACTTGTTAGTATTTCCTGCTAACCATAAGGTTTGTGAAAGCAAGTATCATGTGCATTTTTTAACCATGTGTCCTAAAGGTCTAGCAGAAATCCTGGCAGATAGAGGTCATTCACTATCTGTAAATAAAATGCTAGTTATTGGTCCTTTTTTAATAGACGGTTGTGTGTATTTGTGTGTGTGTGTGTGTGTGTGTGTGTGTCCGCAAATCTCCCTTTGGGCTCTGATGGTTAAAAATATTTACAAAATGTATCCTTAGACATCAGCTTTCCATGAATGTTTTTATTACATTATTGCTTCTTTCCATTTTGGTATTAAAAATTCTAAATGTCATGGGTATTTAAAGGTATATTTATTCAACACATAGAAAGACCCTGTCCTATTTGTGCTCAATTTTTTGGTCTTTATTTTTATTAGAAGCTTCAGTGAATTGCTTTGGCTTTAAAAAATGTTTTTATAGAGCATTCATATAGGGTATTAACTGATTAATCCTTCTCCTAGAAGATTACAAAACCCTCAAATCTGTGCACAATTCAACAAATCCAGATTAATAGCATTTAAGCATTGGAAAGGTGGTTTCTCTTGGGAGCTTGAGCAATTATTTCAACTTTATGCCCAAGTAACTCAAGCCATTAAGAGTTGTCCTGCCTTTTAAATTCTCTGAGCCAGGAGGGATGACTGGCAGCTCTGCCTGTGTTTCATTACCTTCATCCTTGATTTCTTCTTAGCCTGATTCTTGGATGTTCGTCTATGGCTAAATATTATGGAATCGTTGCGGTCATGCCCCCTCTGGCTGGCTTTCCCTCTCCTCGCGAGATTACAGCAGCACTTGGGCATTCGGAAATGGGACAGCCGGATTTGGGGTCTGGCTGCTGACTGTGAGCCCCGCCTGTTCCCTCTGCCCTTTAGGGCTGGGCTCAGTTATTGAAACACTGAAGTTTTATCATCAAAATAACTGAAATATTTAACTAACTTATCCCTGAAGAAGAGTATGGATAAGAAGTCAACAGAGCTCTTTACAGTTCTGTGCGCTACCAGTAAATTGCCTTTCACTGCTTGGGTGTGTGTGTGTGTGTGTGTGTGTGTGTGTGTGTTATCTTCATTGTGTCCTCTCTCCTATTCAGATTTCATGCTTCTGTGTCTGTATCAGCAGGGTCCTGCTTAGCATCTATTAACGCCAAATAAAGCTTAAACTGTAATCATTGTAATTACATCTTCTTTTGTTTGAAAATAATATTTGCGATCGACTTTTGTCAGTGTTTTGTTATCTAAATTGCTTCCTCCTCTATTCCTAGCATTCTGAACTCTGGACCTAAAAGCATAAAGATCCGGGCCATCTTAAGATTTGGCAATTTTTAAAGTGCACAGTGAACCCTAGGCTTCAGATGTAATTGTAAATTGTGGCACACTTAATGAGTATAATAACCTAACAGCATGAGTGTTGTTTCCATAAACATGTTTGCATAATGATAGACTCACATCTGAAAAGAAATCATCTAATCAATGTGAATTCCAGTAATTTGTCACATACCCTGATGTGGGATTGACATTCTCTCTAAAAACCTGTTGACTTGAAAGCTTGTCCCACAATGCACAAGATGTGCGTTACAGTGGAGGGGTATTTATTTTTGCCGATTACATCCGGTCCACTTTCCTATTCTTCAAGGAGAAACCTATTCCCAGAGTTGTCGACATCTTCATCTTTAAATGTGGTGCTGTCGGTTTGGTGACAACAGTTGGATATTTCGTTTTTAAGTGCGGCTTTATTACGTTGAGAGCCTGAAGCTAATAGATGATGCCTTGATCTCATCATGTCCAGTCTCAAAAATGTCTGGTGAAGAGTTTTGCTAGGACAGATTAACGATGGAAAATGATCTGCGGGGTATCGTAGATACATAATCTATAAATTGTGTAGCTAAATACTCCAGATGTCTTATATTTGTTAAAATTTTTACAATTTGGGCTTCTTGTGAGTAAAACCACTGAATCAGTAAACTATGTAAACTGTAGAATGCTATTACACATAATTAACAAGTCCTGAGGGATTTGCTTTTAAGAACAAGAGCAAAACAAAACAAAACAAAACAAAAACCCTCTATTTTTAAATTTCAGATCACACCTGTTAAATACTCTTCAGATACAGTTCAAATTAACTTTTATTTAAAATTATTTGTTTCCTTGTAGCATCTTTGTATAACTTAGTTGGCTCTTAAATACTTTTGCTCACTAAAGAAGTTAAACTTGACTGCATTCACTGTGGTCCCATGTTACTGAAATCTAAAATTTGTTAAACCTGAATATGGGGAAAAAGATTGTAAACACACACACATATATTCATAACAAAATCAATTCACTGGTCTTACTGTTTGGTCTGTTTTATTTCTATTCTGGATTGGAGGACCTTAATTTTCTAATAATATTAAAATAGTGGAAAGCAGGTATTGATGGACCTATATCTTCATTTAAGGTAGAAGAAAACAAACATTTGCTTTCTGTATTTTTCTGATATAACTATAAAAGAATAAACAAAATTGGGGTATTTGGATGACTCAGTCCATTAAGCACTTACCTTCAGCTCAGGTCATGATCCCAGGGTTCTGGGATCCTCCCTGAACCCCTTGTCGAGCCCCACTTTGGCTTCCCTGCTCAGTGAGGAGTCTGCTTATGCCTCTCCCTCTGCTCCTCCCCCTTGTGCTCTGTCTCTCTTTCTCAAATAAATAAATAAAATCTGTTAAAAAAATTTTTTTAGTAAAATAAAATTAAAAAAATAAATAAAAATATAAATAAATATAGATAAAAAAATAAATAAATAAAATAAAATTCTTAGTAAAAATTATTTATTGGTTCTTAAATTTAATATAAAATTATACACATTTGTCCTGCCTTGTAAGTTTTTTAAAAACAAAGGAAAAAAAACACAGGGTGAAGGAAGAATCCTTAAATTAATCAATGGCTAGTTAAGAACTACATATGTAATGTAATCATAATCTCAAATGAACAAAGATCTCAAAGATCCAAGGTTGGGGGAGGCAACGACAGAGGGAGGGATGAGAACAGATGGGGAGAGAGAGAGAGAGAGAACAAGACAGGAGATCAGGAGGAAGAAAGGCAGGCCCTTTCTCTTCTGTCCATAATGAAATATCCTTTTCTAATGAATAAGGTATTGATCCAAGTTACTTTTATGTTGATACCAGGGAAATATGGATTTCCTTTGCTTCTGTTCTTAAGTAGGAAGAAGGAAATACCGTGAAGGCATTCAGTGGCTCGGATAGCTAATAACGTCAAAGAGGTCATTTTTAACCTTACTGACTTTTTTGGGGAGCAAGGACCCATCCTGTTTGTAAGCTGTAATAAAGGCAAAATGTTAGCCAGCCGGTATCTTATTTAATAATGTTGTAAATAAAGAGGAGGGTGAGATTCATAAATGTTTGAAATTATTAAAATACACCATACTCTGTTATAGTCTCTAAAATAGGTCATGAAGCAGTGAGAATAATTCCTATAGTTACTGATAATTCATACATAAGATCGGAGGACCATTTTCAAAATATGAATTGGGTGTAATAAATAAAGGAAGTATTTACTTTAACGTGAGTAAAAAATTGCAAATAAGCTAAGCAAAAATGCATTTTGAATTAAGACTGTGGGGCGCCTGGGTGGCTCAGTGGGTTAAGCCGCTGCCTTCGGCTCAGGTCATGATCCCAGGTCCTGGGTTTGAGCCCCACATCGGGCTTTCTGCTCAGCGGGGAGCCTGCTTCCTCCTCTCTCTCTGCCTGCCTCTCTGCTTACTTGTGATTTCTCTCTGTCAAATAAATAAATAAAATCTTAAAAAAAAAATGAATTAAGACTGTGAAGTCATCCTGTTCTATAAGTCAAATACATTAAAACGTGAGTGGTTTTTTTATTTATTTTTTTTAAAGTATTTTTTTTAAAGATTTTATTTATTTATTTGACAGACAGAGATCACAAGTGGGCAGAGAGGCAGGCAGAGAGAGAGAGAGGGAGAGGGAAGCAGGTTCCCCGCTGAGCAGAGAGCCCGATGTGGGGCTCGATCCCAGGAACCTAGGATCATGACCTGAGCCGAAGGCAGAGGCTTTAACCCACTGAGCCACCCAGGAGCCCCATGAGTGGTTTTTTAAAACAGTATTTCATCGTTTTTCAAAGGAAATGTAGAGTTTTCTTTTCTAGTCTATATTCAACAAATTTGTATCCAATTCCTAATAGTGTATAGATTTATAATTTTGCGTGTGTTTTCTGTAAAGCTAGACATTCACATCAGTTGATTTCTTAGAGCTCTTATATAATGGCATAATCGGTGCTTTTTACCAAAGAAATTCTTTGGCGTGCCATCAGATAATCAGACACTTGCTATACTAGAAATACCCCAAGAGTCTGTGTAAATATGCAGTTTTTTGTATCATTTGTTTAATTATTTTATGAGTTACACATTGACTGTTAGTCTTCGTATTTACAACTATTATTTTTGTTGTAGTATCTGTATCAGAATTGATAGACCACATGAATAGTTACCAAAAAGATTTAAAGACAATATGATAGTTCCTTAATTGTATTGGGAGTAATAGTATGGAAACACAGCTTGTAGTTCTGAAAAGCACTAAGCCATGCAATAGACAGTGATTTAATTTTGCAGTTATTGTATTACATTTTCAAATGAAATGAAAATCTGCTTTGTTTCTTACTGTGTGTGTCATTATTAATTCATAAATTATCCTCCTTAGGTGATTATCATGATTCATGTATCATTCCTTGGCTTGTGTTATATACACAGTTGCCATTATATAAAGGTGACAATTTGATATTTCTCATCACAGTGGAATTACTTTCCTTGTATACAGTAAAGGAGGCATCTATATGTCAGGAGGCAAATTATGAAAACTTATTTAACAAATAGAAATGTGTCTCTGAGCATATTCTCCCATTAAACTCTGCTCTGCTTAAAATACGAAACTCAGTTAAGCTCGACACACTAATAACACGTGCAGTAAATTTCATTGCCTCATATGCATCAGGTCTCTTCTTTTGAGAGGTGAGAGGCACTGTCTATACCCTTAAGGAACGTATGGCTCCACAGATGGGGTTTCTACTGTATTGTGTGTGTGTGTGTGTGTCTGTGTGTGTCTGTGTGTTTAGTGTGTATGTGGTCAAATGCAATAGACACTATATACTGTGTATATGTTATATATAATTATTCTGTAGGTATACTTATTTTATGTATATATGTATATACTATATAAGTATGTATATTATTTTATATGTATTATAAAGTGCAAATATTGTCAATATATATTTATATTTTTTTTCTGATACTGTGCTGTTTGACATTTAAAAAAAAATGACTGGTTCGGAGATGCTGCACCAGCTAGCAAGGAGATTTTCAGAGTGAGCAAAGGACTAGCCTGGGGCATCTTACCGTCTCTGTCTGACCTGTGCACTCCAGGAGGCAATATCTCTATGCTTCATTTCTCTCAGGGCCAGGTGCCAGGCAAATAGGGACCACCCCAAAGCCCAGAGCCCACCAACGTTATTCAGACTAGCCAGTCCTAAACTGCTCACCCTGCCTGGCCTTGCCTTTCCTGCAGAAACTGCAGTGAAGCCTCTGGCCCGGTGCTCTGGCCCCTCACCCCTACCTTCTGCCTCCTTCCCACCCTGGTGCTCTCCCCTGTAGCTGTGTGTGCGTGCCATGCCTGCTGCCTCCAGGACTGATGTGTTTAATGAATTTATTCTGCCGAGCCTCTCCTCCGTCTTCTCTTGTGCTGCACCTGACAGTCTCCTAGAGGAGCACGAAATATCCACATATGTATGTCACTTTGTCTGTCCTCCATTTTCTGAGACTTGAGAAGCAGAGATGAAGCTGGAGAGAAAATTAGAAGCTGAATATCTCATGTTCACTCGGAACGTAATAAGATCTGGGGCCCTTTCAGTTTCAGACTTAGATAATGGTATTATATTGTCATAGGTTGAGAAGTGCGTTCTGGAGTAGTTCATGAATACCAGATAAGAAAGAAGGTGGAGAACAGACACAAGGGGGAATACAATGAGACAGACGCAGCCCTGAATAAAAATGGGAACTTGGTTTTTTGAAAGAAAAGCCAAGGAAGAAGCTGGGTCATGGTTCAGAGTAAAGGCATCGGGCTTTAGTAACTACCTAGGTATTTGGGACATAGCAAGGTGGGTGAGCAGGGGTTTTTGAAGGTGACATCTTTTATCTGATATGTCTGAGGACAGTGAGAAAGCTGCTGAAGGAAACATGGGTTTGTGTAGGAACTTAATGAGTTGGGTATTGTCTATACTGACCTCAACCGAAAAAAGAAAAGCAGTACAGATCGGCACCCAGAAACTGTGGGACACGAGCCCGGTGAGTCAGAGCTAAAAAGACAGATGTATAAACCTACAGTATCTGTAAGTAGTGAGACTTTCATAAAGCAAGTGGATTTTACTTTATTTGCTTTTTTATTTGTTTGCTTATTGTATTCTTAGTTTTATACAGGTCTGAATTATAAAGCGTTTTGTCATTGTCCTTAGTTTAAGTAATACGATATTCTAAAGTCAAATCACTTTAATTTGTGTGTTTGCTTTGAAGGATGGGAAGGATAATTAAGAAATGTAGTAGAAATCTTCATCTAATTTTGGGGCAGGGTATTTTTCTAAAATACACATAATCCAGAAAGTTGCATGGTAAGATGTTAGCAAACGAGTAGAAAGCAAGGTGTAAGACATTTTTCATTCATTTACTTAATAGTTGTTGATTTTTGACTTAGGTGCTGGGGCTGGAATATTTGAGTTCTGTTCTCATGGAGCTTTTATTTTTGAGGATTGAGACACAAATAAATACTTAACAGATGAACAAAGAAATAGATGAAGATGAAAGCTATCTAAGGTTCTTTTCTTTTTTTAAGCGTGTTGCCTGAAGGACATTCTGAGCTTAGGGAACAGACTTGGTAGATTTGAGAAACGTAAGTGATGCCAGAATGGTGGGTAATGGGAATGGTTGGCAGGAGGTTAATCAAGTGGGGCTTGTAAGCCATGGCACGCTGTTGGGATTTTATCTCCTGTTCCCAAAAAAGATGCTGGACAGTTTTATGCAGGAATTTGTCCCTCCAAGGCTTATATTTTTTAAAGATCACTCTGGTTGTTATGTTAAAGGAGAATGGTAGATTGAGGGAACAGAAGAGAAAGGAATTAGGAGAGAACATTGAAGATGCTTTTGCAATATTTTCACATCTGAAAGAAAATTCTAATCGATAAATATTGGATGAATGAATGGGATTTTGCTTCTGGAATCTCAAATAGAGAATAGCTCTTGGCTGAGCAGGAAATATAGAGAAACTTTTAATTTCCCTGTGCTCTTACTGATGAATTCTGTTTTACCCCATTTTCTCGTGGCGGGTTTCATGCAACTTGGTTTCTTATCCACATAGTGCTTGGCATTTCATCCCAGACCTTACTTTACAGTGTTGATTATGAAATAATAATAGCAGTAATAGCAATAAAGTTACTAGTTTACATTTATCTACTGAGCAGGGACTGTGACTGCTGTTTTACTATGTATTATATCATTTTCCCAAAGAACCCTATTAGTCAGGCAACAAAAATGCCCCCATTTTACTTGTAGGAAAACTGAGGTAGAACCTCATCTAAGAAATGGTCCCCCCAGTTCCTATTGAGGAAAAGCCAGAAGTCGACATCAGAAAACCCAGCCTTCACCTGCGGCCAGCGGAACAGAGCAGACGACAGGTGGTGTCTACGTCGGTATTGAGGGTCAGATTCTGAGCGGGACACCCAACCCAGGGGAGCGACATGCCCACAAGAGGCCACAAGATGCTGTTCCCTTATTCCACTTGAGTGCCCGTACCAAGAATATTCCCAGAGATCTGGAGTCCTTAGAAGAAAAGGTGGCAGATAATATTCCTGCCTTTGGGTGTGAGGTGTCTGCAGAGAAGCAACCCTAGATTACACTGGTTTGGAATTGACATTCATTCCTTAGCACCTGGTCCTTCTGCTCATCCCCAGTACTCACATATGCCCAGGAGGTGAAAGATTTTCCAATTATTTCTAGAACCTCTTTTTCTTCGTCTTCTATCCCAGTTCCTGCTCAGGAGAAATATTTTGGGGAAGAAAAGCACACATGTCTGATCCCATTATTTCTTCAAAGAAACTTTTTTTTTTTTTTTCTATTTGTCCACCGTCACAAAGTCTGGCCTAGAGGCAGACAAATTATCCAATTTGAGAATTTCTTCTTCCTAAGAAACAAAGAATTTTAAGCACAGGTTTTTCATACTCTGTTGTTTTCAACCTGTTCCTGTGTTGAAGAGTTCCATGGTACTTGAAACCTCTTCAAAGTGCTGGCATTTACTTCTTTTATTCCACAGCAAGGTTAACTTTTAAATCAGAGGGAAAAACATATCCTATGTTTACCTCATGTAGAAGAATAAAAACTTAACAAGTATGAACTGGGGTGGGGAAAAAATGCATATTCCTTATTTTACGTAACCAGTACAATCATCCTTCCTAAGTTTGAGAAAAAGTTCAAACTTGCCGCTTAATTACAGTGACGCTTGTCCGATGGAATACAGAGTACAAGGTTAAATTTGAATTTCAGAGAAACAGGGAGCATTTTTTTAGTATGATTAAGTCCCGTGCAGTATTGTGTGTTTTTATTTGCTAAAGCTGGCAACCCGAATCCTGATCTCAATTATAAAACTACTCTTAGTTAAAAATTAAAAGGCCAAATGACAAAAAAGCTTTAAAGTGTTCCAGATTACTTCACATAATCACAGTAACGGAATGATGGCCCCAGTAGTTACAATGATTCCCGTCGTGGCCACAGCCTGGTCCGTATTAACACAGACTCCCTTAAGTTCTGGCACCACTGAGGGCCCCTCCATATCACCCTGTTTTGCATCTGGCCTCTGGCCTCGACCCACTACTGTAAAATCTCTACTCTGGGGTCGAAGAGTCCCCATGGTGGCTCCGTGCTGGGTAAGATACAGAGATTTGGGGTCCCTTCCCCTTGTCCAGCTTGCTGAGGGAAGGAGCCTCAAGACGACCGTTCAGGGCCCTTTCTCCACCTGAATATTTGCTGAAACGATTTTAAGTTGCTCTGGCCACCCGCCTTTCTGTGTGGTCCCGGAGGGGTACTGCCTCCTCCCATCACAAGCAGACGCAGGATATGTGCCTCTCTGTCTTGCTTTCAGCTCCTACTCCCCACTTCTGGCTTTTTCTATACCCGCCTTGAAGTACGCACTTAATGGGGAATCAGGGAAAACAAGACAGAGAACTTCTGGACCTGGCCCCTATTATTTTTCTCTCTCTGAGTTGTCTCTCTTCTCCCAACAGGCAGGGCAGCTTGCTGTCAGCAGTCATATAACCCTTCCATTTCAGCCTCCCTGTTCTCTGACGTTAGCTTCGTGCTTTGCTCTGGAGTGTAAAATGGGCTTCTAAAAATGAGGAATATTTTTTCTTTTCCAACACACCCAGGCTTTTAAGTCTCAGAAAGATTTGAGAAAAGCCAGCTTTCAGACCCAACAACCCCTTTATCTCACGTAGCATTATTCTTCCTGTCGAAGGGATGAAAACCATGGAAAAAGCTTCATTACAATAGGATTTTCAGGAATTGAAAGCATACTGCAAAATTATTTTTTAAATCCTCCATAATACAGCCTTTATTATGTGAGTGTGGGTGGTGGAAAGTGTTCTCCCATCTCCTTCTCTGTCTCCCTCTTTCTCCCTTTTTCTTTCTCTCGTGTGTGTGTACACGTGCCTTCTCTTCTCTCTCTTCTTTTTTTGAAACTGTGTAATTGTGTGTGCGGAATTAGAAAAACAGCACGGCCCCCTGAATATTGGAGAAGCAGGCCGTCCTCTGAAAGAGTGAACAACCCAGATGCTGAATTTTGAGATTCTAGGCAAATACAGGATGCTTTATTCTGATATGAATGAGAAACATTCATTTTATTTAGACTCATCAGAAAATACGTGCTGAGATCTTAAAAGTAAGATTTTTACCTATGAGGACTTTGAATTTAACTCTCCTGTAGGATTTACATATTCCAAGCGCCTATTCATTCGAAAATGTGTTGAAACTCTTTAGTGACATTTTTCACTTTGGAACCAACGTATATGCAACTCTCTGGGGAACTGTTTGTGCCTTTTTGGCAAGAAAATCTTTTCGTCATAGCGTAGCTAAGGTATTTCCAAAGATTTCCGGATGCGACATTTTATGGTCAATGTTTTCGGAACGAAGAATAATTTTTGTCAAAAACAAAAACTAATAGTATTGTAATTCTTGCCAATAACAGAACCAAAATGGTCTCTTCAGAAACACCACTGCCAATAATATTAGTTACTTATTAGTAAAAAACTTAAACCAAATCAAAAGGTGTGACAGAATGTATGCCTTATTGAACACCAATGAATCCATTCCAGATATTTTTTAAAAATGTTTATCTTAAGTAAAATTTAAATATTGTAAAAATTCCCCAATAAAATCTGAACTAGGTAGATGTTTCACTTTTGAGTTCCAGGTGGGAACTGTTGCCATGATTTTTATATATTAAGGAAAAGTTTAGTATATCACCACTGAATACATAATGCAGTTATTAATAAGTGGCAATTATATACCATAATATTTTAATCTACTTTAGCACAACAGGAAACTTGCTTGTGTAACGTATTATACCATTTTAGAAAAAAGAAACTGGTTAAGTAGAAGATAATATTGGATCTTATTTTTACTGGGAAAGGTAGAAAAACAGAAGTATTGATCTTACCAAGAGTGAGTAGTTTATAAGGCATAAAGTAGAACTAAGCATTAAGATCAGGGCCTGGGGAAATGCACTTATATTGATTACAAATACCTAGTTAGGATTTCACAATTTACCCATAATTAAATGGTAAAAAAATGGAGTACTTTGAAATTAGAAGTATAAAACAAAGGGGAAAAAAAGGGAAACATTTATCACAGAATTGGCAAATAGTTTTATATTTTGAAGAGAGAAATTCAGCATTTTCGATGCTGCTGAACATTGCCTTTGACACTTCTCTCAGAAAGCCCTTACCTCAGTTGTCCCAGTTTACCTGAAATTGTGTTCCCGAAAATCAGGAAGCTTGATTGTTACTGGCATTGTGATGAGCTTTCTATCTGCTTGAAAATTCATCGTTTTCCTTTGAACTTACCAGGTCTTCTAGTAAATATGTAACAGCTATGCCAGTCTTACTTTTCACTTAAAAAAAAAACTGATTTTTCTCCATTCTCTTTTATAAATACTGATCTTTTCATCCTACAAACAAGCACTAACTAATAAGAATGATTTATCGTAGTTACCTAACATTTTAAATGAAGTTCTCCATTGGCAGTTCTTTGAGACTTTAATATTACTGATTTGATCCATTTGTCAATTATAAAAGAGAGGTATCATCTTTTGAACTTTTTTTTTTAGCACCTAGGAAGAGTTTTTCTTCTAGATAGCCAAACATGCATGAATTTTTGAAATATGAATTATGTGTATAACCGAGAAGTCTTCTAGATCTTCCTAAACACTTTGTCTCATAATGAATATAAGTACTTGAAAACTCATGATTTTTGTTTCTGTTTTCCCAAGAGTGGGACAGCAATCAGAGGAATTCTCAGAAGACACACATGAACTGTCATTTTGTCAGTCAGGGTTTCAGGAGCAAACAGATGGCACTCTCGGAATGACTAGGGAGATCTGACTGCAGACAAGGCAGTTAATGGATGGATTGAGGGAAACCAGTAAGAGATAGGAGAAAGCAAGGGTCAGTCTCTGCCAGCCCTAGGTCTGAAGGACAGGTGGGGTAAGCTGCCAGGAGAGGTCCCTGCAGAGGCCAGGAAGAGGAAGTGTGGAACCAAGCAATGCAATCCACTTCTCACCCCTCCCATAGCTTGCTGGAACCTTCCTTTCTCAGAACCCGACTGGAACCAGCTGGAGGTCCTTCCAGACAAGCCTCTGGGACACAGCAGTCAGAGAACAGTGAGTATGAGGGAATCCGGAGGGGCCAATGGAACATGTATCATGATTCCCATTTTTAGAAACACAATAAGAGATTATTAGATTTACCAGTTGAAGGTTCTGATTATGCAAATTCCATTAAAAACCCTATCACTGAACTTAAAGCATAGCACCCTTCATAAGTAGGCTACTTGTAGCATGGGAATAGTGTTATACTTAAAGTTAGGTTCAGTTTAGTGATAACTCTGTGTATTGTGGGTTTCATGGAGTTCATAATACTCCTTTGGTGACAATGCTGTTCAAATATATATTGAAAGTTTGAAAATAAAGTTTAGAAGTTTAGAACTTTCATCTTTTGGAAGTTCCTCTTGCTATAGGCTTTACGATTGAGTGAAAAACCTGGAGGTAATGTCTTACAATGCGTTGGGCTTAATGGTCCCTAAGTTTCCTCCAGATCTAAAATTTTATAGTTCAACTTCCTATTTATCAGGACCACTTCCAGTTAGAAGTTAAAAATAGGAGAATGAAGTTCAATAAAGAGTTCCAGAAATACCCAGAGAGGATAGGATAACGTAAGTACATACACAATTTAACAATATATAGTACATTAATAGAATGAAATTAATAGATTAATAGAATGAATTAATGGAATGAAATTAATAGAATGGAATGTGACTTCTACACCTTACCTTCAATATATAAGGGATGTTGAGCTGGGATGTTGATAGATGGCAGTAAAATAGAAGCAAGTTTTAAAGGGTTATGGGATTATAGGAGTCCTTTTTGTCCCCCACTTATATTTTGCTGCAGATATGTTTTCTGTAATATGGCGACTATAATAAATTTTGGGAGATTTAATTGTGAGCTTTTTGGAATAAAAATGTCCATTAACACAAGTTAATATATGTAAGTTAAAATATTCTTCACCAGCTAATTTTTTCATTGACTTTGGCACATTTTTACAAAAAAAAAAGGAAATACCCTTTGTCACATAAGGTCTCAGTTAGAATGGAATTATAATTTATTTCCATGAGTAGAAAAAAGTATTTAACACTCTTAAGTAGAAATATAAAAATAATATAAGGAAATACTTATAATTCATAAAGCATTTTGAATGAAGGAGGACACTAACGTGATTAAACATTTCTTTTGTATCTGTTCAGTCTCCTGTGAGTACGTGGTAGTGACCCGATTTTAATTTAATTACCAAAACCACTAATAAATTTAGACATAAATCAAGAGGGAACAGGTCAATTCCAAGAGTTATTAATAAATTGGCACACTCCAAACTCATTTAATTCTTCTGTATCTAAACTAATGAGATGTTACAGTCTATTTGTTGACATATTAACATAGCTGAATGTGTTGCTGTTAATCAGATATGCAACACCTGGAATGGTAAAATATATTTTAATAGTAGTGATAATTTACCTCAAAATAATTTTAACTAATTTGAAAATAAATCGTACAGTTCAGTTTTTAAATAATAGCTTATGGACCACATTATCATTTAAAATATGCTTATTGGTAAGAAATTTATGAGGTTACACCTGATAAATAATACTCGTGGGAAACTGTGTCTTTTTTTTACTCAAGTTTTATCTAACTTTTGAGTTGGCAGAATGAGTGTCAAATATATGAATATTAATAGACTACAATAGTGACAAGAATCTAACACATTTTTCTTTGTTAATTATACGTTGTTGACTAGATTATTTTATGGAAATGAGGTAGCTCATCGAAAATGTTTCTGTAGCCTCTTCTATAATTAATATAATTCTCTGAGTTTATATCCTCGGACTAAAGCTAGTAATATATCTAATACTTCTGAGTTAATTAAAATATATCAGTTTTGCTTACACATGCATGATACTAGGTACACCTATCAAGGTAAAGAGATAAGAGCTTTACCTTCTTTAAAATCTGGGATGTAAAATATCAGTGCTTATAAATAGGCAAACGACATCAAGGAAACTACAGAGCTCAGCAAACAACTTCATGGGCAAACAAGGGTTCTTTTTCCTTTAGATGTTGGCCCTCAGACAGGTTGGACTGGACGACAGGACTGTGTATTGTCCTGTTTGAGAGCGTCCTGTTGTGGGAAGACGTGTCTTTCACACAAAACACATGTGAGGAAGGAGATGTGACTTTGATGTGACTGAGGTTACGGCGCAGTGCGGATTTTAAAACAGGCGCAGGATTGGAGACTGAGGGACAGTGATGTTCGGGCAGGCATTTGATGTGGGGAGAGACGGTCCCAGGTCAGGGGACTGTGGCAGGGAAGGCTGCAGGACCCTCTAAAGGACATGCTCATGGGCCCAAGATAGTGGGATGGCCAGTCACCCTCAGCCAGAGAAGCACAACTTTAGTTCCTCTGAAGTTGGCAGTGGAGGCAAGTGGCCTTCATCCTCTGGTCCTACATCCCCTCCTGACGTTTGGCACCGGAGGCGTGAGGCTGTGGGAGACAACTGGAGGGGCCCAGCGCTCACCAGAGCCCGCCTTCACCCAGAAGGTAGCCCCTCCTTCACTTCCTTCGAGGCTCCTGCTTGAGAGGGGAGACGGGAGATGAAGATTTTAAACTGTGCTGGACTCAACTTGTCATGACTAAAAACTATCCAGAATTGGGTGGTCCGGGCAAGTGCCCTAAGTGGAATGGGACGTGAAAATTTTAGTATGCCACATTTGGGGGAAGAGATTGAAGAAAAATTAAATTCATTTATGTTTGTACGCCATGGGATTGACAGCATTCGACACCCTACATATGTGCATACACACGTACATTGCATGTACGTATGTATACGCCTTACGTGCTGGGGAGGGTGACCCCGTTCTTGGGCAGAAGAGCACTCCCCGTTGCCAAAGAGGGACATGCAGGAGATGTGACAAGGACAGAACATAGCGGTATGAAAAGAATCCATTTGAAAAGTTTTGGTTTGCTTAGCATATGCATATCTCTGTTAGCTAGGATCTTTCTGTTTTTAAAAATTATTCTAGAAGATAAGGAACATTATGAAAAAGGATAAAATCAAAGACTTGCATAAGAAATAGGAATAATTTAAGAGAACCTCTTAACATCTGTTTACCAAGCACTTTAATGATACAACACAGTCAAGTAGGCCTGAGGCCACCTCTGTCAGAGGGGACTCCTGTTGACAAAGTGGAATCTTGGGAGGGACCTCAGGTGACTTGGATGGAGAGGGCCTCCGTCCTTCCGTAGAATTTTAGCAGACTATGGAGCAGTCACTTCCCTGCTGACTTCTTCTGATCTTTGCTTCTTTTGGCTGCTCTTATCTTATGAATCTTTGTACCACGAGGGTCCTTACAGCTCCTTTCTCCTCACTGACTGAGGGTGATGTTCAAACCTTGAGAAACTCTTCCCTCCAGACTAAGATCACAGTTTGTGGAGGATAGACTTGCTTAATAAAAATTACCCCTCAGCAGGATTGTAGGCTTTACTCATACTGCACTGAACAGAATTTAGGAAACAAAGACATTAGAAAGATACGGGCCTTTGTGTTCTATTCGTACTCTTTCCAGAACCTCTTTTCCAAAGTTGATAGCTTTCCTATGATTGAAAATGATTTTGGGGCACCTGTGTGGCTCCGTTGGTCAGGCAACTGCCCTCGGCTCAGGTCATGATCCTGGAGTCCTGGGACTCGACGGGCTCCCTGGTAAGAGAGGAGTCCGCTTCTCTCTCTGCCCCTCCCCACTCTCTCTCGCTCTCTCATTCTCTTTCAAATAAATAAATAAAATCTTTTTAAAAAAATAAAATAATTTTTCTGTCCAATAATCACCAAATTGGGTTTGCTTACTTTAGTAAATATTCAACTGTTTTAGTTTTCAAATAAACAAGCATATTTAACTACTTAAGAATTGATCTTTATGTTTTCTCTATCTACAATATGAGAAACCTCTTGGTTTCTGCTGTTTGCTGGCATGCTGTGACCTTAATCACAGGATGGAATTGTTGTTTCCTTAATTTATAAACCCTAAGACCGGACCCTTACCTCAAAAGGTAATTGAATATCCAGTAGATCCCTAAAACCAGGACTGGCTAAAATAGTATTTTTGTAAAACACTGATGAACTGATTTCTATGTTATATGTGTATGCTTTTTAAAAAAAAATTCATGGAGGACATTGGGCGATGGAGAGAAGGTAGTTGGGGGAAATCGGAGGGGGAGATGAAGCATGAGCGACTGTGGACTCTGAGAAACAACCTGAGGGTTTTGGAGGGGAGGGGGGTAGGGGGTCATGTGAGCCTGGTGGTGGGTATTATGGAGGGCACGTATTGCATGGAGCACTGGGTGTGGTGCATAAACAATGAATCTTGGAACACTAAAAAAAAAATAAAATTTAAAAAGGAAAAGAAAAAAAATCCGTCTCCACTGTAAGCAACTGAAATATTTATCTTATAGAAGGAATCCAAATAAATGTCCCAGCTTCATAAGTATGCATAGAGATACTCGGTTGATTTATTTTTGGTTACGGGAACAAAGCCTAAATTTAGAAGCTATCTTTCTTTTACAGTACAGCCCTAAAATACTTCCAGACATTTTCGGTTTTTGTATTTTGTTTTTGTTCTATGAATCAAAGAATTAATATAGACAAATCTAGAAGAATTTTAAGCTTTGTCTATCATCGGATAATATATTTTAACATATTTGTGTTTCTTAAAGACTAACCACATAAGAAATGCATTTTTTTAAATACACATTTAAAACAGTTTCTAAGATTACTCAAAATGATCTTATCACACTCACATGAGGAAAAAGTTGTATCTATAATTAATTCTCATTATTTGTGGTAATTATATTCTGTGAGGTCATCAAGGTCATTGCATTAGCTAAAGCGGAACCACCACTCCTAGAAATACAGAGTTGGGCTCTTCTAACCTCTGGTCACATTTTGCCAACCCATCAATACATAAACACGTTTGCAGTGTATTTCTGTTTAAAGACACTGGTTTTTGATATATATTATTAGTTCATTAATGCTGAGGTCAAGACCAACATCATTGTAACTCACAACCGAGTGCGGCTTACCTGGTGTGGGTACCCCCTTCCTGAGACACGTCACAGCCTTTCTGTACCTAAGAGCGCTGGACGGCCCTTCATCATACACTCGGGGCCATTGTAGCCAGAGAAACTACCAGCCTAAAGCACAAGAATGTGGAACATGGGGCTGATAAATAGACCATAAAGAAGAAAGCTGAAACACGACAGAGGAGCGTTGCCTTGCAGGGCCTCCGCTGCAAGTGTGCACAGTGACTCCAGCTGATCTTGGGGTTTAAAACAGCTCTTAATGAGTAGATGACTGCACAAACACAGAATCCATGAATGACGAGGCTCGGCTGTATGTCACATGTATCCTGTACACATTCTTCTGAGATTTGATATGGGACCGTTGGAATCAGCTGCTCAGCACATGACGTCCAGCGGGACTCTCCAGATTCCCAGTCTAGATGAGCGAGGGCCAAAAGCAAGAATTCAGGCTGTGATTTGATGTGATTTTTGATCTGCTGAATTTCATTACATTTAAAAAATGGGTTCCTAGTGTGTATTGAAGAGATTCATTTTTAATGTACTTTATAAAATTTCTTAATGGATAGGCAATAAAAAAGAAAAAATTAACCCTTTCCCCAGACAGTTGGAGAGGTAGAGCTTCGTGGTTGACGCTGTCCCCCTGGGTCTGGACTGTGGAGCAAACAGGGCAGTAGGTGTCTTGGAGTCTAACTCCCTGATTGTCTGGCAGCCCTAGTGGTCCCTCCCCCGAGTCGGTGCCTGGGGCGTCATTTGCAAACTAAGATCCTTCCAGAGTGTGAAGAAGGCCTAGTTGGCTACTGGCTCATCTGCTTTATTCGTCTAAGGGAGATGGAACTGGTAATGCTGTAGGAGTGAGACCATTTTTCTGATCTGGTTTAAGTGACAAGACAGCATAGTCTGATTCTCCTGAAAATGTTAAATCAAAACATTCTTGCCCTCAACATAGAAGATATCATTATAATTGTTTTCATGCTCCACCTTTTCTACCATAAAAGAAAAAATAATTCTTTTTTTTTTTTTTTAAGATTTTATTTATTTATTTGACAGACAGAGATCATAAGTAGGCAGAGAGGCAGGCAGAGAGAGAGAGGAGGAAGCAGGCTCCCTGCCGAGCAGAGAGCCTGATGTGGGGCTCAATCCCAGGACCCTAAGATCATGACCTGAGCAGAAGGCAGAGGCTTAACCCTCTGAGCCACCCAGGCGCCCCAAGAAAAAATAATTCTAATAATGTAATTTTGAGAAGTAGTCCCATGTACAGTCTCAGATTTGTTCTTTTTCTTGACCTTTAGCATGAAATAATTACAAATATTATTACATATATATATAAATGTTTTCTATATGTTCATAAGCCCAAGATCATCTCACCAGCACTATTACTTATTAATTTAAATGTAATGACCACTTTCTATGTTTCAGGAATTCTCCAGTACATATTTGTTGAACGATTTTGTTAGTCAATGATTCTTCAAAGCTGGTTTTTAAATTTTAAAAGATCAATTTCCATTGAGGTCTATAGTCAAAACATATATATATATGTATATACATTTTTTTCTATTGAAAAACAGGGAATTTGTGCAGCACCTAGAGGGGGAAATAGAATGATTCCAAAAATGACTAGGTAAGGCGCATTCTTGAAAAGTGCTACTAGATAGATGGCTGATTCTCAAGTCAAAAAGTACTTAAATAATAGGAAAATGTAATTAGGAGGGAAGGTCATTTTCTGTGTGAAGAACTGAAGCACATATGTAACATAAACATCTGGTTGGTTAGGGGTCCCGCTCCCTACGTTTGTCTGGGAGGCAGCTGGGGAAAGTGCCGCCATGTTGTGAACGCACCATCTGAAAGACGTTGGCTTCTTGGTTGTTATCACAGAATGTTAAGAGATTGCAGGATCTTGCATGGGCTTTTCGCTAACTGAGCTGAAGGTGACATGATTGCTGTTACTAATTAGTCATGATTTGGCCCCCCTAAGTGCCAGGGGCCAGAAAATATGGAGATCAGCTGTACCTCTCCCATGTCAAAGGAGAGGTGATGGAGATTAGACACTTTATAATATAAAAATGTTTGGCAGCTAGTACTTAATCAGTGTGTGTCCCTGGGACTTGCTTGCAAGCACTGGGCAAGTATGGATGCCTTTTTTTAGATGACTTTTTCCTTAAACCCATCATTCACTCCATGAAATACATTGATTTTCATCAGTGATACTAACCGACCCAGTAGTTTTCAAACAGTGTAAGTAGAACCCTGAATGTGTAAAAAAGTGCTTCCGGAGTAATCTCGGCAGGAAAGGGAGAGATCAAGTGGGCAGGATTATGGTCAATCCATAGTCTCAATCCCCTAGAAAAGAGATGTTATCATCTGTTCTATCCATTACGAGTGTGAGGAAAGTTTTGTTACAAATTTTTTTTTTTTTTTTGCTCTTGAGGAACCACTTAAAAACCAATGATATTTTATAGAAAACCACTCCTACTTATCACTACCTGATTTTAAGATCTGCAGCATAAAAAGATGGAATCTGAGGTTCTTGACCAAAAGCCTCTGAAATTTCAACAGAATATAAGGATATATATATTTGAAAGGCTATTCTTAGCAATTAAATCCACTTATGATAAATGTCTTCTTGCTTACTTGAGGTTTGAAGATTTTAATCATACAATTTTTGTCTTAAAACAAGTTTGCTAATTTATAATGTCCTATACTTATACATATATATGAGTTGGATTTTTCTTGATGAAATCAATGTTGACATGATTTAATTACTGGAAAAGCATAAATTATGATAGTTTAACAATTTCATAGTAATTTATTATAGTGAATATGGAAGATGTAAAATTTTATTATCTAAAATATCATAGTTAATACAGGAATTATAAAAATGTGGAAATGCTTTCCAGCAGCATGGATCAAAGAGTTGAAATAATGAAATCTTACTAAAGCATCCATAATAGATCTTGGACAAGCTCTTAAAGAGAATTACCCTTTTGAAAATGCCACTTCATTCATGCCAAATGCATGATTTTTACTTTCACTAAGCTGTGTTTATGTAAATATTTGACAGTGAAGTCCAGATCACTGACACAAATTACCGATTGTTGTAGCTTCTGACATTTATTTCCCTTGTGAAACACATTTGTTTCTATTCTTTAGTATTTAAGATACGCTGCAGATTAAAAGTCTAAAGATGGCTGAAAATCAGTTGATAAATAAATAAAACTGCCTCTGGCCTTTGAGGAAAATTCTTCTACATTCACCATCTATTAGAATTCTTCTCTATTTCCCAAGTCTGCACTGAATATGTGGAACCACAAAAATGTTTAGAAATAAACTCAAAATACATTATTATAAATGGAAATCGTGTGTGAGGAGATAGTATAAATACTCAGATTTTTAAATGTTTTTCCTCTGCATATTGGCTAATAAGCAATTGCCCACTGCCTTTGCTTACCCTACCAGGCTCCTCCGAACGTCAGACAACCTTTTGACAAGCAGGGAAGGGTCATATAGCTGCTAGGCCACATGCCTTGGAAAATTAACCCACATGGAGATGTTTGTAAGAGTTTTATACCCAGGGGTGCCTGGGTGGCTCAGTGGGTTAAGCCTCTGCCTTCGGCTCAGGTCATGGTCTCAGAGTCCTGGGATAGAGCCCCGAATCAGGCTCTCTGCTCAGCAGGGAGCCTGCTTCCTCCTCTCTCTCTGCCTGCCTCTCTGCCTACTAGTGATCTCTCTCTCTCAAATAAATAAATAAAATCTTGAAAAAAAAAAAAAGAATTTTATGCCCAGGCAAATCAATCCTCTGAAAATTAAGATAGCCTCAAATAACATAAAATCATTAGAAACAAAAAAATTAACGTTTGCTTTGCTTATTCATCGTGGTAACTTAAATTACCCCACAACTTAGAGGCTAGAAACAGCAACTTTATTTTATTCAGATTTTGCCAAAATTGGCTACGGTTTTGATGGGTGGCTTGTCCCTGCCCAGTGGGGTGTATGCGGGAGTGGCTGAGGCTGAAGGATCTTCTTCTAAGATTTCGGTTTCTTCGCTCACAATTCAGGGTTCTCATAGCTCCTTGATTTCTTGGGTTCTCTTGGTGCTGGCTCAATCCCCAGGGTTTCTCCCTGTGACTCGGGCTCCTCACAGCTTCGTTTCCTGGTATTGTCACACCTTCATATTCCAGCTGGCTTTCAGGTTACAGGAGCAAGAGTGGTTCTCGGGCCAGTTAATGGCTGTGCCTGGGACTGGGTCCACTTCCTTCCATCCTAGGCTGTTCATCACAGCAGTCTGAGGGTCTGCCCAGATTCAAAGTGAAGAAATAAATTTCTCCCCTTGATGGAAGGCAAGGTCACATTGCAGAAGAGCCTATGAATGGGGGCCATTACTGCCACCGACATTGTAAAGTAAAATCTGCCACAATTCATCTGAAAAAAACAAATATTTTAGAAATTGAAATTTTCCAGAGTGACATATCAAGTCGTATCTACTGAGAAACAAAGAAACAAATAACCATTAATAACATTTAATGAAACTTGACTAACTACCATGATACATTTTCAATGTAACAGTGAAGAAATGTGTGCTTTGGTTAAAAATACAGGCATTCCAGAAATAGGCTTAAAGTTAAGATTAGAGGGGCGCCTGGGTCACTCAGTTGGTTAAGCAACTGCCTTCAGCTCAGGTCATGATCCCGGAGTCCCAGAATCGAGTCCCACATAGAGTTCTGCATGGGGCTCCCTGCTTGGTGGGGAGTCTGCTTCTCCCTCTAGCCGTCCCCCATCTCATGCTCTCACTCCCTCTCTCATCCTCTCACTTAATAAACAAACAAACAAACAAACAAATAAAATCTTTTTTAAAAATAAATTAAGATTAGAAAATGAGGTTAAAACACTCAAATACATCTCAGTTTGAGGAGGTGATATTCAGGTCTAATGGACTCTAGAATGAAGTGCGCATTAGTAGGAAAGTGTGAGAACAGATTTTCTAGGAGGAATTTCAGCGTAGACATTTCCTTTAGTAGAGACAGCTCTCCCTAATAAAAAGAGAAGTCATCAAACTACTTTGGATATTGTTATTTGTCTCATTACAAAGGGCAAACATTTTTAAGCTCACATAAAAATACCAATATCACCTAAACCTATTTAAGCTTTCCTTATTAATAAGTATTCTCTTTATTAAAATATGCCTGGCCTGTAAATACTATTTACTCATCCTCTGTTTGATTTTAAATATTATGTCTTAGATGAAAAACAAATGTAAGACAGAGAAAACAGGATATCTCATAGATATAAAGAAGATTTGAGTTGCATTAATAAGTAGAGTTATTTTGCAGAGTATTGAGATATTTCTTGTTCCTGACTTGTAATGATTTTATCTACTTTAACCTCTTCTGCTAGGGAACCTCAGTAAATGTTTGTAGGACTTATGCAACAGAACTTCTGGATGGATGAAGTCAGGAAAGAAATCTTGAAAAGGAGATAACAGGATTTCTGTCTCATCAGCTGGAATGTCCCTAGGCCTCCAGAACTTTATCAGCTATAGAGTGAGGAAATCTCAGCCTTTCCCCACTTTGTGCAGGTCTGTGCCTGGCAACTTAGACATTTACCTGTCCCATCCATTTCTTCAGTCACTAGCCAAGGTGTTGCCTTAACTCACCTCAGGGACATATTGGCTACGTATTGTGTTGGCTGTGCTCTAATGAAGCCACCCCAGGTAGAATCTCCGGACCACTGCTTCCCACCTACTAGGTCACTCCCCAGAAGCTTCCACCAAAACTCCTTCTGGTTGAGGCACACTCTCTGCTCCCTTAGGTCCAGAAACAGCCTCATGTTCTACTCCTATAGAGCCCCTCAGTCTTAGCTTGGGCTGCCATACTGAACACCACAGACTGGATGGCTTCCACAACATACATTTATTTTTTACAGTTATGGTGGCTGGGAAGTCCAAAGTCACTGTGCTGGCAAGGCAGGTTTCATCCTGAGGCCTTTTACATTGGCTGGTAGGTGCTGCCAGCTTCCTGTGTGTTCACGTGACTTCTTCACGTGTATGGAGAGAGAGAAAACGAACTCTCTGGTGTCTCGTCTTAAAAGAGCACTGATCCCATCATGAGAGCCCCACCCGTATGATCTCATCTAACCCTAATTTCCTCCCAAGGATCCTGTCTCCAAATGCCTTCTGACTGGGAGTTCGGGCTTTCAACATACCAGTTGGTGGAGGTGCACAAACAGTCCCTGTCACCATGTTTCTGTCTCCTCTCTTCAGGCCGCCGACCTCACCTGCATTGCCTCCACATCATCTCGTTTTCAGTATTCCTGTCTCAGTCTTCCTCATTGTGATTCATTTGTGCTCGTCTCCTGTGTCACCTCCCTTAGTGCCGCTGTCCCTGCCACCTGTACCATCACAGCAGAGTGCTGCTGATTGATCTATAGCAAAAGGAGTAGAGAATTGGGCCTAGGTCTTTGTTCAGCTCTTATCCATGGGTCTATGGGGTCCATGGGGTCCCCGTTGTCCATGGTGCTAAAGCTTTTTAAGTTTTCTTTTAGAAAACTTTTAGAACTTTTCTACTAAAGAGAACACAGACTGCCAAGGTAAGTGCGTTGAAAGTGGTTCCCTAAAGAACCACCCCTGAACTCAGAAACACAAGTTCATTAGGTCAGATCGTCTCTAAAATCATTCATTATTTGGATGTTAGTGCACAAACCCCCTTTAGATGTGGAAATATTTACATAGTTCTGAATCCCAGGTTTTCAAAATCTTTTTCAGAAAGCTTCTTAGACTCTAGATATTAGTCAGTATGGATACTTAGGGTCCATGAGCTCATCCCCATCTTGCACACAGAAGGGATAGGTGATACTCTTGTAACATGATGCTCAAGTGGCCGTGATGGGAGGGAACACGAGCCCCACCTACTTCAGTGGTGCTGTGAACTTTCAGTGACTCTGTTGCCTGGTGAATTGGGGAATCCCTAGGCCCTGGGCCCTCAAGCTAACCAGTACTGAAGGAATCAACTAATGTTCTTGGTTTTGTCACAGTAAGGATGCCAGCGCAGGCACTAGCCCAGTCGATGAGTAACACAAGTGGGAAAGTTTATTAAAGAGAAAAGTATACTCTTGACATAAGAGAGTGGGTGAGTTCAGGAAGAAGAGAGAGCTGGGTGCCCTGGAAGCTGGGTTTCTTTTACGGACAGTTGGTTTTTTGTTTGTTTTTGTTTTTTTTTTTTTTTAAGATTTTATTTATTTATTTGACAGAGATCACAAGTAGGCAGAGAAGTAGGCAGAGAGGGAGAGGGAAGCAGGCTCCCCACTGAGCAGAGAGCCTGATGTGGGGCTCAATCCCACAACCCTGGGATCATGATCTGAGCCAAAGGCAGAGGCTTTAACCCCCTGAGCCACCCAGGCACCTCATTATGGACAGTTTTTAACTAGGGGGCAAAATATTTTACTTGGGGTGGGAAGCAGGATTTCTCACTTTTTCTTCCTAATTTGCTCAGGGGGCTTCCATCATGACATCCACCATCTTGGGCTCTCTGGTTTGATCCGGCTTCTTGTGGAGTGCTGCCAGGACAGACCTTTGACTTTCCCAATAGCTGGCCATAACTTCCTCGTTACTGACATTCTGGTTTCCTGTTGTAACCTAACTGCCTACTCTTAATGACTTGACATCTATTGCTTCAAGTCAGCCATGGTGGTAGAAGTATTTACACCATGCAAATTGGCAAATGCTACACATCTGGGCTTTTTCTTTTTTTTCTTTTTTTTTTTTTTTTTCCAGAAGCCAGAGAACCAATACTTTTGCCATGACTAATTTTGAGCTTTTAGTCTTTCAACTGATACAGGAATTTGATAAAATTCCTAAGAGCTTAACAACCAGCTCTCATGATCCACAGTCACTGGGCTGCAGCATCCCAGTTCTGTTCTCCTCGAGAGATAAGCATCAAAAGCCTGATGGATAACACAGTTTTCTTGGGCTTCATTATTTAATAGGCAGATGTTTGACTGTGTCTGAAGCTCGGGAATTTATGTTTAGGCTTTTGCAGCATAGAAACAGAACCAACAAAAATTAATGTGGCTGAAAATGTAGTCAGCACATTTCATATTATTCTTTAGCTTATAATTAACTGGATTTTCTTAATTGCTGGTAATTAAGTATAAACTTATGCCACAGCCCATCTGTGAAAAAACAGACTAAAATTTACTTCTATAAAATACAAAATTTAATTTAACTCACTAATGGCCACTAAGAAAAGTCAAGTAGGAGTGATTACTTTTATGTAGTGCCAGTTTTTGAGAGATTCAGTGAAGTATGAGGACCATGGGGTTTGGAAATCATGAGATCAGCCGGACTGAATGTGATGGAGAGCAGAATGATCAGGATGGCAGATGGGAAAGGCTAATGAGAGAAGTGAGTGGAAACGGAAGGGGTAGATTACTTTTTTCTGAAATTTAGCATTATTAAAAATGAGATAGGATGGAAATTTGAAGGTGAAAGAGGATCAGAAGGTAGTTTTGAGGAGGGGTAAGACACTTGTTACATTCTATAGGCAGATTGGAAACAGCCAATCAAGAGAAAGTGCAGCCGAAGAATCCAGAAAGTTAGATGAAACAAGACTTGGAGTGAACGTTCTTGGCAAGAAAACCAAATATTTCTCCTTCAAGGCAAAAGGGGAGTGAAGGAAGGATGGATAGAGGTCTGGGAGGAAGGGTGATTCAGAGAGTTTTGAAAGTAAAAATGGGTTTGCTATTAAATTATTGTCAGCATTTCTAATATGAGTAAAAGTAATCACAATATTAAGATTTTGAAGAAAATGGAATGGTTTGTTATAAAAACTCAACTAGAAAGTGAAACAACATATTCATTCAAAAATACCGTTTAATGTATGTATTTAATGAATACATAAATTGTATTCACCAAGTCATGGCATACACTAAGCACTCAGTAAAGGTTAGCTCGTAATAGTAACTGTAAATACAGTGAAATGGAAATTATTTAGACTAAAGAATGTTATCAGTGCAGAACATCTATGGGGCTTATTCAGATCATTAGTAAATATTTCTCTTGACTGATTTCTAGAGAAAATGCATGATTTTTGTACTTTACTCTCTTGATTGGTTCAAATGCCCTTTACCACAGCAAGAAAGCCAACGATGAGAGAACTACATTTCTCATCATTTCCTAACCTAACAAATCCATTATACAATAGGTTTTCTTAACGTCCTATTAAACTCTTCTTGAAAAAATAGCTGTAGGCATAGAAAGTGTTTTCTAAAAATTCAGTAAAACTGCCTAGGCTTAAAGTTCAGATTCTGAAACTTATGTCATTGAGCGCATTATTATATGTCCTTTATACGATATAATTATGAATTGTAAAATGTTTGTTATCAGTGCACTTTCTAAAGAAAAACTAAGAATTTGTGCTTGAATATTAATTTTAGCCATGACTGAGGATTTTCTAAATTGCACTCATCATTTAGCAGATCATTATTTTGCACAAGACTTTGGACTTGGAGGTTGTTTAATTGTGTCTCTTAAGTTTGAATTTGTATAGAATAGGTTGCTCAAGCATGATTCAGAAATTTAACCAGGCTATCTAAGTATATAAATCATCCTTTTTTTTTTTTTTTTTTTTTTTTCCCCAACTGGCTAGACAGTACCCCTCAGAAAATAGCAATCAGGGCACAGAGAACCAAGGGAATAATAAGTATGGGCATCTCCAAATTGAGAGTTCGGATGGATTGATTATGGCTATATTGTTAGAAAGTGTTCATTCCCAGATCTTTCTTTTTTTTTTTTGCGGAGATAAACATATGCCACCAGCAGACAGAAAACTGAAGAGAAGAACGGTGTGCTTCTGATTCTAATTTTCTTATTTGGAGAAAAATAACAGCAATATATAAAGAATAATACATTTCCTTTATTGAAAATATGCAATAGGAGCTATAAAAATCACAATATTCTTTACATGATACTGTGGTGACATGCAACTATTGATTTTAAACTTACGGATATCCTACCCAATGGAAAATATTGTTAGATGTGTTACTTGAAGCCAAGAGCAGTAAGAATGCTGGAACAGCAGCATTAGCATCCCAATGGGAAGTCGTTACAAATGCAAATTTCCAACCCCACCCAGACCTACTGAATCAGAAACTCTGGGAGTGAAGCACCAGATCTGTTATTCAGTAAACACTCTAGGTGATTTTAATGCATGCTAACATTTGAGAGCCATTGCACTGGACCAAGCATCCAAGGATAAATTGTTAAAATATGGCAGCAATGTGTTGATAATGATCGGTTTTGTCAAATGCATGATATAGATCCATTTTGCTGGCTCTCAGCTTTCTCACCCTGCTTTATGTGTCCTTATAGCCATAGTAACTACCTGATGAATACCTCCTCTAGAATATACTTAAGAAGAGAGCGAGAACTCTGTCTTCTCTGTTTACTTCTTGTTACCCCCACACCCGAGACAGGGCTTGGAACATAGAAGGTAATTTAATACATAGTTTTTGGATGAATAAATTGCTGAGAGTTCAGTAATTTAAACATTAAAATATGATAATGGATAATACCAGCACTATTTGATTTTTAAGATAGATATAGTTATATAGATAGATGCGGTCACC
Source organism: Lutra lutra (assembly GCF_902655055.1). NCBI lineage: Eukaryota > Metazoa > Chordata > Mammalia > Carnivora > Mustelidae > Lutra > Lutra lutra. Next base: position 8,347,173 of record NC_062289.1, on the reverse strand, counting down.
TTTATTAACAGTATGTAAATCCTAACATCATTCTGGAATGCAAGTTCATTTAGCAAATATAGTTTGATAATATACTTTGATATTTAAAGTCTGTGCAATGGGAAACCACCTTGTTCATAAATTTACCAATCACCTTCAAGACATATGATGTGATTATTTTAATACATGTGCTTTGGAATTAGTTTGTAAAATTTGAAATGTTATCAAACTTTTGGCTTGCAGGGTCTGTGTTAAAATGTGTGAGTGAGAGTGTCGCATTCCCTGTATTTTTATGATAAAATATCCTCAAGAGAGAAAAACAGCTTTAAAAAATGAGATATTCAACGAAGATGGAAAAAAGAAATGGAAATAATTGTGGTTAATAGCACTTCTATATGATATCCAAAATGTCATATTTAGTAGTAACAGAATTGAACACCACTTTGGACTTGTGTCTGTTTTTTAGAGCTAATTTCATAGTAGAGTTTGAGAATCTTCAAATTTATCACTATCAAGTGGTCTTGAAAAAAATGTATATTTCATACTAATGTTACTCTGCTGATTTACCTGGTTAGTGTTCTAATCTGTGAAAATTGTTCACTAGTTGATAGTCAGATTTAGAAGAAAAGCTTGCAATTTTTAAAATATATATTATGGTGGAAACAAGTACAACACACCAGAATGTAATATCCTCAAATTATTTTCCACCTCAAGGTGTAGTCTCACTGTGAGTTGTCTAATTCAGCGCCCTGGTCAAGACCAAGTCTATATTGTATCCTCTCAGGGAATGGTACCTACAGGGAATGGGGAATCCTTCCCCACCATATAATCTTCGGTTCCCATGCACCTGTGTGCCAAATGGATGGTAGTTTAATAGCACCCCTTTGAATTTGCATGATTAATACTGTAACAATTTGCTACAAAGTGCCTAATTACAGTTAGGACACATAGTACCTCTTTAGCTTTTCTAACAAGTTTGTAGACATGCTCATCATCACAGGATGAAAAACAAATTTATGTCAGTTGATGTTATAACAAATTTTTAAAAATTACCCACTGAAACACAGAATGCTTTATAATTATATTGGATTCTTAAAATGTATTTTTATAAATGTTAGAATATTAGAACTGTAATCCAGACTTTAATAAATCCAAAATTATGAAACTATAGGTTCATTGTTATTATAATCAAATCCCCATTATATTTATTGTGGGGGGAATGAGAAATAGGAGATTTGAAACAATTATCTAGAACAATAGAATAATATTTTTCCCTTGATGTCTTCAAAAGAACCAAGAGAGCTACTATTCGCAAGCAGTTGCTTCTGTTTAGTATTAAAATAATTTGTTTTACTGAAATTAATGTCATTAGATTGACTTTTGTGGTGGTAAGCTGTGCTTAAGATGGGTTGTAAAGTACTAAAGAAAAAGCTGTGTCACTGGCTAACTTCTTTGACGTCATAGCATTGTCATTTGTCACAGCTGTTTTGGTGGGAGAAGATTATTGCATTAGCAAGATGTTGAATTTGGGACATGTAGTGGTATATATCCAGCCTCTGAAGGCTCAGTACTCAACCCAAGAAAACTCTGAGGGAGAGGAGATAATCCAAGGAAAGATGATTGAGAGGGTAATCGTGGGCCAGAGGCAGAATGAATGAGTCATTCGCACTGAAAAGGTTGAGAACAGAGAAGTAATTCCAAAAGAGATAAAATAGCAAAGAAAGGCAACGATTCTCAGAGAGGATGTATTCAGGGATTCAGTTGGGATAGAGTTTCAAGAAGTAAATGGCTAGCAGTGTCAGATGCAAAGGAGAGGCTGTTAAGTATCTTTAACTTACTACCAAATGCTAAAGCACCGACCTGTGACACTCTGCCGAGGTTGCTTCAGTCTCCAACCTTCTGAGTGGAACAGTGGTCCCAGCACAACTTCAGATTCCACATTATTTAGTGGGGAAAGATGAGTCCCACCCTCTGACGACAGCAGCTACCTGTGGTTGACCAGGCCACTTACCAGTCAAAGTATAGACTTTATAAAGTCCTATTAACAATATTATAAATTAGTTTCATCAGGGAACCTAGTGGTTTTCAAGAGAGGTTAGATGGGCTAAAATATTTTAAAGGTACTCCTTCTTCATAGAGTGTAAGAATATAGATAGTTTGGCAGTATGCAGTATTGTGGGTTGAACCCATGAATTGATTTCTAAAATTGCCCAGTGTCTAGCTGTGAATTTTAAGGATTTGGCTTGCTAGTTAGTCTTAACTAAATCTTGACCAGAGCATATTGTTACTTTTCTCTTAAGTGAACCATTCAAGCAAACTGATGTTTCTGGATTGCTGGAATTCCCTTGAATCTGCAAAATGACTTGTATGATTTTTTGTGTGAATCTGCTTACTAAAAATATCTATATAATAAGTAACTATGTGTGGGAGAGATTTTGATTTTGAGATATTCTTTCATTTAATCTAAAGCATGGTTATAGGGACCTCAAACATGAAAGCCGAGGTAATTATCTTCTGCAAAGAAACTAAGAGTTGTACATAACCAAAGGATTCTTGATTCCCAGGGAGCTGTGGACAAAATTGATCACTGGAATTTTCAGCGTGGAGGCTCTTGTTAACCTGTGCCGGGGAAGTTTCAGTGTTTGGGGGAAGCATCAATTTTCTTGCAATCAACTGGGGAGAAAATAGGTAGTCAGAAAGTGCTGAGAACACCTGAACTGGAAAAAATCCCCTTTCTTGTTGCCCAGTGTATTCTCTTATTCTGATAAATATAAGTATGTCTGAATTTTCCTTCATCTTAAGGTTGAAGAGGGCAACACTATTTAGCATCATAGACTTTAAAACAGTAAAATTGTTAGACTGTGTCTTAAAATGGCACAGTTATTTGTTTTTCAGTTCAATATATATGGTACCTTTAAAAATGAGAATTCATTTTCTCTTGGTTAATGTTATCTCTGCCCAAATAAAAATGTTATCACTTGAACAAAGAATATAACATTTTAATTCCAATTACAAAAAAAATTTAAAATATCATTTGACAAATGTCATTTTATATTGAGTAACATTTGTTAAACCAACGTATTTTTTATTCAAAGACAGAAAAAAGAGTGAATAATAGTCATTATTCTTCCAGAACAATGGAAGAAATGCTGTATTCACACGTCGAAAACATTGTTTCAAGAGAAAGACCTTTTGAAAACTAAAGAACTACTAAAGGTTCTCAGTGACTCAGATAATTTTTTATAATAGCATCTTTAGTCATATCCTTCACATGCATTCACAATGGAAAATTATAATACAATAGGTTTCCATGTCATGTATTAAGCTAATTACCAATCTAGGTGATAGTCACCTGCTTACTCTGAGAGTTAATGGGGTAAGTGTAATACGAAGAACTGTCATTTCCTCTAAGGAGCTGGATGAGTAGGTGCTCCCCAAAAAAGTCTTTTAGAAATAGGGAGGTCAAAAAGATTATTAAGTGTAAGTCTCTAAGTCTTAATGGAAACTGTCCAAACTACCCTATTTTATCTACCATACCATGAGCAAGGGGATGACATCACAGTTGCTTAAAACAAATGCACCAACTCTTTGATCACAAACACAAATTTTTATGAAATTAACATAAAGAAATTATATCCATAGTTTAATATCGAAATTTGTGCCTGGCATTTTATCTGATCTTAGCTTCTGATTGGTGTTTATTTTAGTGTTTGCTATTATACTGCTATACCTTGAGAAAAGTACTTACTAGACACACTAGTACACATTTTGCATTCAATGAGTATTATAAATGGAAAGAGGATATAATGAATAAAATTCAAATATAAAAATGTATTTATATAGTTAAAGTGAATATTCTTTAATGGCCTATGCAAGAAGATATGTATTTTTCCTTTCTTAAATGAAAGTGACTTATCTTTTCTGTAAGTATGCAGGGCTTGAAGAGAAATATTTAAGTCTTTTACCCATTTTTCCACCAATACCTCAATTTTATTACAATAAAAAGTTGAAGACTTTGAATATAAAATTACATAATGAAGACGGAAGCAAAATGTTTTCATATTTTCACCTAGAAATGCTTGATTAAAACATATTTTAATTCTCCTTTTCCCCAATAACACATTATGAAACAAATTGTTCACTTAATATGTAAACTCATATTTAAATAAAATATGACTGCTTGTTTTGAATAAAACAATCCCTACAGAATTCTATTCATGGGTGAACACATCCAAATTGCAATTATGCTATTGTTGGGATTCTCAGGGTGCTGTGTATTTATGCCATAGCAAATGTATGTGAAATGTTGACTTTATATCCAATCTCCAAAACAGAAATAGCAACAGAGCAGTTTTTTTGCTCACAGTGTTCAGTTTGATCGAACTGCTCTGTCTGGATGGTAGTTTTATTAAATCAGTGTTGCAACACAGAAGTCTAATGAAGAATGGTGGTTCCGTATAAATTTTACCTCATGATTACTCTTCTAGGAGATTAAGACTTTAATTTGTGTTTCATGAGCTTATTATTATTTTAGAATCATTTTGGCTAAAATTTGAAAATTCTTTGAGACAAATGAATCCCAGACTTCTTACTAAGCACAGAAAGCAATAAAATGAAAATTTATTACACTGAATTGGAGCTGCTGGGTATTGTCTGTTTATTTCTTTATTACTTGTGTATTTCTTTTTGGTGTTACTGGAGTGGTACAATATTGCTTTTAGGTAATATCAACCATTAAATAATGAAAACATCTTCAATCACTTGACAGAATACCTTTCATCTCACTGATCATACCATCAGTTTTGCTTTTGTGAATATAGACTACTGTTTTTATATTCTTCACTAATTGCTTTTAAAACATTCATGTCAATTTTTTTTTTTAATGAAATGAAATGAGCTGGAGTTTTGTTGTTAGGCTATTACATGTAAAAGCTAAAGCTGAGCCGATTATTTTTATATTTTTCTATGGTTTTCTGAATGGAAATTACCAAAGTGAAAGTCACTATTTGTATTCTACCCAAAGTGATTTGTGTATCTGTGTCTTGGCCATAATGCAAGACATTACTGTGTTTGATATGGTCTTTACTGGAACATATAAAAAGTGTTATGATTCTAAGTAGGCAAAAAAGAGAAAGGAAATCAGATTTATTCAGTCCATTTGCTCAGTCATTTTGGGAAAATGTGCTTAACAGCTAATTCTGACTCAAGGAGTTATATTATTTTAGTAATTTCAAAGATTATTTTAATTTGTTTATTTTTACTTTTTCTTCTCCGATGTCTCTCTTTCCTTTTCCTCGGTCTTCATCTTTTCTCCTTCTCCCTTGCTCCCTCTCTCTCTCTCTCTCTCTCTCTAAATTATTGTGTATTTTGACAAAATCATAAATGTCACCAAATCAGAAGAAGTTAAGTAGATAAGTTGAGGAAGAATCCAAATGATTCTGGCCAATACTATCTTATTTATAAAGAGAAAAGGTACAAAGTACCCTTTAAACTTGTTATCAAAGAAATGTATTTTGAGCAGAGAGATGATTTGAGTAAAGAGATGGTTCCATCTTTGTTACTTTCTTTCTTTTTTTTTTTTTTTTTCTTAAAGATTTCATTTATCTGACACAGAGAGAGGCATCACCAGTAGGCAGAGAGGCAGGCAGAGGGAAAGGGGGAAGCAGGCTCCCCGCTGAGCAGGGAGCCCCATGCAGGGCTCTATCCCAGGACTCTGAGACCATGACCCAGGCTGAAGGTAGGGGCTTTAACCCACTGAACCACCCAGGTGCCCCTGTTACTTTCTTTATATTAAAATTACTTCCCTCCTATCTTCCACATTCTGATATTACACTATTATCTGTTTATAGCTATATAACTCTCTGTAACATTAAACCACCTTTCTCCCATATCTCCTGTTTATATCTTGGCAAGTTGCTCTCACACGTTGTGATATTTCTTTTTTTTTTCTTTTTGGAGTGCATTATATCAAATCAAGAAGAAGGTACAGATTTGTAATATTGTGATTCTATGTCTATTTCCTTTCTACTTTCTCTCAACCTTACTTTCATTTGGCAACAAGGAGCTAATAATGACTTGCCTCAGAATTAGGGGCAGATACTTGAAGGATGTGGGTAATACTCAAGGAGTAAGCAGTAAGAGAGCTTCAAAACCCACAAACACCTCAATTTTACCAGTTTTACGCAGATACTCATTGAGCGAGATGAGGCCTTATGCACATAGGCACATTGTCTTTTTTCTAGCTCATTATTATTTTTATAGCACAGGAAATAGTAGGTGGACAAGGCACATGGTAATATTATTGAAATATTAAAGGTTTTTAATTTAGTGATCCCGTTAATGGTTACCAAAGACTGATCTCATCAAGTTTAACATTACAATTAACAATATACCTTGCAAAATATTAAACAAATTGTCTTGTTAATTGTAACATACAGGAAAGTACCTTAATATCACCGCTGAAACTATAGCTCTTTAATTGTAAAGCTCTAGTAGAATCTGGTTCATTTAACTTTAATTCGTATTGACTTTGATCCAGTAGACTACGCTACTGGACCTATAATGACACATACCAAATGTTAGATAAACCTGAGAAATGAGTGTTGGTACCAAATGAGTGTGCAGTGGAAGAGAGATTTGTTTGATAATAGTAGCTGGATTTAGTTTGGGTACACATTTGGGTTGACCCTGACAATCATGGTAATGCTGCTTTTAATAGGAGTTGTTTTATCTGTCCCCACCTCCACCCTGCAACACACAACTCACTGTCTTCCAGTTTAAAAAACACTCCTTTTTATGAAAACCACATTCCCTATTTTCAGATAGGTCTCCCTTGCCTCAGTGCTCCCCAACCCCCTCTGCAAATAAAGACCTGAACATGGCCTCCTCACCCTCTGCAAACATGACTGTCAAGCCTTGCCAATCAGGGTATTCCTTTTCTTGGGCAGAGTGTTTTATTCTACTGTGAGCATTGACTCCTAGCCCACCTATTAGTCTCTCCTTGGGCTTTGCTCCTTAAGCCATCAAGGAAGAGTTTCTCTTGGTAGCTGGGGAAAGGGAACACTGTAATGTAATGAACATAAAACTGCCCCTTGTTGTGTTAACAATGGATGCATTCTATGATAAGTCAACCAATTTCTCTATGACTCAGCACCCATCTAGGAAATTGAGAATTTGGTCTAAATCAATAGTTACAATGATTATTATTGCTTAACAATGGCTGTATTGGGGATGCCTGGGTGGCTTAGTTGGTTAAGTGTTAAACTATTGATTTCAGCTCAGGTCATGATCTTGGGATCCTGAGGTTGATCTTCTTGTGGGGTTCCACTCTTCCTCTCCCTTGGGGCTTCCTTCTCTCCCTCTCCCTTTCCCCCCACTCGAGCTTGCCCTAAAATAAATAAATGAATCTCTTTTTTTTTTAATAGCTGTGTGTGTGTGTGTGTGTGTGTGTGTGTTAAGAACTGGATTGTGTATCCCAGCTTTCCAAATTATCTTTTGTTGTGTTTCATATTTTAGGTGTCATATGTCTTCTTATTTTGAGTGTGAATTTGTGTCCCTGGGAGTAATGCTAGGTATATTTTTAAACTTATTTTCAATACAAATCACAAATACCTGATTTTGTGACATATGTGAAGTAAAATAATATAGTATTGAATTTAATTTTGAAATTTATTTTTTTATTTTTATAACTAAAAATACAACAATAAAAGTTCTTCACAGAATTTAATGCATGATTTAGTGTGAATAGTTTATATTTGAGCCACAGATATACTCATTTCTTTTCATTTGTCTATATTGAAAAACGATGGCAGAAAATATTTTTGGTTTCGTCTAAAAGGAAGAACAGGAATAAGTTCTTATGACTGCATGATCCTTGCCTTGTTTTAGGCAGCAACTAAATTTCTTTCCCTCTGTCAAATGTTGAACTTATTATCAGTTCTTAGCCTGATTGCTAATATGTAATTGTGTCAGACATATACATTTGTATACACATGGACACACACACACACACACACACACATCCTAATACCCAGGTACAATCTACCCTAATATGTCTTGCTATACTGTGCTTATGGGAAGTTCCAGACACCCCAGAAAATGGGAATTTCCAGCAAAAAGTAGTCTGTGAAGAAAGAGAAAATCCTTTCTTTTCTTTTCTAACTAACCTATCATTCGTGAGGAATAGCTATTTTCTTTTGAGTTCCAAACTACATTTCACTCTTTGATAAGATACATAAAGACCTTTATATAATTTATATATATAATTTGAAAATCTTGCTGTAACAGGAGAGATTTTTGGCAATTTATATGTTATGGTCAAATTCTGGGGCAGCAAAGAAATGTAAAGGTAGTGTAGAGTTCTTTATAATGAGATTTTAGTTGAGCTAAATTATTTAGCAATGAATAAATGTGATGAATAAATAGTTCTTACTTGCCAAAAGATCAACATATTTCTTGGTATTCTAAAACTGCAGTGTTAGTTTTATTTAAAAAAAAATGAAAATACAATGTATAATTGAAATGTTAATGTGCTATTTCCTAAAAACTAAGCTCTCTTTAATAAAATCTATTTCTCATTTCACATGATTATTTGGCAGATTTAAATTTCATAAATACTAAGCTCATTTTAAGATTTAAAACACTTACACCAAAAAATAAATAAATAAATAAATAAATAAAACACTTATACCTCTGGTTAGATTTTTTTTTTTTAAGATTTTATTTATTTATTTAACAGAGAGAGAGAGAGAGGGGAAGCAGGCTCCCCACTGAGCAGATAGCCCGATGCAGGGCTGGATCCCAGAACCCTGAGATCATGACCTGAGCCAAAGGCAGAGGCTTAACCCACTGAGCCACCCAGGTGCCCCCTCTGGTTAGATTTTATTTCAACTCTGTCAGTGCATGTAACTTACTAAATATATATTTAAAGATATATAAAAGTCACTCAAGTCAATACATCCAAAAGGATGAAATGTAAGATCCTTTTTAGTTTAGATTTTTCCCATTGAAATCTTTTGCAATTATCTGATTTTTCCCCTGCATAACTACTTGAAGAAGGTATGTGTGTATTATTTTGGTATTGATTTATCTATATGCCTTCCATCGATCACTTTGAGATCAAAATATTGATTCAGATACACGGTAAGAATACAAAAGAGTAAATGGGGTGCCTGGATGGCTCAGTCCTTTAAGCATCTGATGCTTTGTTTCCATTCAGGTCATGGTCACAGGGTTTTGAGAACAAGCCCCAGGTCAAGTTGGTTCAGCAGGGAGTCAGCTTGAAGAGTCTCTCCCACTGCCCCTCTCTCCATGTGTGTGCATGTGTGCACTCTATCTCCCTAAAAATAAATAAATCTTTATTTTTTCTAAAGATTTTATTTATTTATTTGACAGGGAGAGAGTGGGAACACAAGCAGGGAGAGTGGGAGAGGGAGAAGCAGGCTCCCTGCTGAGCAAGGAGCCTGATGTGGGGTTTCATCCCAGGACCCTAGGATCATGATCTGAGTCAAAGGCAGAGGCTTAATGACTGAGCCTCCCAGATGCCCCTAAATCTTTAAAAAAGAGAATACAAAAGAATAAAAAGAACAAGTAAGAAAACAAGAGAGAAGGAAGAATGAAAGAAAAAGGGAATATTTTAAAGCAGCTTCTTCCTCTGCTGTCATCCTGAAAAATTAATAATAATAATTGTCTAATGTGCTGCACCTATTTTCACATCTCTACATGCTAAATTTCCAATGTGGGAGAAAATGATGTTTCTGAAAAATTTTAGTAGGTTATTGTATTGTAAAATGGTTTACTAGCCAAATTAGTTGAGTGAATCCTGAAATATAATAAGCCACGTAACATGCAGAAACTTTAAAATGAAAACACAGAATCCATGTAACTCGCATAGGTGTCTTTGTTGATAATAAATAGAATTCAGTTTATGTTGTGAACAAAATCATAATTGACATCATTTGACCAGCAAGTTATATTAATTTATCACACATCTTTCATCTCAAAAAAGTAAAGCAGTGTTTTTTGGAGTCCTCCCTATTTCAAAATCAGGTCATAGCCCTTGTTGGCAAGAAAGATGCCCCAGCCCCATGTAGTTATGCGATGGGTCTCCTCCTCCTCTGTGAACCACTCATGGCCAGAGTTCCCATTTTTCTTGGAAGATGCAGATTCTTAATGCTTGCCTTTAGGCTTTGTAAGAAAGGCCATTCAACCCAACACACAGTTTTGTCTTCTGTCCCTGATCTCCAACTAATTAGAAGTTCTGCTCAGTTAATGAGATGACGTGGTGGAAAATTGCTAAAATGACTTACAGTGAATCGTTAATGCCCTCAGATCAGCTGTCCATATGTGGGATGCTCTTGTTAAGGTTACGCTGATGTCAGTCTCCCTTTTTTTTTAAAGTGCTTACCCTATTTTCATTATAATATTTAAAACACATGAGACAAGACAGATTTTTTTTTTTAAAGATTTTATTTATTTATTTGACAGAGAGAGATCACAAGTAGACGGAGAGGAAGGCAGAGAGAGAGAGAGGGAAGCAGGCCTCTTGCTGAGCAGAGAGCCCGATGCGGGACTCGATCCCAGGACCCTGAGATCATGACCTGAGCCGAAGGCAGCGGCTTAACGCACTGAGCCACCCAGGCGCCCCAAGACAGATATTTTTAAATCAGAATTATTTCACCCAGTGTACTTAATCGTGTACAATTTACTGTGTCTGTCATTTCTTCCTAGACTTCTTTTAGACCACAGAGGCAATAATGGAGGCATTGTGTAAATATGTGTAACTAAACAGACATTTCCCGTATGTCTGTGGTCAGATAACCTTTCTAATGCATATAGAAGGAATGATAAACTTTTATTTTCTGATTCTAAGGTGAACTTGGTAAGAAATTTAGCAGCCTATCTGCTTTCAATGCTTTCTGATAGCACTAGATAAACTCCTTTTTTGTTCTTGCCTTGGTCAATCATTTGTCTTGTTTCCCTTTGTTTTTGATCCATCTTATAGTGTCAGTACCACAAATCCAGGGACACTGAATAAATGAGGGATCCAGGTATGAACTAAAAAACATAAAAGCTATTTTTAATATTCTTTGTTTCTGCTACAGTTCAGATAAGACAAAAATAGAATGGATTTGAAAAAATAAACACATGCCTCAAAGGAGACACAGACAGAGAAATCAGAGAAATCTATGGAGAAATTACTTAGAAGTGAGGAATATACAAATACCACTCTTTTCACTCTTACCCTGATGGAGTAATTTTACCTATGTTGGCCCTTTAGGGGGAATAAAACTCTTTTTATAAGACCATTTTCATAGAATAGTAACAGAGTCTCTCTCTCTTCTTCTCTCAATCTATGATCAAGTAAGTTCAGGAAGGCTTCCAATGGAGGGGATAGTTCATTACTGGAAAGCTTCTCAGAGTCTTCAGCCATAGGAATACAAATTATAAAGTTTGCAAACATATAAATGGTTCCACATTTCTAAGCTTTTTAGACCACTGATTAATTCTTACCAGAGCTCACTTTAGCATACACTGTTTTGGTTTCTTAGAAAATGCTGATCAATTCTTACTCTTCTGTAGTTTTGTAATTCCCCACATGATTTAAGTTTCTATCCCAGAGACATGTACAAGAAATTTGCAAAGGTACTGAGAGCAGAGAGCAGGGGCTATGTCTCGTACATCTTGGTGTATCCATAATATTGTATAAAGTACACTTCACCAGAGAAAGTTTTATATTCTGGGCATTGTACAACATGCTGGGGATTAAGAAGTTACCTTTTCTGAATTTAAAATAAGACTGGTCTAGTAAACATGACAAAAATACAAACACATAACTGTCACTTAAGAAATTCGTGGTGTTAACACAAGTACAAATAAAATCCCGAGTATCGATGCAATCAAGTTCTGCATCTTCCACAATGATGTAGGGTAAACGACAGAAGCAGGACATGGAGGGAGCCAACACCTTGATCTAAAAGAACTATTTTATGAAATATGGGTAAGGAATGAGATAAAGTCATAATAATTGAAATATTTGATTGGAATTTTTATATTGATATATTTTGACGTTTATGCTCCATGAGTGGTTCTCATTTATTTTTTAGAAAATAAAACAATAAGCAAAACATAGATCTCATTTGAAAAATAATGTATTGCCTTGTTTATCATCTGAAGAAACAAGTCTAAATTTAAACTCTCTAAAATTGGTGTAGTGTAATACATGTCATAGAAATGATCTATTGGGTTTATCTAAGCTTTTCTATTTTGATTTCAAAACAAATGCTTTATTTAATGGTTAAAAATATTTTTACTTTACTGGTTCTTTTCAGACACTGTAGATACTGATCTGCCACCAAAGAAAAATTTCTCCACATAAAGTTTTTTTTCCCCCGTCTCTTTGGTTTTATTTACTTCATTTATGTGTTTTTGTAACAGAGCCAAGAAAATACTGCTTTGTCAGCACCAATAACATTTGTGCTGTTGATGACTCCATAAAATCCCTTTTTCTTACAGTAATGGTTATAGTCATCTGACCTACAGAAAACATATGAACATCATCTGCAGATGCATTACATGAGCATGATCTAAAAGCGAAATATTGATTTGGAAATTGATCTCAAGTTATTCCCACTTCCTATGTTTACCATCCCAAGTGTTTTCCCAGCATCCATCTTGGTTTTTCAGCAGTTGAGATAGTGAAGAGATGATGTCTACGAATGCAGAAGAGCAGACACCCAGTCCTATTACGAGAAATTTTATACACGCCTGTGTGCCTTCAGAGGTGACTTGTGTGTCCTGGAATGTAGGAAATTACTTGGGTTTCAGAAACACTTTCATTTTGTGACTTTGTTATATTTTAGTCAAATTGGACAAGTCAGCATAAGAATTGAAGTTACGGAGTGAATTAATTATTGAAAATTAAGAACTTGAAAATTCTCTTAGATTAAGTAAACTAAACATAACAAAAAAAATGAAACAAGCCATGCTTTCCAACTGTTTGGGTTGTCATGACCTCTTAATGGAAAGTGTATTTTATTAAACATTCTCCTCTCATGTGATATCTTCCTTCACTTACAATGATATTTTCAAGGTTCATCAATGCTGTAGCAATACATCTATATTCCATTTCTTTATATTGCTCAATGGTACTCCATTTATGGATATCCCACATTTTAATTATCTACTCATCAAGTGATGGGCATTTGGATTGTTTGATGTTTTTGGCAACTATGAGTAAGGCCACTATCAACATCCATGTACAAATTTTTGTGTGAATATAGGTTTTGATTTTTCTTGGGTATATCCCTAAGAGTGGAACTGCTTAATCATACAGAAATTTGGCAAATTTCTTTTGTTAGTGATTTCTAATTTCATTCCACTGTAGTCTTAGGAATACTTTTTATGATTTTAAATCTTTTCATTCTTTTAAACTTATTTTTTTTAAGATTTTATTTATTTATTTGACAGAGAGAAATCACAAGTAAGCAGAGAGGCAGGCAGAGAGAGGAGGAAGCAGGCTCCCTGCTGAGCAGAAAGCCCGATGTGGGGCTCGAACCCAGGACCTGGGATCATGACCTGAGCCGAAGGCAGCGGCTTAACCCACTGAGCCACCCAGGCGCCCCATTTTAAACTTATTTTATGACTCCTTATTTTGTCTATCCTGGAGAATGTGTGTAAGATTCTAACAGAGCAAGGAAATACATATATGTATACTAATCCACATAAATGCCTTTCTATTGATATTTCTATATGTAACCATCTATAGCTGTGTTGAGCTAAAATTGAGTTCCTCCTGATATCTCCTATCTCATCCATCATGACATGGACCATTCTAGCCTCCTAGCTTTGCATATCTGTAAACTTCCCCAAGAGTTAGAAACCTGTCTCCTGCCTTCCACTGTCTATCACTTCATTGTGTATTTGCAGCGTCCGTGTAGCGTGGTTTCAGAATTAGCCTGTGCTCTGGTGGGAAATGTCCTCATCAGTTAGATTCAGTGCATGTGCTGAGTTATTTCTGTTGTTATTTTTAAGGTCTTCACTCATTTCCAAAGTGACTTAATTCAACACCTATTCCCTCACCTGTCTCAGAGGGGTTGTTCCGCGCGTTTGTAATTCAATTAGATTATTCAGTCACATTTTAAATCCCATCTTGGATAGACAGACTTTTGACTGAAAGTCATTTGGCTACTGTCAGTTTTTATAAAAAGTGAGTCTCCTTGAAGAAGGCAAATGCTGAGATTTTGTTGATTTGACCTCATATTTATAAAAACGAGTGATTCTGACTCTTTTACATGCCTAAATAACAGTCATCATTAATGAACCTTATACTTAGTGGTAAGCATAATCATAAACGTTCTCTTCAGGACAAGCGCTTCTTCTCACAGGTGCGCAAACTGAGATATGTAAGGGAAATTAGGAGTATCACAGACCAGCATTCAGGCTCCTCTAGGAAGGGTCTTCTTTGGACCATTCTTCCCTATTCCTTCAGGTACAATTATCACAAACATAACTCTGATATTCTCCAATCATATTCTTTTCAGAATTTTCTAAGATACTGAGTGTTACTATAAGGAGGGAAATAACTTTGAGATAAACAAGTGCTTAACTCCCTGTAAGTTTTGATAGCATCTTAGACTTTGGAATTAAGGTGAATTAGTGCAAGGAGAATGTTGGTTCCTGTGTTTGGCATTTGTTCAGGAGATTCCCTGACTCTCACGGATGGTAAGAATACTTCTGCCAAGGAAAGTTCTAATCTCGCCTGTTTTCACAATGCGAAGGACCTCTAAGTAGTCCTTCATTCCAGCATTTATTTCATTCAGATTTCTGTTTAAGTGTGAAGTGTAATAAAACCAAATCTCTGTAATCGAAATGCCCACCATTCACGCTGTAGTTCCGCCTGGGTCTCATTTCGTTAATCTTCTGCACGATCGTGACGTATGCAGCATGGCTCAACATATGTCTCCGCTGGAAATTACTACAGCAGCATCACTCTAGAGCCACGGGCAGTGCTTGCGTTATGTTACTGGCTATCACCTCTTCCCAGGAAAGGAGAAGACAAAAGGGAATTTTTGTTGAGCTCTTACGGGTCCAAACAGCGAAATAGTATGAATGTAGCAGTAGAAAAGGGATAAAGAGTTGTATATGTTCACCTGACAGGTATCATCTGCATTTCTGGGTTTTTGTCTCCTTTATAGTCAGGTATTTGTCTCTCTCTTCTTGTGTTTCTGTGTGTGTGTTTGTGTGTGTGTGTATGGTGTGCATACTCTCCTGCCATCTGCAACAAAAGATAATTATGTATTCAATGAGATTACTGAATCGTGGTAACACACCAGGCATTATTGAAAGCTCCATAGATCCCATATTAGTCTTTATTTAATAACTGTAATTCTTCCTTGGTTTCTTTCTCCTTCACTTCTCTATCCAAATAAGCAATGATTGTTTTCATTGCTTTATGACTTTTTGGACTGGCTGCTGCTTGTCAATTCCCTTAGTCAGCACCATATTATACCTTCATCTCTGACCTTGGTTTTCATGTCTCAGTGACCTCCAAACTGTGTTCTCCAGAGAAGGTTTCCTGTCTGGAGCCTATGCAGTCTTCATTTATTTATGCAACTAACATTAATTTAAGGCATTTGACATCAACTTGGGAAGGAGTACAAATATTTGCTGACTCTCAGCTCCTGCTGTAATTGCAAGGGGTCATGTGGAGTACTCGGTGACGTAAGCACGCTCGCGGCCCCAATGGCCCCTTATATTTTCTTCCATTAAATTTCTGCTCAAGTGATTCTTACTATACAGGAAAGACCCCTCTTTTTCCCTACTTAGCATATTAAAATCCAGCATCTCCATCCACTCAGGTTTGCATGGATGTCCCTCTATGCCATGGAATCTTCAGGGACAATCCAAACCAGAACTCTGATTCTTTAACTTCAATATTATTTAGTTTTGGCACTCCTATATTTCACCTATCACGGTTCTCTAAAATTTAGTACAATAACAATATGCTAGACACTTCCGATATATTTTCTCATTTTTGCAGCTTCAGTCCACCAAATTTGTGACCCAGGAGGCTTCAGTCTTGTGTTCTGGTTCTGGTATTTTCTGACTGAGTAGCTTTGGGCAAGCCTGTTAACCAGGACTCGTTTCTCATGTTAGAATTATGATGTTATTCTGAGGATAAAATAAGGTTATGCATGTGATCGTATAAAAGGCTCTCAATATTTGGATTGTTATTATTAATATGATTACTACTTTGCAGAACACTAAATTGATGCATAAGAAGTGCAGGAAGCTGAACAAGATGACCCTGGTAGTAAACAGCTGAGCTCCGGTCTCTGATCCCAAAGCTCTGCTTCTGAGTTTTATGTTCTGCTGCCTCTCGCACATACTGTTTTCTTGTGACTTAAGAGTTATCTTTTGGATTCTAAGAGTTGGGCAGACACCAGCTGAGCCTTTCATAGGAATAACACTGTGTGTGACCAGTAGGCTTTGTTTTCAGTAATATTCCGCACACCCCCCAAATGACATCGAAATCTATCTGAATTTGAAGCTGTTCTTAAGCTTTGAACTGGTCAAGTGTGGTTGTCAGCAGCATAACCTGGAAGCAGATGCTGCTCTGAGTCACCAAAGGTTGGAGAACCAGGAAGGATGAAAAGCATCAAAGAAAAATTGCACTGGGCAGAGTTAAACAGCAAAGAAGGACGTTGTTGCAGATCATTACAATAGGGGAAAGAGAAGAACTCTCCTCTGGTACAGAAAGAAGGATTTTTAAGCACTGGCCTGAGCTAGAAAAAAAGTACTCAGGGTTTTAGAGAGGAAGTTGTGGGTGGGATTAGATCTGTGTTTGCTGACTGGTGCTTATGAAGTTACACTCCTACCCTCCCATGGAGACTGGAGATAGGGGCCCTGCCTTTCTTAAAAGACCACCTTTCAGATGGGTGGCCCCCGTGTTCTTGAGAAAGATTCCTGGTTGTACAACTGTCAAGAGGCTGAGAGAAAATCTATAAAGAGATTGAGAAAGACATTGCACTTCAAAGTTTTCTAAAGCAAATGCTGTATGACAAAGGAAGTCAACAGTCAGAAAACCGTCTGAAGTTAAATCAAGCTGAGGGGAGTGTTAAGGTCATTTTGGTTGGAAGTCAACCCTAGTCCAAAACACTTCCTTAAAGCAGCGCATTCGATTTGCTTCAGAATCAACTGGGGGACTTGTTGAAACACATGTGGCTGGACCTTCATTCCACAAAGATTCTCATTCCTAATTTGTTCTCAGATGATTCTGAACCTGCTGTTCCCTGCACTGCATTTTGAGAACTACAGCTCTGGAAGGTTGTGGTTCATGAGAGTTGGTACAAAGCTTACATTCACTGGGGGGATCTCAGAGAGATTCCATTTAGACTGGTAGGGCTTACACAGTTAATCACGGACACATTTTCATTGGGGAGCCAAGTTTTGTCAGGCATTACTTTTGTAGGCTAGTGGTGCTCATCAGGATTCATCTGCTGGTAAGTTCTTTATATATTTTGGGTACTAACCCTTTAACAGATAGGTCATTTGCAAATATCTTCTCCCATTCTGAAGGTAGTTTTGTTAATTGTTTCCATCACTGTACAGAAGCTTTTTATCTTGATGAAGTCCCAGTAGTTCATTTGAGCTTCTGTTTTCCTTGCCTCAAGACACCCGTCTAGTAAGAAGTTACTATGGCCAATGTTGAAAATGTTGCTGGATCATAGAGTAGTTCTATTTTTAACTTTCTAAAAAACCCGCATACTGTTTTCCAGAGTGGCTGCACCAGTTTGCATTCCCATCAACAGTGTAAGAGGGCTCCCCTTTCTCTGCATCCTCACCAACATCTGTTATTTCCTCTGCTGTTAATTTTATCCATTCTGACAGGTATGAGGTGATATCTCATTGTAGTTTTGATTTGCATTTCCCTGATGATGACTGATGTTGAACATCTTTTCATGTCTGTTAGCTATCTGTATATCTTCTTAGGAAAAATTCCTGTGTTCTGCTTATTTCTTAACTGGATTATTTGGCTTCTGGGTGTTGAGTTTTGTAAGAAGGGAAACATGCATCCTGATATTTATGGCAGTATTATCAACATTAGCCAAATTAGGGAAAGAGCCCAAATGTCCATCCACTGATGAATGGATAAAGAATGGAGAGATATAAATGTAGAGATAGATACAGACAGGTATAGATATAGATATAGATATAGATATAGATATAGATATAGATATAGATATAGATATACATATGCATATACATATACATATACATATAAGTAGAATGGAATATTACTTAGCCATCAAAAAGGAAATCTTGCCATTTGCAATGACATGGATGGAACTAGAGGGCATTATGGGAAGGAAAATAAGTCAGTCAGAGAAAAACAAATACCATATTATTTCACTCATGTGGAATTTAAGAAATGTAACAGATGAACATGAGGGGAGAAAAGACAGAGACAAACCATAAAACAGATTCTTAACAATAGATAACAGAGGGTTCTAGAGAGGAAGTGGGCAGGGAGATGGGTTAAATAGGTGATGGGTATTAAGAAGGGCATTTGCAATAAGCACTGGGTGTAAGTACGTAAGTGATGAATCACTAAATTCTACTCCTAAAAGAATATTATACTATATATTACAATATTACACTGTATATTACACTATATATTAACTAACTGGAATTTAAATAAAAACGTGAAGTGAACAAACAAAAACGGATTAACTTGCTGATGTTATAGTTTAATATTAATTTAAACTGAGGCCATTGAAATGTATGCCAAATTTTGTTTCTTAGTTGGCCACTAATGAGCTCAATACTTTTGTTCCTACAATAATTACGTAAGGAAGCAAATTTTTTTTATTTGAGTTGTAAACATGAAAATTTGTTAAATTTTTTTCAAAGATTTATTTATTTCAGAGGGAAAGCATGAGCAGGAGGGACAGAGGGAACATGAAAGAGAGAATCTCAAGTAGACTACATGCAGAGCAGAGCCTGATGTGGGGCTTGACCCCACAACCATGAGATCATGACCTTAGTCAAAACTAAGGGTCAAGCTTAACTGACTGTGCCACACAGGTGTCCCAAAAATTTGTTAATTTTCTTTGTGATTTGTATCCAGGCCATACTATTTGCCCCCAACTTGAATAGGTTAAACTACAGTATCATCTACCAAGTACATTTAGTCTATAGAAATTACATAGAAATTTATCTTAGATGATTTGAGATTAATCATGTAGTCATTTCCAATTCAGAGTTTTGGCTTATGATAAAATAGAAATGGAGAGTATTACAGAATTTAATTTTGCCTCTGCTTATGCTAGTCACTTTTCTCATTGGTAGAAGAAGAGGTAATTTCTCATCAAGATAATGAGTTATGTCTCTCACTCCCTATTTTGCTTCCTGTATTACATATGTTTTCAATAGCAAATAGACCTCATGATGCACGGCATGCATAGATCAGTTTGGTTCTCCAACTGCCCCCCTCTTTCCAATGTTATTCTCATTCTTTTTGTTCTCATGGGATCTCTTCATTATTTTATAATTTAAACCCCTGGATATCACCCATATGTGTCCTTTTCCCCACTCTTTTTCACTCATATCATAGTATTTTCATTCTCAATCAAATATTGTCATCATGTTGAACACATTTAGTTGTTTATTTTCAAAGTACATCTCCTAGATTTCTGTTAAAATTTGTAATATTCGAGAGCACACTTTTTATTTGGCTCCTTCTTCCAGCTTTACAGTCAATGCCATGGGGAAGAAGAACATTTATCCAGATATATTGGCAGAGCTCTTAATATCATTTCAGTCTACATAGCAATACTTTTATGATTCTGCATGAGACAATATCTGTTAACCAAAAAAGACCATTTTTTCATTTTATAAAAAAAGTAAAAATAAAATTTTCCCTGCCAATACTGGTCAGAATGTTTTTAACCATACAAAAATCTAATCTAATAAATTCAGATAATGGGTTTCTTAACAAATTAGGCAGTTAATGAGTACTCCTCATTAATAGCTTTAAGAGACTTAGGGAAATAAAATTGTTTTAAAAATTAAGTTTCAGTGGTGGTTAGATATTCATAAATATGTGCATTGTTTTCTCAGCAAACAGCTTTATGAGAAACTATCAACTTTAATGTCTGTACTTTGGGGACCAAGTGAACATAGTTATTTTGAAAGGTGACATTTGTGACACTGATGGAAATTAGGAGAAATAACAGTGTACATCTGTTCTTTAAAAAAAAGAGATATCGTTTTTCTACTTACATTAACTCAATTTTATCCTCCTCCAGAAAAAAAAAGATCAGTTACTGAAAGAAAACACTCAGTCTTCTACATTATGTAGAAGCTGCTTCAGATTTATTGCAAATTTTAAATTACGTTTGTTTAAGTGAATTTGCATATGATATTGTTCATTACTAACATAATTCTAATGTTAACTCAAAAGGTGTTCTGACAGTTCTTCTTTTTCATCCATTTTTATTTGTGTCCTCATTATCTAAAAAGTTATTTTTAGTGTGATTTATCATGTCTTCTATATAGAGAGTAAAGTGTGACTAACATAGATTTTTTTTTTAATTGGTCAAACTGAGTAAAACTAAGGGACTAGGTATTATGTCACAGAAAAGTATAAAAATGAGATAGATTCATATTATGCAAATATAATCATTAACCTAACAACTATAGGAAAAGAACTTTAGTAATTGTTTTATTTAAATGATGAATATGGGAGCGCCTGGGTGGCTCAGTGGGTTAAGCCTCTGCCTTCAGCTCAGGTCATGATCTTAGGGTCCTGGGATCGAGCCCCACATCAGACTTTCTGCTCGGTGGGGAGCCTGCTTCCCCTCTCTCTCTGCCTACTTGTGATCTCTCTCTCTCTCTGTCAAATAAATAAATAAACAAACAAACAAATAAATAAATAAATAAAAAGAATCTTTTTTTTTTTTTAAGATTTTATTTATTTGTCAGAGAGAGAGGGAGAGAGAGCGAGCACAGGCAGACAGAATGGCAGGCAGAGGCAGAGGGAGAAGCAGGCTCCCTGCTGAGCAAGGAGCCCGATGTGGGACTCGATCCCAGGACGCTGGGATCATGACCTGAGCCGAAGGCAGCTGCTTAACCAACTGAGCCACCCAGGCGTCCCAATAAAAAGAATCTTTAAAAAAATAATAAATGATGAAAATGAAAAGTCCATATTAGAATGCATTCCATATGGACAAGATAATTATTTTGTTTTTAGTACCCAGTAGACAATTAAAGGACTTAAATTTAAGTCATAGTGAATTCTGCCCTTCTAACCTAAATTTATAGCTTAGATTCTTATAAAATAAACTGCTTCATTTGCATCCTTTATTTCTTCCTTGGTTTGAAAGTTAAGGAAAGTATCTTCCTCTTATAATTCATTATTGGTTTTTAGGGCTTGATAGAAATGTTTATTACCAGTAGATACTTGGAGACCCTAGGATGAGGGGACCAGTGAGAGGTTGGAATAAAACTTGGTCTTTAGGTTTCGTTTTGTTTTGTTTTGTTTTTCATATGAATAACCGATTTTCCCAGTACCATGTGTTGAGTAGCTGTATTCCTTTGTTCTGAATCCCAACTCAGTCACGTATCAGTAGTCTGTGTTCCAGCCTGTGCCCTCCATGATCATTTCTGCTGGTCCCTTGATCTATCACGTCATCAATACCACAATCTCCATTATTAGACATCTTCATATCAGAAAGGGAAAAACCCTTCCCTCGCTCTTCTTTAGCATCTACCACAATTTTAGATTTTCAGAGTTGCACAAGATACCAGGTAGGTTTTAGGTTGAAATTGCATTTATAAATGAGTGTGAGGAGAATCAATGCTAATCATTATATTGCTCATGTATATCATTTCCTTGGGACTTTAATGTCTTTCCAAAAAGTTAGATATTTTCTCCATAGTGGTCTTAATTCCTTTTCTTAGATTTATTCCTTTTTTTAATATTTTCAGTGCCATTCTGAAACATATCTTTTACTCTCCTATTTTCTCCATCTTGTTGCTGGTGAATTGGAAAGCAGTTAATTACCGTGTATTCATTTTATGGTTGGTTGACCTGCTGCAATCTCTATATTATAATAATTTGATATGATTCACTTGGCTTTTTAAATATAGGCAATAAAATTTCCATAAGTAATGACAGTTTGGGTTTCTTTTACATCTTTCTAACCTTTATATAGTTTTTCTTTTCTTCTTGATTAATGAACTTGCTAGGAATTTTATATATATCACTTGTATAATAAACACTCTCATCGTGTTCTTGATTTTAAGAATATTACTTCTATGTTTTGTTATTAAATATAATATTCCAACTTTTCTTAAATATTATTTAAAAATAAATATTTGGAGTACTTCAGATTTCCAAACAGAAAATAAAATGACTTAGAATCTGATTATTCAGATGAGCCTCAAATACTTTAATAAAACTCTGATTTTGGAAAATAATTTATCAATGCCTACATAGTTCTGAGTGATAAGAAATGCTATCCAAAAAATATCATGCTTGATCAAATCATCATCCAAATGTCAGTGCAACAGACACATCTTCTGAAACATGGAAGATCTTAGGAATTATAACACATAGAAAGAATTCTTGAAAAATAATATTGAAGTACAACATTCTGCCAAGAAATAAATGGAGATGACAGGGAAAGGACCAGGGCCAAACTCAGTATCTGAATAATCAGCACAGTGCCTACAAGATCTCACAGAATCAAGCATTTACTGAGAAATTTAATTCAGCCAAATAGTCAATGAATATAAAGAAGACATGTGGCCTTATTCAGGGGTGTAAGAACTCAAGGATAGACTGCAGATGCTTCTTACCTTGGTGATGAAATCTGGTCCACTGAAACATGTCGGTCTAATAACCTCAGGAACAGAGAATCTGTGCTAAAAGGACTTGGTAAGTAAGCATCGAATCCTTGATCTTTAGATAATTTAGTCAGGAGCAGAATGAAAATGAAATGCCACAGCAATTGATATGTACACATGCAACTGTTAGAGTTCAAATTGCTAAACATATATTGTAAAAATGGGGGAGTAAAATGAGTATTTTGCTCTTATAAAATACAGATTCATTAAATATATCTCATTTTTATAAAATTAACTCTGACTATCCATCCATTTATCTATGCACATGAAGAAAGGATTTATGTAGAATGTTGGTTATTTTAATAATTATAGCTATTTCCAGTTGGTGGAAGACTTTCTGAATTCTTTGCACCTTGATAACATTTGAAGTTTTTATAGTTAATATAGATGTCATTATGTTTATAAAAATTATCATTATTCTTACTTATTCTTAAATTTGAACAACAAAAGGTAGAGGTGTGGCCTCTGTAGTCAGATGTATCCAGGATACATCACAATGGTTTTTTTGTTTGTTTTATAAAGACTCTTAAGGGGTGCCTGGGTGACTCAGTCCTTGAGCTTCTGCCTTAGGCTCAGGTCTTTGTCCCGGGGTCCGGGGATCAAGGCCCACATCGAGTTCCCTTTCTCACTGTGTCTCTGTCTCTCTAATAAATAAATAAAATCTTAAAAAAAAGAATCTTAATAGTGATTTAGTTCAATTCCATTTTACATTTTATAGGAGAGAATAAGAAAGCCCAGTGGTTCAGAAAGCTGTCCAGGATCAGTTAGCTGGTTAGTGATTGAAGAAACAAAGGATTCATTTCATATGCCCTCATTTAATCAATCAAAAATACCATCCAGACAAAAGAATATACACACTAATATACAAGAAAGAAGCATTTAAATCCTGTTCAAGTAATGACAGGTAGGGGCGCCTGGGTGGCTCAGTGGGTTAAGCCTCTGCCTTCGGCTCAGGTCATGATCTCAGGGTCCTGGGATCGAGCCCCTCATCGGGCTCTCTGTTCAACAGGCAGTCTGCTTCCCCCTCTCCCTCTGCCTGCTTCTCTGCCTACTTGTGATCTCTCTTTCAAATAGATAAATAAAATCTTAAAAAAAAAAAAAAAAGAAAGACAGGTAAAATGATTCATAAGCAGTATCTCATCCCACTTTGCCTGTATGGAAGTCTTTGGAATGTTGGACTTGCTTCTGCCTTCTGACTCTGATATTGCCTTGTTAAAGCAATCGCCCTTCCTTTGTTCAGCCTTTCCTCCCAGGCTGTCTCAGGTGCCCCTCTTGGCCACAGACCATCCTGAGAGTGTCGCCATTATGGCGCTTTCTTCAGAGAAGTGCATTTTTTTGCATGCTGGCCTGCCCCACTAGGCTGCAAGGTCCTTCAACCCAAGATTTACTCCTTTGTTGTATTTTCCAACATCTAGCGCACTGACATCTGTCAAGTGTTCTGCTGGTTCAACTGCAATTAGGAATCTATGCAGCCAACTAATTATTGAACACTTACTATAGTAACATATTGAGAAGAGCTGCATTATTCCTTTGTGTCTCGAAGAGTGTGAATTTTACACAAATATGGAAACTTCTACTCCTGATTTTATGTTTTTGAACAAGGAATAATTTATGACCTCTACCTTGTAAACACATTTCAAAGATATCATCAATATTACCTGGCCAAGATGCCGATAACAATCTCTTTTGCAGAGGAGATGCTCTCTGCTTTTATATGATTTTTACAGCAGTATGTCTTAAAAGCGTATTGACAGTAGAGTCCAAAGTGTCCAAGATGTATCAGAGATATGGCTTTTAGTAAAAATAAGCTCCTTAGACACCTTTCTGTGTTATTATTTTTTCCAAAGGCATGATTGAAGGATTTTAAAGAAGGACTTGTATCTAAGCAGAGATTTTAAAATAGAACTGTCATGTTCAATTTGATGGCTTATGATTGTGACATATGAGAAATACTGTAAAGTTACAGGGCTATCATTAATTTATTGAAATACTAGGTAAGTAAATCTTTTTTCCCATGTATCTTCTTGGTTAGAAAAATGCATTTTGAGAATAGAAATGTTATTTTGATATATGAGAACCTACATGAAAGCTAAATATGGAAAAGAGTGTGGAGAACAGAAGCTTCATAGCAAGTCCTATGACATCTAGGTGGCAACAGAGACCACTGTGGGCCAGGTGTCTCATTTTTATTGGTATTTCTTTTAAGCCAGCTTCATATTATCTTTAATTTTCTCCCTTAGGGATAGTTAAAGTCTGCATCCTGGACAATTCATTTGTCCCTTTCCTGGCCATTCTTTATATTCCTACTCGTAATCACTAGAATGTTTCACTCTGCAGTTACCCTGTTGCCTTTCCTCATTGCCTTCCTCAGAATGCCATCTCTCCTTTTCCTTTATTTATTTTTATTTTCTTAACTTTATAAGATTTTATTTATTTATTTGAGAGAGAGAGAGAGAGAGAGTGAGCAAGCATGAGAGGGAGAGGTCGGAGGGAGAAGCAGACTCCCCGCCAAGCAGGGACCCCGATGTGGGACTTGATCCGAGAACTCCAGGATCGACCGTGATCTGAGCTGAAGGCAGTTGCTTAACCAGCTGAGCCACCCAGATGCCCTCTCCTCTCCTCCTTCCTTCAGCCCCCATACCCGCTGCTCTCCCATACAGTTGCTGTCCTTGGTCCTGCGAGGCTGGTAGACAGTTTCCCCGAGCCCCACTTTCACCATCTGTAAAATGGAAATCATAAGAGTAGCCATGACACAGTGTGGGTTTGAGATTAAGTGAGAGAGTGCATGGCATTCCAAGTTGTGTAATGTGACTCAACTGTTAACAAGAAGCAAAGAGAGCTAAGGGATGACTCACAAATGTGACCACGAATCTTTAATTGCTATCCAAATAAATTTTATTTTTTTTAAGGATTTTTTTTTATTTACTTGAGAGAGAGATTGAGAGAGAGAGAAAGAGAAAGAGTACGGTTGAGTGGAGTGGGAGAGGGACAGAGAGAGAGGGAGAAACAAACTCCCCACTGAGGAGGGATCCCAATGCAGTGTTGATCCCAGGAACTCAAGATCATGATCTGAGCTGAAGGCAGACTCTTAACCAACTAAGCCACCCAAGTGCCCCTAAATTTTCTTTTAAAAGCGAAATACCTCTCTAAAATATAAAACACTTGGTCACATTTTAATATTCCTTGCCAGATATGTAAGGAATATTACTGGCACATAATTTGTAAGTTGAGAAGCTTCTCGTCTACCCTCATCATGGTAGACCCTACTCCTCAGTCCTCTAGTAGAAAACAATTTTTAAAGTTCTTCTTTGTAGTTCTAGTGTTTCTTAGATCCAAGAAGATATGGCTATATGCTTTTAATTTTTTTCTTCTCACACAAAATGTATACCTAAGATATTTCACATCATTACCTAGAAAGCTTTCTTACTCCATAGCATAGACGTATCATACCTTAACAATCCCCTTTTCAGTGGGTGTTGGTATTATTTCCAGTATTTTGCTCCTACCAGCAGTTCTCCAATATATAACTTACACACATAACAGTGTTATGAATATAGATGTGTCTGTGGATCAAACTTTAGAATGTGGGAATGACGGGTCATACTTCTGTCATTTGAAGCCAAGGCATTACAATGAGCAGATCAGGTTGAGGTACCCCAAATGTCCTTCCTTGAAAACTAAGTATTACATTGACAGGTAAAAGGTATCCATTGCCCAGATGTCAGAACATCTGGAAAACACAAAGAAGAATTTTGAATGTCCAGAATAGCAGCTATAGTTAAGGGTACGATATTGTGTACTTGAAATTTGCTAAGAGAGTAGATCTTAAGTGTTTTCACAACAACAATACAGAGGAAAGAAATGACCCCTGTGAAGTGATAGATATATTAATTATCTGGATTATGGTAATCATTTCACAATTTATACATATATATCAAAACACAAAGTTGTATACCTTTGATATATACACTTTTTGTTAGTGATACTTTAATAAAGCTGTTTTTAAAAAAAGGAAAGCTGGCAAGTCATTGTGAGTCCCTACAGGGTTTGCTCTGAATAAAAAGTGGCAGTAGGTGGGGAAGCTGGGGTAGGGATGGTGTGGAAGGCTTCGGGTGCTGGCCTTACGTAGTTAGAATTTACCTGTATGCCAACAGAATCCGTCAAACGTGTCATGAAATCAAGACATTGTTAATATGATGATTTTGGTGGCAATGTACAGAATAGGTTAGAAGACAGCAGAGGTAGGAAGCCGATTTAGCAAACTATAACCATAATTCAGTACTGTGCCAAACTTTCAGTAAGTTACTTAATTTTTCCTCCTGGGCATCCCATTCTGTAAGGAAGGTTAATTATATTGCCTACCTCATTGGGTTTGGGTGTGTTTTAAATTATGTTAATGTTTATAAATCCCTCAGAACAGTGGGGACCATACTAAGAACTTAAGATGCTATGTATCATTGTTCAAAGTGAAGATTGCTGCTGCTACCTGATAGAAACAATGCCCAGAATGCTGACCCAAGGAAAAAGGTCAGGTTAAACCATCAAATTAAGATAATACTACAACAGAGCGCCCAAACTGAATTATGTAGCTCTGAATAGAAAGCCAGTACATTCTTTAAACAGTGGCCAAAATTAAATTAGGGGAAATGATAGGAAAAATGTAAAGTGAATAAGAAACACTGTGTACTTTTTACAAGGAAATTAACTTTCTGAATAAAAACTCCTGCTGAAGATAGTGCATTTCAGGAGAGCTTAGACATTTGAAAGCAGTCATCCTCTAAGCTAGTTTTTCTCTGCCTTTGGAACTCCTGGAGCTTTCAAGTCTTTTTCATGCTAGTGCTAAGAATCTTCTGTTTTGCTACTGACTGGGGATCAGGGCCTCAGGCTTCAAAGGGCCATGCTCACAAACACCATTTAGTTTAGATCTTGACATTTTCTTTT
This sequence comes from Lutra lutra, assembly GCF_902655055.1. Taxonomy (NCBI): domain Eukaryota; kingdom Metazoa; phylum Chordata; class Mammalia; order Carnivora; family Mustelidae; genus Lutra; species Lutra lutra. The sequence continues at coordinate 8,319,342 of NC_062289.1, read as the reverse complement.
ACTCCTGATTTTTTTTTTAAAATCACTTACAACTGCACAAGATTTGTGTACTTAAAATGAAAGGATACAGTTTGTTCAAAGAGTACTTTGGGGACCCTGTTTTGGATCTGTTTGAGGGCAAGAATTTATTTATAACTAACCACATGATGGGGGCACCTGGGTGGCTCAGTGGGTAGGTGTCTGTCTTCTGCTCAGGTCATGGTCTCAGGGTCCTGGGATCAAGCCCCGTATTGGGCTCTCTGCTCGGCAGGGAGCCTGCTTCCTCCTCTCTCTCTGCCTGCCTCTCTGCCTACTTGTGATCTCTCTCTCTCTCTGTCAAATAAATAAATAAATAAAATCTTTAAAAAAAAACAAAACAAAACTAAGCACATGATGAAAGATCTCTTTGTGGGTTTAATCACCACCAAACCCAGTATTGGCCTTAAGTTCCTGAGGTTTCAGAATGAGGGGAGTAAATTTGCAAACCCTCTCTTTCCTATTTTGGTCTCTTCTGTCTGTTGAGTTTTCAGACTTGCAGGTTGCAACGGTGTTGAAATTTTCAGTGTATCAAAATAAATGGGTGATTCTGGTTCACTGTCTGGTTTCCAGTTCTTGAGAGCCATGACTTTCTTGTAGATACTTGGTATGTGTGTCTCTATGATTTAGGTGAACAAAAAACAAATGGAAACGGGTGCTGAGCCAAGACTGAGAAAAAGGCATTTCCCACACATAGGTGACTTTAAAAACAATAATAATGATGATAATACAGAAACAGACAAATATATAGCACCTCTCTTTTAGCCCTTTTCTTTGTTTTTAGCAACACCCCTATACACCCCGCCCCCACTCCAGGCCCTGGCTTTCATCTCTGGAGAAATTCAACCTGTCTTCCTATCTTGGAGTAAGTTTTCCTATCTTCAAAATCAATACATTGATACCTTGCTTGTTTAAGACTCAAAAGACATAATGCATGAGGAGGTAATGTAGTCATTACAAATACAGGCTCTGAAGCTAGATTATCAGGATTTGGTTCTATATCTGTTAGTGTCTTTTCTTTGTAACATTTCTTTGCTTCCGTCATGGGTAACGCAATGTAATGGTGGAGTCAAAAAGCATTGTTCTGTGGATGAAATGAGTTAATACATTTCAAATATTTAGACCAATGTGTGGTCTAGAGTAAGTGCTCATCTTTGAAACTGTTAAGATTACAGTAGTCCCCCTTAACAGTGGGGGATACACTCCAAGGCCTCCCAGTGGATTCCAAAACCATGGATAATATCTACTCTTATGTATATTCAGTTTTTTTCCAACAGTGAAGTTTAATTTATAAAGGGGCACAGTAAGAGATTAATAACAGTAACTATTAATAAAATATGATAGTACACTATAATACAGCTTGTATAATTTGGTCTTTCTCAAAATACCTTATTGTACTATACTCACCCTTCTTCTTGTGATGACCTGAGATGATAAAATGCTTACCTGTTGAGTTGAAGTCAGGTGAATGACGTAGGCTTTGTGGTGTAGCTTAGGCTCTATTGACCTCCATGAAGAGATGTCATAAGGGGGGTTACCAGCATTTGAACTGCAGTTGGGTAACCCAAATCACAAAAAGCAAAACCAGGGATAAAGGGGACTACTGTGTATACATACAAGGTATTGATTTATTAATCCAACAATTTTTAAGTGGTCACTTTGCTATGAGTGAGTTTAGGGATGGGAGGGGAATACAGGGATATGTAAGGCATGGTTCCTTCTCTGAAGGACATTATAATCCAGTAAGGGAGATTGATTTTCAAAAGACAGCAGAGAACAAATTATAAAGGAAAACAGTGTAAAGAGACCTCCCTTTTCACTGGTTCGATCAAGGAAAGCTCCATGAAAGTAGTAAGACATAGGATTCAAAATGTAGCTAAGACTCTAAAAAGTGTGAATTGAAAAATAAGGGGATTTCAGATAAAGAATATGAGCTGAACAAAGAAACGAAAGCAAATATATACAAGGGGGATAATGAGTAAACCAGTGCAACGTAAAGAGAGGATTTTTTTTTTAAAGATTTTATTTGTTTATTTGAGGGAGAGACAAAAAGCACGAGCCAGGGGGAAGGAGGCAGAGGGAGAGAGAGAAGCAGACTCTCTACTGAGCAGGAAAGCCAATGTGGGGCTCAATCCAGAACCCCAGGATCATACCTCACACTGAAGGCAGATGCTTAACTGACTGAGTCACCCAGGCACCCTTAAGGAGAGGGTCTAATGGGAGAATTGACAAGGGTTTCAGTAGACTTTGTGATTAGTTCATGAACGTTTTTTTTTTTTTTTAAAGATTTTATTTATTTATTTGACAGAGAGAAATCACAAGTAGGCAGAGGCAGGCAGAGAGAGAGAGGAGGAAGCAGGCTTCCCGCTGAGCAGAAAGCCCGATGTGGGGCTCGAACCCAGGACCTGGGATCATGACCTGAGCCGAAGGCAGCGGCTTAACCCACTGAGCCACCCAGGCACCCCAGTTCATGAACGTTTTTGTTGGCAAGCCTCAGAATTCAAGATTTCTCTTATAAGCAGTGGGCAACGGTGAAGCATTGAAAGATTCATTGTTGTGTATTTGTTTTTTGGTCCAAAGAGATATATGGCCGGAGCTGTGCTTTAAGACATTTGCTATGCTGTAGTCTGTAAGTTGTAGTGGAATAAAGCAATGTGAAGACAGGAATCAGATGGGAGGTTACTGGAGCAGTACTTCTTAAATTGAGATGCCGTTGGTTTTTAGTAGAGAAGATGAAAAACGAGGGAGAGATGTTATGCATGAGTGATTAAATGTATTTGTCTACTAGTTGGATATTTGTATGGAGTGGGATGAAAAAAGTTTCCAAGGCTGTTAAAGGTAAGAGGGGGAGGCACACTAAGAAATTTTACTAATCCATTACAAAGTAGGAAAAGAGTAAAATATTAAAATGGGAAACAAAAAAATGCGATGGTGAAAAATTCAAATGTGTCAGTAGCCACACAAATGTAGGGGGATTCTGCATTTCTGCTAATAAACAGAAGTTAAAAACATACTGCTATAAAGGAAGTAATAGACAAATTTTACTGTGTTGGTGAAACGTCAAGCTACAAAATGTGTTTCCAACTCATTTACCTGATAAAGGACTTTAAAAATTAAAATACATTTTTAAATTCCTACAAATCAATAAGCAAAAAGGAAAAAAAAAAAGTACAGCATATCAGCATGAAAAAATTTCAGTTATATAATTGGAAGTAAAAATTAGGTTTTGTAACATTACATGCGATGTTTTATACTATTGGTGCAAAATTTAAAATTTGAAAATTAACTGATAGTGCTAATTCAGGCATGAAAGTGTATTAAATATATTTGGATTAGATGGAAGTCTTTGGAAGGATGTACAGTAACTTTAAGACAAGATATGGTATGCAGTATATATATTAAAGAAGAATTTCAATTTAGTAACTACAGACCCTATAAGCTCTATAATTTCTTTTAGATCATTATAAAACTTTACTTGTAATTGATATTTTTCGTAATTCCTTAAATAAATTATCAAATCTATCATCTTTTTATGGCCCATTGAAATAAGACCAGGAACTTTGGTTAAAATCAGATTTATTACCAGAAAACTCTCATCAGTCAAAACCATAGTATAAGTCCCTTATTTGAGACAAACACCTGAATATTATCATTACATTTAAAGAGCAATGGATTATTAGATGCTTTGAATAATTCCATTTTAGTTTGATGTACTTCATTCAAGAAAATTCAAAAGGTATGTAGACTTAAGCCAACTTGATACACCGATTTGAAACAGAAGTGGTGGAAACATGTTTGCTGATTTGATACTTTAAATATAGTAAACTTTATAGTTTTAAAGCGAAAAAGCACTAAATGTTAAGTAGCAGGCAAGGAACCAACATTGGATGAGTCTGCAAATTTATATCAAGAAACTGAAGTAAGACAATGTTTTCATGAGGAGGATATAGTTGATGTGAGGTAGACGGGAAAGCATCCATTCTACACGGAGACTGCAGTTTATAACTTTACCGAGAACAGTTTTCATAATGCAAACGTTTAAATGTCCTATCAAATTCAGTAAACCTACAACTAAAGCCATTTCTCAGGTGTTCTGACAATTCAGTAAATACCACCATTTACTGAATGAATGCCATCATTCATGAAGGTATGAACATTTAGATGTAGCTTTAATCCATCACCCCCTTCCCCCCACACACACTCATACTGAGTTGATTATGAAGCTATAAATTTCCCCTGTAATGTTTTTCGTCTTGGGCTCATCTTTGTCCTCACCGTCTTCAACCTTGGCTGAATTCTAATCTTTTCTCTGGTGGGAATATACTAATTACCTGAGGACATTTTTGTGTTGTCATAGTCATTGTTAACCCTGCTGCTGGTCTAATATTCTTTAAATATTATTTCCATAATACTGCTCCCTTAATAAACTGATCACTGGTTCCGGTTTTCTGCTGCAGCCAATGAGAGCTCCATCAGAGGTATGCTGAGCAAAATAAGTCAGTCAGAGAAAGACAGATGCCATATGATTTCATTCATGTGTGGAATTTAAGAAACAAAACAGATGAACATAATGGAGACGGGAAGGAAAAATAAAATAAGATGAATAGGGAGGCAAACTATAAGAGATGCTGAACTCCAGGAAACAAACAGGGTTGTTGGAGAGGAGGGGAGGGTAACTGGGGGATGGGGTAACTGGGGGATGGGCATTAAGGAAGACACTTGATGGAATGGGCACTGGGTGTTGTATGCAACTGATGAATCACTAAATTCTGTTCCTAAAAGTAGTAATATAGTATACGTTAACTAAACTGAATTAAAGCAATTAGAAAAAAGAAAAGAAAAAGAAAGCTCCTGATTTTTAAAGACCTCTGCCATTTTTATTTTTAGTCTTTATTTCTTTCCCAGATGCATTTTGTTTTGTTTTGTTTTTCCTCAATTCAAGTCATTCTCACAGTATCACGGGCATTTCTCTTCTGGGTTTGCCCATAGATTTGGGAATGGTTTAGACAAAGGAAGGGAAGTCAATGGCAACACCAGGATTTGAAGCTTGTGTGACTGAAAATATGCTTCACAAAGGGAGGAACTAAGAAACCCAGGAGAGGTAAAATGAAGAAATATGTTCAGCTTTGATTTGGACATTTGACTTTACTTACCGGTCAAAGTATCCGTTTGAAGCTGTGATCCCAAAACTCTTGGCGTGACTGACCCCTATACTAACTGGGTCCATAAAATAAAAACAAACTGGTTGTTTGTAGAATACCACTTTCACACTGATTATTGAGTTCCGCCTATACAACTGCCTAAGGAAAATAAAACACCATGAGTTTCAAATAGCACACATTGAGAGAAAGCCAAAGAATATTCTGGTTTTGGAGGAACTAAAACTCAGAACACGTGACTGTTTCCTGGCAATGCAGAGCAAAGGGAGAGAGGATTTTTGTTCTCTGTCATGTCTGGGTTGGGCTGTTGGAAAGCAGGGAGCTGAAAAAGTAGCACTGTGAGAATCCTTCCTTCCAAACTGCCACCCGCCTGGGGTGGTGCTCAGCCGGTCTGACGTACAGCTCGCTTTCATTATTATGATAACGATGACAATTTCACATGCTCAACCTAAAACTTGCGACTGCCCTGAAGCATTACAGTCTGGCTGGGACTCTAAACTGTGTGTGTATTCTCTCCTGGTCTTCCATCGATGGCCTGGTAGACAGACACAGTCAAGAGAACTTTTTGTATTCAGGTGAAAAACAGGAAACACTTGGCTCCCTCACAGATTGCCACTGGTGAGGACTGGGGAATCGTCATTCGCCCTTGTGAATTTCATGATCGTTTTGGGGGTAATTTCGATAAAGTGGAAATGAGATAATAGAACAGAAAATACTAACACATTCATTTTCGTCATTCCAACTACATGAAATGAGAAAAATCAAGATTTTGATATTTTCTTTAAACATCATCTCGGGGTTAATACAGCAGTGTTCATATATTATAGTAGATACTGTGAATGATGCAGAGCTCTTCCCTCACTGAGTTCGTGAGAACTTTCTCGTAAAGATGAGCTTAAATTATGCCCCAGAGAAAAAGGAAAGTTTTTAATTTTTTGGTCCTGTGATTTATAAATAAATGTGTTTACACAGGGATAGATGCATATATATTTGTGTATATTATTTATATACTTGCATAAACTGAAATTTTAAAAATCAAATAGTTGTACAGATATATGCACGTATGTATAAATATAAATGGACAGCCATATGCGAAATGACGGTGTGCCTCTGTGTCCTCTCATCTTCAAGGTCTCACTTCTGTATCTGCTTTTTTCAGTTACAGTTAAACCTGAAACAGAAACGGACAGTAAAAGTATTTTTAGAACACTGGAAACCCTTGAATTAGTGATAGGGATTCTTACAACGTATGAAGTATTAGTTACTTTTCTGCTAAATTAAGTTACTAGATTTAAAAAAAAAATGTATTTAGGCTTGTGGAATATTTAAGAAAATCCATATACATTCCACATCCCCAGCAATAATCTGCCTTTCTGCCTTTTTACACCGTGGACTGTTTGGGGTCCCTTATGACACCTTTATAGTCACCTTTGGCTTCTGTGGTTTTTTCCCCCCATCTCTGGTACTCTTAAAAACTTCTTTCTTTCTTTCTTTCTTTAAGATGTTATTTATTTGAGAGAGAGAGAGTCCACAAGGGTGGGGTGAGAGGCCGAGGAAGAAGCACACTCCTCACTGAGCAGGGAGCCTGATGCGGGGCTCGATCCCTGGACTCTGGGATCGTGACCTGAGCCGAAGCTGGAGGCTTCATGGACAGAGCCTCCCAGACACCCTTGAGTATTTCTAATAAGTACCGAGGAAGAGAAAAACATCTGGGTTTTACATTTATCAGAGACCCATTGCATTTATTGCAGAGAACTCAGCAGACTGAAGTATTCCAGAGTTGTAAGTGTAAGCAGAGGAGGACCCACAGCGGGCGGATTGAATTCTAGCGGTCTGCACTCCCAGTTTGGGGCAGCAAAAGCCACAGAACACGGACATTGCAACGACAGCCCCAAGTCTTACCGTTTAGAGAAGACAGGGAGCTTAGAAAATCGAGGCATTTAATAGAAGTCAACCCGGAACACCCGTCACCCGACTGGCCTGCATAGCCTTGGCCCTATACAGTGACTTTCGAAATTGATTTCATTCGTAACTTCTTCTTACTCTAAGAATCCTAAAATTGCTTAGGTTTCAGTTTACTTAACCCACTGAAGAGTTGATACTGCTTCACGTTCTGACTCTGGCTGTAGTCTCGCCAAGATGCTTACCTGGCCTGGCTCTCCCATATCTTTCTGCTCTGATCCCCTACCAGCCTTGCTCTGGTGCACTGTGCTCCGTACCGGCCTTCCTGCAGTTCCAGGAGGAGTTCAGGCAAGCTCCCACATCTGGGATTTGTGTCTCCAGTCCCTCTGTCTGATGCGCTCTGTCCCCAAATGTCCCTGTCACTCCTCTTCCTTCCTCTAGGACGGAATGGGCAGCTCACCAGCCCTGTGCTGTGATTCCCTCCACAGCACTCGGCCCTATTGGAAAAACGGCTTACGAATGTGCTATCACCTACCTGTCTATCCATTGGGATGAAAGTTCCATGAAACGGGAGCTTTGTTTCTGTAAGGACAGAAACTTGGTGGTGGTTGTTATTTGTTTGTTTGTTTGTTTGTGTATTTTTACAATGGTATCTGCAAACCGCCAAGCTGTCCGGTATTTTTTGAATGAATGGTTGGGAGTGATTCTGGTATTGGTGTATATTTAACAGAAATTAAATCGAAAGATGCCAAAGTTCATTTCTATATTGAAGTGAAAGCCAAAGCTGACGTCATCAGTGCATCACAGCATTGGGCTGTGTAGTAACTACTTTTTACAAAAACAAACTGTACCTTTCACCGGTACTTACATATTTTGTGGGAGGACAGAGACCCAGGACCATGTACTTCCAGCTGCTCATAACATAAGCCCGCAGTGACTAATTCTGCATTGTTTTTGCTTACTTGTTCATCTGATACAAGTTAGAAATAAATAATTGAATTCTATATTCCAAGTTATCGTCCATATGGTATCTTACTTTAAGAAGTGAATTCAAATATAAGCTGCTCCCAGGGACGCCACCTACTTCTATATGCTTTAAAATTTTCAGAGACAAAGCTTTGGGGACTTCCCTTAGTGCAGTGGACCCTCAGGTTTAACAGTGCCTACAATCAGAAATCCTTCCTTTAGGTCAACATGATGGAAAGGTCCATTATATCGGACCTCTGGTGAAGGTAGAGCTTGTGAATGAGTCCTAGCTAAATAACATAGTTATGGCTATGAACTAAAGCCCAGAAATTGCCATTTACTTCACAGTGAGTCCCAACTGGAAAAAGGACGTCCTTTGTGTAAAATCACCTTGAGGAGAGAAAGCAGTGAGGAAAAGAGTTTGCTGTGAGGTGAAAGGGTTTCCATCAGACAGAAAGGAATCAAGGGAGGGGGTAGCACCGGAGTGTCTCAGTCGGTTAAGCGACTGCCTTTGGTTCGTGTCATGATCCCAGGTTCCTGGGATGTAGCCCCATGTCCGGCTCCCTGCTCTATAGGGAGCCTGCTTCTCCCTCTCCCTCCTCTGTTCCCCCTGCTTGTGCTCTCTCTCTCTCTCTCTGTCAAATAAGTAAATAGATGTCTTAAAAAAACAGAAAGGAATTAAGAGGGTATTTAATTACGGCAAGCTGGCAGGCTCATTCCCGCTGAGGCTGGGGATCTGGGGATCGTGGGGATTTTTGGAGTCCTGGCAACAGCGTGGAATTTTCTAGAATGAAAGCTTGAAGAGTACCTTGAAGCTTGCTTGGTGAGACAACTGGCATGTTTCGGAGATAACTCTGAAAGAGAAGGTGAAATCAGTCAGTCCCCAAGGAGACGGTGAGACGCCTTCCTGAGCCATCATGGGGACAGGCAAGAGTGTCATCAGCTAAGGGACAGGACAGCAGGAAAGTGCGTTCTCTTGCAAGCAGTGAGTTCTGTTGCTAACCAGCCAAATGGTCCCTGCATCTTTCGATGTCCTTGAAGAGCCAGGCAGAAGAGACTGCGCCACCCGCTCCCACATACTGCTTAATGAAGGGCATTTATTTATTTTGTCTCGTGGGACAAAAATAAAAATAAGGTACCTAATTTCATTTATCTGATGTACTGGAAGAATTCGTGTCTTTCATTTATAAGCAAAATAAAACCTACTCCTTTATTTATTTATTTTTCCCTCAGAGGAGTGATTTCCTGGGCTCAAGCAGTCCCTTTTGCTGCTCTTCCCTGGAATTTCCCCAAGAAACTTATTATATAGGGCATCGCCTCTAGGGCCTAAAGCAGAACATAGTACACTATTAAAATCCTGTTCGATGAACAGTAACAAAGAAGTGATTTCCTCATGCTTCTACTTATTTATGCTGCTAGCATGAAGGTTGTTTTTAGAATGCTGATTCATGCTGAATTTGACTTCACGTTGACACGGAGTGATACGTGCAGAGTCTCAGCACCAGCGCCCCTTTCATTATTTACTCTGATGACAAAGCAAAACATTTTGAAAATCTGCATCAAACAAGAATATAAAATGAAAATCTCTGCCTTTATTAACATTTATTAAATTATTCTTTTACTACTTTAAGTTTAAAAATTCAACTAGCTCTCTAATCAGAATTTAACTAGTCCAAATAGCTATGATGCATTTATATTATTTTTCCCAGTGAACTATTTGTTTTAATCCCTTTACTGTGAGATTTTCGTTAGACTGCTGAAGTATCAAGAATAACTTACTGAGACAAACATAAATTGTGGAACTTTGTACTGTGGACCTGGAAAATGAAACAGCCAGTTATTTTACCAGCAAAATAGGTTTATTTGGGGATAGCAGAGGAATTGCAAGTTGAGCCAAGCAAGCTGCAGTGAGCCACAGGCGAGTCCAGAGAACAAAGGAGAGGAACACCTAGTTGGAAGAGGAAAAGGGACTGTTGGGAGGGGCTGTTATAATGAACAAGTCCTTTGGAGTAAACTAGAGTTCAGAGCATAGTGGCTCTTTATTGGCTGAGTTGTGACCTCTGTCACTGGCTGGGCTGTTGCCAGGCAAGGAGAAAATCTTCCTTTTCTCTGCTGGGGGTTACTGAAGTACAGGCATCTTCCTACCGGGAATGCAAGGTGTTTCTTCTTATTGAGTGGTAGCGTGTGAGAGCTTCCCCTTCTGGCCTTTGACTTCATTTTAAAAGAGGTTTTTGTTTTGTTTTGTTTTGTTTTTTGTTGTTTTTAAATTCAACTTCACCACAGGTGCAAATCTGCAGATATGTCGCTGTCCACGTTAAAAGTAAGACATCCAGTTATTTTACCAGCAGATGAGTTTATTTGGGAATAGCAGAAGATTTGCAAGTCAGGATAAGCAAGCTTTAGGGAAAGCCACAGGCAAGTCCCACTGCAAAGGGGAGGGACATTGCTTTAGAAAGAAAAAGGGCTTGTTTTGATCAAAAGCCCACCGGAGGAAGGTGAGAACGGTCCAGGCTGATGACAGTTTTTCATGGGTGGAATTGCCAGGCAAGGAAGGAAATGTTCCATCCTCCTGTTGGAGTGGTAAAGCAGTGGTGGACTTCCCCAGTGGTGCTTCTCTTCCTGTGAGGTCTGTTACTGACCAAGAGTGGTAGTGGGTGAGAGCTCCCCCTTGTGGCCTCCTGACTCCCATTTTAAGTGAGATTTTTGTGTATTAATTTTCATACCGCAAAATACCTGGTCAGTTGTCTTCAAAACTGTTGAGATCATGAACAGCAAACAAACGAACAAAAAACAGAAAAGACTAGGAAACTATCAGAGATCAGAGGGGTCCAACGATACAGGACACCTAAATTTAATGTGGTGTCCTGGATTGGATCCCTTGGATCCCCAAACAGAAGAAGATATTGGTGGAAACACTAGCAATTTTTAAATAAACTCTTTATGTAAAAATATTATACCAATGTTAATTTCGTAGTTTTGAAAAATGTACCATGGTTATATAGAATGTGAATATTAGAGGTAGCTGGGTAAAGTCTATTTAGGAACTCTGCACCATTTTAGCAACTGTTCTATTAATCTAACGTTATTCCAGAATAAGAAACTAGTAATTTAAGGGCCTCTGCTTGGTAAACATTCCATTAAATCAAGTCTTCAACAATTTTTATCTTTATGTGGTTGCCTTTCTTAATGTAATAGCAAATAGATAATATATTAATGAAAATACCCACTCTTTTTTCTTTATTACCCATTATCAGATGTATTCCATCATAACACTGAGTGCCAAAGTGGAAACATTTATGCTTTCCAACTTATATTTAACTCATTTGACATTTTAATAGAAAATAACTGTAGTCACACAAGATGGGCATTACAGTCAGTGAGTGTGTTTCTGTAATTCCATGAATATCATAAGGCTTCGTTTGACATCATCATGCCATGTCACGGTTCCTGAGCTATGGGCAATAAAGTGCAAAGCATATAGAGGAAAGCATTCTTCTGTAGGAACAAACAGAAACCGTATTACCAGGGATCTGGTCTCAAGTCCATTCAAAGAGAGTCTTCTACTTCAGCTAGGATTCTAAATCCAATAACAAAAAAGAGATAAATATTGAAAATCTATATACATTCCACTTTGCAAATGATACTTTTATTTATCTGCTCCAATCCCTCAAATTTCTAGTCTGATTCATGTAACTTGTTTTCACTTCTAAAATATTGCTACCACTGCAACTACATCCATTACCAACCACCACCCTTTTGGCTAATAATAACAAAATCTAAAAGGGTCTGTCTTTGTCAGCTTGGGCTGCCATCACAAAATACCACAGACTAAGTGGCTCAAACAACAGACATTTATTTTCTCATAGTTCCGGAGGCTAGAAGTCCAAAATCAAGGTGCCAGCATGGTCACGTTCTTAAGCGAGCCCTCTTTCTGTCTTGCGGATGGCCACTAGCTCACTGTGTGTGTGGGAGCACAGAGAGAGACAGAACAAGCTCTGTGGGGTTTCTTCTTACAAGATCACTTATCCCATCCTGAGGGGTCTACCCTCATGGCCTTATCTAAACCTAATTACATTCCAGAAGTTCCCATCTCCAAATACCATCACAATGGGGGTAAAGAATCCAACATGAGAGGTTAGGAGGGACGCAGTTTAATCCATACCAGTGTTCAGAACCCAAGAGTTTCAGATAATAGTGTGAGGACTGAGCTTTAAACACATATTGTAGATACTTTCTGTGAGCTATCTTATTAAATCCTCAAATAGCAACTTCATGAGGTATATTGATCTGAATTTATAGAAGAAGAAGTTGGGTTTTAGAGAAGTTAAAATAACTTCTTCAAGACAAAGCATTTGAAATATAGCAGAATGTGCACTGAAAATCAAGATATGCTAGCTAAAAAACTGTACTCTGTATTCTTGGGCATTGCAATAGAATACCCTCAATTCCATTGTGTAGGATTTACACTAATGACTGCGTGAAATGATTCATCCTGGGCAAAAATTAATTCACACTGTATTGTGAAAGGAATAATTTTAGGAAGAGAGTAAACTCGTGCACTTTTTTCTGTTTTTCAGCTGCATATTAATCAATGTGACCAGCCATATCCAAACCATTGTGAAATTAACAGGAACTCGCTTTCATTCAAGAGTATTTAGACAGTTTGTCTGTAAATAGTGTGTATAACATAATCCCCATAATTATTGGAAGTATTTGAAACCTTTAAAATATGTTGGTAGAAGCAATGATTTTTACAATATATGTAAATATCCACAATGGCTATGGGTGTGCTAAACAAAGTCTACCTCTAAGAGCACGTTATCGGTTTTGCACTATACTACCGTCTGTTAGTGCATGACTCCTCTATAGCCTTACAAAGCCATGAGCTGTGAACATTTTATTTCTATTCACTGTCACAACAATCCTATGATATAGGCATTATTTTCCACCAGCTAAGAGAAGTATACATGCTCAGAGATTCAGTGACTTGCCCGGAGCCACATGGCTCTCACAAAGGGCAGAGCTGCAATTCCAAGTCCTGGTTCCACAGTCCGAGCTTCAAAGATCATCAATGTATTTATTTTTATTTTTAAAAATTCTTATATGGTGTTATAATTGTTCTGACTGCGGAATATTTGGGTCTGAATATTCTGGATTTGAATTTTGTTAGAATTGTATGTCCTTAGCAAAAAAGTGTCCTTACATATGACTTTGTCATGTGTGGCAAAATGCACCTACTTTGTAAGTTAAAGGAGCCCAAGAAAGGAGCCGCCCATGTGGAGAGCCTGCCGTCCACTAGGATGTGGGCCCATCCTGTTGACTCTTCCTTCTGTCCAGTGAGGTACCCTTCTCCATGAGACATTAAGTAGTTTGTCTCAGGTTGCACAGCTAGTAACCGGCAAAGCCATGATGTAAACCCATCTGTTGGATTCCGAAATGCCGGGCAAGGTCATTGTGAGGACTTTATTGTCACCAGCTGACCTGAGAGCTGGACCTCACCCGTCCCCATCCTTGGAGGATACCTTCCACCCACCCTGCCTGTAGGCAGAGCCCTTTCAAGCCCACGGTCTTGGGAGAGCAATGTGTTGTTGAGATCATCTGGACTGAAAGTGACTGAACCCTGTTAAGGCTTCTCTATGGCATTTTAAGATTTGACAGGACGGGCAGAGTGGGGGCTGCTGAGCTGTGCTTGTCTTGTGGCCGCCCAAGACAAGTCTTGTATGGGAGTTCCCTTGCTCGTTAAACTTGCCACTCACCAGCCTGGGGTGGCCCGTCTCAGTCTTGGGTATCTCCTTGCCCTCTGTGTAAAGGGGCCAGTTTCAGACCTCACCCAGGGAACTCCCAAATTGGCAAACTAACACAAAGCTTTATTCATTTTCCACTGTACAAACTGCCTTTTCTTACATGTTTTCTTTTTCTATATTTATTACCTTAAATTTACTTAAAATATAAATACCTTTTTAAAGTTTAAAAGCAGAATCTATAATGCTAAATAAACCCGTGTAGAATTGAGTCAAAGCCAACCAAACCATAAGCTGATATTATATTATAATCAGTATTCACATGTTTTTTAAATAGTATTTTACTGTGGGGGTGGAGACCAATAAGGGGCCAAAAAGTAACATAATGAGCTAAACACAAGGGTGGAGGAAGGACACCAGCAGACCTGGAGCGGAGGTGTAATCTAACACCCTATTTCCAGGTGTGTGGTTAGGAATCCCATCACGGAGGAGGTGCATCTCTATCCAGGTAGAGAAGGAGAGACGCACAGACCTGACGCAGAGCTCAAGGTTATCCTTTAGAGGCTTTTCGAAGGTAATAGGAAAAGAGCTAAGAAAGGCAGCAAGTGTAAAGTGAAAGTGTGTGCGTTGTTACTCTGTTCGTAATGCTTTTATGAAAGGTCTCCTATGTAACGATTCTAAGAGTTCCTTTTCATATGGGAAGCACTGTCTTCTAGTGAGTAATGAACAATGAAATTATATTTTAGAAATTATATTATTGAAATTATAATTTCTATAAGAAATTATATTATCTGGCTAGTATTAGAAAAGAAAGAAAAAGAAGGAAGGGAGGGAGAGGGAGAGAAAGAGAGGAAAGAGGGGGAAGGAAGGAAAGAAGGAGATAGGAAAGAAGAAAGGGCAGGAAGGAAGGAAGGAGGAAAGAAAGAAAGAAAGAAAACAAGAGGAAAGGGGAGGAGGGGAGAAAGAGGAAGAGAGGGAAGGAAGAAACACAATATAGCAACTTTGCAGTTTTGTCTTCCCTCAGTGCATTTATTAATGGCTATAGAGAATGTAGACTGGCAAAACTGTGCTACATGTTAAAAATCTTAAATTGTGGCCAATTTGCATTTCTAAACCTCTCCAATGACTGAGATGAGACTCATTTTATTACTTTGCCTTAAATGTACTTGGGGAGGGAGGTTGACAGAGAGGCCAAGTTCAAAGTCTGATATTAATTGGTCCTATGAAACAGGGGCAGAGTCCAGGAATGATGGTGTGTGTGTGTGTGTGTGTGTGTGTGTGTGTGTGTAATTGGTGGTCCTGCTTTCTTACTGAAGAGATATGTGCTCAGACAGAGGTGTGTGCAAATCCTGACACTGTCACACTGTTTTTATCCTAAATTGGAGATAAACTACCCCATGTTGTAGGTATGAAGATCAAATGTGCATATAAATGTTTAGATGTAGTCTATATAAATAAGCATTCAACAAATGCTAGTTACTGTAAAGTATAAAAGGGTAAGGCAGATGTTTCTATTATAAAAGCACTTATCTTCCTGCTTTCTAAATTAACATATGAGCTTTGGGTCTTTTAAAGTAAATTAATCCTACAAGATAAGTTAATTTTTAGAAGTGGTGATTTTTGAAAGATAGAAAATTGAGCATTATGAAAATGCTTAATCTTACAAGTTATGACTGCATTATCATGGAAAACAGAGAATTGCCCTGTCACTGGCATGCTGAGATAAATATTTTATATGGTATCGATACCAGATGATTTAATTAGATTAAAGACCATTGAAGCCAGCACATTGAAAACCTCATAAGATAAAATCTTTGTACCAAAAAAAAGTCACTTTTATATTAAATATTGTGTTCTTAAAAGTTTGCTGTAATTTTAATGAATAACCTGGTTAGGACTCAAAAACTGTTCTCTCTCTAAATACATTTTTAAAAAATTTCTTTCCAGTGGATTAGTTGGATAAATAAATTCCTGGCATTACAAAACTCATGCAAAAAGATAGATAATCAAATCCTTCATCTGCTTTCAGATTTTCAGACGATGCTGGTTGGTTTTCAAGAAGGCTTCTAGTAAAGGACCCAGAAGGCTAGAAAAATTTCCGGATGAGAAGGCAGCGTATTTCAGAAACTTCCATAAGGTAAGCCACAGTGTTCGGAATCACTAGGGAATAAGCAGACCCTTGGCAACGACTCGTGGAGATATTTCTTTTGATCGATGAAATCCGCAGGGGCAAAACTACATGACCAGTATAAAATGTCCCTGTTTTGAGGAAATGCAAAAGTTATTTTTCTCCTTTATTTTAATCATCTGCTGTAAATGCCAGTGGTACCTCCGCAAAATGAAAGACTCATTTTTATTGCTACTTTGCGAAATGAGATGACTCATAATTCAACCACATCATTTCCCAACGTGCTGAGTAGACGATTTCCCTCTGTTCAGGTTAATTGTGCATTTGTTACTTTGAGTTAAACTGTGGGCAATATTTAGGAGATAAAACTTTGGAGGCTGGTGTTAGCTGTGCTAATGACTCTGCTAATGTGCACAGTAGTTGCTGTTTATAGCTTTAACAAGAAAGGATCATCCGATAGGCTGACATGTAGGAGGTAGCCATACCGTCTATGAATTTTGATTCATTCTCATGAATCAGTTTACTAAGGATGGAAAGTATGTAGGAAATACCCCAGAATGATGTTAAATATGCTGCCTAAAGTTGTCTTTGGTAATAATACCAAAATACAGTTAAGTATTTTATAATCACGTGGAGAATTCATGGTCAGAACTCAGAATTGTGAACTGGTAGGATGGTTTGTTGACCATGCCTCAGTGAGCTCAGTAAAGAATCTAATTCCTCACGGTTGGTAATACAGAGTAAGTTACCGTGAATAACATAATGATTTTATGGGGTTTATTTTATGTGATATGCATTTTATGTGTATTCCTCCTTTTATTAAAAACAGAGTGCTTCCTGGGGCGCCTGGGTGGCTCAGTGGGTTAAGCCTCTGCCTTTGGCTCAGGTCATGATCTCAGGGTGCTGGGATCGAGCCCCACATCGGGCTCTCTGCTCAGCAGGGAGCCTGCTTCCTCCTGTCTTTCTGCCTGCTACTCTGCCTACTTGTGATCTCTCTCTCTAATAAATAAATAAAATCTTAAAAAACAAAACAAAACAAAATAGAGTGCTTGCCTGGGGCTGGGGGGTGGGATCGATAACAGATACAGCACAGAGGATTTTGAGGTCAGTGAAACTATCCTTTATGACACCATCATGATGGATGTATGTCATCAGACATTTGTCCAGACTCCTAGAATGTATGACACCGAGAGTGAACCTTACTGTAAAATATGGACTTTGGGTGATTATGCTGTGTCAAAGTGGACTCATCAGCTGTAGCAAATGTCCCGCTCTGCTATGGGATGTGGGTGATGGGGGAAGCTGTGCATATGTGGAGGCTGACAGTGGAGGGAAATCTCTGTACCTTCTGCTCAGTAGGACTGTGGACTGAAAAGTGCTCTCCAAAATAAAGTTTATTTTAGAAAGTAGATTTTTCTACAATATTTCCTAACTAATTCTATCACACAAATATCTAGCAATCATTTCTGTTATATTCGGAGCTCTATTTGAGGGCTTAGCATTTGAATTTCTTTAGCTCTTTATGAGGTATTCTCTATATTAATATAGACTTACTCTCAGAGAATCCAAGTTCAAGTTCCTATCTAGCCACTTACTGGCTCATGGAAGTTTGATTTTCTCATGAGTACGTGTTATAGTACCTGTCTCTTCTGACGACTGTTTGAGATAGACTGTCAAAGACCAACCAGCTCAGTGGTGCCTACTGTAATTATATGAAAAAGTATAGGAAGTTCTAAAGGTTCACTGCTGTTTTGTATTATGGTTATGATCGTGGCAATATTTTTAAACCTGATTTGATGAAAAACTGCAAAGTGGTGAAATATTAGTCTGTGACTTTAGTTTTTGGGTAAAATTTTGGAAAAACTGAGCACACTGTTTACTCTGGATTCCTAGGCAGAACCCCTGCCCGCTGGTCAGGGGTGGATGCTGGCTGGAGGCTGGCCGGGCACTCATGACTCAGGCACAATCCTCAAGAAGGAAAAAGATCATCCTGACAAATAGATTGTTGAGAAAGACCAAGAATCTTAATCACTTTAGTGCGTGTGTGGTGAGAACATTTGAGATGGACTCTCTTATCAACTTTCAAGTAAATCACATAGTACCATGAACCACAGTTACCATCCCATACTTTAGATTTCCGGAACTTACTCATCTTACCCTCTAACCGGTGGTGATGGAGATGCTAACTAACCTTGTTTTAGTAATCATTTCAGAATGTATACATGTATCAAAAGATCACTTTGTATACCTTAAACTTACATAATGTTATATGCCAGTTATATCTCAGTCGTAGAGCTGGAATAAAAAACATCTTAACGTTGCACAGTGGGTAGGATTGTAGGCTCTGGAATCCAGCATCCGTCTTTAAGAGCCGTGTGTACTTGCATAGGCTGTTTAATTTCCATGTACTTAATTTGCCTCCTCTGGCAGATTAAGATCGTAATAATTTAACAGATTATGATGCAAAAAAGATTATTATAGGGGATGAAATAGTACTATAGGAATATAATGAGATTAAATATAACAAGCTCTTACTAATGAATTAAACTGTATAGCTAAGTACATAACTACTTACTTGGCATCTAGTAAATGGCAGTAAACATTAGCCGTTTTGAGTCCAGGCTAGGTGTGATGGTGACTTGGGTGAAGATGTTAGTGTTGGAGGGAGATGGATGCCTTCCGGATATGGTCGGTGAGCGCTGACAGAATGTACTTTGGGATTAGATGTGGGGTGTTAGTGAAAGGTAGGTAGGACTCATGGAGGTTCCTGCGTTTGGGTCTGAGCAACAGAGAAGAGGGTGGTGTAATCCATGAAGGAAGGAAGATGAGGAGAGCAAGTTTTGAGTAAAAAATCACAAGCCTTCACTGATTGGATATAGAAGAAATGGAAGAGGAAGGAGTAGGAGCCGCTGTGTTTTCCAGACCGGGTGATAGAGGGGTGGTCCTGCGGTTACAGAGACAGGGACCCGCTGTGGAGGGGCAGTTCTCCGTGGGAAAGAAGAAGGCATTCTTGGCACGTGAGATTAGCTTTCTTTACGGTACATTCAGATAGATGTTTTCATTCAACAGTTAGAACTGCAGCCAGACTTAAAGCAGATGCACAGGAGATCTACTGAATGGTGATGTGAAGGTGGGTGTATATTAATGCCTCTCTGAGAACTTGATCAGTGCAAAATAAAACGCTTTCCTCTAAAAGTCGTGGGATTTGGTACCAGCCTTACAGTGACATTCAGGGTGTTTTTGATAAACTAATTTCAATTCTAAGTTTATCAAGAGTTATAAATCAAATCAAAAAAGCTGACATTTGACTCAAAATGAGTCAATCCAAAAATGATAGAAAATTATTAAAAAATGGCACTTAAAAGGAAATGCAAGTGGAATAAATGCTAAAATACCAAACAGTAAAATTTATAGTAATTATTGAGACTGTTTAACCGGAAAAAGAAAAGAAGAGATGACAGAACATTAGAGGCTGTGTGTCTTCCTCGTCCCTGAGGCTGCCCGTCCCTATAAACATGCCACCCCAGAGGTCAGATGGCGTTAATTTGTCCCAACCCTAAAAACCAGCCATCGAGGCAAAATAGCAGTCACAAATGTTCGTGATATTTTATCCTGGTGTAGACTTTTGTTTCTGCAAAATCAAAGTGTGAACCATCACTTCCCATGCCTTCTTCCATGAATCCTTTTTTTGAGGAAAGCTGTAAGTTTCTCAGCTCTCTCTGACAGATGAGTAAAGGGAGATCTCTTTATGAAAAGGCTGACCTATTTAAAATCTCTTTTCCTTTGAGCAGTTCATGTTCAGTTCAAATCTTGGAACCCCAGAATTGGAAAAAAAAAATCATCTTCATTTTCAAGATAGCTTAAAATAGGCTAGTCTGGATTTCCCCAATTGTTCTATTTATTAATTATTAAGTATTTTAACTTGTGATTATTCGGTTGTCTTGATACATCCGAAAATGTGCTATAGAGCTCAATAGCAATAAATCAAAATAATCCATCAAATGAGTGAAATGTGTCCAGCCTTAGTGAGAGACTTATGAACAATAGCTAAGGACAGAATTATTTCTTTGCCAGCTTTAACTTTGTGCTGTGCTCTATCTGGAACATACATATTGTAAGGCTTATGAGTATTAATGGTCCCATTTAGACATTTGATATGTTTACTGTGAGAGAGATCTTGCTGCATAAATCAATTTTTATATGAAACGGCTATAAAATGGTATATACTTTTTTTTTTTTTTACCTCTTGGTAGAAAGAAATTTGAAATTCAAATCACTAGCTGCTGAAGGAAGTTATTAAAAATGCATTAGGGTTGAAAATGTAGCTGTATATAATTGTCATAACAGATATTCAAAACAAATTTATCCTCAATGAAAACTGAACCAGAGCAATTTACATAGAATCAGCTAATAAATTTTCCTTAATTTTCTAAGCAGATGAAAAAGAAACAGTTCATAGAAATTTTAATAAAATAAAAATGAGTGCTGTCTGTAGGGAGGAAAGTATAAATAAAATCCCTGAGAAGGGTGAATGAAGATGGAACGGTGTGAATTTCCTAGGATGAGGACTACATGAGCGAGAAAAGCAATGTCTGTATTGGGACCAATCTTCTTTCTAAATCCCCTGCAACCTGACATTGAAAACATCATTTTGTTCTATCCGTTTTACTCATTTTTGGAGTTGTCGGTATTTATCTTTATGTAAAGCAAACATCTGAGAAACTTGGGGAAAAGATGAAGACATCCTTATGAAAAACAGCCACCTGGAAATAGAGCATATCCGTAAAGCTAGGAGCAAAACCATAGGTTTGTGTATAAACAGCACATATGAACAGTGTATAATGTTGAACACTTTCATTTTGATTCCAGTGGCTCTCTACTTAGATGAGCACAAACTTGGTATGATGTGAAGAGTGTTCACAGGTTTGGTGTCTCTTAAAATGTCTGCTGGAAGGTCCCAGAGTGATAATCATTCACATTAGGGTATCATTCATTTTTTTGTTCGTTCATTCTTCATTCATTCATTTATTCATCTATCTGTAATAATCTTTTATCTTGAAGAGGTCTCAGGGTTTTGTTTTTGTTTTTGTTTTTGTTTTTGTTTTTTAATTTTTAGTATAAGCTCCTGTTAACACACACATTGGTTCCTAGGACAGTCACACGTCAACCCACAATCATTTATTTATTGTTTACGTCATAGTATCTGATCACATGCTAATGACTCAGAAAAGATTCAAAGAAATGGAATATGAAAAGTTGGTTTTTGTGTAGAATGAAAAGAAGGGGTAAAATGCTCACAACACACCCCTGTGTGGTGTCTCTGGCAGAGATGGGTGGGATGTGAGGACGGGCAGTTCTAAAGCCAGAGATGGGCGAGAGAGATCAGGCAATAAGACCCGCAAGTGGAGGGCATCAGCAAAGTTGTGATTGCAAGACAATTGGGAACTTCCTGAGTTAGACTTCATCTTTGTCATATTTGAATCAAGGTCCATTACAATTTTACAACAGCTACGATATCTCCAATAAGAATCACTCCTTGCAGTTTCAGGATGCCACAGAAAACAGATCACTCGGCAATCAGAATTTTTGTTGATAACCTATTGCTCCATAACAGATATCTGTTCAGTAAGAAATAGGCATCACACTCTTAGAAAACATCTGTAAGGCCAATCTGGGCTTGACTTAGAGTATATAGAAGTATAATTAATGTTAGAAAAATTATTGTCTTTATCTGACTTTTTGAAACTAATCCAATTGTGTGAGAAGCAATCATCCATAATGGTACTACATCAGAAAAAATGGTAATATGAGTTAAAAAATATCTTTCTCTCACTCTGCTATCTGTAAAATGCAAGTAATAGCATAGCTCACAAAGTGAGGGGATAAAATTTCACGTGAGGTACTACGTGGCCCATAAAACAACTATGGTTGTACAAGTCATTTCTGCCTCAGATTTTGCATCTATGAAACCAGGGAAATAACTCATACTAACTTTAGAACAATTTTGAGACCAATTTGCATGATAAAGTAACTTGTAATTTCAAGTATGTCATTTTATGTGGTAAATCAGATAGTAATTTGAGAAGGACTCTTCAATAGCACAACCCCATGATGACTATTTCCTTCATTTGTGAAGCATTTTGATATTTATTTAATGGATGTAGATCCAACGCTCTTTACTATTTCAGAATACCGTCAGTGCATTTGGGGTTTTAAAAATCTCTTTTCCCCAGCGTCTGGCTAATTGTGCAGTATCTGACAGATGCAACTGGAGACATGCTTATTGCATAATGTTCCTGAGGATAAATTGTTTTTCTGTCATTAATGGAAAATTACATTATTCCACAAATAATGAATGCATATTCATTTACAATATACAATTTGAAAAATATTTCCATGAGAATTTATTCTCTTAATACTTTTACCTTACCATAAATATCTATCTAGAAACTTTTCTTTTATAAATAGCAATGCTGTTTCATATTTAGTTAATTTATATAATATTTTAAAATATTAAAGCCTTTATACAGCTAATATTTCTACACAAAAACTGAGATAGAATTTGAATATGCCATCAACAATCCAAGATTAAAAATCAGTAGCAGCCACTAAATTGATTTTGATTAGAGAACAGTTTCTTAATTTAGGGAACTATGGGTTTTGAGATTCAGTGGAATCATCAGTTTTGATGATAACTGGTGCATTTGTTCTACTCAACTGTCATTGTCACACATAATGTGACCTCTGGCAGAAATGGTGGAATTAGGGAAATATAATTTTGTTTGTTTGTTTGTTTTGTTTTGTTCTGTTTTGGTTTAGAGCCAAAGAATGAGAAGGAGAGATCATGTTTGCTTAAAAATACAACTATTTTCTCCTACTTCTCCTTTTCCTCTCATCTATCTTTTAATCAAGTTAATCGTATTACAGATGCAGTGTACTAGAAAATTAAATTTTAGCCTGATTTGCAGTAGCCTGGAATTTTCCACTAATCCTTTCTATCCTTTCGTGAGAGGATTGTCTTGATGTAAGCTTGGAGCTACCATGATATTCTCCTGGTCTTAGAGCTAGGACAGCCAGCTCTGAAAGTGGTCCAAAAAGTCAACTTTTCTTTTATTCCTGTTCCATTTTGCAAATAAACCAATGTGGTTAGACCCATCATTATTACTGAAGGTTGCAGTTCCGTCACTAACAATAGTTATAGGACAGTTTTCATTTTCTGTTGTTGCGTAACAAATTACCACAATTTCAGGAGTTCGAAAAACGCATGTTTCTGAGCTCACTGCAGTATGGCTGGTTTCTCTGCTGGGGATTTCAAGGGCCCTGAAGTTAGTTGCACTGAGTTATCTCATGGCTCTAGAGAAGAGTCTGCTTCAAAGTTCCTGATGCAGTTGGTGATTTTAGTTCCCCAGAGCTGTGAGACTTGCTGGCTCCACGAAGGGGCCGCTCTCAGCATGGGAAGCTACCTGGAGTCCTTGACGTGCTCGGCTCTTTTCCTCTCCAGTACAGCACGGGCATCACACACTTTTTCCAGCTTTGACTCTCTGCCTTGTCTTCTGTGACCAGCTGGAGGAAAAAACCTTACTTTTAAAAAGTTCCCATGACTAGGTCAGGTATACCGAGAGTCGTCGTGTTGTGATCTAACTTCAGTGGTGTATCATTTAAATTTTCAGGGTTTTTTGTTTTGTTTTGTTTTAATTTCTGGGTTATTTTTTAATTTGGGAAGGAATTTTTTTAGGCTGGTGGAGTGAGACAGCCATTTTTCCCTCATGGTGTGTAGGAGGTCTGTCCATTAAAGACGTTGTATTTGAAGAGAAGCATGATGCGACGTGGACATTTCACGCATGGGGTTTCATTTAATTAACTGCTAATTCGACACCCATCTGTAATTCACTTCTTCCTTTCCCATCTCCACCCTAGAGATCACTTTTTTACACTTTGATCACTTTTTTACACTTCCTGCAGTTAGACAAGTACATTTCTGGCTATGAAATGTAAATTTAAGCCTGCCAGAAGGGATAGAAAGGATTTTGGGGTTCTGATAGGGCCAGCAATATCCCTTATTCCTTTTCCCTAAATGGAAAGCATGATGGTTGGAAATGCAACAGCCATTCTGCGCCCAGGAGGAGATGGGCATAAGAGAAATGTGAAGAGAAGGACAAATATTTGGGCTTGAGATGCTTCCTCTAATGTCATCAAACCACTGGACCAACACTAATAACTGCCTACTTCAGAGTTCTTAATGTGAAAAAAATAGGTCCTGCTTGTTCAAATCAGTGTCCAGCAAACCTTTATCTGTGAAGGGCCAGATAGCAAAAATTTTAGGCTTTACAGATCCTAAGGTCTCTGTTGCAATTCTTCAACTCTGCCCTTAATAGTACCTTAAATAACCAGAGACAATGTGTAAACAAATGGTTATAGTTTTATTCTGATAAGACTTTATTTACATAAATAGGTGATAGACCACATTTGGCCCAGAGGCCACTATAACATCCCCCAGATTTCAATCACCGTTAATTGGGTTCTTCTATTACTTGAAACTATATATTTTTTAAAATTTTCTTAAAAAAATAATAATGTTGGATATTATGTCTAGATGCTCTAAGTCTATAGAAAAATCTTAGCTATGTGATTAGTAGTTAGCTAATGGGTCACACCTAGAATAGGTCATAAGCTTAGGAAAGTAACCCTAATCTCCTTCAGCTTTTTTATATTCTTTGGAATGATGTATATTAATGATCATACCAATACTCTTTTCCACTCTGTGTCCGTTATTAGAGGAACATAATTAGGCCCATTAGTTATGTTAAGTGGTATCATATACCAAGCCACAGACAGCCAGGCTGAAGACTAATTCAGAGCACGGGTAAATTGTAATAGGCATGTAATTGTTAATAGTGGTTGACTCACTAGAATTTCACACATCATTCAGTTGACTTTTTTTTTTGTGGGGGTGGTGGGGAGGGTGTGTATCTTCTTCCTTCTCTCCCTCCCTCCTTTTCCTTTCTGTTCCAGGTATAGTTGGACTCAGTTGCAGATTGAGTTTGTTGTATTACTTGATGGCTGCAGTCATCATCCCTTTCTGTAATATTTGATCATTTATCTTATTCCCATCCTAAACCCTCTTTATTCCCCCTCCTCTGTAGATAATCATCATAAGTATGATGGGAAACTGTAGGATTCTTATAAATGTGTATAAATTCTTATAAATGTTGATTTCTTGAATATGTACTGCATTGTCAATTCCCTTAAGTACTGTTGTATTATAACTTTCCGTGTTTCTTATTTTTATTCGTGCTGCACTATGGCTTTTAAGACCCATCTGCATTTCTATGTGTCCATTTGCCGGTTGCTTCTGACTGCTACATGGTACCCTATAGTTTGCATCCATTATATTTTACTTTTCCATTTTCCTAGTGACAGAAACTAGATTGCTAGAACTTCGCATTATCTCAAACAGTACAGTAATTAAGATTTTTGTACTGTGTTTTTATGACCCAATGTGAGAAATTTTCTGGGATATATAAAAAGAATGAGATCGTTGTGTTAAGGATACATGAATACTTAAATATGTACTGCCAGATGACTTTCCAGAATACATCTCCATTCTTCACATGCACAGGGTGTGTGAGGGTTCTGTATTCTCACATTCTTATTGATACTTTCCATTATTTACTGACTTCTCCAAATCTTGTGTGTGTAAAGTGATAAGCAGTTGTGTTTTAACATGCATTTTCCTATGTCCAATTAATTGAAAAATTCTCCCTCTGTCTGTTTGCTTTCAGGGTTTATTCTTCCAGGAATTCCCCAGTCCTATCCTTTGTCCACTTTCCTACCAGAGTTCCTGCATTTTTCTTGCTGTTTTGTAATGTTTCTTTGTCTATTCTAAATATTAGATTGCTTTACTATTAGACATTGTAAATAATTTCTCACCTCTGTTATCGGTCTGTGACTTTATGGAGCCCTTCCATGAAACCAAGATTTGCAAATTTGGATGTTTTCAATTTGGGCTTCATTTGGTCCCTTCCTTAAGAAATCTTTTCATCACAAAGATATGTTATCCTCCATTTTATTCAGTTAGCATTATAGTTTTGCCTTCAATATTTTTGCCTTTCATCTATCCAGTATCCAGATTTGGATATGGAATTAAGAATTCCATTTGTAGAAATAGTTGGGGGTGAGCTTTCACTAGTCCATCTATTAAACTTTCTATCTTTTCAGTTATGATGGCAGCATACATGACAAGCGCATTTTCCTCTGATTTCTCTGTTCCTTGCTGCTTGTTTGTCCTAGCGCTAGCATGGCTCTTGTTCTAGATTACCATGGTGTCACACCGTGGGACGTTTGGTGAGGCATTCGCTCCCCCTACACTCAGTTCTCATTCTCTGATGTTACTCTGGCAAATTGTCTCAGAACATGTAATGTTCTCTTTTTATTCAGCTTCTCTTTTTTTTTTTTTTTAAGATTTTATTTATTTATTTGAGAGAGAATGAGTGAGAGAGAGCATGAGCGAGGAGAAGGTCAGAGGGAGAAGCAGACTCCCCAAAGAGCTGGGAGCCTGATGCGGGACTCGATCCTGGAAGTCCGGGATCATGACCTGAGCCGAAGGCAGTTGCCCAACCAACTGAGCCACCCAGGCGCTCCTCAGCTTCTCTTTTTTTTACATTTTTCTCCAACAAAATCCCTTGATAGTTCATAATTTTTCTTGTTCTTGTGAAGGTATTATTTTACTTTAATTTCTAATTAATGATTATTAGAAGAGAAATCCTGTTGGGGTTTTGTGTGTGTGTGTGTGTTTACTATAATTTGACAATATTGTTGAATGCTTTTGTTGCTTCTAATAGTGTATTTTTCTGTTGACTCTGTTAGTGTTTATATGTCAGTAATGATTGCATGCAAAGATTGATAGTTTCACTTATTTTTTTCTTTGTTTCTTTTTTTTTTTTTTCCTTTCCTTACTCCCCAGGACCTATTTACATTAAGGCAGGGATAGACAGGGTACCTGCGTGTTTCTGCTAATAAGTGAAATGTGTCTAATGCTTACATATGAAGTAAAATATATTTTGGTATTTAACCTTTTAAACAATGAAAATTCCTTTCCTTTCTTGATATAGCAAAACTTACTTTCTCCCAAAAGATGTTGAAACCTAATCAATGATGTCATATTTTATCTACTGAGGTAACCATGTGATTTTTCTCATGTAATCTATCAACTTTGAGAAATACATTTGGACACTTTCTGATGTAAACTATACTTTTACTCCTGAAATAAACCTTACTTACATGTTGGGATTTGTTTTTCATTAATGAGTTTTTTTGGACTTTTCATATCTTATTTTAGGATCAATATTAGCCCAGACTCAGAAAGCAAAAGCAGGTTTTTGCTTTTTTTTTTTTTTCCTCTTGGAATATTTTGCAGAGAATATGAATTAATCAAACCTTACCAGTTTGGTAAAGCTCAATTATGAACGAGTCTAGAAATGGGCTATTAGGAGATGAGTATATTGTTTTGTTCAAGTTTTCTAATTTTTTTCTGCCACCATTTTGGCATCTTATATTTTTCTAGATATATATCCTTTCATCAGTGTTTTCAAACTAATTAGTATTCATTTGTTTTCGAGCTTCTTATTAATATTTAGATTTTTTTATTTGTTCAATTTTTCCCTTTTCATCTCGTACTTAATTCATCTCCACCTTCTCTCTTTTGCTTTCATCGAACTAGTCACAAGTCCCTTTTACTAATCCTTTCAAATGGACCTTTTGCTTTCATGCAACTTCTCATTTTTTTCTTCTTCATTTCAGTGATTTCTGCCATTGCCTTCATGATGTTATGATGTCTTTATTTATTGAAATTCTGTTTTTTAACTTTTTCAGTTGAATGCCTGAGTTCATTCTTTTCAACCTTCTGTATTCATGAAAAATATTTTTAAAGCCATGTTTTTTATGCACTTCTTTCTCAGTGTCCCTCAAATCTTAATATGTACTGTTTTGTTTTCATTAAAATGTATCTTGTAATTGAAATGATAATTTCCTTTTTAACTCAGATGTTCTTAGAAATGTGTTATTCCTTATTTATATACGTAGAATATTTAATCATCCATTTACTATAAATTGTAGTTATATTATATTATGGGTGTATACTGTAATTTATATAGCTTGGGTCTTTTGAGTTTACTAATACTATTTTATCATCAGATACCTGTTCAGTTTTTATAAATAATCCATATGTGCTAGGAAAAAAGCATATATATGTTTGTCACTGATAGTAGGTATGAGTGTGTAAGTCTATATAGACAACGTAAAAAACTTGACTCTATTGATTTTATTTGGCAGAACTTCCATATCTTTGCTTATGAGTGATTAACTATTTAACTCCCTGGTGAACTGTCAGATAATTTTGTCACCTGTGGTTATAATTTGTCCTTTTTAAAGTTAGTGTTTTTTTTATTTTGTTTATTTATTTGACAGACAGAGATCACAAGCAGGCAGAGAGGCAGGCAGAGAGAGAGGGGGAAGCTGGCTCCCTGCTGAGCAGAGAGCCCGATGCGGGGCTCGATATCAGGACCCTGGGATCACGACCTGAGCCGCAGGCAGGGGCTTAACCCACTGAGCCACCCAGGCGCCCCTAAAATTAGTTTATATATATATTGTATATTGTGGAGCTGTGTGGACTTTTGATTAATCACAAATTTAAAAAAGAAAAAAGAAACACATATTTAATACCTTTTAGGTAGGTCATGATGAACAGTGAGGTATCCTTGCTTTTTAGAAAACTATTATCTCATTAGAGAAATGGGGCTCTACAAATTTTTCTGATTTTTTGGCCATTTTTATCTTCAGTTAAGGCTACTAACTTTGTAACAAGTGGAGCAATTTTTCTTCAAATAATTCTGTGTAATTTTATTAGTTTTTAGGGCCGGCCTAACAAACTTCCAAAATGCCAGTTATTCTCTCACGG
The DNA here is from genome assembly GCF_902655055.1 of Lutra lutra. Classification (NCBI taxonomy): domain Eukaryota; kingdom Metazoa; phylum Chordata; class Mammalia; order Carnivora; family Mustelidae; genus Lutra; species Lutra lutra. The sequence continues at coordinate 8,290,476 of NC_062289.1, read as the reverse complement.
TCGGACGCTGGAAGTCAGAAATTCAGGTGTCAGCAGGGCTGCACCCTACAAAACTGGGAGGGGGCAGCCTTGCTTACCTTTTCCAGCCTCTGCGGGCTCTGGGGGCTTCTGGGTTGTGGCATCATCATTTCTGTCTTGGCTTCCACCTTCACATGGCCACCGTGCCATTGTCTCAACCCTCCCTCCGCTCTTCTCCTGTGAGAACATGTGTCATTGGATTTAGGGCCCGCTCTGAATCCAGGATGATCTCCTCCAACGTCCTAATTCAATTACATCTGCAGAGAACCTTGTCCCAAATAAGGCACACTTGAAGATTCTGGGGGTTAGTTAAGACTTCAAGATATCTTTTGGGAGCTATTTTTCAACCCCATACAATAATGAAGGAATTTAATTTTGTACATCTGCTAAGAAACGTTATCGTAGCCAGCTAGTTGCTATTAGGTCTGTGTAGTAAAATTGTAACTCTCAAAATAAGAATGGTATTATAGCTGACTGAGCTGTTTCATGCCTTTCTGTTCTTAGAGTCAGTGAAACATATTATTAGACATGCTAAATTTATACTGGGAGAGGGGAGAGGTTGAAAGGGGAGGGAGTGTAGGAAGGGGAGTAGAAGAGGGAAGGAGGGAGAAAAGACAGAAAGAAGTACATAGATTTCCTGTTTTAGTGTTTATTTTCTTATGTTAATTTTCTGCATTTCTTAGACCTGAAAACAGATTATGTTTAAATCTGTAAAAAAATAGGCCACCTGAAAATAATTTAGGGGTAATGAGGTAGTGAGTTTTTCTATTATTTCTTTTGTCATCCTTACAATTTGAGTCTCTGTTGTAGTTGAAGACACTTTCCTGTAGTAACTTCTTGATTAGCAGTTATTTGCCATTAATAAATTACATAAATTGGTGAGAAGAGCACTAGTCAGAGAAACAGGAGGCATGACCCTGATTCTGGTCATTGCTTTAACTTACTGTGTGATGGCCACCCAGATAGGGATGGCCACTTCCATTGTTAAATGAAGAAAGCTCAGCAGTAAGTTTGCTTTCTTAGTTAGGATGTTTTTGGCTGCAAGTAACAGAAAAGCCAGATCAAATGACTTAAGCAGAGTACTATGACAGATGACAGCGTGGCTAGAAAAAGAAACTGGCTTTGGGGTTGGTTGATTCAGTACCTCTTGTTCAAGAATGAAAATTAAAGGGACACCTGGGTGGCTCAGTGGGTTAAGCCTCTGCCTTCGGCTCAGCTCATGATCTCAGGGTCCTGGGATCGAGTCCCGCATCGGGCTCTCTGCTCAGCGGAGAACCTGCTTCCTCCTCTGTCTCTCTCTCTGCCTGCCTCTCTGCCTACTTGTGATCCCTCTCTGTGAAATAAATAAATAAAATCTTAAAAAAAAAAAAGAATGAAAATTAAAGACCGGTTCCCCCACCCCCATCTCTACTCTGCTACCTTAGGATTACCCTCCTCTTTAACTAGTAGAATGATAGCTGTAGCATTCCTCAATTATGACATCTAGACAACACACTGGAGAAGAGGGATGGTTTTAGCCCGAGACTACATTAGAAAGCATTCATCAGAAACCACCAGAAAACTTCTGTGCACATCTCATTAGTTATATTTCAGTCATATCCTTTTTCCTAAGCTGGTCATGAGCAAGGAGACCATCAGCCGAAGAATCACAAGTCCTACCATGGTACTTGGGGTGAGAGATACCCACTGGGGCACTTGAGCTATGTGATGCAAGGTCAGATAGCTGAACAAAATAGGGTTCAGGTATGAAGGAAGGAGCTGGAACTGTATGCTGTATACACAACCAATGGTGACTATTATAGTTAATTCCAGTTCTACTATAATTCTGTCTATAATCACTCTTTTCTAGATGATGCATTTCATAATGTCATTTAATATTTGAGAGACCTTAAATTTTTCAAAGACATAAAAACAAAGTTTGTAAGTATTGATAACACAAATGCTACAGTAGTCAAATAGTAAATGTTGGAGGACTATATCACAGCACATAGTATCAGAGCATGGAGACATGGGGGGCTTAAAGAATGAATTATATTGGGGCACCTGGGTGGCTCAGTTGGTTAAGCAACTGCCTTCGGGTCAGGTTCATGATCCTGGAGTCCCAGGATCGAGTCCCACCTCGGGCTCCCTGCTCGGCAGGAAGTCTGCTCTCCGCCTGACCTCTCCACTCTTACACTCTCTCTCTCAAATAAATTTAAAAAATTAAAAAAAAAAAGAATGAATTATATTGATTTTCTTAATATTATACATTTATATTTTTCAGTGACAGGAGACAAATATAAAGAAGCAGATACTGGAAAACTGATGTAGATTCTACTAGAAAGAAGCAATTATAAAATTTCTTTAGAAATGCTGCAGTGTAGTGGATATAATGTGTAGGGTAATACCAATATTTAAATTCTTATTATGAAAGCTTAGGACTTAAGCATGGAGAGAGTGAGATTTATTAATTGGAATAATTTTAAAATTTAGTAAAATACCCATCTTCTTTTCTTACTAGAAAAATAAGTATTCTTCATTCTAATGAAGTGATAGTGAATAAAGTTAAATGAATACTAAATAATAAAGTTAATAAAATAAACATTCTGTTAAACCAGTTTCTAAAATGTACCATCTTGTTCTCAAAAATAGAACCTTTGACTTAATTAAAACAGCCAGATTAGTAAAATATCAGGATTAATAGAATTATTAGTAAATTAATAAGAAAAGAGAGTGCAATTTATTGTCTAATTCATTTGATTTTACTTTTAAAAAGTCTGAATGTTAACTTTCTTTCACTTTTCAAAATACAGTTAGATTTATAGAAAGAAATTGAGCACTTAAATAGACAGATATCCAATCTCAATTGTCATGACAGCAAATTGATAAAAGTTACCTTAAGGGGCACCTGGGTGGCTCAGTGGGTTAAAGCCTCTGCCTTCGGCTCGGGTCATGATCTCAGGGTCCTGGGATCGAGCCCCGCATCGGGCTCTCTGCTCAGCGGGGAGCCTGCTTCCTCCTCTCTCTCTGCCTGCCTCTCTGCCTACTTGTGATCTCTGTCTGTCAAAAAATAAATAAATAAAATCTTAAAAAAAAAGTTACTTTAAAACGCAAAGTAATTTCAGTGTACATGCCTTTTCACCTTGATCCTTTACTCATGTTTTAATTGGGTTATTTGGGTGTATGTTTTTGCTATTGAGTTATACCCTTGTACATGTTGGATATTAATCTCTTAATTTGTTTGCAAATGTTTTCTCCATCTGTAGATTGCCTTTTCATTTTGTTGATTATTTCCTTTGCTGTGCAAAAACTTTTTTATTAGTACCATATGATTTCATGGAATCTTAAAAAAAAAAAAAAAGAATAAACAATCAAACAAAAAGCAGAATCAGACTTATAAATACAGAGAACAAATTGATGTTTGCCATAGGAGACCGGGGTCGGGGGATGGGCAAAATGGTTGAAAGGGAGAGGGGGATACATACGTCCTGTTACGGAATGAATAAAAATCTCAGGAATAAAAGTGCAGCATAGGGAATATAGTCCATGGTATTGTAATAGTGTTGCCTGGTGGCCAATGGTAGCTTCAGTTCTGATGAGCATAGCACAGTGTACAGAGTTGCTGAATCACCACGTTGGATACCTAAAACGAATGTACCATTGTGTGTCAACTCTACTCAAATTAAAAAAATAATAAAAAGAAAAAAGAAAAATATAAGTAAAAAAAAATACTTCCAAACGTACTTTGTAAGTCCGACATTACTATGATCCCAAAGCCAGACAGAGATACCACAAGGAAAGAAAACTACAAGCTAATATCTCTGATGAATGTAGAAGCAAAAATCCTCCATAACCTAACAAACCAAATTCATCAACACATCAAAAAGACAACATACCATGTCCAGGTGGGATGTGTTCCTGGGATGCAAAGTTGGTTTAACATATGTAAGTCAATGAGTGTGCTACAACACATTAACGGAATGAAAGATAAAAAATACACAGTCATCTCAATAGATGCAGAAAAAGCCTCTGACAAAGTTTAACATCCAATCATGATTTTAAAAAAACCTCTCAACTAAATATGTATAGAAGGAAATTTCTTTAACAAAATAAAGATGTTTATGAAAAGCTCACACCTAACATCATAATCAGTGGGGGGAAACTGAAAACTTTTACTCTAGGATCTAGTTCAAAACTGGGATGCCTCCTCTAACCACTTGTATTCTACTGTTCTACATATTACAAAGTACTAGAAAGAGCAATTAGACCAAATAAGGCATTAAAATGAGAAAGAAAGAAGTAAAATTATTTCCGTTTGTTGATGACATGATCTTATATCTAGAAAGTCCTATAGACTCTATTAAAAAAATCTTAAAACTGGGGCACCTGGGTGGCTCAGTGGGTTAAAGCCTCTGCCTTCAGCCCAAGTCATGATCCCAAGGTCCTGGGATCGAGCCCCTGCATCAGGCTCTCTGCGCAGTGGGGAGCTTGTTTCCTCCTCTCTCTCTGTCTGCCTCTCTGCCTGCTTGTGATCTCTGTCTGCCATATAAATAATAAAAAAATCTTAAAACTAATAAATGAATTGAGTAAAGTTGGAGAGCACAAAATCAGCATACAAAAATCAGTTGCATTTCATTATACAAACAGTGATCATTCCAAAAAGGAAATCAAGAAAACAATCCCATTTCTAATAGCAGCAAAAAAAAAAAAAAAAAGAATAAAACACTTAGAAATAAGTTTTAACCCGGGAGGTGAAAGAGTTGTCACTGAAAACGATAAATCACTGATGAAAGGAAGCAAAGAAGACACAGATGGAAATATCTTGTGTTCATAGATTGGAAGAATTCGTATTGTTAAGACGCATCTACCACCCAAAGTGATACATAGGCTCAGTACAATCTCTATCAAAATTTCAATGACATTTTTCACAGAAGCAGAAAAGAAACAGTTCTAAAATGTATATGGAATCACAAAAACCCTGAATAGCCAAAGCACTTCTGAGAAAGAAGAATAAAACTTTAGACATCATACTTGCTCATTTCCAGTTATTTTGGAAAATATAGTAATTGAAAGCTGTAGTAATTAAACAGCATAGAAACAGACACATAGGCCAATAGAATAGGGAGCCCAGAAAAACAAATATATTTTTATGTACACATGCAAAGAGATGAAACTGAACTCTTACACCATATACAAAAATCAGCTCAAAATGGATTAAAAACTTAAATGTAAAACCTAAAACCATAAAATCCCTAGAAGAAAACACAGGGGAAAGTTACTTGACATTATTCTGGGAAATGACTTTTTTGTTTTGTTTTGTTTTGTTTTTCTGTTTTGCTTTGTTTTGTTTTAAAATGACACCAAAACCTCAGGCAAAAAAGCAAAAATAAATAAATGAGAAAAGTAAATACAAAATCATTGTATTCTTAACACCATGGACTTGCCCATATAAGTAAATATACAAATATGTATGCTAATTTTATTTTTATGTTACTTAAGAACGGCTTGATGAGAGAGTAAAGTGATTACTTTTATGAAATCTAGATGCTTAAGTACATCTTTTTAATATTCTGTCAGGAAAAAATGACAAGAACTCCTAAAAAACCCTTCTGCTACACACTGACGTGCAGTGGTTATCCCCAGTAGGAGGAGTGGCAGGACTGTTGAAGGCACAGCAAAATAGTTCATTTCTTTTCAAAGAACACCTGTTTTAAAGATAGTCATTGAGAAACTCTGGTCCTTTAGATTTGGGTGTCAGACATTTTCTCAAAAATGAACCCATCTTTAAGGAAAACAACCGACAATATTTATCAGCAATGCTAAAATTTAAGGTTTCAAAGTGAATATTGGGGAGCCCTGTGTCTGCATTTTGGCGTTCGTCAACTTCTCAGAACTTACCGATTTTTGTGTGGAAATGGAGGTCGCTATTAATGAATATTTTTATACTAATAATGAAATATGGCAATGTAAGATCTTTAACTCAGCACACCAATATTTTCCCAATGACCAAGGTTGAAAATAGTTCTGTGGATTTTAATGCAACAGAGTGTAAAAGCATATGATGTGACTCTGCATGACAATAACCTTTAAGAAAGCGTTGGTCAAGTTTGGAGATAGAATCAAAGACAAATATCCACAATTGGCTCAAATGCTCTTAAGTTATTCTTCCCTTTTATGACCTCATGTCTGGGTGAGGCCTTGTTTTCTGTATACGCTTGATGGAAACAATGTATTGCATCAGACTGAATTCAGAAGCAGGTATGAGTTTCAAACAGTCTTCTGTGAGGCCAGACATGAAGAGCTTTGCAAGAATGTGAAAACATTGCCATTCTTAACCTATTTGGGGAATTTTTTACTCTAAAATATTATGTGTGTTACCATGCAGTGAGTTTAGGATCATTTTTAAACACACAAATAAACATTTAATAATTTCTATTTTCATTTCCCTCACGGTGATCATTGATAGATACAACCCACGTGAGTAGAGTAGGACAGGGGAGCAAGTCTTGGGAGGTGTCTCTGTATAGAGAGACAACTTTAAAATCCAGGTGCCCTGTCTATAAACTTGTTGTAGAAATACAGATGTTGTTCCTTTACGCTCCTTTAGCTCTGTTTTTAATTGTTTCATAGGGTTTGTCACTGTTGTTTGTGATCTTATCACCCCAACTAAATTATGAAGTCCACAGAAAAAGGTTATAATGTTCCATCTTTGAACTTTCTGACTTTATCACCAGGAATTCCTCAGGGATTACTCCTCAGAATGAAAATTAAATAGCACCACTTAGCAAAGTCGCCATTTAGGTATGTTTATAGGTGGGTTTTAATTGTATTACTTAATAAGACCTTTACATTACTGACCATGGGATTTATTGACTTAGACCTGAACAGCCTGAATCTTTTGAAAGTAACTTCGCTCAGATTAAATTCTGCTCATTTCATATTTATTTAAAGTAACTATCTCTTTTATTAAACTTTGATTGTATTTTGTACTTTTATAGCCATGTGAATAATCAGGATTTAGAAATAAACATATTGATACATATTATTGAAATGCTCTAGGAATTCAGAATTTTAATAAATGTTGATTATTTTTATGTCCATTGACAGGTTTTAGACGAATACAGACATGTTTGTTTTGAAAATTAAAAAATATTTTAAAATATTCATTTTAATGAATGAATTTCTTTCATTCATCTAAGATAATACAGAGTTCCTTCCTGGGTAGTAAATCCACAGAATACTGAGAGGGAAAAGTGAAGGGAAGAGATTCAGATATATTAGATCTTGACCTAAGTTGTGATTCACAATACTTTTTAAAATGTATTTTGAATTAAAGAAGAGCAGTTCTGGAGATAACCTTCTTAAAACAACTTCTGGTACAATATGATAACATTTTATAATTTAGTGTAACACTTGAACGTCCTAACCAAGACAACGTGAGAAGCAGAATTTTGTCATCCTCATGAGTATTTGCTTTCCTGGCATCTCTTTAATGTCAGAGCCTAGACTGGAGCGCATAGCATCACACTACTGATCAGCAACAAAGAGTCTTGCCCTGTTCTGGAAACCAGTGTAACAATGTCTGCTTGAAGAGGTTGTCTGCATTTCCAAATGTAAATTTTACAGAAGAGCAAACACAGTGTTCACACTACATCATCTGACAGATTGCCTGAGGCACAGAAGTTAGAAAATCCCTAGTGCTTGCTGCATTTTGCTAAACTATCCATTAATTTGTTTTGTTGATTTTTGCCGTGAGAGAACAAAAAAGATGGGACCCACAGTATCTGTTCTAATATTCTTTTATATTTGTAAATAAAATACTTGGGAATGGCCCTTGAGGAGAATAATAAATGCTTTTATGATATTGTTTTGTACAACTGGGTGTTACACATGATGTAGCTTAGAAAGTATATCACTTCCATGCTCACCTGCCATAAATTGCATGAATTCTTGGGCAACACATAATCTTCATTGCTTTTAGACTCTGCTAAATTCTGGCAAGATCCTTTGTTTAGCTAAAATTAATAATACTTGAGAATAATATATCTTCTTCAAATATAACTTCAGTGTGCTATTTTAGAACAAAATTCAGCTTAAATATTATGGGAGTCTTGTCAAACCATTTAAAAATTCAACAGTTTAACTTTATTTGAGAATGTGCTTTTAGGTACTTTAAATATAATATGTGAATTATTTTTCCAAAAAAAAAGAATTCTCATCTTTCTCTCCAAGGTATTAATCCTCAGAAACTGTGGATATTGATGTCTAATTTTTCTTTTCTGGAAAAGAAATGAAATGAGTATTTTCAGATACGTAGATATGTAAATAGATACAAGAAGGGGGGCGCCTGTGTGGCTCAGTGGGTCAGGGCCTCTGCCTTCAGCTCGGGTCGTTGTCCCGGGGTCCTGGGATTGAGCCCTGCATCGGGCTCTCTGCCCAGCGGGGAGCGTGCTTCCTCCTATCTCTCTGCCTGCCTCTCTGCCTACTTGTGATCTTTGTCTGACAAATAAATAAATAAAATCTTAAAAAAAAAAGCATATATATTATATGCATGTGTACATGTATTTGGATATATGCATAAACATGAAACAAACATTTTGTAGATTATTTTGCTTAAAAACCACTCATCTTACGATTTTAATTTTGCATGTTAATCTTAATGAGATAATTACAAGGAAGAGAAAAGTAAATATCAAAAGAAGGCTATATTAAAATTAGCTTCTCTCTGGGTTGCCTGGGTGGCTCAGTGGTTAAGCGTCTGCCTTCCACTTGGGTTGTGATCCCGGGGTCCTGGGATCCAGCCCCATGTTGGGCTCCCTGCTCAGCGGGAAGCCTGATTCTCCCTCTCCCACTCCCCCTGCTTGTGTTCCCTCTGTCACTGTCTCTGTCTCTGTCAAATAAATAAATAAAATCTTTAAAAAAATGAAATAAAATAAAATTAGCTTCTCAGTATTGAGACAGAACTGTAAATTCACTGTGACAGAGAATAAAAGGGCTCCTCTGGACAGCTTACACAGCAACCCCCAGTAGTGGGTTTGTTATTTTATGAGGCTAAAAGTGTAGGTTTCCCTAGACTTCTAAAGTCTAAACTAAAGCCACAGATTTTAGAAGGGAATGTGACAGAGAACACCAGCCTCTTTAAAAGTAGCCACATAGTTATACTTTACAGACATTATTTTCCATGACATGGGTATAATTTTTGATCACGAATTGATACTTTTAACTATTTTGATACTATCATGTCCTCATCAATATTGGGGGTATCATCTTCAAAAATGGAGGACTCAAATTTTAAAAATATATGAAATATATCTATACCTTTTTCTCCACGTAGAATACTGGTTGGCCACTGATGGTGCTTCTGGGATAGCATTTCAAGTCATGAATGGACTTAAGTCTTTCCCTTCAGCAAAATTCTCCATTTGCAGTTAGAGCATGTGCCGTAAGATGACAAACATTGATCATACATCAAGCAAGTCAAAACTGGTACTCTTGTCAAGATAAGGGAAATACCCAGTTCCTGCCCATGCTAGCCGTCCTCTCTGACCTCAGGTGGGGAGCACTGAGAAACACTTGTAAAGTCCAAAACCCGGACCTTATCTTAGGACTAGAGAATGCTTCCCCTCCCCCCACACCTCATTGCCGCGCCAGGAGGGGCCTCATTATGGCAATTCTTTTGACCCAACACATCATGTCTGGCTATGAAGAAAAAAATTACAAGAAAGGAGAAAAGTTAGAACCATATAAAATGCACAATTAGAATAATACAATGCAGAAAAAGAGTAGAAGACTGAATAAGAACAAAGAGCAAGGGTAACAAACAGGAAACAGTAACAAATAGGGCAGATATTAATACAGCTTTATCAACAATCACTTCAAACATCATCAGTCTAAAAAGAGATTATCAGAGTGGATCCAAAAAACAAGATCCAACTATATGTTTTGAAAAAGAAACCCACTCTAAATATAAATAGAAAGATTAACAGTAAAAGGATATTGAAAAACATACCATGCTAACATTAATCAAAAAATATAATTTGAAAATTCATTAAAAATATAACACACTAACATTAATTTTAAAAGGGAGTAGCTATTTTAATTTCAGACAAAGAAGACTTCAAAGCAAGGAAGATTATTAGGGATAAAGAAAGTCATTACATACTGATACATAGGTCAACCCTACAAGAAGCCATAACAATCTTTAGTGTGTGTGTGTGCACCGAAAACAGCATCAATCCACATGAGTCAAAAATTGACAGAACAACAAAGAGAAATAGATGCATCTACTATCATACGTGGAGTCTTCAGTACCCCTTTCTCACAAATGGACAGGTCCAGCAGGCAGAAAATCAGTAAGGACCCTGTTGAACGCAACAGCACCGTCAGTCAACCGGAAATAGTGGACATCTATAGACAACATCAACAAACAACAGAACACATTCTTCCAACTCACGTGGAACGTTCAATGAAGATACACCACATTCTGGGCCACGAAACATATCTACACAAATATAAAAGAATAGAAATCGTACAATATCTGCAATGAGACCACAATGGAATTAAACTGGAAATCAATGATGGCAAGGTAGCTGGAAAATCCCCAAATGTGTGGAGATTAAACAACACAGTTTTAATCGATACGTGAGTCCAAAAAGAAACCTCAAGAGAGATTTTTAAATCTTTGAACTAAGTGAAAATGAGAGCGAACCTGTCAAATCTTTTAGTCAGAAGAAATAACATTCAGCATGTTGACAGGTAGATTTAAGAAAAATTCATTCGTGCAATGGTATTATTGCACTGAGTTTGCGGTGTAGTGGAGAGAGTAGACATTTGCCCATCTCTCTGGACTGTGGAGAAAAAGAAACGGTGCACAAGTTATAGCAGAGGAACTTATTCCCATAGACAGTTTGGAGCTAGAATAAGTAAGTTTATTAAATACTTATTAATTGCCAAATGATGGAAGAATTGCTAACCTGGGTGCATGAATCATGGATGGGCCTTGGTGAGAGAAAGGCGTGAGGTAGTAGTGGGTACATGGGCTTATGAACACTTTGTGCATTTTTCTGGGAAGCAGGTCCATGGCTTATATTTATGACCCCAAATTTTCTAGTCACTTTTTCTGCCAGTCAACTGGTGTCCATTGCATTCTGACTCTCGTCCCACCAAAAACGTGCACAATGGATGGGAGTTAGGAGAGAAGAGAGATACTGAATCCAATGAGAATTTAACAAAAGAGTAACGAGAATCTTCTGGGTGCCACCCTTACTATTACTGGCAGAAGATACAATTTTCATAAAAACACGGAGTCCTTGCTTTTGTGGAGGTTATTCTACATAATTTTTAGACTATTTTAAAATTCAGCAAACCAGGGCCAAAACTGAGGGCAGAGGAGAAGCCATACTTGTTGCGCTCTCACTTGTATTTGGCTATACAGTTAACGGGAAGAGGGTATAAATACTCAGTGGGAAGTGGTTTAAGAGAGGAATGCCTGATCATTTTGTTTCAGCGCTCCGGTACACAGTGTCTTCTGTAACACTAAGTGAAAAATATTTTTCTTTCAAGGTAACGGAACTGCACAACATCAAAAATATAACCAGACTGCCTCGAGAGACAAAGAAGCACGCCGTGGCAATTATCTTTCATGATGAAACGTCAAAGACATTTGCCTGTGAGTCAGGTAAGCAATTATAGCCCGGTCTACAGCTTGTGGAAATTGAACTACTTCAGAGACAATGGCCCAGATGGATTAAGTCATACCCCTGAATAGGGAGGCTTCTTGTGATAAGACTGTGCTATGGAAGACTGTAGGGAGAAGCTCAACGTATTGATTTCTACAGATGTTTGGGGTGCTTGTTTATTATCTGTCTGTGTCTGGATTTTGCTCCCAGGTGGTTGGAGGACTCTTGAGATTTCTATTCAAGCTTGAAGAATTAAGTAAACAGTGCCTGGGAGATATTGTTAGGGTGAGATTGTGACTTGTATTCTGGTTTCTGCTGGGTGTAGCTGTAGGCATTTGGTGGGAAAATAATCACACCGCCATGCAGAATGTGGGGCAAAGCACAGCTGAAGTCCCCAGACATCCCAAAACTGAATTCTGAGCAATTGGTTGCTTTCATGGGTTCTCAGTACTACAAGTAAATACATTTCAGATTGAATTTTAGCATCCCAGCTCATAAAGCACTCTGACATCGCTGAGACGTATGGCAGCTTATAGTTTGAACCTGCAGTGTTTTTCATTTTGAAATCCCTGTGCTATGCAATGTATTAGCTGGCTTATTATAGCTTTTTAAAGATTTTGCTCAATGAAATGGTGCATTCGTTTTATAATAGATGGAAGCGAAAAGCACTAAGGGTTTGAAAGATGTGGATTTAAAATTAGAGTGAAGTCTTTGGTAGAAGCCTTACTGGGTTGTTTTTTTTGTTTTGTTTTGTTTTGTTTTGTTTTTAAAGAAAGTAAAGCTTCTGGATTTATAGTTAAAGTTTATAGGTGTAATTAATACCAGGTTCTCTTATTCTAAAACTGATAATGTCACCTTGCCTAAATAAAACTGTTCACAGCTCCTCACCTACACTTTTCTTAGTTTTGCTAAACTGAGTTGGAATTTATCAATATGTTTTTCCTTGGAAGCCTTTCATCCCTTTTGCCATACTTCTCTTCGCTCTTCATCTGGCTTCATTTCATCATTTAAAATTGACTTTTGGCACTGCACAGAAGTCTGTTAACTGGTGATATCAATTCCATTTCATAATCGAACCCGTCCCAACCTTGCTGGTATCATTTGTTAACATCCAAAAGTATTTGTGCCTTCTTGTTCACTGTCTTAAAACTGTCTCACCACTTCACTTTGCTCTGAGCTCTTAGATAATGTCTCATATGAAAACTAACAACCAGAAAATTGGTTTTCCAAAAAAGATAAAAGATAATTTTCACTCTTGTTGTGTACTTCAATTTTCACTACTGCCTTACAGTTTTGAAATTATACTGAGCCATGTGGTGGGTACGTACACAACACTGGAGTCTGTTATTTCAGATAAGAATGATACTGAATTATGTTTCTGAAACGCAGATGCAGAGTTGTACCCCACATATCTAACACTGGAAGCTTTTTCAGATTTTCAGATTTTATTTATTTATTTATTGTGGTGGTGGTGGTGGTTTCATGGGTCATGTAAGATTTTGGAGAAACAAAGACTCCTACCCTAAAACAAAATGGCCTTAATTTCCAAGAGAAGAACTTCAAGACAGTGCAGCTGAAGCTAGATCCAAATGTAAAAACAAAAGAATGTATTTATTTGAATTCCTGGCAGAGTTTTCAATTCATTTGAATTATGACTTATTTGGATTATTTGTTTTTAAAATCACTTTTGTGTATGTAGATGTAGCAGTCTGCTTGAAGCTAATAGTAAAAATGTTTAAGAAACAATGGCACAATTTTATTAAATTTTCTTAACTTCACGGCACATGACAATGGAAAAAAAGAAAGGACTTGAAACACATAAACAGGGAATTTGAGTACTTCTAGCAAATTTTATTTTTTAGATTGATGTTAAGATCAGTAGTCCATGTCTGCTGATAAAATGGCAAAATCATTTGGAAAAAAGACTCCCAACTGCAAAGCAGTCACAGATGTGAAAATCAAAACAGCAATACAGTTAAAGCCAAAATTAAAAGGAGCTCTCACATTTATTTCTAATGCGAATGCAGGTCAAAGTGTGTTCTCATGATAGCTAGTGACTATGTGAATTGCCTCAATTATTTTTTTTCAAGAAAACTGGCAGCTACTATTAAATAAGTATGCATCCCCTTGACTCAGTGAGTGTCTTTGGGAAAATATCCTGTAGAAACATACATACCAGCACATGAAGTCATAGGTTTAAGCAAATTGTGTGTAATGACAACGAAATTGGAAACAAATGAATGGCTATCAAGAAAATACTTGAACAAATTATGGTGCTTTGTTATCACGAAATATTATGCAATCCCTAGAAAGAATTCTAATTGAGCCAATTAACTGGAAGACATTTCTATGAATTTTAGTACTTCAAGCAAAACAAACCAACAGAGAACTGTATACTGAATAATCACATTTGTAAAAGAAACGACAAGAGACATAGCATGTGTTTTACCAAGAGTTACCTTGGGTAAGAGGGAATAATAAGGAGGTGGGTGGAAAAGGAAGCTGGGGAAAAAATGCAAAAGTGAAAAAGGAAAAGAAAAGAAAATGAACAGAAGAAAATACCCAGCATATAAACTATCCCACTTACATGAAATTATGTGTATGTGATTGTGTGAATGAACATATCCAGTTTTTTAATCCAGTCAGTCATCAGGGAAATGCAAATTAAAACCACAGTATATCACTATGCACCTATCAGAATTGCTAAAATTTTTTAAAAAATAACACCACCAAATTCTTGTGAGGTCACAAAGAAACTAGATCCCTCATGTGCTGCTGACTGAAACTTAAAATGATACAGACACTCTGGAAAGTGGTTAGCAGCCTCTTATAAAATTAAACAGGTCATTATTACACAATCCAGCAATTGCATTCTTGGATATTTAGCTCAGAAAAAAAATGGAAATTTATATTCATACATACACATATGCACATACAAAAAGTACTCATAATAGCTTTTGCTCATAATCGACACAAACTGGAAAGAACCCAGATGTCTTTTAATAAACTGTGGTATACTCACATAGCATGAAATTGTCCTCAGCCATAAAAAGGAACAAATTATTGATAAAAGCAGCAGCCTGGATGAATTTTGACTGAGTTTTGTCAAGGGGGAAAAAGCCAATCCAGTATGGAGATTCCTCAAAAATTAAAAATAGAGCTACCCTATGACCCTGCAATTGCACTACTGGGTATTTACCCCAAAGATACTGATGTAGGGAAAAGAAGGATCATATATACCCCAGTGTTCATAGCAGCAATGTCCACAATTGCCAAACTGTGAAAAGAGCCAAGATGCCCTTCAACAGACGAATGGATAAGAAGATGTGGTCCATATATACAATGGAATATTACGCAGCCATCAGAAAGGATGAATACCCAGCTTTTGTATCAACATGCACAGGAATGGAGGATATTATGCTGAGTGAAATAAGTCAAACAGAGTCAATTATTATATGGTTTCACTTACTTGTGGAGCATAAGGAATAACACGGAGGACATTGGGAGATGGGGAAGAGAAGTGAGTTGGGGGAAATTGGAGGGGGAGACAAACCATGAGAGACTGTGGACTCTGAGAAACAAACTAGGGTTTTGGAGGGGATGGACGTGGGGGGGTTGGGTGAACCTGGTGGTGGGTGTTAAGGAGGGCATGTACTGCATGGAGCATTGGGTGTGGTGCATAAGCAATGAATCTTGGAACCCTGAAAAAATTAAATTAAATGTTTTAAAAAGCCAATCCCAAAAGATGTATTTTGTGATTCCACTTACATAACATCTGTGAAATGATAAATTTTAGAGATGAAGGACACTTTAGTTGTCAGAGGTGATGAATGGGATTGGGGGTTTGGAGTCCCAGGGGGATATACGGTCATAAAAGTTATATGAACTTGTATTGGCACTGAACAGTTGTCTTGATTGTAATGGTGCATAAACAAACTTATGCAGGTGGCAAGTTGTATAGAAGTCACACATACAAGTAAGTACAAGTAAAACTGTGGAAATCAGAATAAGATCAGTACCCTATCAATGTCAGTATCTTGGTTAATGATATTACACTATCATTTTGCAAAATATCACCTTTGGGGGGAAGTGGGCAAAGTTTAGACAGAATTTCTCTGTAGTATTTCTTACTACTACATGTGAATCTACAATTATCTCAAAAAACCTTGCAGTAAAAAATACATCTAGACTATCTCTAAGGCCATCTGTAATATATATTTTCTAAGTTAAAAGACAGGGTAGGGAGGGACTTGCAGGAAGAAAAAAAGTGTTTGGCTTATTCTAATATGATAAACAGAAACTGACAACAGTTAAGGACAAACAATGAAAATAATCCTAGATATGTGCCTTTGTAGCTTGTGTATATTTTCTGAGCACAAAGAAACATGGGCAAGGGTACATACATGTGCATCTTCTAACATGGACTCCTTGCATGAGCTCCTCCCCAGCCTGCTATACACACACATCTCCCAACCACTTCCCCACTGGCTTCCATTTGGCACCATATGTCATGCCTCTTCGTACCTCTGCCCTCCACACACAGAACCCTGACCTCAGACCTCACATACCCTGTTCACAACCTCTGTCAGATTTAAGCTCAATGAAGACATGACCATATTTTCTTTCTCACCTCAGAAAGCCAGCAAACACAAATTTTGGCCTCAAAATTTGTTGAATTAATGAAGTAATAAATGAGTAAAAATTTATATTTAAGTTTTGTTATAATGATATATTTATCATTCAGCTTTTCCTAGGAGATCGTTTTTTGAAAAATGAGTTTTAGAGGCTAATTTGGCAGCATGGGGAAAATTGTTTAAATTGCCAAGTAACAGATTGTTGTGTGTTTGTGATGGTGTGTGGGGGAGTAAGTGATCATTATGCTGTGTGTGTGTGTGTGTGTGTGTGTGTGTACATTGCCACGGCCTGCCAGGTCTGCTGCAATAACTCTATGAGTAGGATATTGTGGGACACAAATAAGAATTTCTGGAGTTTGTCTATTACTTGAAAAGAGACCCATTGGTCCTCTTTTTGAATATGTTCCAATCTCAAGTCAATGCCTAGAAAAAGAAGGAGCAGATGGCTTAGATGTTGGAAACCTAGAATCTGCCTAAGAGATTCTGCCTACCTTCATTAAGGAAAAGAGAAAAAAGGAAAAAGAGCTCAACTATGTCAGTCTAGCAATACCTTAGAAATACCTTAGAAATACTCCAGACCACCACAATAAAGTGAACATTGTAATAAAGTGAGTCAAATGAATTTTGTAGGTTCCCAGTGTAAATAAAAGTTATGTTTACACTACCCTGTAGTCTATTAAACGTTCAATGACATTATGATTTTTAAAAATGTACATACTTTAATTTAAAAATAGTTCATTGGTAAAAAATGCCGACCATCATCGAACTTTCAGGGAGTCATAATCTTTCTGCTGATGGAGCATCTAGCCTCGGTGTGGACTGATCAGGGTGGTAGTTGATGAAGGTTGGGGTGCCTGTGGCAGTTTATTGAAAGAAGATGATGAAGTTGGCCACGTCAATTGACTCTTCATTTCACAAACAATTTCTCTGCATCATGCAATGCTGTTTGATAGCATTTTACCCACAGTAGAACTTCTTTCAAAACTGGGCTCAATTCCCTCCAAACCTGGCTCTGCTTTATCACTACGTTTATGGGGAGCTTTCTAAATCCTTTGCTGTTATTTCAACAATCTCCATGGCATCTTCAGCAGTAGATTCCGTATCAATAAACCACTTTTTTTGCTCATCCATAAGAAGTCAATCCTTACCCGTTAAACGTTTACCAAGATTGTAGCAATCCAGTCACATCTTCGGGCTCCACTCCTGATTCTACTTCTCTTGCTATTTCTACCACATCTGCAGGTTATCCATGAGGGTTGGAACCAACTTCTTCCAAACTCCTGTTGTTTTTCATACTTGGACCTCTTCCCATGAATTATGCATGTTCTTACTGACATCCAGAATGGTAGATTCTTTCCAGATTTTCAGTTGACCTTGCCCAGATCTGTCAAAGGAGCCACTACCTATGGCAGCTGTAGCCAAAATGACTCCTTGATCCATGAGCTACAGAATGGACGTTGTGGTAGAAAGCATGAAAACAACATCGATCTCACTGTACATCTCAGTCACAGCTCTTGAGTGACCAGGTGCATTGTCAATAGTGGTAATACTTTGAAAGAAATCCTATTTTATGAGCAGTAGGTCTTAACAATGGACGTAAAAATATTCAGTAAGCCATGTTGTACACAGATGTGCCATCACTCAGGCTTTGTTGTTCCAATTACAGAACTTGGGCGCAATAGATTTAGCATAATTCTTAAGTACCCCAGGACTTTCAGAATGACCACTGAGCACTGGCTTCAACTTAAAGTCACTGGCTGCATTACCTCCTAACAAGTCTGTCCCTTGGATTTTTAAAGCCAAGCATTGACTTCTCCTCTCTAGCTATGGAAGTCCTAGATGGCATCTTCTTCCAGTATAAGGCTATTTCTATCTATACTGAAAGTCTATTGTTTAATTTAGCCACCTTCATGAAATAGCTTAGGTGGATCTTCTTTTTCTCCTTTCTCCTTTGCAGTCACATAATGGCTGACTGCCACAGGATGCCTAGCTTCTGCCTGTCAGCTTCTGACATACCTTCCTCACTAAGTTTAATCATTTCTAGCTTTTGCTTTAAAATGAGAGATAGGTGACTCTTGCTTTCACTTGAATGTGAGAGGCCGTTAATTAATAGGCCTAATTTCAATATTGTTGTTTCTCAGGGAATAGAGAGGCCAGAGGAGAAGGAGAGAGGGGAACAGCCTGTCAGTGGAGCAGTCAGAACTCGCACACCATATATCAGTTAAGTTCGCCATCTTGTGTGGGCACGGTTTGTGCCATCCACAAACCCAATACTACCGTCAAAGATCATGATCAGGGATCACCATAACAAACATAATAATAACAAAAAAGTTTGAAATACTGTCAGAATTACCAAAATGTGACACTGGACACAAAGTGGGCCAATGCTCATAGGAAAACGTTGTCAAAAGACTTGTTGTTTGATGCAGGGTGGCCAATGAGCCTTCAGTTTGTGAAAAACTTGACATTGGCTCAGTGCAGTAACCTGAAGCAAACTGGAATGTGGTATACCTTTATATGAAACCTCACCTCCATATAATTTAGACTTACCTCCAAATAATTTAAGGCAACTTGTATTTAAAGTCTGAACAAGCTGCTTAATTTACAAAATAATTATTTGAAGCATTGAATTTATTCCATAATACAATGAAGTTATTTTTCTTGTTTCTTCCATACAAAATATGTAGTAGAATATTCAGGAATTGAATAAATTCCCCCATATGAAAAATGAAAAATATTTGAGTAAATCCCAAATCCCAATATGTGCATATATTTATAATTAAATTTTTTAAAATTTTGTGTATTACTTTGTACCCAAAATACCTGGTCATCAATTTGTATACATATTGTATTTCCCAAAATCAATATCCTTATTTCTAAGAGATCATTACTTCCTAAAATAACATCTTTTCCCCATAACCTTTTGTATTAATCAATAAAATATATTAATGTCTTCATTATTATTGCTGGTTGTTTTAAGAAAGCATTTTTTAGAGGATTTTCTATATTTTTTTGCTTCTCTTCCTTCAAATGATCTTTCCTCCCACAAATAAGTTCAAAAGATACACAGTCAAAAATCATTCTTTAATTCAAAATGAAAGGTAATAGCAATGCATTGAAGTCTTTATTTTGATTAACACTTTTATTATATAGGCAATTAAAAAACCTGTTTTGGCTCTCACCTCTGGCACAGAACCTATAAACATAAATGAACTTATGCTTCTGTGTTACAGATTTAGACACTAGACAAAGAGACTGTTCTTGGAGTTAGGTGAATAGAACCCACTGTAAAGTCCAATCATTATTCATGAATATTATAATGAAGAAAAAGTGTGTGTATGACTTCACCAAAAGTGCTTTTTATTTGATTTTTTAAAAACGTTTCTATTTTCCAATTAGAAAATCCTTTTGAATCACATGGATTATTTAATTTTTGAAGATTTCAACTTATGTTTTAAAATGAAGGAAAAGTCCCTCATATAACGGTTCTATTTTTTTTTTAAAGATTTGTTTATTTATTAGAAAGAGAGAGAACACGCGCGTGTGCATGCGCACAAGCAGGAAAAGGGCAGAGGGAAAGGGAGAAGCCGAGGCTTCAACAAAGGGCTCCATCCCAGGACCCAGGGATCACAACCTGAGCCAAAGGCAGACACTTAACCGACTAACCACCCAGGTGCCCCTAAAGGGGCACCTCAAATAATAGAGGTACTCACCCCAGTTGTTCAACTTTTCTCACATTTGTGGTAATAAAGCTAATTTAGTAGAAGTAAGCCAGTAAAACAACTGGCAGATTTTGATAATTGTTCAGCCATATAGTGAAATATGACTTTAAATTGTTGGGAGTTTGGTTTATAGAACCCAAAGTAACATTAGATGTATATCCATACAAAGGACAAAATCAGATTTATCGCATTTAAGAAGTCAAATTTGTGTGTGACGTTAAAAAAATATTCACTGCTGCTGCTCGGGGTTACATGGTCTGTGGATAAACATAATACTTCAGTTTCAAGTGATGTCAGCCTAGCACTTTTTATGAGCAGTCCATTTACTTTGGGGATAATGGGAGACATTTCTGTTTACTGATTGTTCAATACAAAGGACAACTTGAATGAAGTTGGAACAACTTCTATTTCTAGCTGACTCAGTCACTGTGGAATAGAATGCCTGGCTTATAACCATCTGGTTCTTAGCTCTCCTGCTAAGAGATTTGGAAGAAATCATTTAAAAAAACAGCATCTAGTGGCCTTGTGTGATCTGAAATGTGTTGGGATTTTGAAGCTATTTCTTTAGAGAAAGTGATGTGCTGTGTAGCACTGACAGTGTAATGAAACTAAATTTTTAATGTTCTTTGTAGACTCACAATGAATAAAAATACCAAACCTTAAGTTGCACACGGTCATAAAAGGACTAAATTAATCTGGTAAAATTTGGGCATGGTTTTATAAAATTGGCATGATAAACAAATAGGAGACAGAAATGATTTGAGTGGCATTTTATGACTTCGTCCCCTTGCACTGTCCAGATGCTAATGTATAATACAGGTGACTGAAATGGTCTGTAGATTTAATGGAGAACAGTCCCTACCTGGGCACCAGAATCATGGCTGAGCCGTTTACCACTCAGGATGAATGGGGCCAGTGCACCAAACCGGAAAGAGGTTCTCTGACTTGGGGCCTTGGAAACAACAAGGAATTGATTCACTGTGAAAAAAAAAAAATGAATAAGCTAAAGTGCAATTAATTTGAGGGTCGACCATCAAATGTAACACATATAATACTCATGCATCATGATTTAATCACTCACTAAAGACTGAAAAGCTCTGGAAATTAATGTCTGGAAAATAAAATCTAATACAAGTCCTGGGGTATCTCTTTAGGCCCCAATTCCAGTGGTTTGTTTGTTTCAGCTTGACCCGGTCCTCCTTTGGATCCCTGCCTTTGAACTTCGTGAACAATGAAAGGAGCTACAGCTTATCGGCCACGCTCCACCCTCACATCTAACACGCTACCCTTCCTGCCCACTGCCTCCATGTGGTTCTCTGCCCATCATTTTACACTATGAAGCACTTGATAACTCTCGTGCCCCTTCTATGAGCCAACGAAGGTTTTCCCCAAAAAGTCAATGAAGTTCCAGAAAGTACCTTAGAACTGGCTACTATCTGTGCAAGAATTTACCAAATACTTTTCAAGTTTTTTTTTTTAAGATTTTATTTATTTATTTGACAGAGAGAGAGAGATCACAAGTAGGCAGAGAGGCAGGCAGAGAGAGGAGGAAGCAGGCTCACTGCTGAGCAGAGAGCCCGATGCAGGGCTCGATCCCAAGACCCTGAGATCATGACCTGAGCCAAAGGCAGAGGCTTAATCCACTGAGCCACCCAGGCGCCCCTACTTTTCAAGTTTTATGAACCATTAACAGAGAGTGTCAGCTGGGAAATAGATAGGGTGGTGTCATTGTCATCCCCTATCCCTGTACATTAAGAAAATGTACTCTTGCTTTGTTTTCAGGATTTACATAAAGAATATTACCTTTGATGTGTCACACTAAAATTGTACCATATGCCACTCTGTTATACAGAACTGTTCTTTTCTAAGAAATCAAACCATCTATAATTGGGTGCCAGACTTTTTGAAATCTTTGAAGCAGAAAAACGATTTGAATATTTTTATGTGGGGAAAAAAAAACACTTTAATTTGAAATGTTGAATTAGGATTTAAAAATTGAGTATGTTTCTTAAAGTACAAATCACTCAAAAACTAACAAAAATATGTAAGATTTTTCTACTTAAGCTTTCTAGAATTATTTTAAATGATTAATATTCAATAGTGCCTTAGGTCTCAAGGCTGAATTTTTTCTTTTTAACCAGTCTTGTCCTTTATATAGCCATGTATTTGTAAAAGATTCACCACAAACAGATTAGGAAGAGGTATTAATACAAAATGCTCTCGTAGCAAAAACCAGGATAATCTAATAAAAAGAGCTTGTGATGGGTTGAATTGTGTTCCCCAGAAAGATATGTTCCGGTTCCAACTCTTTCTACTTTACTTGGAAATAGGGTGTTTGCAGACGTGGTCATGTCAAGATGAGGTCATAGTTTATCAGAGTTGGGTTTACATCCAATGACTGGTGTTTTTATTAGAGAAAAGTGGGTGAGATTTGGCTATGGAGATACAGAGGAAACGGAGAGAAGCGGTCCATGTGAAGATGAAGGCAGAGCTGGAAAGAAGCAGCCAAAACCAGGGAATGCCAGGGGTTGCCAACAGGACAGGAAACAGGGGGACAGTCATGGCCCAGTTCTCCCTCACAGCCTCCGGAAGAAACCAGCTTGGCTGGCTTGATGCCCACTCTATCCAACTGTTGAGAGTAAATTGCTGTTGTTTTGAACCACTAAGTCTGTGATAATTTATGATGCCAGTCCTAGTACTAGCACGTGACTCTTTCAAATCAGGCTTTTAAAAAAATTATATCATTTGTGGAGGGTTTTGAATGAGTTTCAACAGGTAGGTGGAGAGAAGAAGGAATTATGTATATAAATGCAAACAAGAAATGAAACTCCTCCATGTTTTTAAAGTAGTTTTGGGAGCAGAGGAAGACAAGTGGAAATAGCTGAGAAGGGTTTATGAGTTCGGACTTTGTTTTAAACATAAATGAGGCAAATTAAAGTTCTTTCTTTTGAAACTACAAATTGTGTTTTTCTTTCCAATTATCAAAGTGGTATAAGCTCTCTATCTGAAAACCAAGGCTGACTTTGTGTATTGAAAATGCTTAGAAATAAGTACTAAGTAAAATATAACACATTTAAATGCATAGCTCAGCTGATAAGAAAGAAAAGAGATGCCACAAAAAGCTAAAATGAAGAGAAAGCTTCCAAGAGGAGCAAATTGGACTGGAAGCCTTTGTTCATCTTGTAATGAACATGGAACATGCAAGCATCTTCACAGCTGTGAATGCGGGGCAAGAGACAACGCCTTGGCTTCCACAAGTTGGGGAAACACAGTTGAAAGCTTTCTCTGAGAAGTGATTAAGAAAACAACATTCAAATGACAGCAAAGAAAAATGACTGAGACTCCCTCTTCTAAGCAAAGCCCCTATGAACACGTCAGTCCACACCTGACATGGCCACCATTTTTGTGCCATTACACTACCTTCATGATCCTGGACATCATCAGTCCAGGAATTTACCAAAAAGACCCAGAATTGGTAATTTTCCTTCAACAACACGTGTCTCTGAGGATTCCCATGTGCAACCTCTAAGATAGGGATATATCAACAAAGAAGACCAAAACCATAAGCAAACAAGCACCATGGGTAGAAGTTGGAAATTAGACAAATTTATGTGTAGAAGTGATCACTGCAATGCCATTTATAAAATAGGAAAAATCATGAACTAATTGTTCATCAGTTTGTTGTTCATTTAAAAAAAATAATTTGCAGCAATTAAAACTATTGATGTAAATTTGTGTTCATTGACTTAAGATATAGATCACTATTATGTGAAAAAGCCAGTGCACAAAATTTACCATAGAGTGAGCCCAGTATTTTGAACATGTGTGTAAACACACATACGCATACACAAATACACATACACGCACATATACATACAAATATATTTATGTGAAAAAGCATATAGTACTGAAAATTCACATCAGTGACTTTGCCTTGGTAAGGGACTATCAGAGATATTCCTTTTATATCTCTCTATTCTAGAAGTTGTCTAATTAGTAGCATTGATTTTATTATTTTATGTATTATTAAAATATCATACGTAGATAATATAAATAATAGTATTACAACCACCTGTGAACTTGTCAACCAACTTAGAAATAAGTGAATCAAATGCAGTATAAATATGGGATGTGTGCTTTTGTTACAATTACATTATCCCTAAGATTTTATTATGATTTGCATGTTTTATTTACTAACCATTTGTGATTTATACTTTTGTCATACTGATATTTATTTCTAGAAATCATGGTTTATTATTTTTACATACTTTTGAAATTTATAAAAATTATACTATATTTTTTGGCAAATTGCCATTTTTTTCTCGTTGTATTTGTAAACTTTACTTTGATGAACATGGCCCTTGTTTGTTCATTTTATATGTGCTCTGCTATATTTCTGATAGCTAAATTATATTCTTAAAATTGTCCATTCATTCAAAGTTGGCATCCCTCAATATAATTACATAACTCTTTTCCCTTATACAGTTATTAGGATGAGGGGCCCTGGGTGGCTTAGTTGGTTAAGCATCCAACTCTTGATTTTGGCTCAGGTCATGACCTCAGAATCCTGAGATCCAGGCCTGTCTTGGGCTCCCCAGTCAAGGGAATTCTGCTTGAGATTCACCTCCTCTCCCTCTCCCTCCTTCTCCTCTCTCCACTCGTACTCTCTCTCTCTCTCTCTCTCAAATAAATAAATTAAAAAAAGAAAAACAGTTTCTAGGACAAACTATATTAATACATTTCCTACAAAGTCTCGGTCAAGAGCATACTCGAGCCACACTGAGTTCAGATCTTCCCAGTGCTCTGATTCCTCCTTGGTAAATGGGACCAAAGGCAATTTCTCATCATGGGTTTGAAATAAAGATTTAATATCAAGAGAACAAGCTTGAAACATATTAATCATTGGGCAAATGATAGTTAATATCGTCACTTTTATATTTTAAGAATCAATCCCAAGTGGGCATATTGAAGCATTATCTTAAATTCTTAAATTCAGTTTTCTGTAACACATAGGATTTTTCATAATCTGAAGCAGGTCTGTGAATTTCTTGTACTTTCCTAGACAGGGTTTGGTATCAGTGTATTGCCAGTGTTCATAAAAAGAATGTCTTCTTTTTCAGTGTTTGTGCTTTTAAACTTTAGAGCAATTTAAATAACAAATGAAATATTATGTTCCTGTTGGCTTTTTAAACCATCATAGCTTAGGACATCTTTGAGGAGTACTTTGTTTACGAATTTCATGGCCACTCAGGCTTTCTTTATCTATCTGAATGCTTTCTGGTAATTTGATTTTCCTGGAGTACAGTCCCTTTTATCCTGATTCTCAGATTCCTTTGTGGCTGACTAGGCAAGACCACATCCTGTGACGTCAAGTGCCTGGGTTCACGTGCTACTTCCCCACTTTCTAGGGATGTGTTGGGGAGAAAGTGCTTTTCTGCCCATAAACTTTGGCCTTGGCATTTTTAAAAGCATAGTTATAGGAAGTACTAAAGTTCTTCTCCTTTTTTTTTTTTTTAAGAAAGTACCAAAGTTCTTAATCACCTAGTAGGGTGACTAGAACTCAGTGAGTGCTTGTCAATATCAACTACTACTATATAATCTATTATTCTTATTTGCTTTCATTTGTATACAAGTCTCTTCTCCTTCGTAACATTGTGGACTTGTGTGTTCTTCACTTTTCTTTTTTTCTTTTTATCTAGAGTGCTTAGGCCTGTGTGTAGTTTCCTGTCGTGTTTGGGCAGGTGAATGTGAGGAAGCAAGGGGGAGAGTCAAGGAAGTGGACTTATGTGCCCAGGAGTTGTATTGGTTGACCGTAGAGATTAAGCTGGATACAGAGGGGATTGAGGGTATCCAAGAGGTGATCGAGTTTGAAAACATGGTGGGAGCAACAGTGGGCTGGTACTCTTGACAGAGTTCGAACAGTATTGGAACTGAGATACTCAACCGGAGTAAATTGGAAACATTAAGGGTGCTGGTCCGAGGTTGAAATGTGTGAAAATGGTTTCAGTGATGGATGTGAACTTTGATTATTTGGAAATTTTCCTTATGGGAAATAGTCAATTCCTCAGTAATAGAAGATGATGCCTCGCACATACTACGTAAGCTATAGCCAGCCGTGTATTTTGAAGGACAGGGTGGCCTTGAAAGATATTTAAAATAATATAATTAAAAGTTATTCTTCCTGAGCTGGCTTCTTGGGAGGATTTCATTTTTACAGAGAAATATATGGATCTAATTTTATGACTTAGAAATACTCAAAATACAGTAACAGATTTTGTGCTAATCTCCCTTTTGAATCTTTCCATTTCAACAGATTTAGATGCCAGAAACATGTTACCCTCACACCTGCCCCTGCAAAGATCACATAGAAAATCTCATTTAATTTTTTAGATGAGTACTGTTTATTGTGTTTTCCAGGCACACACCTTCTTATTAGCTTATACACCCACGCCTTATTTTTATGACTTTCTCCAGCTCTATAAGGGGAGAAAACAGAGACTAGAGAATCATATTTAAGTCTACAGTTTGATAACCTTTGTCCCTTGTGAATTCGAGCTTTGTATTTATGGAAGCACATCACATTGACATCTGCAGGATTTGTTTTGATAACTATAATTTCTTGGACACAATATATCACAAAGCTGCTTCTTAACGTCTGCAGCCAAAAGCATTTTTCTTTAATGTGTCACTAAAACCGTTATGAAATAAGCAATAGGATTTTGTGTTTAAGGACCCTGTTGCCATTTGCTTCGAGCTGTATTTTCCTGTCTTTAAATGTACTACTTCTAACAACATAGCTGTGGTTCACTAAACTGTACTGAATTTGTTTATAAATAGCGAGGCAGATGTCAGCTGTAAATTAGATTTAATGCAGGTCACCAAGGCCCCCTTAGATAAGGAGCTTGCAAGCACTGAGTGGAAATTGCAGAATGACACAAAGAAAATTGAGATTCAGAGATTCGAACAACTGGTAGGTACGATAATTATTATTGTTTAAGGGATACAAATGTAAAAACTAAAAAAAATAAAAAATTATTAACCTTGAGACCAGTTCCCACTTAGGAATTTCAGGAAGGTAGGCATTTATAGGAGTCTTTCTGACTGGGAAAAGAAAGCGGTAATCACCCTTGTCCACTCCTGCGTCAGATGAAAGTGGAATGGACCCATTAGAGCTAGAACTGCCCTTTCCCTATCCCCACAGTTCTTTGTTCGTACACCCAGATCATATTTATGGATTCTCCATGTGCTGTATTCAGGGAAGGGTTTCCATGTACAGAGAAGGTGATGAAATCTACCTAACGCATAACTGGGAAAGTAAAATTCAACTTAGGTCTAAATAATTTATTGAACATCTGTGTTGCCTAGGCGATGTTGACTCATAATGTGTATAATCATATTCCCAAGAAAAGTTCTTCATCTTCTAAGAAAGTAAAGCAGTGTGGGCCAGTGGAAATAAATGGATCCAAAATTCAGCCGATTATTAGCTCTGTAACTGGGCAAGATACTAACTCCCTGTAAGTGATGGCTGCTGACAGCTATCAAATACTGGTGTACTTCTGACACTGTGCTATGAACTCAGATCTCATATTCTCAAAAAACTCTTAGAACAGTCATTATTCCCATTGTAGGAGGGGATGAAATGAAGGTGCAGAGGGGTGTTGCCCATAACTGGTTAAGAGCTAGAGCCAGAAGGTGAACCCAGAAGCTCTCCTCCCAGCTACTGTACTATCTGTATTTTGGTCTCACTGTTTTCATCTGCCAAAGGGAATAATTTACAGAACCACTGACAAGTAGACACGGTGGGTACTCTGGCACAGAGTAACCCCCTCCTGAATTCTAACTACCATTATTTTGGCCTTAGATAGCTAGCTACCTCTTCTACCAATTGGATTTTTTTAAAAGGCCTTATTTAAGTTTATTTGAGAGAGAGAGAGAATACGTGGGATCATGGCGGGGGCGGGGGGCAGAGGGAGAAGGCGAAACAGGCTCCCCGCTGAGCAGGGAGCCTGATTCGGGACTCCATCCCAGGACCTGGGATCATGACCTGAGCCAAAGGCAGACTTAACCAACTGAGCCACCCAGGCACCCCCATTTATCAATTCTTGATGTAGGTAAGGAATGATGCCACTTCATGATTTTGGAAGTCCTTATGTTGCATTCGTCGGAAACAGTTCAGAAATGAATTTGTTTTATTTATTGGAAAATTCTCTCCCCCTTTCCTGAACCTACCCTTCCTGAAAGAGATTAACTTAAAGACATTTATCACCACCATCAATCACAGTCATCGTCTCATGGTACCCAGAGATTTAGTAAATCATCATAATTTTAACTTCTGTTTCCTATTAGTTGAGAAAGGCAACTATCTCATACAATTTTTTTTTTTAAATATAGCAAGCATTTGTAGCCACTTTTATATCAAATACTAGCAGCAAAGAAACAAAAACTTTGAAGTTTGGGGCCTTTGTAATGTAAAATCAGATAGAAATCAAGCACTTTTCTGCAATCAGAGAAAATGTCAAAATAATCATAATCCTTTTTGCAAAAAGTTGTTTGATGTCACTTTTCATGAATACGAGATCTGTCCCTTTAATCACTGGACCATCCTGTTAGGTTTCTGAACCGCAGGCAATTAACCAAACAAAAGCTTAGCCAGGGATGACTTTCATGAAAGAAGTACTCTCTGATTCTTTTTAGAGGCTATATTTTCAATTTAATTAACTGATTCCTACCTGTGTATTTTTTCCCCTTAATAAATGCCATTTTCTTTGCCATTCAGTTGATAAGGATCCTGGCTTCAGAATCACTTTATCATATATGCTAGAAGCCAACACCTTCCCAGTTTGGATATAGAAAATTCTGTTTTGTGCATTCTTTTACTTTATGCTGCACAGATTGTACCTAATCTTAT
Source organism: Lutra lutra (assembly GCF_902655055.1). Classification (NCBI taxonomy): domain Eukaryota; kingdom Metazoa; phylum Chordata; class Mammalia; order Carnivora; family Mustelidae; genus Lutra; species Lutra lutra. The sequence continues at coordinate 8,261,537 of NC_062289.1, read as the reverse complement.
TAAATACGGGTTTTTACCCCATCTGCTTTTCTGAACGTTGTGAAGACCAACATTATTTAAATTTCCTATGCTTATAAATTTTTATTCATTAAGTGCTGCTTTTAAAGTCATTATTAAAATCTATCGAAGGCTGAGGTAGATTTTAGAACAACTTGACTAGGCATTTCTAGAGAACATCTGGAAACTAGTGTTCTTCAGTTTTTTCTAGCATTTTCTGTGTCCTTATCGTATTGGTAAATGGCCCAAATGCCATTGAAAGGGCTATAAAGCAGTGCACGAGGTGACCTAAGAAGGCAATAAACTCTTTATTAGTGTCAAGACCAAATGAGAATTCACTTAAAGGTCACAAGTTGGAGTTGTTTTATTACATTTTTCATGAGTCAAAATCCTAAGAGGAGCATATTTTATGGCCAGAGAGTAAGTTTGTTTTATAATTTGTCAGGAAAATAAAATTCGTGGCTTGATCCCATTCTTAGATAACGCACCTTGGAAGGGTAACTCACCTTAAATTGCTTTGGTTGATACTTCTGCTTTTAACAGTAAATTTCAAAGTAGCACATGTTCATAGTGAGGGCCTCTCTGTACCCCGCCAACCCTGCAGCCAGATTCGTAATATCCATTATATATCATAATATTTATCCATTAGGTATAAAGCCAAACGGGGCTTGCCATATGTGTAGTTCAAAGCCTGCAGATAGGAAAAAAATGTCCAAGACTTCTCAAGCATTTTTTTTAATCAAGCATCTTACTTGCTTCAGAAGAGATGCAAATCAGTTAACTATGTTAACAGCATTCTTACCATTTACTGTATGCTTTCTTTGGACAGGCCCAGGACTCAGTGTTCATATACAATATTGAAACACTATGAGAAAATGTTCATAGACTCAGCCTCAGTTATTTTGAAACCTGTGTTTCAAAACTTTAATTTAAACTGTTTTCTCTCTGAAAAGGAAGTCACTGAAAGGGCAGTGATAAAGCCGTGTTTTCATGGGCAGAGCAAAGTGAATTCTGAGATGCAGAGCAGGAAAGTGCGGTACCGTGCCTGCGTTCCTGGTTAAAGTGAAGACCAGCCCCGGGATTCACCGCAAAGATGCCTCTGCCACATTTGACGCGAGATGATAGCGGACTCCACTGCTCACTTCTGCGTGGAAAGACACACTGGCGTTCCCTGTGTCCTTTCCCCTCTCCTCTTAAAATCCCCACTCAGCCCATCCACATTTACTTCTGTTGACAATAATTACCTGAGAAAAGAATATAGTCAGTTTTTGCATTTCCTCCTTTCTTTATTCATTCAGTTCGTTTGTTTTTTTTTAATTGTTCAGTGTTAACCGTGTGAAGGCTTGGTATGAGACAAGGATACAGCTGTGAACAGCAGAGGAAAGTCCGCAAAGAATTTAGCCTCTAGTGGGAGGAAACTCAAAATAAGCCCAACAAGTAAAATGTTTAATAACCTGGTGAAAAGTGCTACCAAGAAATGAACAGGAAGCAGGAAAATTGCCCTTAACCAAAGAAAAAGTAAACTTGCTCGTATTCCATGGCGGGAGGTAACTTTACAAGTTAGGCTTTATCCTTCCACGGAGACTGGGAGGTGGGGCGTTGTCTTGTTCAATGGCCACATGTCAACGTGGGGGCCCCCAGGTTGTTTTGGGGAGTAGGTATGATGCTTGGTCACCTTACAACTCCTCAGACTGGGGCGGCGAGATGGGCAGGCCCTGGGGGGCGTCATGATCTGGTTTCATGTTTCGGCAACAGAGAAAAACAGGGCCCAACGAGCAAAACAGGAGACAGAGGAGGAGAGAGACAAACTGAAATAAAACCAGGGGAGAGCTGCGAGCAGACAAGGGACAGAGCCTCAGCGGACAACAGCCCAAGGGCTGCAGATGGATCCAGGCCTGATGACCGCCCGGAGGGGCGAAGAGAGGCGCAGAAAAATGTCTGCAGACACAGCTAAAACAGAAATTGGAGCAGCAGGCAGGGTGCTTACTCCCTAGCGCTCCCTGGCCAAGAAAATACTCTTGAGATGTTGCGTAAATAATTAAGCTTCCTAAACTCCTCTGTGGTCCTCAAGCACAAATATGGTGGGTGTCCCATTAATCATGTATGAGGATAAAGCAACTTAGCAAAACAGCAATCTTGGCAACTTAATGGAATTTATCCTTGGGATAGCACTCTTCGGTGTAATTATCCACAACTTTCATTTGTATGCAAACCATATAGAGCTGTCACCTCTGAACTGTATAAAATAGAAAAATTTAAGATGACCACTTTTACCCCTTAAAAGAACTTTATACATAATGTACCCCTCCAAAAAGCTGTTTCCTGAAATGATTCCTGTAGGTTCAATTTTTAACTCTCATTGCTTTATAAATAATACTTAAAGAAATTTATTTTCATTAGTGTTTCCCCAAAGTGTCTTCTGTAGACCATTAATTTTTTTTTTGCAAGGTTCATATTAACCTTCGCAAGGTTAATAATTAAATGATGAGAGGACGGTTGAGTGATCCAACGTCTGAGGAATGCTGGGTTCAAGAGAGTCGAGCAATTTTATTTACTGTAGAACTCCTCAGTGCATTTAGTAGGTTATGGTAAGTTGTGCTTCTGCAAGACAGGGTTATGGAATGAAACTTTCTCAAACATATTTTTGACTCTGGCTCCCTTTTATTTTTAAGACTCTGTCTCTGTCTTGGAGTTCTGTAGAGACATACAGAAACAATTATTGCATTTGTTGGTTTGAGAGCATCTTAGATGTGGGTCTGAGAGTAATTCACACCCTCACGTAGAAAGTGTCTTCGGTGCACTGGAGTAGGACTTCCGTGCAATGGAGTTTGTGAAGGTCGAGGTCAGCTGGGGCTGGCGTGGAGTAATATGTAAGCCACAGACATCAAGGTCAAGTACTTATCCAAGCTACCAGAGGGCACCCAGCCCTTGGCTGGAGGGATGATCCTTTGGTAGCAAAACTGCTCTGAATTTTTCACAGAAGGCTAGAATGTTTTAAGGTCTCCTCACCAATCAGAGGGAATGTTGGGGCTCTGCCAGTCTGAGGATCCCGGTTCCTGCCATATCAACCCAGCAGCTGTTCTGAGAGTTCTCAGGCAGTTCCAAATCTATGCAGTAGCTTCATTTTTATGGTTTTTACAGCCTGGCTCCCCTTGAGCGATACAGAAGACTGTTGTGGTCTTCAGAGACACAGCAAGTGGCAATAGTTCTGTAATTTGCTCCGTGTACAAGAGCTCAGATGGTTTGCTGAGGTTTAGAATAAGATATCAAAAATGATTGTTGCTTTTTTTTTATCATACTAGACTGCCATATATTAAACATGTTCCTGGCACATCGCACATCCTATGTACTGTACATAATTAAGAGAGTGGCAGTCTGACAGGCCCTTTTCCTACATCTTTCTTGCTTCCTGCATCTGTCATTCTTTTTGAAAAAAGAATTTGCAATATAAATTTAATTTAATATTGACTTATTTAGAAGGGGAATAAAAAAATGATCAGGACTTGGCCTGGAGGCATAGTTAACATTTTTCCTTTATATTGCAGAGCAGAACAGACTCATTGCTCTCTGTAGGTTTCTGTTTAGGATGGCCCAGTGGGGACAGCATTCTTTCTGTCACTTCGGGGGGACTGGAATTGAGAATTACTATGAAACTAGAGATATCTTGTCAACTTGGCAGTTAGAAGAGAAAGTGTAGAATTAGGCCTTGGTGTCCATCATTTCCGGTTTCAGGGACTGATCCCAGGTGCTGGGCCAGTCCTCAGGATGCCGCATCCTAGCTCATACCCTCTGCCAGCACTGGATCTTCGGTACCCCTCCAGCTCTTAAGCACATTTCCAGGAGAAACTGCAATATACATTTTACTCAGCACTTCATAGTAACTCTGAACAATGTCTTAATTCCTAACGGACACCTATGAGGCAATGTACGTTTCCCCTGCACGCTATTGACTGGTGTAGATCTACGAGGACTCAGGAAACGCTGGAAAAATTCAACCAAAACCTGATCATTTTCAAGGAGATGTTTTTAAAACAACTGGAAAATGGACCCTGGGTTTCTTGACTCCATTGCTCCTTCTATTGTATCATGATTCTTTGGAATGAAGGAACAGCAGCAAAAGGAATGGCCTCTCCTTGTCAAATTTCAATTCTTTGGGGCTTTTTTAAAACATTTAGTAGCATTTATGTTAAAATGTATTTTACCTTAAAACTTTCTGCACGAGTGAGAAGAGCTGTTATTTCTTCACATTCAGTCATTTATTATTCATGAAATCAGGACACAAATAGACTGTCAGAATATAGCCCAAGGGCTGAATTTAGACGAAGGGGCTTGCTGTTACCGTGTGAAGTGCTGTAAGAAATTGAAATCATAGTAGTGGGAGGGGGTAGATCTATAGCTCTTCCCAAGGAAATGTTCCCCCAAGTTGCACAAAGCATTAATCATCATGTTCATTTCTGTTTTCAAAGCTCCGGGCATTATTTTGGATTTCTTTGTTCTCTGTTGAGTGGTCAGCTTATACTCTGACTGTGTGTATTGTGCTGTGGATTACAAATCTTTACTGAATTCCCATGAGATGCCTCTGTAAAATGCTTTGGGTATCGCTGAACACTTTTGTGTTATTTGGGGGAAAGTATAAATCTATAGGCCTTTTCTTAAGATGGCTTCTTAAGACAGTAAAAAGTGGATATCCCCAAGTAACTTTCAACATTTAGAAATGTTAAGTGAGTGTGGGGTAACTTGGCCACCTGAAGGCCTGGAGGAGTTAACTCAACTTGTTAAATATTCAGCATTTAGGATACTATATCCACTCTTGAATTAGGATGCATCTCTTTGCCAGGAAATTATTCCTGTTCTAATAAAGTGTCGCTAGCTATATCTGCTTTGAAACACAGCTCTTGCCTTTTAGCACATTCCACAGTGCCCCTCCTAGATCAAGCACCCACTAAGGAAAGACAGAAAACAAAGGCTATTTGAGGGAAACAAAAATTGCTGATTGTCTCTTTGGATGAGGAAGTTCGGTCAGTGGGGGTTTGGAGAAGATATAATGTTAATCATTTAACCCAGTTTCTTAGGAGGCTGCTGGATTCATTAGAGAAATGTCAGCCAACAAAATCCTGAGGATAATTTGTAAGTAGAATCTGGGACATGGACAGTGTCCCACTAGCTGAGCCCAGGAGATCTTCAGTGGGTAACATGGTAACTTTCTGCACTTGACTGGAAACACCAGCTTCCATCATTTTCTGCTCAGTTTTAGTGCTAATTCTTATTCCCACAACTCACTAGTATTTACTCAACTTGCAAATTATAATACTGGTTGCATGACTAAATCATTATGTGGGTTGGTTGGTTGGTTGGTTGGTTTGATGTCTTCAGCATTCAAATATTAACATGTTTTCTGATTACTGAGGAAATGCTATTGTTCACAACCTTAAATATTTATTTTTAATATATGTTTATGCATATACTAAGTGATACATTATTTTATGTAATTATGAATTATATATAAATTATATATTGTTTTATATGAATATAAGTAATATATAAATCATATATAACCTTATATATAATAATATAAATAAATGATATGAATATATTATAGATTTATTTTATTTTTTAGAAAGATTTTATTTACTTGAGAGAGCACGTGAGCAAAACATAGAGGTAGAGGCAGGGGGAGAAGCAGAGTCCCTGCTGAGTGCAGAGCCCAACACAGCTCTCTATCCCAGGATCCTGAGATCATGACCTGAGCAGAAGGCAGGCATTTAACTGACTGAGACACCCAGGTGCTCCAAATATATTAATTATATTTAATAAATACATAAACTATATCATATATTATACATAAATACATAAGATATATAAATATAAGTGAATAATATATATCATGTTATAAATATATGTTGTATGATATATGATGTTATGTGGTATATATGATATATGATATGTGATATATATGGTAGGTATGTCATGTTATATATATGATATATGTTTACACAATTCTATATTAAATATGAATATATAATATGTATATTATCTATAATTAAATGCATTTAAAATTATTATATATCATTTAATATATACCTTGAGGTTAAATACATCTTTACCATTCTTTGGTAGTTTAATAAATGAATGTTCACTTACCCTGATGATCTTGCAGTAAAGTACAAAAACTTGTACACACTATGACTAACAACCAGATTTGGTTCATTTGTCTTAGGAGAACATATTGTCCCTAGCTAATAGATGGTGAGCCTATGACAGTGTGAATCTATCTGTAATGTATAATATAATCAACATATAGGTGTTTTGGTGTATGGAGTTCGGGAATAGGTTCATGTATTTTCTAGTCTTTTGATATAAGTATCTTTTTGTGTTCTGAATTCCCTGTCTGAGACCTATAAAAGTGATTATGTTAAAATTTCCAAAGTCCTGAGTTCAGTGATTTTTGCCTCTAAAATATTACTAAAATAACCTTCTAAATTCTAGGATTAGGCTATTCTGTTGTCTTGTTGAAAAACCCTTATGTTCAGAATACTGTATATAGGATGGAAACTCGGGCCACATCCTCTTATAGGTATGTCCCTTTGTGGCTTCTGACAAATGATTGTGGAGACAAAGGGTCTTACAATCATCTCTCCAATATCAACTGCCCATTGTAACATGTTTCTACTTAGCATGTTTTGCCAGAAAAATTATTTTACTAGTGGGATGTACCATCCTCTTACTCAGTAACACGATATTTAAAAGTAAAATCTCCCTAAACATGTTTCCCAGTATTTAAAAATGTACATTTCAGTAAGCCACCTTTTAGTATTTTATTTAAAAACATACTTGTCAATAAATGTATAACTACATACATTCTACAAATTTCCATACAACAAATATAAAAAGAAAGAACATTTGGAACAAAAGAAAATAAATATTAGAATCCAGCTAATTCCAGAAACAATAGTAATCTGCTATTTTCTTTCATCTAGTACTACTTAGAAGAAATCATTAGCTGTAGAAAATGTCCTGGTCAGACACCAGCCCTTCTGGCTACTACCAAGTTCCCAGTTTGGATGTCCTGGGAGCATCATGGTTTACACTGGTTTCAGCCCTGTCTGCTCTGCCTCCAGCAGCAGCTGCTACGCCTACAGCTTGAAGTCAGACATTCTCCATGTGTGGTTCATGTATGAATTTTAGAGAATTTTAGAGAATCCCCTAACCTTTCTTTCAGGTTCTTGTTTCTATGGCTTTCATTGATGTGTTAAGAACTAATGTTTTAATCAATGGTTTTCTTCCCAGTGTAGGTGTAACACTCTCACAGGAAAAAGAATAATCCTAGCTAACAGCTGTTAAGCACGAGCTATTTGTCATTATGCCTTTAAGACTTTGGACGGAATTAACTTGGTTTTCCTCACAGTAGTCCTATGCAGCGAACACTCCCATTTTATCGATGAGAAAATGATGGTAAGAAAGTTTAAGAAATTGCCCAAGCTCATACATCTGGCAAAGGTTAGAGCTGCAGGTGATTATATTTTTATTTTTTATTTTTATTCTTAGACCTGCGGTTTAAACCCAAAGACTCCTACGCAAAGCCTATACCATTAACCATGAAGCTAAACTTCCTGAAAATATAGCTTGTTCTACAGAATTTACTTTTTCCCTGTGGTCTTCCCCGTCATCTCCCAGATTACAAACCCTGCAACTAAGTTGTAGTTTGTGAGTTATTTTGGCCATGATTCAGAATTATATACCAAATTTTTATTGAACGGGCTTTTTAAACAGTAAAATTAATCCCCAAAATCCATTTTTTCCCTTTCAAACCTATTTTATATTGAGCAGAGCCTGTCTAAGTAAGTTTTAACTAAGAGAACTCCCTCACCCCCTGCTGGACTAGGGAAAACCACCCATCTAGTCACTCAGTGCCATTTAGGGGACCATTCTCGCTCGGGAATTCTGGCAAAACATGCAAAGTAGAAACATGTCACAATGGGTAGTTGATGTTGGAGAGAAAATTGTGAGACTCTTTGACAAATATTTTAGCTCAAAACAAGTGTCCTGTACTAAGTGTTGAATAAGGGGATGTGAACTGAAAGTGGCTGCCATTGGCTCACCAGTGGCTTTAGGCTTTAGGAGGAAAAGAAAAGAATAAACATGAGAAAGTAATATTGAATCTTTCATGAGAAGACAGAAAAATGGGCTATTAATTTAGCAGTGACTTTAATCATAACTAGAGGAACAGAAGGAAGTTCTCCCCCAGCCAAAAAAGTACAACATGGCTCCATAGCCTCTCCTCTTGGAAGAGAAGGCCAAACATAAAATCTGAAAATGCGGTTATAGGACTTGACTTCAAACGTTCAGCACAAAATAATAGTATGGGTTTAGGTAAGCTGGTTAGACATTTAAACTTACCTCTAAATGGAAATAAACCTCTTTTACCTATGTATCTGGTGTTCATGAAGACCAAAGAAAATTTCCTCTTGACAACTCTCAGACAAGCTAAGATTTGAATGCGCTTTTGTATACTGTTATAATGTTACACCGTCACCTTCTCCAAGAAAACAGAAAGTCACAGAACTGATCATGCTTTTGGACGTGTGCAAGGAGAGCTGGGAGAGTGGTTGTCGGGATACTTGGATTTCAGTCCCAGTTCTTTACGACCTGAGCTGAACTTAGCATGTCAGTTCGATTTTCCGGTTCTCAATTTCCTCTTCTGTAATGTTAAGTGAGTCAGATAAGGTGACCTCTGATATGTATTCCTTTTCTATGAATTAGATATTATGTAATGAGGAGGAGAAAATGCTATTCACCAGAACTAGTATATTTGCTGATATTTAGTCATTTAATAAGTATTTATCAGCTGCCTACTCTTTGTTTAAGGTTAGAAAAATGACAAGACAGACAAAACCCAGACCTGAGAGAACATTCTAGATGGGGAGATAGACAACAGACACGGAAGCAAATGGGCAGGCATGTCATTTCAGATAGTATTATGTGCCATGGACAAAAATAAGGCCGGATAAGAGATTGGAAAGAGAAAGAGGATCACACAGACATTTTCCCATGACGTGTTCAAGGAAGACTTCCCTACAATGGTGGCAGTTGAGCGACTGAATTATGCAAGCCAGTAGATGACTAGATTCAGGCAGATGGAGCTGCAGGTCTAGCTGCAGGACAGCAAGATGACTGGTGTGGCTCAGGAGGGGTGAGGAAGGAGTCGTTGGAGACATGGATTGGAGGGGGGCTGTCATCTGTAGGTGCAGGATCCATTTCAAGTAAACTTTTGTGTATGGAGTGAGAAAGAAGTTGAGGTTCACTTCTTGCATAAAGATATGCAGCTGTTCTAACACGATATCTTAAGTGGTCTGTCCTACTCTTTGAAATATGTAAGCGCTTTAAAAAAATCAGTCATCCGTGTGTGGGTCCTTGTATAGACCCTCCATTCTGCCTACTTGATCTCTGTGTCTATGTGAAAACCACTCTGTCTTAATGATTTAGAGTTTGATTTACAGTTAAGTCCTGAAAACTGGATAATGTAAGTCCTCCAACATTCTTCTTTTCAAAATAGCTCTGGCTTTTCTTAATCTTCTCTAACCACCGGGGTTAAAGCCGCCTTCTCTGCTAGCTTTGTTCTCCCGTTGACCTCGCACAGAGCATGCTGTACCAGCCATAAAACCTAACTTTGCCGCGGCTACAACTGTCCGTCTTCTCTTCGGAGGGCATAATGCTCAGAAGAGTCAATCAGTCGTGCTTGGGGGACTCTAACTTTAACCACATCCTCACTGCTATTTTGCATTCTTTTGATTCATGTTCTAGTGATTTCCGTGCATACTCCCCACAGCACGTGCTCCAAAGCTAAAATGCTCTTAATGCTTCAACTAACCATTCTCACCCAGTTCTTCAAAGATGACTTTGCCCAGTGCGTATCCTTTATTAATCTTTTATTTCCTTAAAATGTCTTCCCTTTATCATGCTTAGCGAAATAAGTCAATCGGAGAAAGACAACTATCATATGATCTCCCTGATATGAGGGAGAGGAGATGCAACATGGGGGGTTGAGGGGTAGGAGAAGAGTAAATGAAACAAGATGGGATTGGGAGGGAGACAAACCATAAGTGACTCTTCATCTCACAAAACAAACTGAGGGTTGATGGGGGGAGGGGGTTGGGAGAGGGGGTGGGGTTATGGATATTGGGGAGGGTATGTGCTATGGTGAGTGCTGTGAAGTGTGTAAACCTGGCGATTCACAGACCTGTACCCCTGGGGATAAAAAATATATGTTTATAAAGCTGTAAAAAAAAAAAAAAAAAAAAAGAAAGGATGAATACCCAAGTTTTGTAGCAACATGGACGGGACTGGAGGAGATTATGCTGAGTGAAATAAGTCAAGCAGAGAGAGTCAAGTATCATATGGTTTCACTTATTTGTGGAGCATAACAAATAGCATGGAGGACAAGGGGAGATGGAGAGGAGAAGGGAGTTGAGGGAAATTGGAAGGGGAGGTGAACCATGAGAGACTATGGACTCTGAAAAACGATCTGAGAATTTTGAAGGGGTGGGGGGGTGGGAGGTTGGGGGCACCAGGTGGTGGGTATTGTAGAGGGCACGGACTGCATGGAGCACTGGGTGTGGTGCAAAAATAATGAATACTGTTATGCTGAAAAAATAAAAAATTAAAAATAAAAAAATAAAATGTCTTCCCTTCTAAGTAACCTCCCACCACCAATGTGCTGAATTTTACTCCTCAATTATCCTCTCTTGTTTTCTCTGCATTTGCTGGTGTTTTCCTGTCTCTGACGGCTCGGGGGGTACCTGCCTCTTGTTCTAGCTGTGCCCGTAGCTGCCAGTACCGGGTGGGCTCCGGGGGCCATCAGCCTGGGGCAGACTTACAGCGCACATGCTGTGTGGCTCTCACTCTGCCCCGTGGCTTCGCTGTTGACATCAAGGCTCTAAATACTGTGGGATCCTGACTGACACTAGATGTTGTGGCAAGTGCTAAAAGCCACGGGTGTAAACCATTTTCCCCCAGTGGGAGGTGGGAGCCAGGGATTAAATGTGTTGCTCTTTTTCTGTCCATGAGGATTGGCTGGAGACAGGTCTTACGGCATCTCCGAAGACGGCTCTGCCAGATCGAGCACGTCCTTGCACGTAGCTGTGGTCAGCTGCGTAGCCCGTCTTAGTATTGGCTTTTTTCCCTTCTCCTTCGCTGCCCTTCGTGAGCGTACTTCCTAATGAAGTGGGACCACATATGCCTTGGCTTCAGGCCTTGGTTTTTTAAACGACTCACGCTGTTGTAGAACCAGGAAAGGCTTTAGACCGCACACCCTCAAGGGTAGACTTTGAGAGCTGGGTTACTGCCTGGGCGGACAGCAAGAGGGATCCGATTTCTGGTTGTAAACACGTAGTAATTTCTCTTGGCATACAGTAGCCCCGCAGTTACCCAGACTTTCACTTGTGGTTAAGTAGGATGAGGTACAGATGGAAGTGGAGACGGTGGGGTTCTCAGGGGCCGCAGAGAGCCCCAGACGGAGGACGTGATGTCACACTTAGCATCCCAGCTGCTCAGAAAGAGGTTTGGTGTTTGGGGGGCCTCTTTGGATTTTGCATATAAAATATATCCTATTTCAGCCTACTTTGCCAAGCCCTTTCTTGATTTGTTAAGAAGGTCGCCAGTTTTCAGTAGAGTCAGAGCACAAAGGACTCTTCAGTGTGTTGTTGCTGTGTTTTTAGGCTTTCCTGACTGGGGAACTGTGTGACCCAGGAGGTGGGCTAGCGCTGTCAGCATCTGTGTTATCCGGGAATGCTGGCTGGCTGGGGTCTGGAGAGCGCCCCTGTAGGAATTCTGCCATGCAGAGGCCTAGTGATGTGGAACACATCCATGGCCTTACTGGAGAACTGCTCTCCAGTTTAAAACTGCCCCTGGCATGATGCTGGTCTCGGTAGGGAATAATTATCGGACCATGAGGGGCCCCGTGCCTGCATGACAGGAACCACCTTCTGTGAGCTGGAAGTGAGTAAGTTGACCAGATCTCGAGGTGAGGCAGACACAGCAGCAGTGCACTTTACCATGGAAACATTCAGGAACGAGTCCTAACCGATCCCGACAGCACAAGGTACTCCAAGGACAGGTGGCACAGACCCGCACATCATGTATCTTTCTTGCCCTGATGCCTTTTTTTCATCCCATACCTGTGGCTTTATGGAAGATTGTCTAAGACCAACTAAAGGAGAAGGAAACAATCCAGGCCTGGTTCTCGGATTCATGAGCAAGATGCGTCTGTTCTAGCTAGAAACGCGCTCTGCCACATTAAGGCACTTATGGTCTCCCTGAAGGACAAGGTAAAGAAGAGTCTTCTCCAGGACCAAAGCCATTTGCCTCAGGATTTGCTTTCTGGGCTAACACAGACTGAGACACTTCCTCGCCACCTTCCATCGCCATCCCCCCCCCAACCTCCCCCGACAGCTCCACGCTAAAGGGACTTACCCACTCTTTGCAAGTGGCAGGATCTTCCTAACCCTAGGATCGGGGCTGCCAGATGCTATGCTTACAACTCACATTTTGTGCTCCAGTAACTGCAAAACACATACACTTATGCAAATGCAGTCTGGTTAAATGAAGTTCAAAGTCATCTTAAAGGCAAAAAAAAAAAAAGAAAACAAAGGTTGGAAAAGCAAAAACACAGCCTGGCAAGTGAAGGTGTGAGTAGGTGATGTGACTTTGGTCTAGTAGTTAGTACTGTTATATTGTAGGATGTGTGTGTGTGTGTGTGAGTGATTGTGTATGTGTGTGTCTTAATAACTTGGTTTTTTGCATCCTGAGTAGCAGAGCTCCCTCCTCACCTCCAAACCCTTCACCCACCACCTGGTAGCCAAATCATTACTTGATGTCTTCAGGAGACAGCACCCCCAAATGTGCCCCCCATGTACCCTCCTGATCTGCCTTACAATGAAATTACACTTGCCATTCACTATGTACCGACATCAATCTGCCTAGCAGATCATCATTATTTAAAGCAGTATTTTCTATAGAGAAGAGGTCATGAGAGATGTCCAGGAAAATGAATTTTCATGGTCATATGAGTTTGGGAAATACAATGTAATATGTCTCCCCTTTTGAAAATTCATCAGGAATATTTACATATTAAAGGCTTTAAAAAGAGAGTTAAAAAGCAATGAAGAGACAGTTATCCTTATTAAGTTCAGCAGTTACCAAACTTATGGGCTTATGTGACTCTGTTTTATCATTGTATTAACTGCTGGCCCCCCCAGTCCCCTCCCCTCCCCCGGACGTTTTCTTGCTATCTCATCACTCAGGGAGAAAAAGAGAGAGATGGGATCACAGCATCTCTAAAGTAGCTTTGTGGTATATTTGTGTTCACAGGATTCTGGAACTGAAGGAGACCTTAGAAACTATCTAGCAGTTCCTATTTTTATCATTGAAAAAACCATTTTACTTTTTAACTTCTCCCCATATCTACAAGTTTCGAAAGAAGGGCTCCACCAGTCATTGGCTCAATGGCAATGATTTCTCCTTTTCTATTTAGCAAAGGGAACTGTATCCATCTTTCAAAGACTTCGATAATGTAAGTTACATATTTATTTTGGTGGGTTAATAAAACAGTCCGCAAAGTATCAAACGATCTTGATACTTTATTTGGCAAATTTTTAAGTTTCTTTCTTTTTTTTTTCTTTTTAAATGACTTCTTCCTTCTTCTTTCCATGATCTTCTAAGGATAGGAGACCTATATTTTGTTCATGCTCTGTTACGGAATGACAACATGCTTTGGTTTCAAAAAGGTTGATTGTTTTGCCCGAGGCCCACTGCTGTTTGGGAGAACGGGAACTAATTCATAGTTTCCAATTCCCTGACCAATAATCGTCCCGTTGCCTTTGATGTCTCTCTAGAGTAGAGGTGGGCAAAGCCAGGTAGTAAATATTTTAGGTTTTGCAGGTCATACAGTCTCTGTTGAAATTACTCAGCTTTGCTGTTACAGTGTGAAAGAAGGAAGAAAGAGAAGAGGGAAGGTGATAGGGGGAGGAGGGATAGAGAGAGGGAGGAAAGAAAGAAAAAAAAGGTGAATGCAACAAGGCACAAGAGACCAATCAACGTGATTAACTGGCTGAACATTATCTGTGTATTTCTACCCATGACATTCTCGTTTTTTCCTGTCCCTACACTTCGAGAGAGCAGAGTTCTCTTTCCCGGTGTCCCTTGACCTCTTCTGATTTTTATAGCTGGATCATGGCCCTGTTCGTCGCTGATGAGGGTCCTTGACTATTTCCCTGGTGACCATGAGCACCTTGGTCTTTTCTTAGGGATCATTTTAACAGCCCTCCTGACTCCCCCTGCCCCCCTCAGTTTGTTGCACAGGCAAAGGCTAGATGACCCTATGGCACAATTCTCACAAACAAATTTACAAAGTCATCAGTGTCTCTGTATCGACTCATAAAACCCAGATAGTCTTGCTAGACACACTTTCTAGCCTTCCCAGGTACTGTTCTCTCGTTGCCAACTGCCTGAGGGGTTGCTGTTCACACATACAGGACCAAAATGTCACCTCAGTCTGGTGTCCCCATTCTTTTCCTTGATCTGTTCTCGATCAGTTCTTTCAAAGTGGGTTCTCAAAGCCGTGTCAGAGAGAATCCCACTACCTTTAAGCTTTCTCACCAGCTGGTGTTTCCCTGTGAAGGAATTTATATGTCCTCCTTCGCGCACGAGAGGCACCGTGGGATGAGAAGAGCGCTTCGGAGTCAGACACCGGGGAACTCGTCGCTACATTCAGCGCAGTGCCTTGGACACGCCGTCCAGCCTTCAGTCTCTCCAAATCTGCAAAGTGATTTCCGAGAGCAGTGGCTCAGTTCATCCCGCACAGCCAGCGGCGACGGGAAAACGGTCCCGCTTGTGGCAGAAGCTTCGCCACCTGTCTGCAAAGTGACAGAAGCAGTAGCGTCGGACTGGGGGCAGAGATGCGGGGCTGAGGAGAGCGGTGCAGTGGACAGCTGGGTCGTTGGTGGGCTTCTGCTGCTGTGGAACCACATTTAACCTTCATTAAAAGAAATGACAGAATGTCTTCATGTGATGTTAAGGCTAACAAGACACTACAGATTATCTCCTTAGTCCAAGGATGTATGAAGAAATATGACCATTTAGCAATCAGAGATCTCTTCCAGGATGCTTTTCATTGTTCTTTTTTCCTTAATAGTGGACTCTTCGCCTGTCCTGATCAATACCAACCTCCCAGGAACAAATTTTATAATCGTATGCTAGCCACTTGCTTTCAAATGGGTTTTCTGCTTATCTTCATGAAACCTGAGCTCTACCTTAATGACAAAATAAATAGGAAGTAGTGTTACCACTGTTCCCCAGTTTCCATGTGATCATTGACTAGACTGATGATGAAAATCTTAATGGGAAATTTTAATTGGATTTATTTTTATATTTCAACAATAGCAACAACACCTTATGCCAGATGTCCACAAATCTTAGCTGATTAATATTTCTGGAAGAATTAAACAAAAATTTAAAGTCTAGATCATCCCCTAGAGTTTCTGATTCTTTAAATCTGGAACAAGGCCTAGGAACTAACATTTTCAAAGAAGCAGATACTGAAACTGATGGTAAGTTCAACCTTTTTATTATGGTGTTATTGCATACCTAACATGATCATTATTTGACTTCTGAGCTGCATTTCTGCTGTCTGTGCTAATTGCATTGCTTGGGAATCTCTGCAATGAGAAGTCCTGTCCCCAAATCACTGTTACATTAAGACATGGTCCCTTGACTTGAATTTTCAACTAGCTCCTTAAAGGTAATAGCGTTGAATGACGCAGGATCCTAAATTCCCACACAACCAGCTGCGGTGGCAGCCATCTTGCTGTGTGTGAGCAACAGCACGGAAAACACGAGGGCCTATCTGCGGCAAAGTTATCTGAGGCGGGAAACTGCCTGCCCTTCAGCTCCTTTCCAACACCCTCCCTCAGGCTGTTGAAGGCCAAGATGCCAGCCTATTTTTTATTACTGTGGGGGGATTTAATAACCCTTAAATTTTTTCATTTTGAAGATTATAAACTTCAGAAAAGTTGAATAGAAATATAAGGACGCATTCGCAGTTGAACTCAGCGGTTAATATTTTGCAATATTTACTTGACTTTTCTCCCCCTGGCCCTAGTCACCCCTCTGCACCTTGAACTAAATCTGTGGAAGTTGCAGACATAATACCTACCCTATATATTATATTTATCTCTTCGTTAAAGGATCTTCTTTTATGTAAATGCAGTGCATGGCCACATTCAAGACTTAATACTAAGTTTTTCCCATCTTTGCCATCATTACTATTGTCATATTTTTAGTTTATTTTAGCCATTCTGATAGGTGTATAGTGATATCTCGTTGTGGTCTTAATTTGTGTTTCTGTAAGGGCAAGTGGATGTTGAACCTACCTCCGTGTATTTCTTTGTCATTCATATATTCTCTTTATTCAAATGTCTTTTGCTCACTTTCTAATTGGAATTTTAAAAAATCTTTTTTCATCTGAGTTCTGAGAGTTCTTTATATAATTGGATATTAGTCCTTTGTCAGATAAGAAGTTTGTGGATATTTTCTCCCAGCCAATGGCTTGTATCTTCATCTTCTTTAAAAAAAGAAAAAAGAAAAAAAAAAAGATTTTATTTATCCATTTGACAGAGAGATAGAGAGAGCCCAAGTAGGGGGAGTAGCAGGCAGAGGGAGAGGGAGAAGCAGGCTCCCCACTGAGCAAGGAGCCTGATGTGGGGCTGGACCCAGGATGCAGGCTCATGACCTGAGTCAAAGGCAGACACTTAACCAACTGAGCCACCCAGCCACCCCTATCTTCATCTTCTTTACATGAATTTTACAGAGCAAAAGCTTTTAATTTTGATGAGGTTCAATTTATAAAGTTTTCCTTTTATGAGTCATTCTTTTGGTGTCAAAACTAAGAACTCTTTGCTTAGTCTTCATTCCTGTTGACTTTTCTCCTCCGTCTTCATAGTTTAACAGTATTATTCTTACACTTTCATCCAGAGCATTTTGGACTCACTTCTGCATGAGGTATGGGGTTTAGGATGAGGTTTTCTTGCCTGTGGATGTTCAGTTGCTCCAGCATCAGTTAATGAAAAGCTTATCCATCCTCCATTGAATTACTCGGGCACGTTATCAAAAACTAATTTTGGCATATTTATGTATTCTATTTGAGTATTCTCTACTCTCTTCCTTTGATCCTATGTGCCTATCTTCTTCAAGACCACACCATCGATACCTGCATGTGTGTCATAAACCTTAATATTGGGCAGTGTGATTCCTCCCATGGTGCTATGCTTTGTCAAGGTTTTCTAGCCGTTCAGAACCTGTGATACTCATGTCGATGCCATGTCTTGAGTAAAACTCTTTTTTCTTTGATCTGGGAGTCTCTTGTCACCTGCCAAGATCCATGTAAGAATAACACACAGAATTGCTAGCTTCTAAGTAAAGCAAAAGCTTAGCTCCTTCACAATTCTTTTTTTTTTTTTAAGATTTTATTTATTTATTTGACAGAGATCACAAGTAGGCAGAAAGGCAGGCAGAGAGAGAGAGAAAGGAGGAAGCAGGCTCCCTGCTGAGCAGAGAGCCCAATGTGGGACTTGATCCCAGGACCCTGGGATCATGACCTCAGCCAAAGGCAGAGGCTTTAACTCACTGAGCCACCCAGGCACCCCTCCTTCACAATTCTTGACAAGTATTTCCTTTATTTAGAAAACATGAAGTGGATTCTTTGGAAGGACCAATGTTAAAATAGTGTTTTGAACTTGTTATTTATAAATAATTACAGATTTGTAGGAAGTTATAAACATCATACAGAGAGCTTCTGTGTATTGGTCACCCAATTTCCCCCAACAGCTACACTTTACATAAATATACAGTACCTTACAGTACATCAAAGCCATAATTTAATATATGGCTACCATGTGCATATGAAATTCCGTGTCATTTTATCACACGTGTAGATTTTTTTAGTCACCACTACAATGTAGATATAGAACTGTATTCATTTTCATTGCTGAGTAGTATTCCATAACATAGATATACCAAAGTTTGTTTGGTTTTGTTTTTTTTACCATATACTTATTAAAGATAATGTGGTTGTTTTTAATTCTGGCGTATTAGAAATAAAGCTGTTATATTCAATGATGTATAGATTTTTTGAGGACATAGTTTTTTATTTCTGTGGGATAAAGGCTCAGAATTCCATTTCTGAGTCCTATGGTAAGTAGGTGTTTGGTTTTTTTAAGACAAATACTCAGAGTGCTTTCCAGAGTATCTATAAAGTTTTACATTCCCATCAGCGTGTATTTTGCTCTGTAAATCAATCTGAAAATATTTTTCTTTCACTATATGAAATAAATTCTTTAAAATCATTGCTATGTCTGATACAGTTGGTTGCTACTTTGTCATATCATTTTATATTTTATATTTTGTTCACTGTGTGTATTGTACTGGCTATGTTTCTTTCTCTATGTGATACCAATACTTTTCTCTTTCTTTTTTTTGTTGCTTTTTTTTTTTTTCTTTTTTGGTGTGTGTGTGTGGGGGTGTCTTTTGGGGAGTAATTAGAAAGATTTGTACTTGTATTATAGTTATAACAGTCAACCACATATTCTAAATGCCCAACATCAGTTCTTTGCTAATATTTATCTTTATTGGATAAAGCTTCTCCTCTTGGAGATTCCTGAGGACAGTATTTCCTGAGGATTTTTTTTTAATGTTAAAATGTATTTCTATGGCCTTGAGAATTTAAAGACCCCTTGACACTTCCTTTTCTTGATTCTTCTGGGAATGTTACATTATTGTCTTATTTTCTATTTAGAGGCTAATAAATCTGATCCCAAGCTTTCCCTTTGCTTTTTAAATGACTTAGTGTTACCTGAGAGCTAAAAGAAATTTCTATTTATTCTTAAAATCCACAGTTTTACAGGAGTATATCTAGGAATCAATCATTTCTTCAAATCGTCTCAGTACATAATAGGTTCTTTAAAATATGTAGATTCTGGTTTCCTTAATGTTGAGCAGGTTTTCATAGATTAATATTAAACCTATTCCATTGTTTTGTTTTTCTTCTTCAGGGATTCCAATTATGCATATTTTTTAAATTTTTCCTTTTTATACATGTGCATGTCTATTTTTTCCATACCTATTCCAAGATTTGACATTCTGATATTAGTTGGTTGTTTTTCTTATGTCTTCAATCACCTGTTTGGGGGTACTTAATGCAAATATGGGTACTATGCTCCAGTTTTCCTGTGCTTTGTTTTCTTAAGAAAATTGTTTTCTCCAGCTGATATATTTCGTCTCTTTTTCCTCATTTTTTTCCTTTAGTAGCTCCGTATGGATGTTGCTTTGCTTTATATTTATTTTTTAAATACTACATTTTCCAAAAAATTACAGGTGAAAGGAAGGATCAGGGAATTAACAGGCTTAGCTGGTTTGGTTCTTCAGGGTCTCTTCTGTAGGTATGCACTTGGTGGAGATAGCCTGAGGCTGGGCATCTGCTAATTTAAACTCATTTTAAGTCTTTAGAAACAGTGTTCTTCACCACTTGCTTGCTTCTCTTTCTTTACCATCAAACCTCAGAGGGCTGCTTCTCTTTCCCTGGGGCAGGGTTTTCGTGGGGCTGGTCCCCTGCAGTCCTGCAGCCTCTCAGCCCCTTTCCCGATGCTTCCCCTGATTTTCTGTTGTTCTTTTTTTAAGTGCTTGTGAAGTGAGGTTTATAGTTGTTGCTGTTTCCTGGTTATGTTATAAACATTTGGTTTATAATTTGGTTGAGGGGTATGATGTTGCAGATATGTGGAGAAGTAAGGCAGCCATCCTTTTTCCTACAGGAAACTGGAAGTGCCCAAACACGTCACTTCCGATAGGTGACTCCAGAATTACCTGAAAAAGCAAACAGACAGAGCCATGAGATCTGAAAGTAGACAGATGCCACCAGGCTGAATAAGACTCCTCAGACTTTAAAGAGAGATAATTGTGTGTGCATGAGACATACGGTGCCCTTGTTTCTTCAACATGGTACCCCCCCCCCCCCACACACACACTCGAGCACCTCCCATTCCCTGGACTCCCATAAATTTTTTGGCCGTGAATGTATGGAAAGAAGGAATGAAAAGCATTAGAGAGTCCTTGGTGATATGGTTTCAACTATCTTTAAAATTTTTTTCTGAAAATTGAAGTCCCATAGAGCAATGCATGCCGTGAGGGTGAGAAAGGATGACAGTAGAAATGAATGAGTTGGAAATTGGATGAGAAAGTTCTTTAGCTGAACACGGGAGGGACAGGTCAAAAGGACCCTGCTGGTGAAGGCTGCACTTTGAATCAGAATGAATTTATCTTTATTCATGTGTTTATCTACTGTCTTATTTGAGAACTGATTCACAGTGACTAAGACTATCAAATGCTTGCTCAGATTTAAAATCATCATGAAGCTTGGCACCTCCCTTTATTCTCCTTTTCTTGTTGAAAAACACTTTTTAAAGTTTACCTTTTACTTTTTACTCAACACACCTAGAAAGGACAACTGTGGTCACATTCATGTCTTTGTAAACATTTTAAAATTTTAGTTCCTGTTTACTATAATAACTGAGGTGACTCTGAAAAAGAAATAAATTCAAAATGTCATTGTGCTGAATTTTGGAATATTTGTAAGTTAGGTGCAAACCAGGGTTACAATGTATTTGCTCTTTACAAAACAAAGGTACATTTCCTTTCTCTTCCAGTGGAGGAATGAAAGGCTGTATTCTTCATATGTCATTGAGAGTTTATATAAATGACCTTCTACCAGATAAATGGCTTGTTAATATCTCTAGAATAAGGATTAGAATTGGAAAAGATGTGGGTATGAAAACGTGTACATTGAGTGTCCCTTGTCAACTGGTAGGTAGAATATCAATGCCTGTGATTCAGCAGTCCTGAGTACTCAAGTTGTCTTTGGCTAAGTGTGTGCCTAGATGTAGTTTGTCAGAAATTATCAGAACAGCCTGTTCCCATAGGTAGTAAAATAGCTGTTCATGTAACTGGGAACAGTAGTAAATTCTTTTTCACTTCTTGGTTCCTATACAGAGGTCAAATCCCTGGCCAATTTCAGATGTACATTATTTTAAAAATCTATAAATTAAGTGAGGGAACATGAGTTGAATTTTACCAAAGACAGAGAGAGAGAGAGAGAGTCATGGTTTGTTTGTTGATCACATAATCCCGCTGGATATGATATTATTAGAGCAGAACACCCAGATGGCATATTCTTGAATCCTCATCATTTCCTTACTTTTCTTCCTAACCACTTAACTTACCATTTGAGAAGACGGACCATGTTCCTCTAAAAATCTTTGCACACCCTATGCATGAGAAGGACACCAGTATTTCTTTCAACACCTGTCACTCACAAAACTTAAAAGCTCATCTAATCATAGAGAGGAAAATACTAAATCTCTATTCATTTAAAAAATAGTTACAACAAGGCTTTCCTCAAAGTCTTTTTTTCCTACAATAAAAATGTCCTATCAAAGAGGAATAATTCATGATTATATAAACCAAGTCTCCTTGTCAGAGGTCTAAAAAACGATACCCTTCATCGTATGGACTGAATTCCCACAAATCCGTGAAAATAATGAGAAAAAGAGTCTGTTAGGTAGGGTGGCGTTCTGTGGTTGCACACTTCCATTGCCAGGGTTTTGCCCATTTCTCTTAGGACAAGGAAAACTTAAGTTATGATCCTCCCTAAGTATTCTCAGAGCTTGGCAATTAATTTGTATTGCTGTGAGGAAATTTTTCTGCATAACTGTATTGTTAAATAGTTAAGTCATAGCAAACTCTATGATTCTATAATTAAAAAGTGCAAAAACAAATCAATTAAAAGTGGATTTGAATTAATGAGTTCAGTAAGGTGGCTTGATAAAAGATCAATACACAGGAGTGCCTGGGTGGCTCAGCGGGTTAAGCCTCTGTGTTTGGCTCAGGTCATGATCTCAGGGTCCTGGGATGGAGCCCCACATTGAGCTCTCTGCTCAGTGGGGAGTCTGCTTCCCCTTCTCTTTCTGCCTGCCTTTCTACTTGTGATCTCTCTCTCTGTCAAATGAGTAAATAAAATCTTTAAAAAAAACCAATACACAGAAGTTAAGGACTTCCTTACAAAGAAGCAATACATATCTCAAAAAGGAAATGGA
This sequence comes from Lutra lutra, assembly GCF_902655055.1. NCBI lineage: Eukaryota > Metazoa > Chordata > Mammalia > Carnivora > Mustelidae > Lutra > Lutra lutra. The sequence goes on along the minus strand of NC_062289.1, from coordinate 8,239,347 downwards.
AACAAATTACTTTCTTTCCAGTGACAAAAATTGCCATAAAACTGTTAAGAATAGATTATCTGAGAAAGGTGCAGGACCTAAACAATGAATATATAAACATTTGTACAATATAAAAGATGTCATATCTTCCCATATGCATTTATTTGTGCAGTGCAATTCCAATAATTAGAATTTCTTTTTAATAATAAAACTTGACAACTAATCCTAAGAGAATTCTCTCATGAGACATACCTTTAGAGAGACCCCTACATGAAGCTTAGATGCCCAGAAACCACCATCTAATGAATTTTCTTTCCAAGAAAGGAACAGAGAATTAACATCTTTGTACCTGTTATCTGTTGTTCTTAGGTAAGGTAAGCCAATGTGACAAGGAGCATGTTGAACAAAAATTTCTGAAATTTTCTTTTAAAATTCCCTTCTCCTTAAAAAAATATATAGTTGGGTGATTTCTTTTGTATACAAAAATTGACATATATGTCAAGAAAATATAAGGACTATTACTTCTGGGTAGGTCAGAGACGTTAATATACTCATAAATGAGAGTTCCCGTCTCTGAGCTAGAAGTGTTAAGTGAGATCAAGATGCCTCCTGCCTTGAACAAGGGTCCCAGGCTCTGTTTATACAAAATCTGCTACAGAAAGTAGGCAACACACCAGTCATCTCCCCTATAACACAGTGAGCTGTGCCAGACCTGGGGTCCTAAATAGGAAGCAATAATGTAGGAAATGCCCGGATGTTGCTTGATGTGCCGTTGAATAGAAGGAAGCACAGGCAAGTGAGCCTGTCATTTGACTCTGCTTCATAAGGTACTACCAATGGGCAAGTAACCACTAGCAGCTGAGAAGCCAGGCTGAAAATGGCTCATAGGAGCTTTCAATAGCCTCATGATACTGGGAGTCAAATTTGGATTTCAAGGTCCACCAAGGAAGAGGGGTCCTCCTTAGCGTCCTTGTAAACATCCCAGATTCTTGTGGGACCCTGAAGTGCTTTACCCCATGTATAAGGCAAAATTGAGTCTAAGTCCTGACAGAGACAGAAACCTAGATTTGAATCAGCTGAGTCCCAGACTGAGTGAATTTGATGTGTCTCTGACCACTTGCAAGAAGCTGAGCTAAACCCTGTATGGACAGAGATAACATCGTTCAGATCCTCGAATCATCTCTATAATGTTTCAGGCATACTTTTTTTTTATATATTTTATTTATTTATTCAGCAGAGAGAAAGAGATCACAAGTAGGCAGAGAGGCAGACAGAAAGAGAGAGAGAAGGGGGAAGCAGGCTCCCTGCTGAGCAGAGAGCCCGATGTGGGACTTGATCCCAGGACGCTGAGATCATGACCTGAGCCAAAGGCAGAGGCCCAACCCACTGAGCCACCCAGGCACCCTGTTTCAAGTATACTTTTTTTTTTTTAAAGATTTTTTTTTAAATTTATTTGACAGATCACAAGTAGGCAGAGAGGCAGGCAGAGAGAGACAGGAGGAGGCAGGCTCCCTGCTGAGCAGAGAGCCTGATGTGGGACTCGATCCCAGGACCCTGAGCCGAAGGCAGAGGCTTTAACCACTGAGCCACCGAGGCGCCCCTCAGGTATACTTTTGATCATTCAATCAAATATTATCAATCATACCAAATAAAGAAGCCAAGAGAAGAAAATAATCAATAGGAGCAGGACTGTACATTATCCAACATTAGAGTTAACCAACAGACCAATATGGGAGTTAAAGTAATGGCAATTAAAATGCTCAAAATATGACTGACAAAGTAGAAAACTTCAGCAGAGAACCAGAACCTACAAAAAGGAATCAAATGGAAATTCTAAAATGTTACAAATAAACATAAGAATTTGATAAATGGATTTAATATCTGTTAAAAATAGCTGAGGAGTATACTAGTAAACTGAAACCTGGCTACTGGAAATACCTAGAATAAACACAGAGAAAAATAATTTTTAAAAAATAGATAAGATTAAAATATGGATACATACAGAGAAAAACCCTAACATGCATGTCACTGGAATTTCAGAAATTGAAGAGAGAAAAAAATGTGCAGAAGGAATATTTGAAGTGAACATGGCCGAGAATTGTCCAAATCTGACCAAAGATTCCAGAGTTATGGCCTGAATGAAGGAGACACACACACACACACACACACACACACACACACACACACATACACACAGTGGTAAACATGACTAGGACGGGAAAAAGACATTGACATTGCATCAACCTGAGTGGGTTCTGGGGACTTGAATTCCTTTCATAAAATCTGGCTTCCCCATTGCTCTCCCCTTCTTAAGGAAGGAGTAGCCCGATGCCCTGAGAAAGCAGTGAATGAGAAGGGCTGACATCTGTTTCAGAGTTAGGGTGGAAAAGGGTCATCTAAACAAAGGCTCACCCCACACAAATACAGTGCAGAGTTACTTACATACTTTAATCAACACTTATTGAATGAATGTAAACTACTTGCATAAGGAAAGAATTCCAGGCTGATTTTTTTTTAAGATTTTATTTATTTATTTATTTGACAGATCGCAGGCAGGCAGAGAGAGAGAGGAGGAGGCAGGTTCCCCGCTGAACAGAGAGCCCATGTGGGGCTCCATCCCAGGACCCTGAGATCATGACCTGAGCCAAAGGCAGAGGCTTTAACACACTGAGCCACCCAGACACCCCCTACGCTGATATTAAACTCAGAATTCATCCAGAATTGCTCACTGCTATAGGGCTTTGAAGGAGGCAAAGTTGAAGTAGTTCTGTTGAGAAGATTGAAGAATTTCAGGCTATGAGATCACCAGAGGAGAGAAAAACTTCCTGAAGATGAGCTTACAATAAACCGGTACAAAACACGTAAATGAATCCCTCTGAGAAGAAATCAGCTGATTTTTTAAAAAGGCAAATTAGTACCTCAAGAACTGCAAACAGGAAAATGTTTTAAAATATATAATATAATTATATTTGAAATAAATAAAAATAAGTAGTTTAGACATTATATTAGAAGGACATCATTATATAAAAACAACATTTGAAAAATAAACCACTAGTACTTTTAGATTTTTTTTTAAAGCCACCAAAATGGAAGGAATTGAGTAAAATTAGGCTATCTGAGGAGATTCCTAGTTAATTAGAAGATGAATCTGAAGAAATCAAGAATGCAGCACAAACTGTGAAGAAAGAAAAATATTAAGATATGATACTAAGGTAAGAAAGGTAGAATGAGAATGTCCAGATATGCCTGACTTGTATCCAACAGGATGTCCAAGAGAATAGGACAAGTGAACAGGAGAGATGCAAACTCAAAATAATAATATCTGAAAAGACCCCAGAAATGAAGAAAGACCTGTATCTTCTAGAGTTCCATCAAACCAACACATAAATTTGCATATGGTGAATTGCATTAGATAGAAATGGAATAAATAGATTGCATATGGTGAATATGCAAAATTAATGTAAAGTAAAAAAATCATCATAGCAAGCTCAAAGAGGGGCACCTGGGTGGCTCAGTTGGTTAAGCATCCAACTCTTGATCTCACCTCAGGTTTTGATCTCGGTCGTGAGTTCAAGCCCCACGTCGGGCTCCACGCAAAAACAGCAAGCCCTAAGAAAACCAGACTCCTTTTAGAAAGAAATGATGGATGAATAGATGACACAATATTAACAACAATAAGCAGAAGACCCTAGAAAAATATTTTCAAAACTCTGGAGAAAAATAACTGTCAAGATAAATTATTACTCAAGAGTGAAGACAGAAAGATAATTTCCTTAGTTTTTTTATTTCCGAAATCATCTTTCTGTCTTCACTTTACTAACTTCAGTTTTCACAGAAAGTATAAAAATATATTGTTTAGGAAGAAGGAAACTGAAAACAGGGGGGAATGAGGCAGGATGGTGGAGTGGTTAAGGACATTGGCTCTGGAGTCAGCCACGCTGCACAGCCAGGAGTAAATTCCTGCACCTCTCTGTGCTTGTTTCCACATGTAAAGTGAGAATTTAAAAAATAACGGCAGTTACATCATAGACTTTTTGTGGAGGTAAACAAGTCAATACTTGAAAAGCCCTGGCACATAGTGCAAACTCAATAGATGTTGACTAAAAAATAAATAAGTTGCACTGGGTGTTAGATGAAAATAATGAATCTTTGAGTACTACATCAAACACTAATGATGTACTCTATGTTGCCTAACTGAACATACTAAGACAAACAAATAAGTAAATAGATAAATTTGAAGTAGCATAGATATAAAATGCTAAGAATAATTATTAACTATTTTGAGACTTGAAAAATAAACTTAAAATAAGTTGCAAATAGAATGTTGGAAAATAATTTGGTACAAAGATGAGAAGCAATTTTTTAAGGATTTCAAGATTATGTTTCTTCTTACACCTGGGGAAGGGGAACAATAAAGAGAATGCAGTGGATACCATAGAAGGGTGTGGTTTCTGAACCAGCCACATCTCTGTGTCTGCAAACAGATAAGAAATGCAAATTCTCAGGTCCACTGCAGACCTGCTAAATCAGGAACTCTGGGTGTTAATTCAAGGATCCACTTTAAGAGGCACTTCGAGTGATTCTAAAGCGCAGTAAAGTCTGAGAACCTCTAGAAGAGAAGAGAACAAAGAACGAGGTGAGAAGAACCACATGACAAAGTGAAAACACAAAATGGTCACTAAACCTCCAAGTAAATATAAACACCTACCTGTTTTCTTAAAGAGATCTCAAGTTGGATTTTCACATTTAGTTACACACATCTCACAAGATAAATGCTCTCAAAGTAAGGACCCAGAGCGACAGAAAGTAAAGGAATGGAAAAGCTGAACCACATGCCATAAATCGTGTTACTGTTTCCAATTACTGCCTGCCTTTCTCTGTTAGAATATTAAACCCTTTCCATTAACTTTCTCCTGTCAATGGAGCATGGGAGCAGTGACATATGCCACATTTGAATTTTAACAGCATTGCATGATCCTGTCTGCACTTTTATCCTCTCTACCTTGAGACTGGGATAATGGCTGCCCCTTCAGCCTGGTCCCGGAAGGAGAAGACCAGAAGCAGAGCTGAAGCTGGCCTGTATCCAACAAGGTCAGGAGCAAGAAGTAAGCATTGCTGTTCTAGAAATCTTCTGAGATGGCAGGCTGTTTCCTACCGCAGCATAATCTAAGCAAAAGTTGGTCGATAGAGAAAAATATAGCAGAAAAGTTCAAGCTGATGAAATCTGGTGGACTAGAGTGAGGGTTTTGACATTAAAATATTTATTAGAAATAGAATCGGATAGTCCTTATCCCTTGTGCACCTAACAAAATAGTCTCAGAATAGGAGCTGTATGTGGATGACATTAAAAAGGGGAAACTGACCCAATCTGTGCGGGAAATGATAAATCTGCCAGTGTGATGAGAGATTTTCACCTACGTCTCCTAATTCTGGAATGATGCGTGGAAGTGGATCATACCTAGAATAAAAATTAACCAGGCTCTCCTAGTATGGCTGAACTGCTGGGTGAGCCTCCAGAAACTCCTGGGCTAGATGTGGGACCCGGAAGTTTCTTAAACCCTTTGCCCCCAGTTGCCTCATCTGTATATTTGGGAAACTTGTGATGACTATAGCTCACAGCGTTGGAAGGATGCTTACATGAGTTTAATATCAGTGTTCCTAGGACAGTATCTGTCACACAGTAAATATTTTACAAATAACTATTATTTTCATGGTTGGAACTCTGACAACTACTCCTAGTGATTATTGCTATTAGGATAACAGCCCACACTCCTTCCACTGCAGAACAATATGGAAAAGACATTGCAGCCAAAAGTTGCCTTTGATTTACCAATTTTCCTGATCAGAATAAAGGAGTCCCTGTGCCTCCTTGGCTCTGCTCCTTACATATTCCAGGAGCAACTCTCTGTGAATACAGATGGAAACAAGTATTCTTCTCAGGTCTTTTTTCAATATTCCAGAACACAGCACAACCTTATTTAGAGAGACTCAAAATGCTTAACTTCTGCACATATAACTTTCTTTTTCCAATAAGAAAAAAAAAAAGTGTATTGGTAACTGGGTTTCCAATGCTTCATTCTTCTCAATATTCCCAGTCTGGTGCTTACAGCAGCTCTAAAAATAAGCCTGCATGCCGTCATTAAACACTACCTCTCAACACCCTGCACACGGCAAAGACTGGCCCCTAAGAGTGACAACATGGTCCAAACTCTTTTCTTAAGGAAGATGTTTTTTCTACAATGAACATTTGAAAACACACTGGAACCAGATGTGTTTTCAAACCAGAAAGTCTGAAAACTTTCTCCACGCTGCAATAGAATAGGAGAGCCGTATAAGCATTCCATCCCTGGGTCTGCTTTCACTGCCCCTAAATCCCAGAGGGGCGTCTCAGCTCCTGCTGCTCCCCCTCCGTGGGCCTTGGTCCACACGCATTCTCTGCTCCCTGACCTGCTCCTTCAGAAGAAACAAGCAGTACCCTGTCGTTCTTGTTGTGTAAGGTGATTGGAAGATCACACACATGTAGATGTGATGTCAAAGAGGCACAAAGCATTAAACAAAGTGTCCGTAAGAGCTTAAGTGACCAGGAACACAGTGAAAAGAAGGCTACCTGCTGTCATTTTACAAAAGAAGAAAATCACATGGTAATTTATTACATGTTTCTGTGCAATGTATTTCTTTGTATTTTTTAAAGATTTTGTTTCTTTATTTGCGAGAGAGAGAGAGAGCAGGGGGAGGGGCAGAGGGAGAAAGAGAGATAATCTCAAGCCGATTCCCCCAATCCGTGGGGAACCAACGCAGGGCTTGATCTCATGACCCCGAGATCATGACCTGAGCCAAAATTAAGAGTCAGACACTCAACCGACTGAGCCACCCAGGCACCCCTCTTTCTGTTGAGGAACTAATTCCCTGAGAAATTGGGACACTGCTCCCATTTGCCAACAGAATTTTGTCAGTTGGGCAGTCTGGAATAAAGTCAAGGGCACTGTGGATGTGAGCTAGCAGGTCATTAGATGCCATGACTGGCTGAGGATCCTGATAGCAGCCTCGCACACTGCTCGTGTTTTATAGTCGTGACGCATTGTGGAATGTCTCAGAGAATGGCTGAAAAGGACCTTCATCTTGGTGGACCTTTAATCTAAGAGAATGTTTAATAAATGCTAGAAGTTAAATATGTTAGATGAGCAGTCAGAACCCTGGTGTATCCTTGTAAAGCAATGATGAGAGAACATTGATGCTAGTATGGGGGTGAGCGGTGGCTTTGCAGGAAGGGGCACCTCCACCCGGAGGCCACTTTGAACTCTTACACATGGTTTCTGTGCTTCTGAAGCAAAGGCCATGTGCAAAGTGTTCATATGTGGGGACATAGACTTTAATCAGTTGTTCGATGTGTTATCTTTTATATGAAGAGGAGTCCAATGCATGTGTCTCTTTGTGTATTTATTCACATAGAAATTAACAAATATAAAATTTCCAGGAACTTGTAAACTTTGACTCTAATATGCAAATCTCGAAGGGGCTGACCACTCTCTCTCATTGTGTGTGTTAAGATGGTGTGTGCTCTTGTGGGATATTGACCTTTCTTTGAGATTGGTCTTAATGCAGTTTAATGTCCTGTTTTTCTCTCAAATGATACACATTCATCAGGACTAAAGTTTTATGAAGGATTCTCCTGCCCCCAACCTAAATAAAGTGAATTTTGGAGTTTTCACAGTGATCCTGAGAAGCAATACGTTCTTTTTCTTACTTACCATGGAGATACCATATTAATCTATACTTGATATTTCTTATGCTTGAGTAGTAAATTTGACTGAGGGCAGAATTAATGCAGAAAGTCTTAGGAGGTAGAGTGGTACTTCAAAATTTACCCAATTACATGGATAAGCACTTAATTAAGAGCAAAAAAAGAAGAGCCATTGGCATCTCTTAAACAAGAAATTGAAGTTCATAAACCTACGTAATTTGCTCAGGAGCACATATGGAAAATAGTGATGTCCCCTTCCCATTACACTCTGTAATAACAATGTGAGGTTACTGTATGTGCAATTATTGATACATAGCTCTAAAATTTAGCTCACTTTTTATCAGAGAATATCAAAATGTAACATGATTATGATCATCTATTTAACTTTTACTACCTAAAAAAATGTTTATGAAAATTTAACTTTAATTTACTGAATTAATTTTTAGAGTGAATGCAAACCCAGATACAATATAAAGGAAAACTGAAAGTTTAAGTGAGATATGTGACATGGACTGTCAACAATCACTCCCAACTGTACATTGGCATCACAGACATTTTTTAAAATTCTCTGTCCCAAATCAGAAATCTGAATTATATCCACTCTGAGAAGCTGCACTTTCAAAGTTGGAACAGAAGCAAATAGTAATCGAAAGAGGGAGAGCAAACCTTCTTTCCACCTTAGTTCTTCTAAATAAACACAGCGTCTTGCTCTTGCCATCAGTGTTTTGGTTCAGAATGCCAGGAGCTTATTTTCCTCTCTCTGCCTTCTCTTATTTCTCCGTGGTTCTGTCTTGAAACACTCACATCTTAATGAGGATGTACCTTTATCTTAGATACTTTTAGAAAGTTTGCTTGTCATATAATTTACTGCTCTATTTGCCAACATTTCTTTTTCAAGAGGGCTCTTTGCTTGAAATGGTTTTCTCCTACCCTAACTATAATATTCTCCAAATTCTAAGCTCTTTCCTTCTTTTTTATTGGGGGATCTTTTCTTAAAGTCTTTGTGTGAGATGGATAATGTCTTTGAACAAATAGAAAACAGTTGAACAGAGTTTCACATTGATCCATTTTAATCAAGCTAAATTTTGCATGAGTGTGCAGCAGTGGAGTTCCAATGAAACTTTTTATAGTCAGTTTGAAAATCTGTACTTCAGAAAAAAATCCAGGGGCGCCTGGGTGGCTCAGTGGGTTAAGCCGCTGCCTTCGGCTCAGGTCATGATCTCAGGGTCCTGGGATCGAGTCCCGCATCAGACTCTCTGCTCAGCAGGGAGCCTGCTTCCCTTCCTCTCTCTCTGCCTGCCTCTCTGCCTACTTGTGATCTCTGTCTGTCAAATAAATAAATAAAATCTTTAAAAAAAAATCCATTGTGATCCATGAATAAACAAAATGGTAATGATTTAAAGATTGATCTCTTCTGCCATGCCTATGCAATATTGGCCTATGCTCACTCTACACTGATCTAACAGTCAAACTAAACTAATTGGTACAAACCTGGTCTTTAAGTTTAAATAGTTGCTTTCATGGAAATGCTTACTAAAGACAAATGAATTTAGTAGGATGGATCCAGCCTTCAAGGTGACATCTTCATCTTAGTGCCAAAGCCAATGAAGAAAACCAGAGGGTACTTCCTTAAGAAATTAAGCCATGCAGAAATGACTCCATGCTATTTCCCTGGAACAGTGTTTGGTTCTAAAGTCCCTTCTAGATGATACTGCAGTTATTAACAACAACAGAAATACGGGGGTGGAAACCAACTTCTACCTGTAGATTCAACAAGACAACGCATTACTCTTAATGGCATAACTAAGAACCTGGATGGATTGGCCAATTCCTTTGGTCCCAGGGAAATCCCTAAATCTTGATGTACTCTGAAGTGATTTCACATTCATTCCATCTTGCAAGTTCTGCAAGTTACTTTTGACCTAACCTTTAAATTTTAAATTTAAAATAACCTGACTTCTCCTGGTTATTTAAGATCCTGCAAGAGAAGTTAGAAATTACAGGTCAGTTAAGCACAAGAAGTCTTTAAGGACTAAAATCTAGCCCAAAATCCACCTGGAACATGAAAATGGGTCCCATTAATAGATAATAATCAAACGGTCCATGTATAATCCTCAGGTGTTTAAGATAGCAAAAACACATTGTGGAACACTGCTAATTGGAAAAAAAAAAATTTTTTGAGAAAATGTGAGAAATTTTGGAGATAGATAATTCTGAAAGAATTGGGCAATTTTGCTACCCTTTCCCCAGGAACAGTAATATGTTTTGTATCAACTTCAATGGAGCTTTTAATAAAATCATACATTAATATGGACACTATTTCCCTAACAGTTTGTCTAATCCCATTTATTCTTATATATAATCTCTTAAAACTTCTTAGTAATTTAAAACATCATTTAATTCATCTTTGTGTGCTATATGTTAAAGAAATCCTTTTAAACAAGGCATACATTTCTGGTAAGAATGTGGTAAAAACAACCAAACAACAACAACAAAAAGAGTACTGCGAACCAGAATAGTAGAGATTCTTTATTTTGGGGTTTGGTATTTTCTCTCCAATTTTTGCCTTCAGTAAAGTGCCTGGTCATGTTGCCCTTTTTCTGCTCCTTAACCAAATCATGATTCCCTACTCACTCTTTGGTCTTAAATCCAAACGTATCAAACTTAGACACAGAACCAATTCTGAAGCCTCAGGAAAGATGGGGACATAATTGTTTTCCAGCCTTCTCACCCTGCCAAATTCTGGCTTTACTGTTGTGTTGAATCCTGAGGAATAAGGTAGAGGAAAACTCTCCCAACTCCTCTTTAGTCTGCTAGCATAGCTGTCATTTTGTCTTGATTGCCCATGATTTCTGTGTGGCAGGTTCTCTTGAAGATGGCCTCCTCATTGCACAGACCCTAGTGTGAGTGCACATGGGCTTTCAGCTACCCGACCTACACTCACCTTTACTTATTTCTGCCTCGCCATGTCCACCATAATCCAATTCAGAGCTTTCTATTGCTGGGGTCTCTTCTCCAAGCCCCCATCCAGCAGACAACACTCTTGGGCTTCAACAGGGACCACTTCAGACACAGTAAGCTATTTCATTTCCTCCATCCAGAGTATGAGAATGCTGGCCTCCCACCATGTAACTTTGGGTGTCTTTCCAGTTCCCTCCCCTTCATCAAATTGATAATAATGCAAAAGAGCAAAACACTGTCACAAGCGATTTCTAGTCGCTACTTCTTATGCATCCTAGAGATACTCCTAGTCTCTAGAGAGAAGTTCTCGTTATCACCGCACTCCCCTCGTTGGAAAAAAAAAAAAAAAAAAAAAAACACATACACCAGAGAGACACAAAACACCACTCCCTTGGCTGAGAGATGGGGAGGTAGAAATTGCCATAGTGTTCTCCTGGGCAGCAAATCTGTCTGGTCATTTTTTTTGCTTGTTATTTTTCACTCAGCACTTACATGGGAAGGGATTGCAACAAGTGAAGGCAAGTAGCCTGTTCTCATACCTCTAATTTTAGGCATCTGTGAATGGTTTGGTAGCACTTTTAGTATGTTTTTAGAATGTGGAATATTTAGCTGTTTTCGGGTAGCAGCTTTAGCTGGATCCAAACACAAGAGGACATATCCCAGTCAACTACATTAAAAGACCTCAGCGTGAGGCAGAAATCTATCAAAATCCTAGAGGAGAACATAGGCAGTAACCTCTTCAACATCAGCCACAATAACTTCTTTCAAGACATGTCCCCAAAGGCAAAGGAAACAAAAGTGAAAATGAACTTTCGGCACTTCATCAAGATCAGAAGCTTCTGCACAGCAAAGGAAACAGTCAACAAAACAAACAGGGAACCCACAGAATGGGAGAAGATATTCATAAATGACACTGCAGACAAAGAGCTGATATCCAAGATCTATAAAGAACTCCTCAAATTCAACACTCAAAAAACAGATAATCATATCAAAAAATGGGCAGAAGACACGAACAGACACTTCTCCAAAGAAGACATACAAAAGGTTAACAGACACATGAAAAACTGTTCATCATCATTAGCCATCAGGGAGACTCAAATCAAAACTGCATTGAGATACCACCTTACACTAGTTAGAATGGCCAAAATTAACAAGACAGTAAACAAGTGTGGAGAGGGTGTGGAAGAAAGGGAAGCCTCTTACACTGTCGGTAGGATGCAAGTTGGTGCAGCACTTTGGAAAACAGTGTGGAGATTCCTTAAGAAATTAAAATAGAGCATACCCTATGACCCTGCAATTGCACTACTGGGTATTACCCCAAAGATGCAGATGTAGTGAAAAGAAGGACCATCTGATCCCCAATGTTCATAGCAGCAATGTCCACAATTGCCAAACTGTGGAAAGAGCCACGATGCCCTTTAACAGAGGAATGGATAAAGAAGATATGGTCCACATTATACAATGGAATATTACGCAGCCATCAGAAAGGATGAATACCCAACTTTTGTATCAACATGGACATGACTGGAGGAGATTATGCTGAGTGAAATAAGTCAAGCAGAGAGAGTCAATTATCATATGGTTTCACTTATTTGTGGAGCATAAGGAATAACATGGAGGATATTAGGCGAAGAAAGGAAAACTGAATTGGGGTAAATCGGAGGGGAGATTGAACCCATGAGAGACTGTGGACCCTGGGAAACAAACTGAGGGTTTTGGAGGGGAGGGGGATGGGGGAATGGGTGAGCCTTATGGTGGGTATAAGGAGGACACATATTGCATGGAGCACTGGATGTGGTGCAATAAACAATGAATCTTTGGATCACTGAAAAAATAAAATTTAAATTGAAAAAAAAAATAAAAGGTTTAATAACATTTTTTCGCAGTATATGAAAATTTACTTCCAATTTATGTCACTTCAGAAGCTGTTAATTTAAAGGGTAACTGGTCAAACAAATGTGGGTTTTTTCCATTTTTAAAATTTAAATCAGTTAATTAACATAAATGTATTATGGTTCAGAGGTAGAGCAGTGATTCATCAGTCTTATATAGTGCCAGTGCTCATGACATCATGGCTCCTTAATTCTGTCACCCCATCCTCCCACTTTCCCTACCCTCCAGAACCCTCCATTATTTCCTATGATTGAAAGTCTCTTATGATTTGTCTCCCTCTCTGATTTTCATCTTGTTTTATTTTTTCCCTCTCTTCCCCTATGATCCTATGTTTTGTTCTTAAATTCCACATATCAGTGAGATCATATGATAATTGTCTTTCTCTGACTTATTTTCCTTAACATCATACCCTCTAGTTCCATCCACATCATTGCAAATGGCAAGATTTTATTGTTTTGATGGCTGAGTAGTATTCCATTCTATAAATATACCACATCTTTTTTATTCATTCATCTGTCGGTGGACATCTGGGCTCGTTCCACAGTTTGGCACTTGTGGACATTGCTGCTCTAACCATGGGGTGCAGGTACCATTAGGATCACTACATCTGTATCTTTGGAATATATATGCAGTAGCTATACTTGCTAATCATAGGGTAGTTCCGTTTTTACCTTTTTGAGGAACCTCCATACTGTTTTCCAGAATGCTGCACCAGCTTGTGTTCCCACCAACAGTGTAAGAGGGTTTCCCATGTCTCCAGTTCCTCTCCCAACATCTGTCATTTCCTGACTTGTTAATTTTAGCCATTATGGCCAGTGTGAGATGGTATCTCATTGTGGTTTGTTTTCTATTTCCCTGATGCCAAGTGATGTGAGCACTTTTTCATGTGTCTGTGCCATTTGGATGTCTTCTTTGCAGAAATGTCTGTCATGTCTTCTGCCCATTTTCTCGATTGCATTATTGTTTTTTGGTGTTGAGTTTGATGAGTTCTTTACGATTTGGATACTAGCCCTTATATGATACGTCATTTGCAAATATCTTCTCTCCTTCTGTCAGTTGTCTTTTGGTTTTGTCAACTGTTTCCTTTGCTGTGCAAAGCTTTTGATCTTGATGAAGACCAAGTAGTTCATTTTTGCCTTTGTTTCCCTTGCCTTGGAAGAAGTTGCTACAACTGAGGTCACAGAGGTTGCTGCATGTGTCTCCTCTAGATTTTGATGGATTCCTGTCTCACGTTTAAATCTTTCATTCATTTCGAGTCTGTTTTTGTGTATAATGTAAGAAATGGGTCCAGTTTTATTCTTCTGCATGTGGCTCTCCAATTTCCCCAACACCATTTGTTGAAGAGACTATCTTTTTGCCACTGGACATTCTTTCCTGCTTTGTTGAATATTAGTTGGCCATAGAGTTGAGGGTCTATTTCTGCATTCTCTATTCTTGCTCCATTGATCTGTGTCTGTTTTGTGCCAATACCCTGCTGTCTTGATGACTTGCGCTTTGTAATAGAGTTTTAAGTCTGGATTGTGATTTCCACCAATTTTGAACAAATATGTTTTTCAATAAATTATTATGTAATGTTTGGATTGGGTCACAAAGGTGAACAGAAATAAAGATTGAAATTTAAATCTGTGCATCAAAGATTAATTTCAGAATCTAATATTTACAATTCTTCTAGTGTTTTTATCAAAGATTTTTATTTATTTGAGGGAGGGTAAAAGCACATGTAGGAGCTGGGGCTGAAGGTGGAGGGAGTGAGGGGCAAAAGGAGATGGAAGAAGCAAACTCCCTGCTCAGCAGGGAGCCCGATGCAGAACTCAATCCTGGGACCCTCGGATCATGACTCCAGCCCAAGGCAGCCACTTAACCAACAGAGGCATTCAGGCACCCCTCTTATAGTGTTTTGTTTTGTTTTGTTTTAATTAAAACTAATCAGTTGGGTTCTTTCATGATTTTTGTATTTTGTTTTTAAATCTTTACTACTAAATAATTCTTCACACCTATGTAAGTACTTTTCTCTGAATAATATATTTATTCCCAATGAATGTGAAATTAATATCAATGTAATATTTATTATCTGTTCATTTTGATACTAGCTTTTGAAAAGCTATCTTTATAAGCTGTACAATACTTATGATCATATGAATAGAACATATAAATCTTAATGATCATCTTGCTGCAAATTCTCAGAATAATTATCACTTTTATGTTCCTCATTAATTATTGAATTTCAAAATGAGTGGTCCTCATGCTTTCTTCTTTTATGAATGTATGATTAGAATGAAATAAGGATCCAGCTTGTGTAATGGTCAAACCACTAGCATGTTCTTCTTAGAGATAAGTGAAAATACTCACCACATTCATCTCATCTCCTAACTACAGACACTGTTTGTCCTGTATGCTTTCAGAGTGGCTCAAACTGTGTATTTTGAGGCAACATTGTGGAGAATATTTTATTCTTTCTCTTTTTAATGATTTTATTTATTTATTTTATAGAGAGAGTGTGTGGAGAAGGGCAGAGAGAGAGAGGGAGAGAGAGAGGAAGATAAGCAGACTCCCCACTGAACACAGAGCCCGACATGGGTCTCCATGTCCAAGCCTGAGATCACGACCCTGAGTGGAAATCAAGAGTCAGACATTCATTGCCCGATCTACCCAGAAGCCCTGGAAATATTTATTCTTTCTAATTTACTCAACAACTAATTCCAAAGGGAGGAAAATGCCATTTTGCCCATGTGCCTAACTGGAAAAGGTTACCTAATAAGCTGCACAAAGCAATCCACCACCCATGCTTCCAGTTACCAAACAGCCAGTGAATTTTCGTCCTAAACACAAAATGCTTCTCCCCAAAAGACACAGCCCTGGTGCTTCCTCCAGTCCCAACCTCCAGTGGATGCTCATTGTCCCTGCAGCGGGTCCAGATGGGGGTCTTCATGATAGAGACCTCTGGCCCCCACACCAGTGCCGAGTCATGGTGTGAGACAGGATCATCACTTGTGCAGAGGCCCCCTGCTATGTGTGGATGGGGTCTTTTACTTGATTAGGTGCCACTGTTTCTCCCTGAGGGGTGTCACCAGTACATTAAACCTGAAACCCATGATCTTCTGGGAGTTCCCTGATTTCTCGTTACTGCTTTGACTCCATATCTGAAGTAAACCCGAGAGTACACACCTTCTTTAGGAGCTGAGCACGGTTCTCAGATGGCTTTCTGCCCTATGAACTCAAATGTGGTATACAAACTCCAAAGCCATTCATTCACTGCTTTTAGAGCAGCTTCATATTTTTTTCATAGTGTAACTCTTTTTAAATTTATGTGATTTTACTTAGTTCCATGTGCCAATACTTATGTCCACATTTCCTTCCTAGAAAGGCTCCCCTTGAACTCTAAGCTCCCTACTATTTCTTGTTCAGACCTTGAGTGGTCAGGTTTGGTAGGAGAACCCAAAGCCATTTCTCCAAGTGAACAGACACACTGGGCATCACACCCAGTGACCCAGCTTTTTTCTATCTGGAAAGGCTCCAATATTTTGGATACATATCTATTTCCTTTTAGCCCTTTTATGTGCAAACTGACCAATTCATTTCCTTAATACCTTGCCAAATTCAGCTACAGCCACTAACACCTGCTATCAGTATTGTATTTCCAACCCCTCTCCATACTTTACTGAATTTTCTAATGCCATTACCAAGTTATCACAGGTGATATTTTAGCCAAATAGTTTACCACTGCGTGATGGATCAGCATTTTTCCCATGTTCCTGATTGTTTCCTTATCCCTTGCGACTGACCGCCCAAGAGAATGACACCATTTTTTTATGTGTGATAGCATCACCCCACTTCTATTTTTTTTGTCCATCTTTTTTTTAAAATTAGGAAACACTGGGTATGTAGCCATTAAAATCCCCAAATCTCAGTGCTTTCACCCATCAAAACATTTTTCATGTAACCTGGGGATCTGTAGAATGGCTCTATTAATCATCACATCAGAAATCTAGACTTACACAAGCACTACTTTGTACTCGCTTTTATATCACTGCATCAATGGGAAGGGAAGAGAAAGAATTGTACACCTACCTAGCTCTTACAGCTTTCATACAGAAGTATCACAAGGAATTTCTACTCATAATTCACTGTTCAAACCAGTGACTAAACCAGATGCTAATGGTACAAGGAAGTGCCATCATACTATAAGCCCTAAGGAAAAGAACTAAAAAATTGGGGTGAATAGTGTTAATGTTTGTACAGAGGGAGCAACTGATGCAAAAGAAAAATGTTAGAATGCTGTTTTCTGAAAGATAGGATAATAAAATACAGAAATATTAGGAAGTACGAAGAGGCTTAAAATGGCAACTAGAACAACAGCCTCAGTTCAAGGCACTGAAGTATTTCCTATGGATTATATGTGGGCATGATTGCTCTGAGAAGGTCCCGAAGAAGGTTTTAGTCCAGCAGTGATAAGGAAACAAAGAACTGTAGCAGTGGAAATGGGGGGGAGGTAATTTGTGAGAAATATTTTAATTTTGGGGGGGAGGTAATTTGTGAGAAATATTTTAATTTTACATTTGACAGTATCATATCTATAGATAAGATTTCCTTGACCACACTAAAAAAGCTGCCATCAGTGCCTGACTCTACGACCTAAAGGAATACTTTCTGCTACTGCCTTGCCTATTTCCATTAGAATGTGAGCAAGACAAAGAGAAACAGAGACTTTATTTATCCCCAGGACATTAAATGGTGCTGTCCACCTAATGCAGACCAAAAATTACCAGTTGCTTGATTGGATTGAATGATATGAGATGAAAGGCATAGAATGAAGTCGAAGATGACCCCTAGTTTTGTTAAACAGGTTGACTAAGAAATAACTGGCTCTTGTTGAGCCATCTGCTTCTGTAAAAATCACAAAGACACCCCCCCACTCCGCCCTGGCAGTCTGCTGTCAGCAGGCATTAGAAGTCTATCTGTGAGCTCAGCATGAGACCACCCATGGAGGACTTAATCTGCAGTCATGAGGAAATATCTCACTGATTTGGAAATAATTTTGCCTTTCTGCAGACTCCACCTTCATCAACAGGAGCCACCAGAAGGCCCAGAAACACTGTGCTCCAAAAAGACCTCCCATCCCTGTCTCCCTTCACCACCCTCTGTGTTACCATACTATCCGCCTGGGGGTCTCAGGACTTATGTCAACATGCCCTTTATCATTGTCATGGCAGTTACCATGAGAAGCTCATACTCCTGGGTCATCCCCATCTCCAGAATCTAATCCCCATGGAGCTCTGTATATGGCACTGCTAACTTCTCACTGACCTGCACAAACCCTATTACTCTTTCTTTATGTCACTAAATTCTTGATCTCACTTCCCCTTCCAGCTATCGAGCCGTCTCTCTTCTTCTCTTTATAAAACACAAACGAAAACCTTGTGAATAGTTTTATATTTACCCATGTTCCAACTCTAATGCATGTCTCCTCTGTCCCATTTTTTCTTGCACATACTTGATTCGTCTTTTATTTCTGCCCATCTAACAAAAACTCATCTTATTAAGGTAATGAGTACCCTCCACATTGGTAAATCTTATAGTTGGTTTTTAACCTCATTTACTTGAGTTTGCTAGTATTTAAAACAGTTTGGTCACGTGATATTGTGGTTTAGATTTGCATTTCCCTGATGAGTAGTGATATTGAGCACCCTTTCATATATCCGTTGGCCATTTGGATGTCCTCTTTGAAAGAATGCCCATTCAGGCCCTTTGCCCATTTTTTTAATTGGGTTATCTGTTTTGTTGCTCTTAATTTGTTATCAGTTCCTTGAATCTTTTGGATATTAACCAATAGGATATGTGGTTTGCAAACTTTATTTTCCATTCTGTAGGTTGCCTTTTCCTTGTTGATTTTCTTTGTTATGCAGAAGCTTTTTTAATTTTATGTAATTCCACGTTTTAATTTTTATTTTGTTGCCTGTTATTTTGGTGTCAAATCCGGAAAGTCATTGCCAAAACCAGTGTCAAGGAGCTTTACCCTCTCCGTTTTCCTCTAGGGGTTTCATGGTCTTAGGTTTACCTTCTAGTCTTTAATTCATTTGGAATTGATTTTTGTGTAAAGTGTAAGACTGTGATGCATTTTCATTGTTTGCCTATGGATAACCAGTTTTCTTAACACCATTAATTGAAAAGACTATCCTTTCCCCATTGTATATTTTGGTGCCTTTGTAGAAAATTAATCAACCATATATGCGGAGCAAGAGATAAAAATTCTGGCCAGGATGTGGAGAAAGGGAACCTTTGTACACTGTTGGTGGGAATGTAAATTGGTGCAGCCACTATGGAAGAGAGTCTGGAGATTCCTCAAGAAATTAAAGTAGAACTACCATATTATCCAACAATTTCAGTTCTGGTTATATATTTAAAGGAAGAGGAATCATTATCTTAAAGAGATACTGTGTTTCCATGACCATTGCAGCATATTCACAGTAGTCAAAGTATGGAAAAAACTCAAGTGTCCATTAAGGGATGAATGGATAAAGAAAATGTCACACACACACACACACACCACACACACACACACACACACACAGTGGAGTATTATTCAGGCTTAAAAAAAGAAGGGGGGCGCCTGGGTGGCTCAGTGGGTTTAAGCCCTCTGCCTTCAGCTCAGGTCATGATCCCAGGACCCTGGGATCGAGCCCCGCATCGGGCTCTCTGTTCAGCGGAGAGCCTGCTTCCCTTCCTCTCTCTCTGCCTGCCTCTCTGCCTACTTGTGATCTCTGTCAAATAAATAAATAAAATCTTTAAAAAAAAAGAAGAAGAAGAAGAAGGAAATCCTGCCATTTGTGACAACATGCCCAGACCTTGAGGGTATTATGCTGAATGATACAAGTCAGAGAAAGACAAATACTTCATCGTATTATTCTATGTGGAATTAAAAAATTCTATGTGGGGAGTGGGAGAAATGAGAAGTTGCTAAAATGGTAGAAACTTTCAGTTATAAGATGAATAAGTTCTGGGGATCTAATGTACAACCTGGTGACTATAGTTGATAATACCAGATTGTACATTTGAGACATACTAACAGAGTAGAACTTCAGTATTCTCACACACACAAATAAAACATATCAATTAAAGATGATGGATACATTAATTAATTTGATTGTAGGGATTCTTTCACAATGTATGCACATATCAAAAGATTGCATTGAACACTTTATATATATTAAAATTTTATTTGTCAGTTAGACCTCAATAAAGCTGAAAAGAACAATAAAACAATCCTTGGCTTCTTGAAACCCTTTTTGTTCTTGTTTCCAGTGTATAATATACACTTTCTTATTTCTTCCTCAGATGTCTGTTACTCTAAGCCTTCCTTCCTCTTCTTATCCCAGATCTCTAATTGTGGGACAGCCCAGGCCATAGTCCTTAGAAGTCTTCTCTTTGTCTGTGCAAACTAATTGGTGGTCTCATGTGGACACATGGTTTTAAGTAACATCCACATGCTGTTCTCCCTACATGTATACATATAATCTGAAGCTTCATCCCGAACACCAAGGTCATATATCCAACTTCCCACTCATCTATCCACTTTGTTATCTACCAAGCATCTAAAAGTTTTTCTAAAACTGAGCTATTGTTTTCTTCCAAATCTGCCTCTCCCACAGCCTTCACCATGTCACTCGAAGACAGCTCCATCCTCCCCATGGCAGAGGCAAAAAAATATTGTGTTCATCTCTACCTTCTCCCTTTCCCTCATATTCTGACTTGCAAGCTTGCAAACATCATAGGTTCTCGTGAAGAAATCCCAAATCTGCACAGTTCTCAACCCCTCTGTGCCCATTCTCCTAGATTTTAGTCCAAGCCACCATGATTCATTTACCTCTTTATCCATGGCCACTGCTTCTCTCTGCTTCTTTCTACCTCTTTCTTTAAGACAGTTGTAGTTTCTTACTTTGGTCAACACCTCTTGATAAATTCTTATTTGAGTCTGTTCTGCCTTTGGGACCTTGCAGTTTGTTTTCCACTTCTGAGGTTTTTTCGTCTTTTTCTTCCACTTCTTTTCTAGATGCATTCCACTCTTTATTTCTCCTGTTTTTTATTCATTTCCATTCTTAGTTTTTGAATTTCTAATTCAAGCTGATTGCTTATATCCACAAATGCTTGCTTGAATATATTCCATTCTTTTTGGAGTGTGCACTTACGGTTTTCTTCTGCTTCATGTTACCATTTTTGATGAACGGGGTGAGGTGAAAGGTGGTTTTCCTAAAGTGATTTGAACTTGTGTGAATTTTCATTTCTTGAATGCCTGCAGCAGTTGTCCATGGACTTATTTCCTTTGCTGGTTCTTCTGACTGAGTGTTTTTAACAGATCTGGTTTAATTCAACACTTTTCTATTAGTGTAAGGAGGTCTGGGTAGTGTTTCAAGGATTTTGTTTGCATTGGTGGTAGAGGAGGGATTGTGAGTTCTCTGATATTGTGACAATTTTTTGTCTTACAAGATCCTAAATTTTCAACTTTTTTTTTTGCTTTTTTCCTTTACTACCAGGTTCCTGCAGGGTACGTCTTCCTTCCTTTTGCCTTCATTCTCCCTCAGAGTCATGAAACTAGAAGACTGTCCCTAAAAATTACTCTGGCCCCTGTCAACCCAGTGTGGGCCTTTAATCATATGTGCCTGCTATTTGGCATCTGGTTCCTAACTTCACACACCCTTTCACATGCCTTCCTTATAGATTGTGTATCCATCTACCCAGTCCTCTCTTAGTGTCTGTAGATCCACAATGGATCTCATCTCTGTGATGGTGACTCCAACTCTCCCTCAAACCCTCCTCTATTTGCCCTGTTGGGGTTTTTGCTTAGCTCTAGTAGCATCTGTGTTCTCTGTCTTGAGACTTCATTACCCCAATTTTAATAATTAGGAAATCCTTAATTTCTTAAGCTACAAGCAAATCTCATCACATTGTGCTTACGTATATATCTAGTTGTACGTTTGTATGTGTATTTCTAATTTTTTATGGATCAAATTCCATTAAATTAATTTGTTTGCTTGGAGGTTTGCCTGGTAGAGAGGAATAGACTGTTTGGCCTTTGTGTTGGTTTTGGTCTTCAGTGACTAACATATCAAATCACCACACACAGCAGCTTGAAACAATACAAATGTACTGTCTCACATTTTTGAAGACCAGAAGTGCAACACGACTCTCACTTGGCAAAAAGCAAGGTGTCAGCAAGGCTGTGTTCCTTTCTAGAAGCTCTGGGGTGCCTACACGTCTAGGCTTATTGCGATTATTGGCCAAACTCCGTTCCATACTCAATATGAGCTCTTGCCAAATTCCTTAGTAATAAACTTGGCTGTATAGATAGAAAGTTTTAGATCCCTATGTGATTTTAGACTGTAGTCTTAAAAAACCATAGCACTGGCAACATTTTCATATGTCAACACATAGCTCTTCTCTTTCTTGTTTTTCTTACCACTCCCAAGCACCTCATGATTGTTACATAGAAAGGAATTGCTTTTAGGCCTTAGGAGAACACCACTAAGATGACGTCTCTTGACAGCATCTCTTTCTCAAAAAGTTCCCTGCTTCATAATTGTTCTTGTGAAAAGCTTAAAATGTGTGTATCAAATATTCTGTTGGTATCCATTAAGAATTCTGCAGATGGGAAAGTATTCTGTCCTGATGCTGGCTTTCCGTCACAGAAATGCACTTATTCTCAAACTGGGCTTAGGATTCTTTTTAATCCTGTTTTCTTGTAATATGTAACATCCTGTTTCCAGCTTTACACCACACACACACACACGAGTATACCATCATTTTCAGACTATTTGTGTTGATCTGTGTTCTTTCTTATTTTCTCTGAATTGTTTTTAAGCTCTTGTATCGTTTACTCACCTCTACCTTGAAGCATTCTGCGAGAAACTCCTGCCAGGCGAAAGAGCAACGCGTTTGAGGATTCTGTCATTTGCTGCTATTTGCCATTTGTTACTTTGAAGGCTAGGCAAGAGCACTTTTCTCTTTAGCCACATCTAAAAGCCTAACCTTATGCCTCCAAATCACAAAAGGAGAGAAATAGCAGAAAAAGGTATTCTATTCTGAATTCAAAATTTGGTGTATCAAACTGCTGTGAAATAAAGGAAAATAAGTTATGATTATGTGCATGAAAGATGGAATTCGCTAAAGTAATAACTCATTTCCTTGGTTCTAAGTTGACCTTTACTCAGATTCCATCCCATATCTCTGAAATTTTGATCGGGGGTTTATCACATACAGAATCAGAGGGATTTATACCAGACTGCCATCCTGGTATAAATACCACTAATAAGGTAAAAGAAAAAGACAACTTAATAAAATCAGAAACATTTTGAATGGGAGATATTTTAGAATTACTGATGTTCCGTAGAGAACTCTATTCGCTATTTCTCCCTTCCCCTGCCTAATCAAAGATGTGTTTTATCTAGATAAGCCAGCTGTAAATAGCAAAGTTATAATCTTCCCTTAAGTCGGGATGAATAGAGACTTCAAAACAACCGGCAAGTGACTACTGCCCAAATGATCTGCATTTGGTTCTAGAATATGCCTTAAATTTCTGGGAAATAACTGAAAATCCCATCTGTTTACTTATTCCACATTTATTCATTAGTTTCCACATCGAGGTGCCGTGCCAAGACCTAGAGCCGACTGAATCAATGTGTCCCACACTCCCAATATCTTCAATATGCTGATGAGAAGGCAGACAGACAACTTGTGATATATAGGGGGTACGCAAAATGTGTGTCCAGAGCGCTGTGCCAATAGAGAGGAGTGGTGTCCCATCCAAACATGGGTCTGAAGGAGCTAAAGTTGAGGTTATCCAGTTCAGGAACAAGTTTTAAAGGATTATTGGGTGTGAGGGATTGTGGAAGGGGCAAACGAGGGCACTTCAGGGAAAGGGAATAAATGCACTTGCTACTCAGAAAACTAAAGTTCTTCAATCTTGAAACCGATCAGTTTCTACCAATCTGACTCTGACAAATCAAGCTCTTTTCTGTGACCTGAAAACAGAGACACATATTTGTTGAAACACATGGTTTCTTGTCTTCCTACTGCAGAAAAAAGTGAAGACAAAAAGAAAAGTTCAAAAATATCAACAAGGCCACTTAAGGAGCAAGTAGGCGCCGGTTTTCAAGAATGAAAATCATTATCAAAACATCATATATTTTAATAGTTCTATAAATTTCCAATAGCAGTTTGAGGGGGTGTTTATATTCTTTAAGCATGGGTCTGGTGAGGAGACATTTTTCCTCACTTTCAGCAAAGCATGTATTTAAAAAGGCTTTAATAAATATAAAAACAACACTTATTACCAAATCATAGCAAATCTGCACAGAAGATAAGAATAGATATAATACTTAAGGATTACTGGTTTTTGTGAAGACGTGAGGATTATTTTACTTACATTTTCCTAAGATTATTAAGAAAAGCTAAACCCAGTGAAGACTACATGCAATACTTTTATTATTTCCATACAAAACTAGTGTGGAATCTTGCAGTAATTAACCTGAACTTGAATTTAATGCTATTTTTTAGGTTTTATTTTTATTGGGTGCTATATGACTTTGGCAGATAGCCTATTTTCTCTATATGTGATGAAAAATTTTTCAGTGTTTTCTGTATATGTGATGAAAATTTTTTCCAAAATATAGCCTATTTTGGATCGTTTTACTTTCATGTCATTAACCTAAGGCCTAAATTTAGTGAAAGTAATAAAGCTTGACTTTAATCATTTATTCAGTAGGCATTAATTAAAGGTCTGCTATGTAAAGACCTCTTCTCATACAAAAGGATACTGCTGTTCTCTCCCCAGGATTCTGTGAAGGAAGGATTGCTCCTTCAAGAAGGGGCCCTCCTCCTTTCACTGTATTGCTATTTTGAACTTTCCCTTGATCTTCTTCCCAAAAATCGCTAAACCCGTTCGTCTCATAATTCACTCATTTAGCTCAGTCTCTTTTCTCCATTTGACTGGTGATCCCCAAACATCTTCTAATGTTTTCTTTTGGAAGTTACCAAACTTCTTCATTTAACTAATTTTATACATAATGAGAACATTATTTGGGTGTCAGTTCTAGAGAAAAAGTACTTACCAGAATTAAAAATTTGAGCATACCTGCAAGCTATATGAAAAAGACATCTTAAAGAAAAAGCACTTCCATCATGAAGAGAAAACGTAGAAAGCATCATAGAACACTTTTGTGCCTGTATTTCTCTTTAAAGAAATTTAATTATTTTTTTAAATTTGAGAGAGAGAAAGAGTGCACTTAGGGGGAGGGCGAGGGACAAGCGGAGTCCCCACTGAGTGGGGGGCCCTACATGGGCTGAATCCCAACCGCCCCCATCACAGCATAGATGGAAATCAAAAGTAGGAAGCTCAACCAACTGAGCCATCTAGGCGCCCCTAAAGAAATTTAATTATTTAGTCACTACATGTAGGTACAAGTTTGAAAGATAAAATGAAAGCCCAAAGGCACCAGTCTGTGGGAAATAAACATCTTAAAGTGCAATGGGTTTATTATGATTGCATTTGTATTTAATCTCCTCTGTTCTGCAAAAATAAAATAGAGAAAGTAAAAGATGGAAGGTAATTCAGAGATAAACACTAGTTAAGTAATAATGGGACAAAATAAATGAACATACCCATAAAAGATTAAAGGACTTCAATGCATAATGTTCCTAAGAAAGAACAAATAAAAAGCATAGTATAATTATTTGAAGGTGACTATCATAAACAGGTTTTAAAAAAAACCAATTATTATATAATACCTAAACAAATTCAGGTTATTTGGAACAAAATTATTCAATCAAGTAGCAGATTACAAAGCTTAGTGCTTGTGAGATAAAGGCTTGGGGCTGATCTCATTGAACTCAGTGGTACCACAGCTCCGCCCTTTTCCCTGGACAATACAGTTGAAGACACCAGTGGATGCCTGAAACCAGGGATAGAACCAAACCCTATTAGACTGTGTTTTTTTCCTATACACACATACTCATGAGAAGGTTTATTTACAAATTAGGCACAGTAAGAGATTAACAACAATAATAATAAAACAAACAATTATACTCTAATGAAAGTTACGTGAATGTGGTGTCTCTCAAGATACCTTGTGCACTACCCGCCCTTCTTGTGATGAGGGGAGATGAGAAAATGCCCCGTGGTAAGATGCGGGGACGTGAGTGACGTGGGCGTTGTGACGTGTGTTCGGCTACTGTGACCTCCTGATCTGTTTCAGAGGAGGATCAGCTGGTTGCAGCCGTGTTTGGGTTGACGGAACCGTGGATCTGGGGGGCACTCCTGTACTGTGAAGAGAAGGGACAGCGCTGACCTGTTGTCAGAGTCTGCTGCATGAACTCCGGGCTGCCCTGGATGCTCATAAGATCCCAGGAGATGCCTTTCCGCCTCGGTCCCTGGCCACCTCCTCAGTCCAGCGTCATTCTTCTAGCACACTCACACAAACACATCCCACACCCCACACATAGCCTTGCACGTTCTCACCAGCAGACACCCTCACTCCTACACTGACGCGTTCATACACACTGTCACAAGTACCCGCACACACTAAAACACACACACTTGTATTCACGCTGTCACAGACTCACACACACTAATACCTCCTCACTAGCAAACACACGCATTCACACATATACTGCCACACACTCACGGACACACACACGCTCTCACACTCACACTCTGACATGTACACATCCCCTCCCCTTCTTTCTGCTTGTCCGGCTCATCCCTGATCACATTCCTCCCAAGCTGCTCGGCCTTTGCCACAGCTCCCGGTGCCTACGAGCCAAGCCCGTGGCCCTGCAGGGCACTGCGTCCTGAACGCACCTGCCCACCCCACGAGACGAACGCTGCAGACGACAGAAACTGTGTTTTTCATATAACCTCCTAGCACAGAACAGTGCCTTGTTATAGCGATTTCATGGTTAAGTTTTTTCTTAGAAGAGGAATGAACTTCTGGTACTAAATTGCCAGGATTTCTCCCTCTCTCTGTTTCTCTCTCTCTTTCGGAAATTGTTTACAGTTTTCTTTCATGTGACTATATATCCTCTACTTTTATTACTTTTGCTACTTCTATTCCTACATGCTACTGCACTATTAAAAACTGAAGTATTGCGATTCTTAGGATTTGATATGAAAGACATTTTTACCTGCCCCTAAAAAGCCCAGGAACACTCCTCATTTCGGCCACAGGAGACTCCCTAGTTCTTACGCAAATGCCCCATTGAGTTCTCTCTGAGAGCGTGAGATTCTCTCTAGCCTCAGAGAATCCCTTTACTGGATGGTTATTTTCTGTGTCTTATTGAATCCTAGGACAAAAGAATTAATAGAAATGAGTGCCATGTTTCTGCAACTTCTGGGCATGCGCTGACTTCGTATTTCAAGGGAACGCTGGACCAAAGGTGTCTGTCATATTTCACATTTTTATTCTGACCCCAAGCAGCATCCTAGGTACTCTCAGCTCTATCTCTGGAGTATCAGAAATACTATCAGGTCGAGTCATGCAGAGGAGATGTTAATTGTATATGATTTTCCTGATGGTTTAAAATTGTGCGGTCTTGAGAATATTCAAGACATAAAAAATGTGAAAAGGAAAAATGCAGTCATATTATCTCCCTTCACAGAAACATCAAGGATGTCTAGAGACACGGCATGGAAATTGGCTGAGATTTGATTTGTTGTTGGAAAAGCTTTCCAAACTTTTATAAATCTTATAAATCAAAACTCCTCTATCTGATGAAAATAATTTTCAATACAATGCTGCCACTGCTCCTGTAAAATTTTCTCAGGAGGGCTGGCATTCCCTCACTAGAGAAGATTTTCCGTGGAAACTGAGCCCAGCCAGTGCCCCGTCTGTGTATTAGTGGCCTTGTGATCGGAAAGGATTCTTTTCTAGATTCCCAAGAAAAGGCCAAAGCAGCCAGACCTAGGCTCTGATTCCACCTGAGCAGGAGGCCAGGCTCAATGAGAACCTACTTCCTCCCAGCCCCAGGTGGATGATGTGTCTAGAACCACTGAGAGGCTGCGTCATGAAATATGGGAACTGCACATTACGTAAAGAAACACCTTTCATGCCTCGAGCATGGGAACTACTGTTTTCATTAGACTAGTACCCTGTAGAGGACTAAGTGCTCTTTTTCTTTTTTTTCTTGCTCTTGATAAAACTAGAAATAAATGACAAATTCGGCTTGACATCTCATTGATCAAACCTAGTTTTGATGCTAAGATAGTGTGACTGAGCCCAGGAAGAAAACATTACCCAGGTTTGCTGGTGTCGACCATGGAGCAGAGCAGTTGGTATTCAAACCCCTGGAGTCAAGAAAACCTGTCACAGATGACTTTTTATGGGCAGT
The DNA here is from genome assembly GCF_902655055.1 of Lutra lutra. NCBI lineage: Eukaryota > Metazoa > Chordata > Mammalia > Carnivora > Mustelidae > Lutra > Lutra lutra. Next base: position 8,211,398 of record NC_062289.1, on the reverse strand, counting down.
TTAAAATGCCAAGGCAAAGGTTGAAATGTCATCCGCAGAGAGTAACAAGAGATTTGAAGGAAATCTATATTAGACTCTCCGAGTACAAATTTATGCTACGTGGAAAAGTCAGAGATTTCTCTGGGCAGGTGTCAATGGAAAGTTCTCATCCAAATTCTGGACAGCAGTTTTGGGGCTTGGCCCCAAATTGTCAACCTCATACCCTTTTTCAGATTCTTCATATTATAATGTCTACAGGATCTGGGCTGCAATTCCCGTCTTGGTGCTGACCAGTGATAGGGGACCCACGTGTGACACTGCTTACCCACCTCACCCACACAGGGCTTATATAAGAATCAAATTCGCTTATGTTTGTGGAAGTGTGAGATACTACAAGATTTTGTGTAGGTGTAAGATGTTCTAATGTTTCAAGCAAAGAATAAACTTGCGAATATAAAGAAGTTGGAAGATAACCAATATCTTAGGTAACTGGAGTTTTCTAAAAGGGAAAATTACTTTGAATATCCTACTCCAATTTTTTTTTTAAAGAGGGCCATTTTTGATGTTTACAGAAGAGAGGTTACCACATGCTCGTGCTGATCTTTGACTCATTGCAGTTCAGAATGAAGGAGCAGAGCTTCGACGCACACAGATCTAAGTCGCATTCAGGAAAGCATTTGCTCATTTATCTTAGTCTGACATTTCTCGAGTATTCATTTACATATTTTTATTTTATATTTAATTAGTTTTTCTGAGTACTTGCCCTCCAAAAATTAAATCGATCTAAGATATACTAAATAGTAAACAATATTCTCAGACTATTATTTGTAAATAATATAAAATGCATTGGAATATCTTAAGATCACTTTTACAAATGTTATAATGTCAACCCTTGGGAAATAATTGTGGGGATTTTTTTCACTTCTCAAATATAGGCTTTTTTGTGTTCTTTTTTAAAAAAATTATTTGAATTCAAGTAGCCAACTAATAGTACATTATTTGTTTCAGATATAGAGTGCAGTAATTTATCAGTTGTGTGTAACACCCAGTGCTCATTACATCACGTGCCCTCCTTAATTCCAATCACCCAATTACCCCATCCCCCATGCACCTCCCCTCCAGCAACCCTCTCGTGGTTTTTCTCCCTCTCTGATGACTTCCCATTCAGTTTCCCCTCCCTTCCCCTATGACCCTCTGCTCTGTTTCTTATATTCCACATGCTAGTGAAACCATATGATAATTTCCTGTCTCTGATTGACTTATTTCACTCAGCATTATACCCTCCAGTTCCATCCACATCGATGTAAATGGTAAGTATTCACCCTTTCTGATGGCTGAGTAGTATTCCGTTGTACATATGGGCCACCTGTCGTTGGACATCTCGGCTATCTCCACTGCTAGGTAGTTACCCCAAAGATACAAATGGAATGATCCGAAGGGGCACCTGCACCCCAGTGTTCATAGCAGCAATGTCCCTAAGAGCCAAACTATGGGTTTTTTTGTTTTCTTCAGGTAGATTTTTAACTCTTACCACTTACCTAAGAGAATGGTTCAGGAAGTTATCTTCCTGTGTCGTTCCTCACAGCACTGCCTGACTTTGGTGGTGTGTGCTCATTTGCAGAGCTGGAGGCTGAGGAGTGGTGCAAACACCTCTGCATGGAGTGTCTGGGGACCCGCCTCAATGACATCAGCCTTGGCGAGCCCGATCTTCTGGCGGCAGGTGTACAGCGAGAACAAAATGGTGAGTGTGAGTTGCCTTCCATTATTTAAAGTGCACTAATAGTAGAACTTTGAGACTGGAAGGGCCTTGGGAATGTTTCAAAACAGTCATTTTTAGAAGAAATTAGCTAATCCATCTGAGCTATGAAGAGGCTTTCCCAAGATTGGATAGCAACCGGGAGAAAATCCCAAGGTACGACCCAGGTGTCCTGACTTCTTGCTCTGTGACATTGGGATATATCTAAATAAATGGCTGATTTCCACTGGATATTTTTTCCTGGTTTGTCGAAGATTATTTGATGATAGAGTTGCGGGGTCCATATCTGGGCTCTCTACTCTTTTCTACTGGTCTGTGTGCCTTTTTTGTGCCAGTACCATGCTGTCTCGGTGATCACAGCTTTATAGTAAAGCTTGAAATCAGGCAACGTGATGCCCCCAGTTTTGTTTTTCTTTTTAAACATTTCCTTAGCAATTCAGGGTCTCTTCTGGTTCCATACAAACTTTAGGATTTTTGTTCCAGCTCTTTGAAAAATCCCGGTGGAATTTGATCAGGATGGCATTGAAAGTATAGATTGCTTTGGACAGTATAGATATTTTAACAATGTTTATTCTTCCAATCTGTGAGCATGGAATGGTTTTCCATCTTTTTGTGTCTTATTCAATTTCTTTCATGAGTGTTCTGTAGTTCCTCGAGGACAGATCTTTACCTCTTTGGTTAGATTTATTCCCAGGTATCTTATGATTTTTGGTGCTATAGTAAATGGAATCAATTCTCAAATTTCCCTTTCTATATTTTCATTGTTAATGTATAAGAAAGCAACTGATTTCTGTGGAAATCAGAGGGGGAGATGAACCATGAGAGACTGTAGACTCTGAGAAACAAACTGAGGGTTTTGGAGGGGAGGGGATGGGAGGTTGGGTGAGCCTGGTGGTGGGTATTAAGGAGGGCACGTATTGCATGGAGCATTGGGTGTGGTGCATAAACAATGAATCTTGGAACACTGAAAAAATAAAACAAAATTTTAAAATATTTAGATAAATAAATGACTGATAAGTTAACTCAATAGATAATGAGTTTTTGAATATACAACATTTCTACATCTTCTTTGAGAGTTGTTGTAGATCTAAATTAACAAACTGGTTTATCATGTTACTTTTCAAAAAATTTTAGGGAATTTGGCTAATACCATGTCTTAGCTCAGGCTACCAGAGCAAATTACCATAGATTGGGTGACCTCAACAACAAGAATTAATTTCTTACAACTCTGGAGGCTAGAAATCAAAGATTAAGGGTTGGTTTCCAATGAGATCCTCTTTTTGACTTGCAGACCAACCATCTTCTCACTGTGTCCCCACATGGCTGAGAGAGAGAGAGGGAGGAAGAGAGGGAGAAAAATCTTCCTTGTGTCTTTTCTTATATGGGCACTAATCCCACTTTGGGGGGCCCACCTCACATCAAAACTTAATTACTCCCAAAGATTCCATCTCCAGATCACCTCAGAAGTTGGAGCTTCAACTTCAGGGATGAATTCATGAATTTCAGGGAGGCACAATTCAGTCCATACCATAATACAAGTATGCAAGGATGAAACGTCAGAGGGTATAATAAAATTAAGGCTTATGTGATACACAGTTTACTTACGATACTCTTCTCTAAATTAAGAGGCATTTCTGAAATTCTGGGTATTCTTGAAATCAGAGTAATGTGATGAGCTCCTTTTTCTTCATTTTTTAACATAATTATAATCATCACTAGAAGACCTAAGAGTGTGCTAATAGAAACTTTTTAGTGTTGCTAATTTTTGATGGCCAGTGTTTTTTAAAAGGTTGAGAGACACTAATGAAGCTTGCCACTAACTATTAAAAAGAAATTATGGAATTACCTGTGACTTATAAATTAGACACCACAGGTAAAAATGTACCAGGATAGCCCTTGGTGATCATTATTTGTTATGACTAAGAATGTGCTAACAGCCATCACTGCCTTTGTAGCCCGTTAAAAAGAACTATTTTTTGGTTTGTTCCTAACCTGCAAAAAACAAGTTTTCCCTGTTAATTGGCCACGAACACATGTGGGCACACCACCTTTGCCGACGGCAGCTTCCAGAAAGTCACGGAGGCATTTCTGCAACTCTTCTTCCAGCTTCCATTTTATCTTCCAGTTCTCTCCCACACTCTCCTGGATGTATTTCATCTCTCTGCGCTGTTTCCTGCGAGCTTGGCCTACATACAGAACATCTACAGCCGTGATGCTCAGAGCATGTGCTCACCCACCGTTTCAGAAAAGGAGGGAAGAAACTCTTCCTGATAAACATTCATAAAGCATCTCATAAAGGAAATACGAAGAAAAGGAATAAATTAGGCCTGTGGATGGGAGCATCATTGTGTGGCTCATTTAGTGTGCATTGTATGCTTTTAAAGATTTGGGGTTGTATGGGGCGCCTGGGTGGCTCAGTCAGTTAAGCGTCTGCCTTGGTCTCAGGTCATGATCCCATCGAGCCCCCTGTTGGGCTTCCTGCTCAGCGGGGAGTTTACTTCTCCCTCCCCCCCCCCCACCCCACACTCATGCTTGCTCGCTCTCTCACTCTCACTCTCTCTCTCTCAAATAAATATGTGAAATCTTAAAAAAAAAAAAAAGATTTGAGATTGTATATGGTTTTCATCAGGACTAATGGATAATGTACTTCTTCGGTTTATTAGGAGTTTATTTTTAGTTTCATAATAATGTCAGAATAATTTGCTGAGATATATAGTACAGGCACATATGGGCTGCCAAGTGAACTTTCCAGGCCACAGTCTGAATGCGTGATACACCCCTTACGTAGCTCAGAAAAGTCACTAAATCTCTCCTGATTTGTTTCCTAACGAGTGAAAATTAACTCATGATGGTTTAGTGAGGTGATGGAAAATAAAGACTAACTCTCAAGCATAATTCGATTTAAAAAAAAAGACACAAGTATTTTTAAGCACAAGTAAAAATGAAGAAGTCCAAAATAATTCCTGTGTATACAAGAGAAGATCTAAAATGATCTTAACAGTCAATGCCATAAATGGTTTCTTAGCTTTATTTTGCTTAATAGTCCCAACTTCATACAAAGAGATATATGTTCTTTTAAAAATACATTTTAGAAATTCATGAGCAATTATTTAATTAGAGAAGGTAACCTTTGGTTCTTTTAAATGAACCCCTAATACCTTGTTAGGAGATTAGCAATCTTACTTCAACACAGACACACACACACACACACACACACACACACACACACACACACCACATATGATCACTGAGACTAGCATTCAACATTAAAAGGAAACTTTGTCAATGAAAGGGTCTCCTTTCCTTAGAAATCACCCTCCACTTGGTGAATTTCTCTCTGAGTCCCAAGGCCATAGACAGACCCATTGCTCCACACTCTTCAAATCTGCGTACACTTTCTTTAAAGTGCCTTGAGTTCAGGTAATAACATCTTTCCTCTGTTCTTGTCCCGTTGAAGGCTAGATAAAACTTTAAAACAGTCATTCATACTGTAGGAGAACATGAAAAGATATATCTTGACAGAATATCAAGACTACACGTTCTATTATTACTAGCTCAAAAATTCCAACACACACACGCAATGCATATACATACTTCCTGGGAGAGAAACACACACAGACTGACCAAACTAGTCATCGGCATGCCCTGATTTTCTCACTTGTTAATCAACACACTTCTCTTATAGATACAATAATTCCATTTTAGGGTCCCCTTGAAATAAATACCAGTGGTTTTCATGATATAGACTAGCAATGGTCTTTGACCAACTTCAGCCCACAACCGTGGGCCCCATGATTGCTTTAGAGAGACACACCTGTTCCTAAAACAGTACGCCTGTTCATTTTACTATGTGTAGGGAAAGTACTTTTGTTTTAGCTAGCTAATTACTCTTTCAAAAATAACGTTATTTTTTAAAACTGTCCTTTCATGTCTTTCAATCACTACCCCACACTTTTCAGGTATAACATTCCTAAAATAAATAAAATTCTTCACTTCCTAGTACATGTTTGAAGTCACTAATATGTACAGATATGAAAGATTTCTCATTACAGATTGAGGTTTTTTTCCTAAGGTATTTTAGTATTAAATTTTATAATGTATTCTTCATCAGAAACATCATTTTACTACTTTATCAATGGTGTGCTTGGCTTTAATTTGAAATTTCTCCCAAGAGACGAGTTCCATATGCTTGCAGAATTGATGTGAGAAATGACATCGCTGTGGCTTGGGGTGATCTTGTGGTATCATATCTTCCAGGAAAGACTCAGTGCTGACGCTTGACCACAGCACTTTTTTTTTTTTTTTTGACATTTGGAATTGCTCCTTCTCCTCTAATGTTTTTCTGACTCTTCACAGAGCTCAGTCTTATTTATAGAGACCAGCTCAGAATAAACATTTGTGCAAATAATTTTTAAAGGTGTAATGTGTGTTGCTGAGATAAAAATGGTTATCGATTAAATTCTTCACTATAATCATCTTTATCTACTGCTGTCAGCTGCTTTCATATCGACTCAGAATCCCACATAATATAGGGAAAAATAAACACACACAAAGACACATACAAACTTACTCTTGGACCTCAGATAACACTGCCACAAGAAAGTGCATATTAAGTCCACATTTGAACTTTAAATTCTTACAACTTCTAGAATCTTCGCATCTTTCCGTAATATTTAAGATACTGAACCTCACTAACCTTAGAATGTATGGTGCTCATTAATGGTCATTTATAAAGGATTCATTTTACATAACAGCAATTTTAGAAAACAAAGTTTACTTATTAATCATTAGAGGCAGAAGTAAGCATCATTACCAAGAAGGAATGCACTTGTAGGAATTTCCTACAGTTGTTGGAAGTGGACTCAGAGGATGTGTCCAGATTGCTATTGATGAAAGAGATTTCCATTTGCATCAAAATGGAAAAGTGACCTCAGACTTTGCCCTCTGGTTACTGTAAGGTCAGATCTGAAGGTTTGGTTTTATCTAGAAACTAGTGTCCCTGCTTATGAATAGACTAGAATTGATACAAGTTTTTACTTCTAGCCTAAGAATGTATATAACCTTCCTCCAGAACCAAAGCAGTATTCCAGTGTTTTTTCTAAATTATTTACCTGGGTTTCCATAATAACCATACTTCTTACATTCCACTCAGATTGTCTTGTATGTCATTCACTCATTCAGTATTCACCCATCAAACATTTTTGAGGCTATGATATGCAAGAAGTAGGCTGAGAAAATGTAGAATTATATAAAATATGGTCATTACTTTCAAGAAGCTCAAGAAGTAGTGAGGGAGACAAACCGGTAAACAAGGTGCATAGATCATTGTGGGGTTTTTTTTAATTTTATTTTATTTTTTTAGTGTTCCAAGATTCATTGTTTATGCACCACACCCAGGGCCCCATGCAGTATGTGCCCTCCTTAATACCCACCACCAGGCTCACCTAACCCCCCACCTCTCTCCCCTCCAAAACCCTCAGGTTGTTTCTCAGAGTCCACAGTCTCTCATGGTTCATCTCCACCTCTGATTTCCCCCAATTCAGTTTTCCTTTCCGTCTCCTATTGTCCTCCATGTTATTCCTTACGCTCCACAAGTAAGTGAAACCATATGATAATTGACTCTCTCTGCTTGACTTATTTCACTCAGCATAATCTCCTCCAGTCCCGTCCATGTTGATAAAAAAGTTGGGTATTCATCCTTTCTGATGGAGGCATAATATTCCATTATATATATGGACCATATCTTCTTTATCCATTTTTCTGTTGAAGGGCATTGCTGCTTCATAGCAGCAATGGCCACAATCGCCAAACTGTGGGAAGAGCCAAGATCATTGTGTTTTAAAACAATACTGTGTTACTTATCACACAAATCTCAATAACACAGAACTTTATCATCATTCACACACAGATGGGTTGCCCAGGATTCTCCTGACTTAGGCTGGGTACTGATGAGACTGGCCCCAAACTGTATAGGTATCCATGTCTTTTCCATTATGTCTCTTACCCCCCTTACACTAATGGCTCCCCAAGGCATGTCCTCAAAACAAAAAACAGGAGGAAAAGCAAGCAAGCCCAAACTTGCAGCACAAATTAAGCCTCTGTGTGTGTCATGTCCACTGATATTCCATTGGCCAAAGCAAATCCTATGGCCAAACCCAAAGTCAGGAGGCTGGCAGGACATGCTACGTGGGAGGCCATGACATAAGTTGGAACTTATGATCTAATATGGAGAGGAAATGAAGAATTGAGAAAAAAATGATCCAGTCTACCGTCTGAGGTGTAATAAGTGCATGCTAAAATAAAAATAAAAGGAAAATGCTGTGCATACAGATGATCAATTCAAATTAGAACAGTCTACCTTCTTTTTTAAAATTATTTTTTACTCCCCCAAACAAGCTTTTTCAATAAGGCAAGTCTGAATTCTTAATACCCATAAGTAGTTAAAGCTAATACAGAACTGTACTCAAATGGAAAATGACCAGTTAATGACCAAAAAATGGCAGCAGTAACAATAAACATCTACCTATTTTAAGGATCTTTTCCCCAATTTTTCAAAAATGACCTGGGGTAAATCATATTCACTCTTATATACATTCTTTATAATCAGTAATGAAAAGTTTTCCAAGTTTATTTTTTTGTCCATAGAATAACCCTGAGCAAAACTAACTCTTGCATGGGAAAAGAACTTATATATACCTGTGTTTGAGCTTCTGAAATGCCATCCACATACTCTAGTATTTCCAAAAATGAGTTCCAGGATATTCTACTACTATTACTACTACTAACTGCTCTCTGAATGAGGTTATCAGTAGATTGAATTTAATACTTTAGAACACTGTTATTTGTTGAATTGTCCCCTCCCCATAATAAGATATATTGGAGTTCTAGCCCTCAGGGCTTCAGAATGTGACCTTATTGGGAATAGGGTCTTTATAAAGATAATCAGGTTTAAATGAGGTCATTAGAATGAATGCTAATTCAATATGACCTATAATATATCCTTATAAAAAGGGGAAATTTGGACACAGAGGAAAGATGATTTGAAGACACACAGCAGGAAGATGGCATGTGACTCCAGTGATGCATCTACAAGCCAAGGAAGACTGAAGATTGCCAGAAAACACCAGGAGCTAGACGAAGCGAGATGGATTCTCCCCCTAGAGCTTTCTGAGAGGTCATGGCCCTACCAAGGCCTCGATTTCCAATTTTTAACCTCTAGAACTATGAGGTATTAAATATGTGTTGTTTAAAGCCACCACTTAATGGTACTTTGTTATAGCAGCTCTAGGAAACTAATACTAACTCTGTGTAATGGTCACAACGTACATTAATAGAGTAAGGTTATTGAGGTGTCTTATAGTAAAGACCTTGTTTAAGTTTGTATTATGAAACATTTCCAAACTCAGTTTTCTATGTTGTCTCTTTCTACACATAACACTTATTCATACCCTTTGGAACTTACCTTCCATGAAGCACCTCTGAAAATGCCAGTATAGCCAAAGAGGTGATCATCTATAGGGAAAATTGAAAGGTGAAGGTGATGGAATAGCCACCCCATCAAGAATCAGATAATATTTATGAATGCAACACAAAGTCTTGAATAGGCTATGCTCTTTGCCTAGCTTTGTGTTGCATTGCTTTAATTTCACTGCCTGATGGATATTGACACTGCATATAATTAACAAACCTGGTTAAAACTATCACTTTCCCCATACGGTGGCCTTCAATGTGCATTATAATGGAATAAAGGTCAATACCATATATATTTCTGCCTTTTTTTTACAATAAGTGCTTCAGGGAAGTCAAAAATGCTTTAAGTACCTACCACATTGCCAAATCAAAATGATCCATTTGTCAGACTGTAACCATGTCATTGCAAAGTGAGATGCATCCTGGAAGAACTATCTTGAAACACCAAAGGACCTGCTCTATTTCCTTTGCCCTGGAAAAAGTCCCTGTACAAACACAGTGAGAACAAAGAAGCAGATTTCAAAAGCATTTGGAGTCATGTGAAAGTAAAAGCTTTTGAGGGGAGAATGTTGAATCCAGAATTACTGGTATCTCCCAGCCCCAGACCAAAAGAAAAGAGAGACTTCGCAAGTAAGTTTTCTGGAGAGTAAGAAGTAGATGCCTTGCCCTTCCCCTTTCCATGGGAGTTTGGGTTCACAGAGAGACATATTTAAATCTCCTCATATAAACTGGTGATTTCTTCAAAAGCAAATACTAGAATTTGATTCTCCATATTGGGTTGGATGACAAGCAGGGGAAGAATAGTGGGGAGATGTCAGGAATGCCAGAGAGGTGTAAGAAGACAAAGAGAGCCTCAACTGTCTCAAAATAACAATGTGGCCTAGAAGGCATGCCCGAGTATCTATGTGCCCACCTTGGACTCCAGACATTATCTGGGAGCAGAAGTTGATACATCCAGGAAAGAAGATATATAACTTCACAGGAAAGTGGATACATATAAACCAGATAAGAGAACTCCCATTTCCTCTGTTGACTCATGTGATTATATCAATTCAGCCTAAGATGAAAAGAGAAGAAGATCCAAGATTGAACTTGATCACAGATTGGGTTAAATAAGACTTCCTTTGATAGAAAACAAACACAAACATACAAAAAAGAAAAGAAAATCTTAAATGAATTCAACATATAATAATGAAATTTTACTTTTTGACATAGCCAAGTTTTCATGAACCATTTTTTTTTTCCTGTCACAGTAAAATAAAGTAGCCTAGAGCATAGAAGTCCAGCATAGAACCTGATCAACAGAAGTTGCCAGACAAAGTGTATCATCAAGTTCTGTTCTCCTTCTCAGCTCTGGGGTCATGAGCAAGTGACAGACATTCTCTAAATATCAGCTTCTGACTCTTGAGAATGATCATGATAGTTTGTTTCTCATAGGATTGTTATGAGGATTAAGTAAAGCCCGGCACGGGAACCAAGTAGCATGGGGCCTGGCAGGAAAGTCAGTATGTATCTGGGACACAGGTGAACGTCACCATCACATTCACATCAGGCGTGTGCTAAGCAAGTAAATCCTGGGCCTGCACTCATACCCACAAACAAAACATCTCTAGGATTCAGGGCCAGATGTCCATATTTTAACAACTTCAGTGAACCTAACATGCACAAACATTTGAAAACTTGGGGTAATAAACTCAATTATAATTAGCTTCATAAAATCTACCAGTGATTTTAGGATTTGGTCATTTCAGAATGACCAAATACAATATCGTTGTATTATCTTAATACCCGTTCACATTGTAATGATAGCCCCTTTGTACTGCATATGGGTTATGTGTGGATTTTTTTTCTTAATCAGCATCATCAGATATTTACCTATTTGTTAGACTTCTCTTAATTATGTTTTAAATTCTACTAATTTCTGTTCTCATTCAATATGGTGAGTTGCTTCACAGTTTGGAGTTTAATTTCAGGTTCTTTTTCTTTTTTCTTTTTATTTTTAAAGATTTTATTTATGTATTTGACAGACAGAGATCACAAGTAGGCGGAGAGGCAGGCAGAGAGAGAGGAAGGGAAGCAGGTTCCCCGCTGAGCAGAGAGCCCTATGGGGGGCTCAATCCCAGGACCCTGGGATCATGACCTGAGCCGAAGGCAGAGGCTTTAACCCACTGAGCCACCCAGGCGCTCTTGTAGGTTCTTTTTCAAATCTCTTGAAATGGATGGTCATTAATTTTCAGCTTTTCATTTTTCTAATATATTTTATAACGCTCTACATTTTTCTTTGAGCACAGTTTAAAATTCCAATAGCAACAGTATCTTTCCCAGTGCCCAGGTTATAACAAAGGTTAAAATTTGAGGGGAAAGTGTTGTGGCAAATGTTTTTAATTTCCACCTGCCACAAGGAAAAACATTTATAATATTATCGCTGATTATAGCATTCATAAGAAAAATCTAATATATAATTTAAATCTTTTAACTTCACTGGATAAAAATAATTTAAAAATAATAAAGGAAATGATAAAGAACCATACAAAATAAAGTAATATAAGTAAAGCATTAATAATTTGACTGTAAATTGATATTAAATTTTAATAAGTTATTTTATTAAGATAACTTTTTTTTTTAAAGATTTTATTTATTTATTTAACAGATAGAGATCACAAGTTGGCAGCGAGGCAGACAGAGAGAGAGAGAGAGAGGAGGAAGCAGGCTCCGTGGCTGAGCAGAGAGCCTGATGTGGGGCTCGATCCCAGGACCCTGAGATCATGACCTGAGCCAAAGGCAGAGGCTTGAACCCACTGAGCCACCCAGGTGCCCCAAGATAACTTTTTTTATTAAGATAACTTTATTAAGATAAACCCAACAATCATGTTGGGTTAGAAATAATCTAATTTTTAAAAGTAATCTAATTTTAGGGCACCTGGGTGGCTCAATTGGTTAAGTAACTGCCTTTGGTTCGGGTCATAATCCTGGACTCCCAGGATCAAGTCCCACATTAGGCTCACAGCTCCATGGGGAGTTCACTTCTCCTACTGACCTTCTCCCCTCTCATGCTCTCTCTTACTCTGTTTCTCAAATAAATAAATAAAATCTTTTTTTTTTTTTGAGATTTCATTTATTTATTTGACAGACAGAGATCACAAGTAGGCAGAGAGGCAGGCAGGGAGAGGGAGGGAGAAACAGGCTTCCCGCTGAGTGGAGAGCCCAATGTGGGGCTCAATCCCAGGATCCTGAGACCATGACCTGAACCAAAGGCAGAAGCTTTAACCCACTGAGCCCCAGGTACCCCAGTAAAATCCTTAAAAAAAAAAAAAAAGAATCTAATTTTGTACCATTTACTAAAGATTCAAATTATCCAAACTGACTCAAGAAAAAATAGAAAATCTAAAGAGCCCTGTATCTTAATTTTAAGAAATTAAAATTATTGGGGCACCTGGGTGGCTCAGTCAGTAAGCATCCAACTCTCAATTTCAGCTCGGTTCATGATCTCAGCGTTGTGGCATCAAGCACTGTGTCAGGCTCCATATTAGGTGTGGAGCCTACTTAAGATTCTCTTCCACCTCCCCCCTTCCTCTCTTAAAAAAAAAAAAAAGAAAAAGAAATTATAATTCTTATTATACAACTTTCCATAGACAAACCCTACTCCCACCTAATTGCAGAGTTGAATTCTATCAAGCAGTTAAGGAAGAAACAATACCTTTTGTATGCAAACTCTTTTGGAGGAGGAATTATTCTACAACTCTTCTTATGAGGCCACTATAACCCAGATGCTAAAACTGGGCAAAGTCAATATAAGAAAAGAAAATTATAGACAAATATCTTTCATGCATGTAAGTACAAAATCAGTTTATAAATTAGAAAAGGAATACCAAACTATAACATCAAAAGATAATATACTGTGATCAATATTGGTATGTGCCAGAAAGGCAAATATTTCCTGAAATCAATCAATATCTTCATTATATTTTTACTATATTAATAGATAGAGGGAGAAATCATGATTATTACAGTTGATCCATAAAAAGCATTTGATAAGGGGCACCTGGGTGGCTCAGTGGTTAAAGCCTCTACCTTTGGCTCAGGTCATGATCCCAGGGTCCTGGGATTGAGCCTCACATCGGGCTCTCTGCTCAGCAGGGAGCCTGCCTCCTCCTCTTCTCTCTCTCTGCCTCCCTCTCTGCCTGCCTCTCTGCCTACTTGTGATCTGTCTGTCAAATAAATAAAAATCTTTAAAAAAAAAGCATTTGATAAGACACAATAATCATTATGAAAACAACTCTTAAAAGTTTAGGAATAGGAGGAGACTTTCGCAAAATCATGAAGGACATCAGTGAAAATCATTCAGAATATATAATTTTTGAATGTTAAGATATTGAATGCTTTTCTCATAGGATTGAGGATAGGACAAAGATATTCTTTCTCACCAATTCTATTCAGAATTCTACTTATTCTACTTAAGGTTCTGATTTATGTAATACGACTAGAAAATAAAGCAAAATCATAAAAATTAGTAAAGACTGAGAAGCTAAGATAAAGTACTTAGAAACTCCTATGAAATCTGTGAGAAAACAACCATAACTAAGTGAACTCAGTGATGTTTCAGGATAAAAATTTAATATGCAAAAATATGTTTGTATTGGTGTGTATGTGTAAACATTATAGAGATTATATCTATAATATATATATACACACATATATATATTATACACAATATATATACACACACATATATATTATATATATGTATATATAATACACACACACACACCCATATATATTAGGAATGAGCAATTACAAAATGAAATACAAAAGTATCACTTATAGTACCATAAAAACAATCACATACTCAGGGATAAAACTGGCAATGTTTTATAACCATATCTCTACAGTGAAAATTAAATATTGCTGAGAGAAATTAAAAGATACTTAAATAAATGGAATGATAAACTACGTTTATGATTGCAGTATGCAATTTTGCTAAGATGTTAGCTCTCCTTAAATTAACCTGTAAATTTGACACATCCCAATAAAAATCCTAGAAGTCAGACATTTTTTTTTAACTTGATGAGACAATTTCAAAATGCACTTGGAATGAAAAGGCCTAAGACTAGCCAAACTATCTTGAAAAGTCAGAACCAAGTTGGAATGGGTACCCTTTCTAATTTCAGGATTTATTATAACTGACAGTAGTCAAGACATTCAACAGATAATAGTCAATGGAACCGAATAGAAAGAAAATGATCCATACATACGTGGATTAGTAATCTTTGACAAGAACACCAAAGTCCTCTTTCACAAGCTTATTGGTAATTTCAATGAGAAAAGGAAAGTGTGTTAATAAATAGTTTTAAAGTGACTGGATATCTATAGGGGAAACAATGAACCCCAACCACTATGGTCACATTACTCAAGTATCAATTTAAGGTGGGTGTGACTTTGAAATAGACCAACATTTCTTTTATAAAGCACTGTAAGCAAACTATAAAAAGAAGTAATTTGTACTTCATCGGAATTTAAAACTTTGCTCGTCCAAAAAGCACTATCAAAAAATTCAAAAAAGGAAATAAAAAATAAAAATTGAAAGCCACGAATGGGGAAGAAATTAGTGATGTGGTGAAGATGGATGTTGCTAGCTCACAAGAACCTAGAACGGGCAAAAATAAGAGACAATGTTAGAAATCAGATCAGCTGTTGCTTCTGGGGCGTGGGCAGCTGGAGAATGGCATAAGGGAACTTTCTGGGGAGCAGAAAAGTTGTGTATCTTAATGTGCTTTTGTCAAGACTGAAAGAACATTATAATCAGCACATGAACCTTTTGTTATGTTTCAGTATAGTTCAGTATACCAGTTAAGGTAAAAAATAAAATGCTAAGTCTGCTGTGAAAAGTGTAGGGGACTATTAAGTTTCTTTCAATAACATAGGACTTATTAGAAAAATTAAAGAAAGCTATTTTCCACTCTCTAGACTTACATAAATATTTTAAACAAAATTAATAAAAATCTGAGATGAAGTCTTTCTAATAAACATGTTAGGAGCAATTTCTAGTATATAGAGTTCTCACAGTCAATTCAAGTAACAGTAAACTCAGTTTTAAAAAAATTCTGGCAAAGGACATTTATATAAATGAATATATAAAATAGATATTTTAATTGGAATATATATGGGTAAGGAACTTCTGGAAATCAATTTGGCATTGCCTGATTCGTAAAAGAGTTTATGGCATTTAATCTAATGATTCAGATTTTAGTGCCCAGCATAAATTAATAATTAAGGATATTAAAGTGATCCAAAACTTTATATAAGTTTATACTTTATGTAAGTATACTTTTATAAAGTTTATAAAGTTTATATAAGTATACTTATATAAAGTTCACAAAGCTTATACTTTATATATAATAATACTTATATATATATACTTTATATAAGTATGCTTATATAAAATATATTTATATAAAGTACATACTTTATATAAGAATAAAGTAAACCCTATGACTGAATATGAAATGACTGAATTATTTTGCAAATTGAGCTAAAATTGACTATTTTACTGAAGCTTAAGTTATGTTAGACAAAAGTTGGCTTAACTTTAATATTCAAGTAGATAATTATTAAATAAAATATGGCATAGCTATACAGTGGAATATTATGTATTCATTAAAAATTATACCCCCAAGGAATATTTAACAGCACCTGAAAATTCTTACACAACAATGAGTACAATATAGATGGTTCAATACTTTGTATTTAGTTTAATCACCACTGTATGTGTATGTATTTGCATTATGAAGATACACTGTTACTTTAATGGAGTTGATCTCTGTAAGGTATAATAGCAGTTGAGTTTATTTTATGTTTCAAAATGACTTTATTTACTAGAGTGAACATGATTTACTTGGAAATGCAGATAAAATTCAGTCAATAGAACAGACATTTCTGCAAAGAAGACATCCAGATGGCCAACAGACACATGAAAAAGTGCTCCATATCACTCGGCATCAGGGAAATACCAATCAAAACCACCATGAGATATCACCTCACACCAGTCAGAATGGCTAAAATTAACAAGTCAGGAAATGACAGATGCTGGCGAGGATGCGGAGAAAGGGGAACCCTCCTACACTGTTGGTGGGAATGCAAGCTGGTGCAACCACTCTGGAAAACAGCATGGAGGTTCCTCAAAATGTTGAAAATAGAACTACCCTATGACCCTGCAATTGCACTGCTGGGTATTTACCCTAAAGATACAAACGTAGTGATCCGAAGGGGCACATGCACCCGAATGTTTATAGCAGCAATGTCTACAATAGCCAAACTATGGAAAGAACCTAGATGTCCATCAACAGACGAATGGATAAAGAAGATGTGGTATATATACACAATGGAATACTATGCAACCATCAAAAGAAATGAAATCTTGCCATTTGCGATGACGTGGATGGAACTAGAGGGTATCATGCTTAGCGAAATAAGTCAATCGGAGAAAGACAACTATCATATGATCTCCCTGATATGAGGGAGAGGAGATGCAACATGGGGGGTTGAGGGGGTAGGAGAAGAGTAAATGAAACAAGATGGGATTGGGAGGGAGACAAACCATAAGTGACTCTTAATCTCACAAAACAAAGTGAGGGTTGATGGGGGGAGGGGGTTGGGAGAGGGGGGTGGGGTTATGGATATTGGGGAGGGTATGTGCTATGGTGAGTGCTGTGAAGTGTGTAAACCTGCCGATTCTCAGACCTGTACCCCTGGGGATAAAAATATATGTTTATAAAGCTGTAAAAAAGAAAAAAGAAAGGATGAATACCCAAGTTTTGTAGCAACATGGACGGGACTGGAAGAGATGATGCTGAGTGAAATAAGTCAAGCAGAGAGAGTCAAGTATCATATGGTTTCACTTATTTGTGGAGCATAACAAATAGCATGGAGGACAAGGGGAGATGGAGAGGAGAAGGGAGTTGAGGGAAATTGGAAGGGGAGGTGAACCATGAGAGACTATGGACTCTGAAAAACGATCTGAGAATTTTGAAGGGGTGGGGGGGTGGGAGGTTGGGGGCACCAGGTGGTGGGTATTGTGGAGGGCACGGATTGCATGGAGCCCTGGGTGTGGTGCAAAAATAATGAATACTGTTATGCTGAAAAAATAAAAAAAAAAAACTGGAAAAAAAATTCAGTCAACAGTCACTTTTTGTTGTTAAAAGAAAGAAAAAGAGAAAATTAATAAATAGCTGGGGGATTAAAAAATATGGCTTTAAAAAAATCTTTTTTTTTAATTTTTAAGTCTTGCCAATTGATTGAAGAAATGCAGGGATTCCAATTCATAGTGGCCATGAACAGATAGCATCTGACAACTGAATTTACTATTGCCACATTATAATAATATAAATTTTGACAAATTTCAATACCATGGTAGAAATGAATTCCTGAAGGCTTTCACACATTTTGATGAGTATAAATCATGCTTTGTTTCACTGCTGGTATAACTGCATTAAACAGATATCAGGATGTGTCTACATGTGCAAATGTCTGCTTCCTCATGTGGCCCCATTTCTAAAGCTGCTGAAATTGAAGCCTGACCCCTTCAATATCCTAATATTAGGGAAATTCAGAGATAAGAATATAAAGTTGAGAATGATCTTGAAACATCTCATTATTTTCTGAGTAATACTGGTTCTGTTTAATTCTTTAGTACTTCATATAACTTAAGAACAAGGCAGATTGTATCAACAAATGGGGTGAACCTAGAATCCAAACTGAGATAAATACTCAGTAATAAATTCCATACTCCACAGTGTATGGTCAGTTTCTCAAATACCAGATTCCTGTGGATTTATTCATTACTGCTTAATTTTGGACCAATGGCTATGATTCTGGGACTAAATAATATTTAGTGAACTATTTAGTAATTCAGTGTTAATATTAAAATTTTATGTTTTGAATTGATATGCAATAACTGTTAAAAAAAGAGCAGAGAATGGGACTTTCTTGCTCTCTCAAAAATGTATGGCAGCCCCAGAGCAGGGGATGATGGGTTAAAAGCATCATGAAATTCTAGAGATCAGGCTGGACAATTAATTGAAGAAGAGTCTTTGAAGGTCTTTCATAGGAGAAGGGCAGGAAGGAGGGACACATGCCCTCGCAAGCACTATGAGAGGGGAGAGGCAAGAGAACTACTCAGAGAGTTTGGATTGTCTGCCCCATTGGGAGAAGGACCCCTCATCCTGCCCCTGCTGATGGAGCCGTGCCCAGGCTGGCAGACCACAGAAGTGTGCGAGAGAGTTCAGGGGACAGCTTGAGTTTGGAGGGGCAGTGGTTTCTGTTTCCACTGTGATAAATCTGAGGGGAGGATGCAAGATACAGGCAACAGCTAACTATTCATGATAGACAACTAAAAAGATAAAGATCAACTAGACGAGATACATTTCCACATTTGACGAGACAACCAAGTTTAGAGCTTTTAATGAACCAGCTGCAGTAATAAATTTCAATTTAAACAAATATTTTCCGTAAATAGTAACTTTCCTGATTACATGACACTTAGGAAAAAAAGGAGTTGAATTCTCTTGCCATAAGAAAAATCTCACTTAAATGTTTAAAGTCATTTTGTAAATAAATAAATAAATGAAATTCCTTTGAACAGTAAGTTTTATATACAGTGAGTTTTACTTTATGGAATCACTGGTTGATAGAAACCACTAAGTGAAAGGCAAATTATAAATAAATTAGCCAATTATTGATAGCTATTACTAATCATTACAAAACCAAATTTTATATATGTAATTATTTTATATGTATATTATATGTAATTATTAATTTTCTTTAAGTTATTTAATTTAATAATACCTACAGATTTTCATTAATGAACTTCAACAATGGTTTAGGCTTGTACTTTCTGGAAGACTCCGGAATCGAAATTCAGAACATGAGGGAGGTCGCCAATGAGCTAAAGAATGCCTTTATTTTAATGGGGCTTCTCTTTTTGAGCTACACTTGGATTTTTAAAATTTATTTATTTATTTATATTATTACATTCAGTTAGCCACTGTACAGTACATCATTAGGTTTTGATGTAGTGTTCAGTGATACAGTGGATTTTAAAAGGAAGAGAAAGAAAAAATGTAGGAGCTCACACCCACTTACTTGAAGTTAACTATAAAATTAAACCTACTATTTAATTTATAACCTCTCCCCATGGAACACCTGATGGGTTTTAATATTTATGGATCTCTTGGTTTCCAAATATTTAGACATAATACTTAGTTCCATGTTCCATCTTTTTTTTTTCTTTACCCAGCCTTCAAGTCCATAACTTCTGAACCAGAAGAAGTAGAATGGGTAGAATGTAGAAAAATATAGAATGGAGAAGTAGAATGGGTAGAGGGAGTATGAGTATTCCGCAATCAGCTGATGATTAAAACTTACCAGAAGCCTTCTTTGAAAAAAAAGGAATGAATAAGCATCCAGTCCACATTTCCCAAATTTATCCTAAGTAACTAAGATACAAAAGATGCATTTTGTGTTCCTGTAGTCACAATGCACTGAATGTTCACCAGGTGCTAGATGCACAAAATTATTTAATACATAAATTCCAAAAGCCTATATTTTTAAAAAGACTCTAATTAATTATAAGGGAGCAAATGTATTTGTCTCTAGTATGACTCTTTCTTTAAAACCAGTTTTCCATCTGCACTGGTACAAGATGGAAGTTATTAAGAAACTGGCTGAAGAGCTCACCATCCAATGTGTTCTGCTTATTGATTTCTACTCACTCGAGAATGTTTTGTTTCATGTTAGAAACCGCATCTCTGATCCTCCCTGCAACCCCTCCGCGCTCCACTTGTCTCCACCTGTCAGGCTCCAACCAATAGCTACATTTGGATTGTTCCAACCCCAAACCAGATCTATTTAAAACCTCATTGGCTGAGAAAAGGAGGTTTGGTCCTTCTCAGGGCTGATGACCCATTCAATCTCCACACATCACCGGGGTCTCACTCTGCCTTTTCCAAGACATTTCTTCTGAGGGTAGCCACCCTGTCTTGCCAGACCTTGTCCAGCTCAATTTGACCAAACTCTGTTTTGTGGTCGCCTTGAAACTGTTCTTGTGGTTGCCACCTTAACTCTGGTCCTGGGCCTTCTGCATGGTCTATTCCTTTGGACCTCCTCATCTAACCGTAGAGTAGAAGTAGCCTTACAAATACAGCTGCAGAGTCCATAATAGTAAGCATCTTTGCTGGACATGACAATTAGTTTTGCAAATATTTCACCTTGGTGTTGTTTTTAGCCACTTAAAGTTATGCTTTCGTGAGTGCTTTATAGTTTTCTGAGTACAGATTCTTTGCCTCTTAGGTTAGGTTTATTCCTAGGTATCTTATGGTTTTGGGTGCATATAATAAATATTTTTAAGATTTTATTTTTTAAGAGACAGAGAACACAAGCAAAAGGAAGAGAAGGGGCAGAGGGAGACAGACAAGCAGACTCCCACTGAGTGTGGACCCTAACATGGGGCTCAATCCCAGGACCCCAAGATCATGACCTAAGCCGAAGTCAGAAGCTTAACTCACTGAACCATCTGGTGCCCCTTATTATCATTATTTAAACAGCTAGTTTCTGTGCTTGCTTTGGCAGTGTGTGTACAAAACAACATTACTTTATTTGAGTAAAGATTAAGGGACAGTTTGAATTAAATGTGCTGGTTTGTTCTACTATTTTCTTATTTAAAAGCCTACCTTTGTTTTTTACTGCTGAGAGAGTTAATGTGCATCAAAGTTACCTGCAGCTCTTGTTTAAACACAGATTTCTGGGTAGTCTTCCACCTTTATTGCTTCTGATCCAGTAGGTCTGGCTGGGGCTGGACAATTCACATTCTACTTGTTCCCAGAGGTGGTTGATGCTACCTCACTGGGGACCACACTTTGAGAAGTGCTGGTTTGCAAAGCTCATTTTAGAATACTGCCAAGGAATTAGTGGCATTAGAGGAACTATGAGGGATGCTTTTGAAAGTGATGCAATGTTCTAGTAGAACAAACTAGCACATTTAATTCAATAAGAGATGATTAGACAGTGGTTAAAACACCTGCTTCATACAAGTATTTCACAAAGTTAAACATTTTAAAAAATCACTTTGGGGCAGCAATTTTTGAGTATTCCATATTGAAATGGTCTTTCCAGTGGAAGCCATAACAAATTTTAATGAAGCAACATATTATTAAGGACATAAAATACTTCACTCACAGCAAATGCAGAAACATTTTTTTCCATGACAGTGAAATCAAAGAAAAATTTACTTGATACGTTGAGCTGCCTTCATCCTCTGCTGGATTAAATTTGTCTACTTTTTAATTGAATCTCAAATCCTTGGAAATTAGCCATTAGGATAAGATGGCTTTTAAAAACTTAAAAATTGAAAATAATATTTCTTAGAATAATTCCTTTTGTAGGATGAGAGAAACAGTATCAAAAGGAAGGTTGGAACATTCCAAACCATAGCAAGAAGAGGATAATGTGAGTTACTAGGTAAGACTAGGAGGGGCACCTGGGTGGCTCAGTGGGTTAAAGCCTCTGCCTTCAACTCAGGTCATGGTTCTGGGGTCCTGGGATCGAGTCCCGCATGGGGCTCTCTGCTCAGCAGGGAGCCTGCTTCCCTTCCTCTCTCTCTGCCTGCCTCTCTGCCTGCCTCTCTGCCTACCTCTCTGCCTACTTGTGATCTCTGTCTGTCAAATAAATAATAAAGAAAATCTTTAAAAAAAAAAAAAGACTAGGAAAGTAGAAGGTAGCAAGAAGGATTGGAAGATAATATTTCACCTGCTTCACATAGCCTACAGCTGGCCCTTGGAAGGACTCCCTCAGAGCAGGTTGTCCAATTTCTTTGTATTTGTAAATGCACTTCACTGATTTTGACATTTGAGAGCCCTACATCATGTGAATCTTATTAAATCCAATTCATTCTTTTTCTGTTTTTCAGTTCTGTTTCCCCACTGTCCATGGTGATGATTGTACTCTTTCTCTGTTTAATTTTTTAGGTTTTATCTGCTAACGTTAGAGCACACAGACATTTCAGTGACAAAGCAATGGTTCTTTTGAGTCCTCTGTAATAGCCCCTAGGTTATGGGTAATTTACTATGTGTCATCCATCTGGAGGACAGGGTCTTCGATGTCAGGGTTATTTTTTTTTTTGCATAGTTTTTTTTTTTTTTTCCCCAATATGAAACTGTGGGTGTGAATATCAAGAGTCAGTGTGGGCTTAACCAACACTAAAAGGGCTACTGATGTTTATTTCAATATTTTAGAAGAAGTGTTATTTCTTGACATTTTGGCAATGATTTTTGGTTGCTATCTTCAGACTCTAACTGATGGAGAAGAAGGAATTTAGAGGAATGTTTTATGTTCCACTTGTATAACAAATGTTTTACCTGGGCACAACAGGTGCCACTGACATATGTTTGCTTTCAAATGTAAAAGCTGAAAAAGGGTCTTGACCAAAAGGGTCTTGCCCAAAGAAAAGAAGATTTCTATTCAGGCATTATCTGTATGCGTGAGTCACTCTGTTGGGTCCAACTTTTATTTACACTCTTAGATGAGATCAGGCCCCTTTGATTGGCTACCTGCAGTACCAGTAGAGTGGGAATTGTGGTGGCAATGTGAGTGAAGTTTTTAATGCAAAATATTGAGATTTTACTTGACTGAATACAAGAATTTAGAGATTTATAGAATATAAATATACTTTTTATTGCAGATAATTAATGGGGCAGTGATCTTTCTTCATTTCTTCAGCTATATAACTTATTTTGTTTTCCTTTCTGTAGGAAATGAATGTGCAATCCATATACATATTAGTTTTATGGGTCAATGATCTAAGTAAAAAATTGAATCACTAGATTATTTTGGTCAAAAATATCTAGACACTTGAATATAAATATTGTCTCTATGGTTACTGTATTTCAAGCTATCGTGCTTAGATTCAATTTAACCCATTTAGAATCTGAATTTTTTTTTTTGCATTAGCAAAGCATTACTCTGCAAAGTACCTGCCACAGAAAAGATTCTTTCTATTATACAGACAATTCCAGCTTAATACCGGCAAACATTCAGTATTTAAGATCATGGCATTATGATGGATGATGGCACATTCCTAAACATACCAATCCTTTTTCAACTGCAGCTGCACCATTATGCCTCTCAAAATCACTAATTCAACAGCACTGCATTTCAAACATGATTCACAATTAAATTCAAACTCACAAAGATGTATCTGCCAGTAATTCTTAATCTTTTTGTTATTGTGACATTATTTTTTTTAATAATTGCCCAATTCTTGTGGTGCATATTTTCATGGGGTATATTTATTTCATTCATATAGTTAACCAATATTTATTAATTATTTACTATAAACCATGAATACAGTGCTAGGAATTAAAAATATTTTATAGGACACTTTATAGGTCGTACCAGGTTCTTTGCTTCCTGGAAATTATGAACTAAACTTATTGTTTATAAAGTGCATCTAATCCATTTAAATGGAAATCAAGGGCTGCAAAATTTTGCAGTAGACTTTGAGATACACAAAAAATTATAAAGCAAGGTTTAGAATCATTGTCTAATAATTGGAATTTTAGCTCTAGAATCTCCAAGAATGAAAATGGCTATCTATGTATTTTTATTTTGCTTACTTAAGAGTACCTGAAGTCCGGGGTGCCTGGGTGGCTTGAGGGTTGAGGTGGGTTGAGGCCTCTGCCTTCAGCGCGGGTCATGGTCCTGGGGCCCTGGGATCGAGCCCCGCTTTGGGCTCTCTGATCAGTGGGGAGCCTGTTTCCCCCTCTCTCTCTCTGCCCACCTCTCTTCCTACTTGTGATCTGCCTGTCAAATAAATAAAAATAAAATCTTAAAAAAAAAAGAGTGCCTGAAGTCCCACAGAAAGAAATAATGAATACTAGCAATTACCATATGCTGAATTTGACTGTCAACACAGTGTATTTTGAGAGTCAGTCAAAGTGTACATTAAATACCTCACAACACAAAGGTAAAATTGAGTAAATTCCTGCTTAAATTAAATAAGACATTTCTTGTAGAAGTTAGGTATATGATATGCATTTAAGACTGTGTGAAAAAGCAGACTGTAAGCATCATTTGGGCAGAGACCTCACTTAGCTTTTTTCCTTATGTTTCCATTGTACAGTTTAACCATTTCCTCCTCATCATAGAAAATACATGCAACACAAAATGTAGAATGAGTGAGTGAATGAACTAATGAGTAAGAACATTTTAATTAGCTCATTTTCTCAGGGTAGTGTTTTGCATTGCATATCAGTGTTCCCAAGGGACTTGGTAATGCTTTCTAGAGGCTGTAGGTAGGTATATAAATTAAGACAGTGCTACCATCAAGAGTCAGATCTCTTTTCACTTAATTTGCTCCATTCCTTTTTTCTTTGCAGAGAGATTCAATGTGTATCTTATGCCTACGCCAAATCTGGATATTTATGGTGAATGCACAATGCAGATCACTCATGAGAATATCTATCTCTGGGATATCCACAACGCCAAGGTCAAACTGGTGATGTGGCCTCTCAGCTCCCTGAGGAGATATGGACGGGACTCAACGTGGTTTACTTTTGAGTCAGGAAGGTAAGCTCCAAGTGCCACAACCAACCGCAGGAGGTGGGTGACAAATAGACACCTAAAGGACAGGTTCTGTCCACTAGTGCCCAAGAAGGACCACTGTTTTTGGAAAGGGTAGAAATCACCAAATACATAATTTCTTCATATTTTTGTTGATAATATGAATAAAATGTATCAATTTTATGACAGCTTAATTATCCTATTCAAAACAGTTAAGTCTTTTACACTGGCCTCACACTAATTTCAGAATAATTTTAATCTTGCAATAAATTTTATGATATTATTACAATACTATATTTTTGGTCTATCCTATAATATTTCAGTGAAGTAGGATTCCTGTGAAATTCAACATGTCCTTACTAGCATTATTTTGTGAGTTTTTTAATAAGCAAAAAATTTGAAAGGAGTTTTATATTAAATCATTGATATATTACTTTTTAAGTTTCAGGTATGGGAGTTCAGTATTCATTTATCCAGATTTCTATGTTAATAACATTAATTAAGTGTAAATGTTAACTCAGAGTGACTGAAGCAATGTTGGCAAGTCTATCATATATGAAATGCACAACCCAGATTTTAAATAGAGTATGTCAAAGCAAATACATTGGTTTCTTGGTCATAGCATACAGTTGGAATCCATAAATGTTTCAAATGAATGCTTGTTTCATAATCATTATTTACAGACTCGAGTTTAGACATGAGCTTCAACCAGAAAAATGAATGTCTTTGTGCAGTGACCTTTGTGATGTTGTTGTCCTTCATCCAAGACAAGACCTACTTAGATTCGGGGATTCTATATAAGAGATGTTTAATATATCAGTCTTCCCACTGGGAACATGATTTATTCATTCTGAAAATGAATCCATTCTGAAAATGGCATTATAAGACAAGTATAGTGAAGTTTTGTTTTACTCGATATAGCCATTTTAATTTCATAACTTTGTTCTTACAAAACCATTAAATACTTATTCAAGGTCAGGTTCTAATAATATCCTTCTAGGTTAGGCCAAGGCCATATGTCTTTTAAAATTTTAAGGAGAGGGGAAAAATCCTGAGTTGAGCTGAAGTAATTTTACCAGTCTGGACACTTTTGCCTAGGTAATATTAAATAATCTCCCACACTGATTTCTCTGAGAGCCTTCAATTCTGTGTCTGCTTAGTGGCCATGAGTTCACTCAACTGTCTATTTTCAGTCTGCTTAGATCCTGAAAATAATAATAGTAATCACATTCTAGATAACTACTAGGTAATAAAAATTTTCTCGAGAAAATGAGTATTTTTAGGCATATACACTATTTTTAAAATTATATGGTTATGAAAAAGGGATTATAACTTATTTGCTGACCTAAGGTTTATGATACTTTTTTTTTTTTTACTATCCATAAAAGTTAGTGTATGTTTGAAAAAAGCAATGGTTTATTTTTGTTATGTAATAACATTACATCCAGAATTCCCTTCTTTGGATATTTCTCCTAGGTATTCCTATTTGTCTATTTTTTTAATATTCATTATTGACATAGAATTGATATCAATAATTTGACAATTCTGTGCATGACTCAGTGCTTCCCGTGATAAATGTGTCACCATTTATCATTATACAGTGGTATTACCATATTATTGACTATATTCCCTGAGCTTGTACTTTTCACTTCCATGACTCCCATATTTTATTTTATAACTGGAAGTTTGTACTTGTTTATTCCCTTCACCTATTTCTCCAATTACCCTACCACCTCCTTTCTGGAAGCCACCAGTTTGTTCTCTGTATTTATGCTTCTGCTTAGGTTTTTTGTTTATTCATTTGTTTTTGGGTTTTTTGTTTTTTTTTTTTATATTCCACATATAAGGGAAGTCATATGGTATTTGTCTTTCTCTGTCTGACTTATTTCACTTAGTGTAATGCCCTCTAGGTTCATCCATGTTGTTGCAGATGGTAAGATTTCATTATTTTTTATGGCTGAGTAATATTGCAGTGTGTGTGTGTGTGTGTGTGTGTACGTACATACACACCACGTTTTCTTTTTCCACTCATCTATCATCTATGAATGGACCTTTGGGTTGCTTCTACATCTTGGTTATTATAAGTAGTGGTGTATTAAATACAAGAGTGCATGTATCTTTTTCACTTAGTGTTTTTATTTTCTTTGGATTAATACCCAGTGGTGGCATTATTGGATCATATGGTATTTCCATTTTTAATTTTTGAGGAACCTCCAAATGTTACATGTCTATTCCCTCATTTCAGAAGGCACCTACTCAGGATTTTAAATAACAAGTAAAGTTTTTTTCTTTTCCTTTTCTGGTGGTTATGTAGAATTTTCACTCCATTTGTACCTGTCACCAGTTTTTCCCCATTTCTTGCTTCTCCAAAGTCTTTAAGGGGAACATACTAGCTCTCCACAGGTGATTAAATTGATATTCTCGACCAAAATATCAAACTAGCTGATAGGCAGCTTGTCTTATCTGACAGTCAATATTCATTGGTCTTCTATGATCTTTGTAATTTTTAATAATTTTAAGATACATTAAAAACAAAATATCTCAGAGTAGGTAGGTAAGTCCTGTAATCCTCAAGGTTTTTTCTGTTTTATTTTTGTTTTGGTATTTGTTTAGTTTTATTGGTTTAGGAGAGAGGTTTTTTTCTACATTTTTTGTTTGTTGGGATAACTTCTTAAAAAATAAACAATAATATCTAAAAATCATCTTGACATACACACACTCCTACCTGCCCTGGGAATGAGAGAATGAGTTTAGGTCATAGCTCTGTCACTTGTTAATAACTTAGCATGGGCCATTTGACCCCTCTGTCTTCCAGTTTTCTTCTTTGTATTAGAAGAATACTTCTTATTAATACTTACTTACTACTTCCTATATAAATTTAGAGAGTTTGAGTTTGTGAATAAAAAACAGCAGCAAATGGCACGGTGCTTTCTCTAATGGACATTTAAGAAACCATGATTATGTACTCTTCCTCAGAAATGATGTAACTTGTGTTATTTCCACTTGCTGAATGAAGCTTCTACCTACCTGTAAAGAGCTCTATTCTTAGAGAATTCTGTGAAGGTATATTCTTAGCCAAACACTAGAAATATGAGGAGAGATAAGCCAAGCAAAAAGCTTAGGAGAAGCCAGCATTCAAATGCTGGAACGATCATTAGAAACTTGGTGTCTAAGACTAAAAATCAGTGTTACCTGTCATGAGTCAGGAATTTGAGAAGAAAATAGGACTGGTGCAGCAAGACTGAAGTACAAATAAGGGGAAAATACTGAATGGCTGTCTTTATGCTAACTGGTGCTTGGAGCATAATTTTATGGGTTACTAGGTACCTATTTCCTTGAAGAGTCAGCAGATATACAAGAACTCTCTAATTTACCATGTGTAATACTTTGGAATAAGTTACATTCCAACAATATTGCCTGTGGGAAAATCATAGTGTAGAGCAATGAAAATTAAACTTCCTTACCCTTAAGTAGATTAAGGGAAAAATCCAAAAGAATCTCGACAAAAAGCTACTAGAACTAAGAAGTGAATTTAGTGAGGTTACAGCGTATAAGGTCAGTATAAAAAAATCAATTTTATTTTATATACAAGTAGTGCATAAATGTTTTGAATAACTCTTATAATGTCTTAAAAATATGAAATATATATAGGTTGCTTTAACAAAATGTGTGTGAGATCTTTACATTGAAAAACCACAAATATGCCTGAGAAATTAAAGTAAATAAATAAATGGAGATATATGCCACATTTGTGAATTGGAAGATACTATGTTCATAAGATAACAATTCTCTCCAATTCAATGTATAGATTCATTGTAATCTCAATAACAATCCCAAATGACTTGTCTAAATTAAATGACAAGTTGATTCTAAAATAAAATTGCAGAAGACCTAGCATAAGCTAAAACAATTTAGAAAAAATATATTTGATGGATTTCTACTGCCAAATTTTAATACTTGTTATAAAGCTACAGTAATCAAGACAGTGTGATATTGACATAAGGATAGACCTAACTATCACTGGAAAAGAATGAAAAGTTCAAAATAGACACCACATATATGGCCAATTTATTTATTTTTTAATATGCTGTGGTATTTCAATATAAAAAAAAAAATGGTCCTGGAATGACTGGATACCCATTAAGGAGGAAAACCAAGAGCTCTTTACCTACCGCCATGGACTGAATTGTGCCCAACTCCTCCCCCTGCAATATTCATATGAAGTCCTAATCCAAGTGTGATGGTATGTGGAGATGGGACCTTGGAGCCTTCAGAAGACAGTTCAGTGTAAACGAGATCATGATCATAGGGCCGTCATGGTAGGATTAATGTCCTTTTAAGAAGAGATACCAGAAGGCTTGTTTTCTCTCTCCTGCCATGTGAGGACATAGGGAGAAGACAGCCATTGACAAGACAACAAAGAGAGTCTTCAACAGAAACTGGCCGTGCTGGCTCCTTCATCTTGGGCTTCCAGCCTCCAGAACTAGGAGAAAATAAATCCCTGTTCTTTAAGCCCCCCTGTCTGCAGTATTTTGTTATGGCAACTCCAGCTAATACACTCCACCATACTCCCTTTAAAAAAACTCCAAATGGATATAGACTTAAATGTAAAAGCTAAATTTATAAAATTTATAGAAGAAAATAGAGGAAAATATTTCTAACCTTGAAATAGGCAGATAGTTCTTAAATACTAAACCAAAAGCACAATCCAAAGAAAAAATATTGATAATTTGGGCTTCATCAAAATTAACACCTGCTCTTCAAAAGACATCCTATAGAAAATGAAGGGAAAAAAATGAAAAGGCAAGCAATAGACAGGGAAGAGGATTCACAAATCCTGTATCTGACAAAGCATTTTTATTTGTAATCCTTAAAAAATTCTTACAGCCCAAAATAGGAAGACAAATAAACCATTAATAAAACAGGCAAAAAAAATTGGACAGGTTATAAAAGAAGATATGCTGATTGACAGTGCAAATAAGAAAAGATGTTTATTATTATCTTTACTCATGAGGAAATATGGATTAAAACCACAAAAGATACCAGTATATTCTCTCCTCTACCAAAAGACAAAATAAAACAAAACCCTGACCCTGTTGAATGGAGAAGGAAGAACTCTTACTCTGTCTCATTGTTAATGTGAATGGGAAAAAGAACATCCCTTCAGTAATAGTTTGGCTTTTTTGTGTGTGCACCATGCGACAGAGCAATTTTACTCCTAGGTATTTACCCACCAACTGCCCCCAAAGCAACATATAAATGCTTGTGTTGGGAGAGTCAAAGCAGTTTTATTCATAAGAGTCAAAAACTGGAAACAATCTAAAAATGGCCATCAAGATATGAATGGGAAGACAAATTATAATGTAGTTTTATATAAGGGAGTGCTACCAACCCGTGACTCGTAACATAAATGAATCTCCAAAACGTTATTCTAAAAAATGCCTGTGATTTCATTTCCAGAAAATCCTACAAGAGGCAAAACTTAATTTATAGTGACAGAAAGCAAATCAGTGGTTGCCTGGAGTTGAGGCTGGGGTTGAGAAAGAATGGATTGCAAAGGGCACTAATCGCATAAGGGAGGGATGAAAATGTCCTGTATTCTCACGTTCATCAAAAAACATGGAACTGTTCACTAAATATTGGTATTATTGTATGCAAATTATACTCCAATGTTTTCGATGTGAAAAAAATTGTGGGGAAAGAAAATAGAACACTACAGGTCTTATGTTATATTCTTTCATACTGTTTGGATATTTGGCAATGAGCATTGTTACTTTTATAATAAAACACTTCCCCTGGAAGTAATGGGACCAAGGAAGGAAAGAGAGCCTCAAGGATTGTCTGGACTGGGCATCCTGAAGCTGAGATACAACTAGGCTTTTATTCCTAGAGAGGTACTACAAAGTCACAAATCGCTTTTGTAACCTGGTCGGGTGTTAAACTTTCCACATCCTCTGTAAATCTCCATTTTTCCCCCTTAGTATTGAGGATTATTTTTTAGATACCTTTATTGTCCAGATAAAAAGTTAATACAAGCTTTTGAAGGAGATATTGGGGAAAAAAAGCTTAAAATCACTCATAATTTCTCCATCTTAAGATAACTGCTTTTAATATTTGATATAATTTCAAAGTCAATGCAAATGAAGATATTTATTCTTTATTTTTTCACTTAATATATATTATATTATATATGATATAAATATAATATATATTTCACTTAATATATTAATATTATATTTTCACTTAATATATTATATTGATATATATTTCAAAGTCAATGCAAATAAAGATATTTATCCTTTATTTTTTACTTAATATTATATTGAAGTAGTCTCTGAGTCCTTTAAAATCCCGATCCAAATTGCTATATGGCATCTGAACATATGGCTATGCCATCATTAATTTAACATTAAGAAGTTTCCAAAATAAACTATTATAAATAAAGCCACCCTGACCATCTGTGAAAAGTTGTATAAATCTCTGATTATTTCCTTAGCAAAGCCTTTTTAAAGGCTTACTGGGTCAAAGAATGTGAATGTTTTCAAGGTTCTTCAGAATATAACGACTTGCTTTCAAGAAAATGATATCAATTCATACATCCTCTAATGGTACAAAGAGTGCTGTTTGTGACCCTATAACCACAAGCATTAAAATGATGATTTAGGATGTTTCTATTTTGATCAACGACTTTGAGAGCTCTCTCTCTCTCTTTTATTTTTTTTTTGTTTTTGTTTTCTTCTTTTGTTTGTGTCTTTATCTTTATGATTGGAGGTCTGGCCTTGTGTATATTGTTCATTTGCATTTTTTCCTTCTCTAAATTTGGATGTCCTTTGCCCTTTAATAATTGGACTATCAGCCACTATTCTATGCAACTATTTTGTAAATTCCAGACAATCCCACTCTTGTTAAAGAGAGTCAAAATCAGAAGGTTTGCCCATGCTTGATCCAGAGAAATAAAAGCAAGACGTTGTGTTCCCTGGGTCAGGACTGGGGGTTAGGGAGAGAGGGAGGGCACGGGTGATGAAGACAATTTAAAGGGCAGATTGGCCAATCATCCTAGCAAACCTTGAAGATCTGCGTTTTCTGGGTTTTATTTTATTAGCTTCTTGCAGAAAGCATATTATTAATAATATGGCAGTTTTAGCCATTTATTTATACTATTGCACATACTGGAAAGTAATAAATTAGATATGCCAAAATACTTTTTTTCACCGACAGGCTTTTTTCAAATGCATCGTTAAATTCCACTGTACCAACAAAATGTAAAAATAAATAGTAAAAGAGGATCTAGATTGTTCTTTCTGGAGAGAAATACCTCACACATCCTCATAATTATAATTGTACGCCATAAGCTTCAGGAAGCACATGGCAGATATGAGAACAGAATGAGAACAAGGACCAGGAAGATTTCAGTGGGAATTGTCCCTAGAGAAGCATGGTGTTTGGGAGATGAATTCATAGTCTCACACCAGCTTAGAGCAATGATGATTTAAGTTTGCATTTTAAGAGTAAAAAAAAAAACCAATTTGCTATGCAGCTTATTTTTTTCGCAAAAAATCAGAAAAGATATCCAGACCTGCAGAGGAAGTCATAGGATTCATGATTATGTGCAATTTTATCCTGTGAAAGACAAAACGATGTTTTTAACTGCTGATGTGGCATCTTTACTTCATACAACCTCATAAATATCATAACCAAACATCAGAATGGGTTCAAATGGCTGTATAACAAAATTCAAGTGAGCCTCCAATTCTTTTTTTATAAAATTATTCTTTTTTTTAAGATTTTATTTATTTATTTGACAGATGAGAGAGATGACAAGTAGGCAGAGAGGCAGGCAGAGAGAGGGGGAAGCAGGCTCCCCGCTGAGCAGAGAACCCGACGTGGGACTTGATCCCAGGACCCTGAGATCATGACCTGAGCTGAAGGCAGAGGCTTAACCCACTGAGCCACCCAGGCACCCCTATAAAATTATTCTTTTAAACATAACGTCCCTACTCGGCATAATACTTAATATCACAAAATTGACACTTAAATATCTATCTTACCAATTTTGATAATATCTTTATTTAAAAGCTTAGGGAAAAATCTGGTTACAGTTTTAAACTATTGGAAATGCAAAACAATACTTATTATAATATAGTTCCTTTGGGAAGATGGTTAATGGAAGCAGTTATGTGTGCTATAATCAAGGATTCTGTGATGTCACAGGTAGACATAATTTATTCCTAAAACCTTTTTGTTTACAGATGCAGAGAGAAATCCTTCCTCCTCCAGTGCATGACAAATTAGTTATACACACATACACACACAGAGACACACAGACACCCATTACATACATATATAAATTGAACTATGTCAAAATTTAAAACTTCCTTCTGTAAAAGACAATTTTAAGGGAATTAAAAGATAGGACAGTTCTGGGGAAAAGATTTGGGAGTCACATATTGGACAAAGAATTTGTATCCAGAATATATAAAGAACTTCTAAATTTAACTTCTAAATTTAATAAGAAAACACAACCTGCAGTTTAAAAAAGCAGACAAAAGATTTGAGCAGACATTTCATCAAAGAAGATATGTGGCTGACTGGTCATCACATTAAAAGATGCCAAACCTAATTTGTCATTAGGGAAATACAAATTAAAACCACATCAAGGTACAACTCTTGACTTATTATTTTGCCTAAAATTAAAAAGAAAATCTGACAATACCAATTACTGACAACAACGCACAGCAAACGGAACTCTCACATATGCGTTTGTGGAAGTGCAAAATGGTGTAGCCATTTAGGAAAGCAATTTTGGCATTTTTTATGTAAAATTAAGCATATACTTCACATATGATGAAGCGATGCTGCTCCTAAGTTATTTCCTCAAGAAAAATAAAAATATATGTTCATAAAAAAAAAACCCTGCACATGAATAGCCATTTTATTCATCATTGCCAAAAAATGGACAAACCAAATGCCCTCCATTGAATGGATATGTTGCGGTAAATCAATAGACACTCAGCAATAATTTAACTGATACACACAACAACATAGGTGTATTGCAAATGCATTATTCTAAGGGAAAAAAGCCAGATCCAAAAGACAGCATACTCTTTGGTTACATTTATGTAATATTACATTATATGATGGAAAATAGATGAGTGATTGCCAGTGGGTGGCATGCAGGGAGACATTGACTGCAAAGCAACAGCATAAGGGAAATTTGGAGGAAGGTGAAACTGGTCTTTATCTTGATTGTCATGGTGGGTATATAAACTCTCTACATTTGTTAAAACCCATAGAACAAATGTTACTATATATAAGGAACATAAAGAACAAATGTTACTATATATAAGTTTTTTTAATTTAAGGATAAGTTTTTAAAAGGGAAGAGTTTCTCAGGTATGGTCAAATGATTTTTGACAAAGGTACCAAAACCATTCAGTGAGGAAAGGGCGGTCTTTTCATAAATTGTGCTAGAAAAACTAGATATCCAAATGCAAAAGCATAAAGTTGGCCCCTTACCTGTCACCATATACAAAAATTAACTCAAAATGAGTCAAAGACATAAGTGTAAATCTAAAACTTTACAACTTTTAGAAGAAAACATAGGGAAAAATCACAACTTTGGATTTGGCATTGATTTCTTGGATATAACACCAAAGGCATAGGCAATGAAAAAAAATAGACAAATTGGATTTAATGAAAATATAAAGAATTTGTGTGTCAAAAGACAATAAAAACAAAATCAAAAGGCAACTCACAGAATGAGAGAAAATAATTAAAATCATACTTCCAATAAGGGATTAATATCCAGGCTATATGGAGAACTTCTAAAACTCAAAAACAACAAAACAAATCAATTTTTTATTTTTTTTATTTTTTTAAAGATTTTTATTTATTTATTTGTCAGAGAGAGAGAGAGAGAGAGCACATGAGAAGGCAGAGGGGCAGGCAGAGGCGGAGAAGCAGGCTCCCTGCTGAGCAAGGAGCCTGATGCAGGACTCAATGCCAGGACCCTGGGATCATGACCTGAGCTGAAGGCAGTGACTCAACCAACTGAGCCACCCAGGCATCCCAACAACTCAATTTTTTAAATGAGCAGAGGACTCACATAGATATTTCTCCAAAAGATATATGGAAATGACCAAAAAGTACATGAAAAAATACTCAATATCCCTAATCTTAGGGAAATGCAAATGAAACAGAAATAAAGTATCACCTCACACCCATCAGAAATGCTATTATCAAAAAACCAAATTGGACCCCTGCAGTATTGATAGAACATAAAATGGTAGAACAGCTATGGAGAAGAGTATGGAGGTTCCTCAAAATATTAGAAATACAATTACCATATGATCCAGCAATCATACTTCTGAGTATACACCCAAAAGGAGTGATAAAATAAAAGAGATATTTGTATACTTATGTTCATAGTGGCATTATTCATAACAGCTAAAATCTGGAAGCACCCACTGTTCATTGATGGATAAATGGACTTTTAAAACATTGCATATATATGCAATGGAAGATTATTCAGCTTTTAAAAGGAAAAAATTCTGCCATCTATTCCAGCATGTGAACCTTGAGTAAATTATGCTAAAAGGAATAAGCTAATCATTACAAGATAAATACTGTATGATTCCACTTATGTAAGGTACTTAGAGTGGCCAGAATCATAGAGACAGAAACAAGAATACTAGTTGTCAGGAGCTGAGGGAGAAAGAAGTTATTGTGTAAAGGATACACAGTTTCAAATTACAAAATGGAAAGAGTGATGGGGATGGATGGTGGTGATGGTTATACGGTATTATGAATGTTTACCACCACTAACTCGATACCTAAAAGTCGTTACAACAGCCAACACAACATTGAAAAAAAAACAACAAAGTTGGAAGACTGACACTACCCAGCTTCAAGACTTACTATAAAAGTAATTAAGACAGTGTGGTTTTAATGAAAGAATACATAAACAAATCAATGGATTAGAATAAACAGCTGAGTAATAGCCCCACATAAGTACAATCAACTGATGTATGACAAAGGAGAAAAGGCAAGACATTGGACAAGGAACTTAAACACTTTACAAACATTAACTCAAAAATGGATCGTAGACCTAAATGTAAAATACAAAACTGTAAAACTCCTAGAAGAGAGTGTAGAATACCTCAGTACCCTGGGTATGGCAATGACATTTTAGGCACAGCACCAAATGCAGGATCCATGAAAGAAGCAGTGATAAGCCGTACCTCGTCAAAATTAAAAACTTAATTGCTCTTCAGGAGACAATATCAAGAGAATGAAAAGAGAAGCCACAGACTGGGAAAAGTCATTTGCAATCTGACAGATCTGATAAAGGACTGCTATACAAAGAAGTCTTAAAAGTCATCAGTAAGAAGACAAGGCCCAGTTGAAAAACAGACCAAAAGACCTTAACAGACACTTCATTAAAGAAGACATGCAAATAAGCATATGAAAAGCTGCTCCACATCATATGTCATCAAGAACATGCAAATTAAAACAACAATTTGATATCACTGTAGACCTATTAAAATGGCCAAAATGCTGAACACTGATAATACCAAATGCTGACAAGGATGCAGAGCAACAGGACGTCTCTTTCATTGCTGGTAGGAATGCAAAAATGGTACAACCACTTTAGAGGACAACTTGGCAGTATCTTTTAAAACTAAATATACTCTTACCGTACAATTCAGCAGTCATACTCTTGGTATCTACCCAGAGGAGTTGAAAATGCATGTCCATACACAACCCTGCCCATAATACTGATAGCAGCTTTATTCATAATCTCCCAAACTTGGAAGCAACCAGGATGTCCTTCAGTAGGTGAATGGGTTAAAAAAAATATGTGATCCATCCAGACACTGGCATATTTTTCAGCACTAAAAAGAAATGAACTATCAAGCCATGAAAAGACAGGGAGAGACCTTAAATTGCATTTTAGTAAATGAAATTAAATTTGAAAAGACTACTACTCCCTGTATGATTCCAACTATATGACATTGTGGAAAGCAAAGCAATGACACAGGAGAAAAGAGCAGTGGTTGCTAGGGGTCAGGCTGATGGATAGGCAGAGCACAGAGGATTTTTAGGTTATTAAAAATGCTCTAGATGATGGGGCGCCTGGGTGGCTCAGTGGGTTAAAGCCTCTGCCTTCGGCTCAGGTCATGATCCCGGGGTCCTGGGATCGAGCCCCACATTGGGCTCCCTGCTCAGTGGGGAGCCTGCTTCCTCCTCTCTGCCTGTCTCTCTGCCTACTTGTGATCTCTCTGTCAAATAAATAAATTTTTAAAAAATCTTTAAAAATGCTCTAGATGATACCATATGGATGGACTCGTGTTATTGTACATTTGCCTAAATCCACAGAATGTACAACACCAAGAGTGAACCCTAATGTAAACCATTGGCTTTGAGTAATTTTGATGTGTCAGTGGAGGTTCATCAATTGTAATAAATGTCCCACTCTGCTGCGGGGTATTGCTAATGGGAGAGACTCTTTATGTGTGGGTGCAGGAAGTATCATGGGAATTTTCTGTATCTTCCACTCATTTTTGCTATGAACCTAAAACTGCTCTATAAAATTGTCTTAATAAAAAAAGTTACATTGTACACATTAAATAGATAAAATTTTTATTTGTCTATCATATCTTAATAAAGCAGGGGAGAAAAGAAATCTAGTATCTGGAAGTGTTGACATTTTTTTTCTATATTTTATATTAATATCTTTTCTGATAATCCAATTCCTCATTGTGTTGAAAGATATGATAGATTTCCTACATCTATTGATAATTGCTGCTAGAAAACAAGGAACATTCACTGCCCAAGTATTTCTTTTGACTTGCATCATGAAACCTGAGATGTATTAGTAAAGTTATATTATAGTGGAAGAACCTGTGTTTTTGTAGCACTATTAACACTACTGGGTTAAAATACCAATTCTTCTAGGTTTTAGGCAAGTTGATTTTCATTTTTGGGTTTTATCCCCCTCATTTGTAAAAATAAGGAAAGGAATATCTTTTCTGTAGCTTTTTGTGATGTCTTTGAGAATTAGCAAGTGTTGAATATATTCATTGCTCAAAATAGTTGGGGTTTTTTCCCCCTTTTTTTAAGTGGTCTTCTTTTTCTTTCTTTTTTTTTTTTTTTTAGAAAGAGTAAGCACAAGTTGGGGGTGCTGGGGAGCAGAGGGAGAGGGAAAAGCAGACTCCCTGATGAGCAGGGAGCCTGACTTGGGGCTCTATCCCAGGACCTGGGGTCATGACCCCAGCCAAAGACAGCTGTTTAACCTACTGACCTACCCAGGCACCCTAGTTTTTTTTTTTTTTTTCCTCTTTTAATCTTTAACTTCTTCTGAGGTTATTTAACCTCTGCTGAGGTTATTAACATTATTTAATTTAGTGGATTTAAAATTTTTTTAAAAATCAAATGGTCTGGAAACTATAAGATGATGAAAATCAAAACAAAAATTTTAAAAAGGAATAGAGAAACAACTATTTTAAAACAGCTGATCTTGGGGGGCCCTTGATTGCACGGTTGGTTGAACATCCAACTCTTGGCTCAGGTCGTGATCTCAGAATCATGGGATGGAGCTCAGCCTCAGTCTCTGTGCTCAGGGCAGAGTCAGCTTGGGTTTCTCTCTCCCTCTCTCTCTGCCTTCCCCCGCCTCAAAAAAAAAGATCTTTTTTTTTTTCTTTTTTAAGCAGCTGATTTTGACACAATTTCAGTTTCCTTCACAATGTGAAAATCTTGATTTTTTTTTTCTTCACTCTTTTGGTGATGCTATAAAACAAACAAAAAATAATTCTAAATCTTTTAAGTTCAGTGAAATACATACTAGGGTAATATGCACATCATGAATTAATTACTCTCATGATCACATGTGTGACTCTAACAGTTAATGATACTGATGAGTTCACAATCTTTATCTAGAATTTATTCAACACCAAGAAAATTATTACCTGGTATATATGTATGGAGCTATAATTTTGATTCTCTTCCCAGATTTTGGTTGTGGGAGGTTAACATCTGCCCAATGAAACTAGATGACTTGAGTGCACATGTATCAATCTGTCAGTTTTTTTTTTTTTTAAAGAACAAACTATTGCAATTTTTAAAATATGAAAAATTTAATATTCAAGTCAGTGGTACGTTCACTCATTTGTATGAGATTTTGGCAGGACTGTGACTATTTAATAGAAAAATGAACAAAAAATAATAATTAAAAAAATTGTGGAGAAAGGAGAAAAAAGAAAAACAGCCATTTTAGCCCTTTTTTCCTCCCCAGTCCACCAGCCTCCCTGTGTTGTGATGCTTATAAGTGTGGTTATCACTGTCATTAAAATAAATGAACCCTAAATCACAAGACTGATCCTGAGTGACACCTTAATTCACTTTGAAAATTCTTCTTAAAGATTTTAGAAATTGGTCAAAGTACCTTGCATAAAATAGTGATATGTGCATCACCTCCAGAGGTGACCACCTCCCCAGATAGAATCCCTTTGTATGTTTATAGTCAGCACATTTCCTAAAATACAATCTCTGTTTTGTAATTACACTCTGCAGCTGAAACCTCAAAATCATAGTCTGGTGTTTTAGCTTTCTTCATGGAAGAATGTTGATTTTTTCCAAGGAAGGGACCCTTTTTGATTCTCCCTATATAGCCTTGGACAGTGCCATGAATTTAAAAATAGGCGTTTGCTGAATTTAATCATCCTTATATCTGTGTTTCATCTGATAGCTTTCAAAGCCCTCATTTCAAAGTATATCATTTCATTTATTCCGATATCAGCATGGAAGGTGGTCATAACAGAAAATATTTTTATCAAGTTTTCATGGATGAGAAAATCAAGTCTCAAAAAGGTTAATGATGTAACTGAGGTCACATGGAAAGTAAGCAGCTGGCAGAGGCAGAAGTCTGATTCATGCTCCCATGTTTTACCACACCATGATTGCTCAGAGAACAACAATCTAGTGCTATGATCTCAGTGTTTGTATCCCTCCAAAATTCACATGTTCAAACCTAATCTCTAAGGTGATGGTATTAGGAGGTGGGGCCATTGGGATGTGAGTAGGTCAGAAGACTACTGGAACCCTGAGGAATGGGATTTACTGCTTTTATAAGAGAGACCCAACAGGGCTCCTGTCCACCATGTGAAGACACAATGAGAAGATGGCATCTATGAACCATTAAGTCTTACCGGATACCAGCTCTACCTGTGCCACGATCTTGGTCTTATAGTCACCAGAACTGTGAGAAAACAAAACAAAACAAAACATTCTTTTGCTTATAAGTCACCCACTAGATGCTCTGCAATTACGGCAGCCCAAATGGATTAAGACCCCACGCTGCTCTATTTATTTATTATTAAGCAAGTTAAAAGGTTCATTATTAAGATATCCCATAATATCACTAGATAGATATAGCTAAAGGTTGAATCTGTCTATAAGATAAATCCACTTTTTTTTAGCATGATCTAAAAAACATCCCTGGTTTTTGAGCTTTATCTGCCTTACCAATAGTCTCCTCCTACTTCATGCTTCCTACTCTGAATGCCAGCACCACCAACAACAAACGCTAATAAAGAACCTCTATGCTTGGCTCGTGCTATCCATCCACCCTGAGTGCCAGCCACCTGCCACCCTCCCACCGCATCTTGAGTAATTTCAACTCGTTTCCTTCGGTGAACCGTTCCTAAATTCCTAAAATGGGATCCGCTGCCCTTTTGCCTGGATAGTATTACTCTCCACATATTTCCTGCCCCCCCTACATTTTCCAACATTCAGGGCCGTCTGGAGAGCCCTATGACCGGTTCCCACAAAGGGCTATGAACAGAGGGATGTATGCTTTTTTTGTTGTTTTTTTGACGCAGGCACTGTCCTGGTTGCCCAGGATAGTTGTTAACAACCAGAGTGGATTAACATGAGTGAGAAGTTTCTGTTGCATTCAACCCCTGAGATTTTGTGTTTTCTTTAAGGATAACTCTAACAGAAATGGATAACAGGAGGAGTGCAGCAGTAATAAATAGCCCTAAAATATGTCGCCCTGAAACAGTGGTTGGACAAAAATGGAAGGAAAATGTTATGGGAACTGGGAGAATGGTATCATGCAAGACTAGACATTTGGTGAAACTCTTGCCTCTTGGTATAATTTATGGTAACCTGGCAGGCTGATTGCCTGTCTAATGAGCTTCTAGATAAGAACAAATTTGCAAGGACAAATACAAATTAAAAATAAGAGGTTAATTCTCTCTGTTGAAAGTGGGGAGAAGCTTTATCTCCCTGCCTTTTTCCTAGAGCATTTACTATAGAACACTTACCATTGTAAGTACTTCTTTCTCTCTTTGAAATAGATAATAAATTCTTCTGAAAACTAAATAGATCTTTCATCAGCTTTAAGACCCTGGAGTACCCTTCTTTCTTTTTTTTTTTTTTTTAAAGATTTTATTTATTTATTTGACAGAGAGAGATCACAAGTAGACGGAGAGGCAGGCAGAGAGAGAGAGAGAGAGGGAAGCAGGCTTCTTGCTGAGCAGAGAGCCCGATGCGGGACTCGATCCCAGGACCCTGAGATCATGACCTGAGCCGAAGGCAGCGGCTTAACCCACTAAGCCACCCAGGCGCCCCCTGGAGTACCTTTCTTAAGGACTCAGGAACCAAGCCTTTGAAATACAAACATCAAAGGAGAGAGTGACCCTCCCTCCCAGATTGCATGGGAGGGTGGGAGCCTACTGGCTGTGAGCATGTCGCTCCATGCAAAACAACTTTGTCATAAAGCTGTGAGAAGTTTGTTTTTCCTCTGGAAAAAGCCAAGTAGCTGACATACATGGTGTCTCCAGTTACCAAGTGAATCCTGCATGAGCACAAATGGTGCTATCAGGCCTCTCATTTAAAACTAGTTATTGTTTATCTTGAGACCTTGTTATATCTGCTTGAGTATTAAAAGGATCAGATGTTTTTCCATCTTTGCAGTCTCTCAGCCAATTGCCTGTGATGTGCATCACATTCTAGCCTAATACATATAAAATAAGAGTGTTTTCTTTCTCTCCTTTGTGGAGAGGATTTCTGGATTGGGAGAAGATTCTGTTTTTAATTCTATTTCTCAGCATCAAGGGGAGAAATTAGAAAACAAAATGTTCATAGTGTTCGTTGAAAGGATCTGGGGGGGAAATTGAGAACTTGTAAGCAAAATTGAAAATGATTTAGAAAATTCAAAACCTTCAACCTTGGAAAGGATAATTATGTTGAGTCACCAAAGAAGAGGAGATAAAAATTAAGAAAGTCTGTAAATGACAAAAGCAGGTTAAAACAGCCTCAAGGAAAAGCAGATTAAGTGTGTAGTCTCCACAACTTTTGCTAAAACCTCTCAATTGATTAAGGTGTGTCAGGGTGAAAAACAGCTTAAGGGGACAGTCCCTAGGATAATCTTTTAATTAGAAATAAGAATGGCCAAAGGTAAAGAACTGATTAAGTAGGCGGTAGGCTTAAAGAACTTGATTTTTGGTCGAGGTAACACCTTTAAATGGAAAGAGTTTTAGGGAAGGAGAAACAAAATATTAGAGCAAATCTGAGAAGTAGGTCTCCAAAAACACTCAAAGAATAGTGGATATTGCCTTTGGGAGATGTGATCAACAAGAATTAAATATAAAAGCAATGTAAGAATATTTCGAGAAAGTTTTGCAGGAGAGGAAAAAAAAACCCTGTACTGAGGATATTTTGACTTTTTTAAGACTTGGTAATAATCAGCTTTCTCACAGGAGTTTGGCAGGGCAAGAAAAACATTGACAAACACGCAAAGCGTCAGGGGGACCATTTCTCTACTGTCTAATTCAGATATGGCGAAGGAGGATAATGAAGAAGGAGAGTTGTCCCAAGGCAGAGGGCAGAGCCAAGGAGAGGGAAGGATAAACCAGATCCCTACAAAGAGCAGAATAAGGGTCTAGGATCCCTGAGAGCCCTTAGGGTAAGAATCTGATTCTGGACTTTGGGCTAGAATCAATGGCTGGGTGGGTTGCTTTTTGGTTTGTTGGTTTTTTTGTTTTGGTTTGTCTTAGGAAAGGATTAAAAGTGTAGGAAGAAGGAAGAAAAGGGATCTGTGCTGACCAGAAGAGAGAGAGGACTATGGCAGTCAGTCTTGCTTACCAAAAATCCACCTATCTACTCTATTTACCTGCCCCTTCGCAGTCAAATGGGGCCATATGAGACAGTATTTGGGACCATGGGCCGCCATAACAAAATGCCATAGGCTGGGTGGCTTAGAGAACAGAACTTTATTTCTCACAATTCTGGAGGCAAGAAGTCCAAGATCAAGGGTAACAGCTGATTTGGGGCCTTATGAGAGCTCTTATCCCGGCTTGCAGACAGCTGTCTTCTCACTGTGTCCTCACACTGTGCAGAAATAGGGAGAGGAAACAAGTTCTCTGGTTTCCTTATATAAGGACGCTAAGCAATTGGATCAGAGCCCCACTATTATGACTTCATTTAACTTAACTACTTCCAGAAAGGTCCTAGTTCAAATACAGCCACACTGGGGGTTGAGGCGTCCCCATATGAATTTAGGGGGGAACTCATTTCAGTCCAGAGCATGGCTGCAAGAGAATTTTCTTACACTTTTCTAACACTTCTATGCACTGTGGCAACACAGTGGTCTACTGTTGAGATGTCTGAGCCACAACACATAGCTTGAGTGAGAAATCGGTCTTTGTTGTTTTAAACCACTGAGATCTGAAGTTATCATTATTATTTTTTAAATTAAGCAGCATAAATTAACCTATTTCCTAACACAAAACTCCTCTATGATTTCAGTACTCACTCACTAAATTTTTATTAATTTATTTCTATTTATTTATTTATTTATTTATACATTATATTGTAATCATTGGCTGATCTGCCTCTCCAAGTACCCTATGAACTCATTAAAGGACAGAGATTATGTTTTAGATATCTCTGTTTCTATAGTTCTTATCAAGTCTTTGAAAAATGATTGACAGCATCCCAGAGAATAAATGGGGTTTTTGATGTCACGGAAGATGAAAATCATAATTTTCAATTGAGTTTCAGTTACATGGTACAGGGAATAGGGAAGGCTTCCTCCTTAAAAATTTGCATCAGGGATATATGTGATTTTTTTAAACATCATATATCTGTCTAAATTTTCCCTCTAATTCCAAAGATGTAAAGCTAAGACAAAGCCTTTCAGGAACTTACTGCCTTTTTTTTTTTTTTTTTCTGTGTGTCTAATTTAGTAAATCTCTTGCACTATAACGCTGG
The DNA here is from genome assembly GCF_902655055.1 of Lutra lutra. Lineage (NCBI taxonomy): Eukaryota > Metazoa > Chordata > Mammalia > Carnivora > Mustelidae > Lutra > Lutra lutra. Next base: position 8,167,309 of record NC_062289.1, on the reverse strand, counting down.
GACTCACTTTTTCCCCCTAGGAGAAAGCATTAATTAAATGACTTAGGAAACTGTTCTTATCAAGAAATGGAGGCTCTGATCTTAATTTTTGCTCCATTAACTTTAAAGTTCAATACATTTTTATTGAACCCACACATACTTAGTGTGAATTGCTTTTCATTAATTGGTCTATGGGGATCCCAGTGACAGTTTTGGCCTTCCTTTTAGGTTTTTTTTATTCTCCTTCAGAAAGTTCCTAAACTTTAGTAATAGTCATTAAATCAAGGAATTACTGCAGGAATCAAAGGGATCAAAATCAGTGGAGAGAGATGTGAAGTGTGGTTTGATTTCCTCAGATTGGTGGAGGGTCACCGCACCTACTGATGAGACTCATTTCCCAGGTTACTTACAGCTGGCTTTATGAGAACAATTGAATGATTCATTTATATTAGTTATTGATCCATTCATTGAAAAGATGCACACATTTTCATATTTCTGAAGTTGAGGTATCTTTTGTCACTATTAGGACATCTTATAATGAATGGATGAATGAGTGAGTGAGTAAATGAACAAAGGAGTGAATGAATTCACTCATTGCCACCAAGTGGTGGTAGTGATTTCATTGCCATTACCTGCATGCGTACAGCTTTGGTCATGGGTGCTCATGCTTTCCTCACTCCCACTGAAGTTATATGCATGGTTAGTGTTTCATTCCTTGAGTTTAACTGCAAACCTCCAAGATATCAGTCAAGACACATTTTAGGACCATTTGAAAAAAGAAAATGAGCCCTTGGTGCTGTCTACAAACTTACTGTGAATACCTTCTGGTAAATAAGTATGCACCAGTCAACATAAAACTTGTAGAATATGGGGCACCTGGGTGGCTCAGTGGGTTAAGCCGCTGCCTTCGGCTCAGGTCATGATCTCAGGGTCCTGGGATCGAGTCCCACATCGGGCTCTCTGCTCAGCAGGGAGCCTGCTTCCCTCTCTCTCTCTCTGCCTGCCTCTCTGTCTACTCGTGATCTCTCTCTATCAAATAAATAAATAAAATCTTAAAAAAAAAAAACTTGTAGAATAGGTGTTAGTGGTTTAGAAGAAAATCTTCAAGTCAAAGACAGCATAACCTTTACTGAAGAAATGTATTTCACTAACACTCCTGGTGGCAAATGAAATGATTTTTTATGAAAAAAGAAAAACAAAGGACATTGGTAATTCTGGGTTGATTCATAAGAGTTCATCTCTGTATTTGCAAAAGTTTTAGCAATCCCTTAGATAACTTATTTTACTTATATTTTCTTTTTATGCATGTATAAGAGTAATATACAATAATCCATCAAAAGTGAGCCTAAGTCTTTCAACACGTACAAAAAATGTTAAGTGATTTTAAAAAAAAAAAACTTTGCTTGAGAGTATAATTGGCATATTTTTCCCATAGTGATACATAAAATGAGGGTCTTTAGTGTTTTATATTTGACAGAATATGGTTACTACAAAGCATGTATTATATGCCAGGCTTTGTTCAAGGTGCTGGGGATAACTCAGGAAGCTAAGATCCCTGCCTTCGTGAGGTTTATAGGCTATTTAGGCAGCACAGTATCAAAATAAACAAATTAGTACAATTTTGCCAGGTGTTAAGGAGTTTTATGTAAGAAAAAAATATAGTAAAGGGATAGCAATGCTGTGACTGGGTACTGTTTGATAGAGTAGTCAAGGCCTCTTATTAAGGTGATATTCCAGGAAATAGCCAAAGGAAGTGTGTCAGAAGTTTGTAGGTAGTTCTTTGAGAAATAAGATTCTTTTTTTTAAACACTTTTTTTAAAGATTTTATTTATTTGTTTGACAGAGAGACAGAAAGAGATCACAAGTAGGGAGAGCAGCAGACAGAGAGAGAGGGGGATCCCTCTAGCCCTGTTACCTGTTTTCTATGAGTTTCAGGTACTTACTTTTTAAGTTATCCTGAAAAATTCAAAGTAACCAAATGATTATTCATTAATCATTCCTCATGCTGGCAGAGAAAATTCTGAGTTATATTTATTAAAAACAATGTAGTGAAGGAATACTTTGTTAAACAAAGCAGTGAACATTATTGTGTTTATTTTGGAGGTATGCAAGTTACAACTCAGTATAAATAGGAAGTTTCTAATTTTTTACTCTTCATTCAAAACTTAAAAAAAAAAATTTCCAGGTGTACCAGCAAATAAATATAAATACATACACAAATGTGTAAGTACATATATCCATTATACAAATACATTATATAAATTCAGATATATATTCTACCAAAGATATATGTTATGTCTTAGTTCAATGTTAGTAAACTGCATATCTATTTATTTTTATAACAGGCTTATTTCACTTAGGTTTTCTTATATTAAAAACCATGTGGTGGCCACAGCTGGAGCCCAGGACCTCTGCATGGAGGCTCTGGTGTGGGTCTTACAAGATGGTCAGTGAATTCTTGGGAGGGAGTGTTGGTGAACACACCTCTACACTTATGGGGGAAGGGGAGGGAAATAGCTGTGGCAGGTAGTCTCAAAGATGGCATCAAAGGTGGCCTTGGCAAGTTGCCAGAATGGCATGGTAGTGCAGTGCTGGCCGATGTGTGGCCTCCATGAATCCACAACATGGGACATGCAAAGTATAGCACTGTATTTTTGTGATTAAGTTACACACGTTGAAAAAACACTAAGCAATACTTCTTTCAAAAGAGACCAATTCCGGGCGCCTGGGTGGCTCAGTGGGTTAAAGCCTCTGCCTTCGGCTCAGGTCATGATCCCAGGGTCCTGGGATCGAGCCCCGCATTGGGCTCTCTGCTCAGCGGGGAGCCTGCTTCCTCCTCTCTCTCTCTGACTGCCTCTCAGCCTATCTCTCTATCTGTCAAATGAATAAATAAATTCTTAAAAAAAAAAAAAGAGACCAATTCACCTTGAATTTGAGATTATAATTTAGAAATACAGAAACACTGTGCATGCATATGTTACATATGTGTCATACGTGATGTGTGTCAGTCTGTTACGAATGGTTATTGACTCCTTATCTGAGGGGTATCTGGTGTGCCCAGCTCACAATCTGGCATGAGTCATCCAGTTTGGGGAAAAGCATGACAAAGAAATAAAAAAAAACAGAATTCACTATAATTCTAATGTAATAAGATCTAAAATGTATAAATAGTTTTGCCGAGTCAGGGGAAAAAAGCATGCCGCAACAAATAAGTCGGAAAATGTTCATTTCTGGCAACGTGATAACACATGTTATAAAGGTGTTTATAGACACATAAAAATGTTAGAAAACTAATACTACAGAAGGTAGTGTGCAGGGCATTGGCATGAGAGGGACGTGAACTGAACTTTGCTCCCATTACGTATTAGGTTTATAACTCCAGGGCACATAACTGTTTTATGCTTGGATTCCTGAATTTGTGAGATAGAAGCCATGATATTTACTTTTGTGTTATTGTGACAATTAAAAAGCTCCACGCATCTGATGAGGTATTTTCGTAAATAGTAGCCAGCAGTAGACCTTGTACAAATGCTTCGTTTTATTCTCTGCATTTTTCTGGTATATTTTTAGTTCTGTTTCACCTCTCACTCAGAAAGTTTGGAGGCACAGTCATTTCTTCTATTTATTTTGTGTTTTCTGGAGCTTCACTCTTGAAGGCAATTCTTTTGGTACAAGTATATTCACCGATGGGCAGATTTTGCTGAGACGCTAATGAGCTATGGCTTTAAGACCTCTAAAAAGAGGGGAAGCACAACATATGTTCACAAATGTTATCAAAATTTTTATCACTTTGCACATGTAAAATATTTTTCTGTCCTTCTTATTAAAGTAAAAGGGGCTCCAAAATTATATAAACTTTGGACCCCATGAAAACGTAGATTTGTCCATATTATCTATTGACTTATTTCCCCAATAGGGGTGCTGGTTTTGTATAGATTTACCTTTTTCACACTCCATCCCTTCCATGTGGAATCAATAAAATTCACCCCCAAGGGGTGGCCTGCATTGATGTCGTGGTACCTACTGCCATGAAATGTTGCTCTGTGCATCACCAGGAATTAAATCACTGATCTTGGCCTAAAATTTCATCAGTACTCCAAGCAAAGCAACCAAAACAGTTTATAGACTCAACAATGTATCCCACAATGGGGAAGGGAGTTACAGTGTCTTGTCAGTGATCCTTGTCTTTCCCAAGTAACACAAGGGGACCTCCAGGGGAACAGAAAGAAAACAAATGATTCAGTCTAATCTTGTAAATATGCTGAATGACCTCTTGGTAAACAGACTAATTATATTGCTGGAAAGAGATTCCATGTGTCCAAAATCTCTCAGCTGGATGCTCCTAGTTTAGGACTGACATTGGAATGGAGCACTGGGTGTTACACACAAGCAATGAATCCTGGAACAGTACACCAAAAACTCATGATGTACTGTATGGTGACTAACATAACATTAAAAAAAAAGACTGACATTGGTAAACAAACCTACAATCTATGGATTTAGAAGACAGAGCTCCCTAGAGAATGCCCCTTTAGAAACTAAATATTTGGGATATAAAGATATTTCCTAACTCAAATACTCCCTGCTAGGTGTGTTTGTCACATTCTTCACTCAGAAACCTCCTATATCTGGGGCAAAGGGTGCGCATCCAGTGCCAGAGGAAGGTTTTTGAGGAGCTGTCTTGGATGTCCCAGACCTCTTCCTGCTTTGTATGTGCCTCTAGATTGTGATATAGTCTGATCCTTAGTGAAGTCTCTTTACAATCTCACCCTTTGGGTTGCCTCACCCCCCATTGTCTTGAAATGTCTTATAGTAACTAAGTAAGATAAATTTGGAATAGAAGCTATGGTCTATTAATGTTTCTCATAAATGCATAATCCCCCCCCAAAATATAAATTTTTTAGCAATATATATGGGTCAGATGAAAAAATAATATATAAAATGGATGTTTCAATTAGATGTTTATTAACACCCATATACCACCTAGTTGGATAAAAAGAGCTGAGAAGGAGAGCTTGCAGGGCCATCCATCCTGATCATTAAATATTTAAGAATATTTTTATATGATAAATATTTTATGTATGCAATGACATTCCCCAAAATGTGATGAGTGTATTTGTCAATATACAAAGAACTTAGGTAAGTTGAATTATGTTTTCGTTGGCTCACAAAATTATTCCAAGAGTACATGAATGAGGAAGGATTTAATATGAATAATATATGTGTGCATTCGTCAGATCATGCCACAGAAATTCATCTTGTATATTTTTGTTATTTTTGTTGTAATAAATATAATTTGGGGGAACAAGTTATTTCCTAGGAAAAAGCACTAGAATGAAAAAGCCTTCTTATCTGACCAAATCTGGCATTATGACATTATACATTTCTCACATTAGGGTCATGTAATGATGTGGTTTAGACTAGATTATGAAATCACAGACAATCAATTCTGGGTAAAAATTCCCCTGTGCAAGATAATTACCTCCTTTGGGTATTCATTTCCTCATTTTATTTTATTTTGTTTTTTTAAAGATTTTATTTATTTGCCAGAGAGAGAGAGAGAGAGTACACAAAAGCAGGCAGAGAGGCAGGCAGAGAGAGAGGGAGAAGCAGGCTCCCTGCCCAGCAAGGAGCCCGATGCGGAAATCGATCCCAGGACCCTGGGATCATGACCTGAGCCGAAGGCAGCGGCTTAACCAACTGAGCCACCCAGGCACCCCTCATTTCCTCATTTTAAAGCTGGCGATTAGTGTTGCCTAGTCCTGGGGGTTGTTTTTAGAATTAAAGGAGATGATGCAGATATGAAAAAGGTATCACAGGGCCTGACATGAAGGGAACACGTGGTGAATAGGAACCACAGGTTTTCATTGGACCCAGTGGAGTCTTTTTTTTTTTTTAAGGCCGTATCTGAACTTGAATTTTCTATTTTAAAGGAAAAATGAGAAGCCAGATCCCAGGGTGCTGCTAAACAAGGCAGCACATGGCCTGACATCTTTTCAAACTGAAGGCACCACTTCCCTACCTCACGCCCTGTTTCCTATGGCAGAACTTTCTACTGGGTAGCTGGTCAAGCACAGGCCTGATGAGAAATGGGAAACATTTTTGACATTTTTGACATTTGGCTTTGCAGATGAATGAATTCTTCCAACCTCACAGTCTTTGAAAACAAGGAGTTTGTCTGCAGTTGCATTTGAAAAATCCATGCTCCATTGCTCTGTAAAAGGATTGTATTTGAAGCAAGTCAAATAAGGGTTTGAAACGGTCATGGAAGCATTGAAATTCCCCACTGATTTTCTTCTATTTGCTTTCCTGTTACCACTCTGAACCCATTCTACTTGTGCAAGGTGATTTCTGAGGCCACTATATTTGCATTCACTGTATTACTATTAGGGCATTTGGCAGAAACTAGTTCATTCAGCAGAGAGCTAGAAAACAAGAACATTAGTAATTCTGCTGGAATTAACTAATTTATTTGTAAATATAAAGTTTAATCAGGAGGAAAAGGGATGCTTCAGCAACATCATTTTCGCGGCCGAATCCCAGTTCTACTAAAATGGATTCATTTCTGTTTCCTCCAACCTTGCTGAGCAGGCTAAAAACCAATTCCTCTCTTCTGGGGAGTCAGAGTGTAACACAGAATCCTCCAACCTCCACTCAGATGAAACAGTGCCTCCTGGAGGAAGCATTCTTTCCTACCTGCCACATCATTGAGGGAATTTGTTGTTCATAGCCCACTGGGTCCATATTACTCTGTAAAGCTCCACCCTAAGGAGGTAACTAGAAAATTTTAGCGGCTAATGGTGTGATATAATGAGCACTGTGGGGCCAGGAACTTGCAATTAACATTCATTATAACTATAAATGACAAACTGTAAGTTTGTTTCCATGAGGTCCTCACTCAGATGTCTTATATCCTCTTCGCTATGGAAATAGTAAGAACCCTAACCCCAAAGAGCCAGGGTTTATTTGGGTTTGTGTCTTTATTTGTACAAGTTCTGCTGACTCTACTTTTCCACACTGTTCTTTTCCTATACCTGTGTTCCTTAGAATGTCCCTACGTTGTCTCAGGACCCTTACCGCCATTTAAAGAAAATTTTCAGATTGGGCCTTCAGTTGCTCAAAGTTGCTTTAGGTAACAGACCTTGAAAAATTAACAAAAATGTCTTTCCCTGGTTACTTATAATTGCTGCCCTAGAATGGTATTCCGAAGTTTGCTCCTTTTCTAAGAATAATTTGTGAATTATTTCTAATTTCCAGGTGCAGACCAAGTGAGCAAAACCATCAACCCCACCTCCAGCCCCTGGGAAACACTGTTCTGATTTCTAGCCCTATAGATTTACTTTTCTCCAGAATGTCATTTAATTGCATGTCTGGTGACTTTTACTTAGCATAGTAGCTTTTAGGTTTTTCTCTGGTGTTTCATATCCAGGTGTTCATGGCTTTTATTGCCGTGTGAGTATACTACAACTCCTTTACCCATTCCCCAGCTGAGAATTTTAAACACACTTTAGTTTCTTGCTTCACATAAACTTATGAGTTCTGGTTTTAAGGAAGAAATCTCTCCTATTCTTTCTGCACCACAGGCATTCTCTTCCAAGAATTTCTGGAATCCAATGTAGATATATTTCTGAATTTTAATCTCTTTGTAATATTCTGAATTCTAATATTTCTGAATTTTAATTCTTATGTAATATTTCATGACAAAAACTTTTTGCAATACAAAAATTAATTTGTAGGGGCATCTGAGTGGCTCAGAGGGTTAAGCCTCTGCCTTTGGCTCAGGTCATGATCTCAGCATCCTGGGATCGAGCCCCACATCGGGTTCTCTGCTCAGCAGGGAGCCTGCTTCCCCTCTCCCTCTCTACTTGCTTCTCTGCCTACTCGTGATCTCTGTCTGTCAAATAAATAAATAAAATCTTTAGAAAAAAAATTAATTTGTAAAAATATTCATCAGGCCCCTTTTAAAATCTCTTTGTGAATAAAACATAAGCTTCGAGGGGCACCTGGGTGGCTCAGTGGGTTAAGCCTCTGCCTTCAGCTCAGGTCATGATCTCAGGGTCCTGGGATCGAGCCCCACATCGGGCTCTCTGCTCAGCATGGAGCCTGCTTCCCCCTCTCTCTCTTCCTGCCTCTCTGCCTACCTGTGATCTCTCTCTGTCAAATAAATTTAAAAAAAAAAAAAAACATAAACTTCGAGAAATAAAAAAGTATGTTATCAAAACAATAGAAAAAAATGGGAAACACATTTCCTATTGTACCTAGTAAGTGCTTATAAACAACAAAAAAGTTGCTTAGGGTACACAATAATTGTTTTGATATGTTTTATTATTATTAGGTATGGCAAGGCCAACAGATCAGGAGATGATTGCCATTGAAAAGTCAGTTTGTCCCTTACAGTTCCCAGAAGGAAGGGGCATACTGTGGCATGGCAGGCTACATGGTGAAGTCCCAGGATTGGTCAGGAGGCAGAGGGAGGTGGGGACGGCAGGCAAAGGCTTTTGTGGAATGGGTAAAGTAGGATTAGCAGGGTTAGGAGTGGGTAGTTTGCATAATTTTAGTGGGCTCTGAAACATAAGGGCTGTCCCCAGTGTCTAGTATCTGGCCCTGGAGTGATTAGCATAGAAGTCCTGAGTATGAGAGCTCAGTAAAGGAGGTGGCTGGAGATGTGGGTTCTGGGTTGGTTGGTTTATATTTGAAAAGCATGCTTGCAGGTGAGTTATTTACCATCTCTAGGAACTGGCTAACTCTGGGAAGGTCAGGCCCTTTGGGGTCAGCAAGGCCCTAGATGTCAAAGCAAAAGAGATAGAAAAGTAAAGACATAGTTTATACAATAATATGTTTCCTAAGTATATATTTTTAAGAAATATAAATGCTTTTTAAAATCAGTAGGAAGTTGCCTTGTCTGACCTAATGTGGCAGAATTCCACGTGATTACAGCTGATGGGAATAAGGGCAGAGGGATCCGTGGTGTCCATACTGAGTCTTAGAGTCGCTGAAGAGTAGATTTGCCTCTTTGCACATTTAGAATAGTTTGGGGTGGATAAAAGCACCAAGTTGAAATAAGGGGACACAGCAGCTGATTGAAAGCTGAGGGAAATAGGCAATTTCCATACAGCAAGAAGCATTGAGTGGTTTAATCCTCTATTCAGAAAGCAGAAACTCCTGTGTGAGTTGGAGGTAACAATAGAGCACATTTTATCAAGAAAGGAACTATGAGACAAGGTTTGGAAATAACAACGTAGTAAAATTGTCAGAAAAATTGTTTCTCTACTATTGTGATGAGGCCCCTATTTAGTTTAAAAAAGGAGGCATATTTTATGCCACGCCATTAAGAGTGAGTAATCAGTTTCTATTGTGTTAATAGCTGTATGGCTCATAAAAGAGGAGAACCTGCCTGGTGTCTTTGTACTGGTCATGAATTCTACCACTCAGATAAGCCTAGTAGTAGTCACTGTGAACATGTCCTCCGTCTCCAATATGCTGGTCCTCCATTTGCCCCTCATTGTTTAGTGTGACCAGAGACAGCACTGATCTGGGTGAATATTGAACAGAGTCAGGATGACCATCCAAATTGATAGACTCTGAACAAAAGAACATTGGAGACTGCTCAAAATCTAAGTAGTTAAGAAACTGGGAGTACACAGTAATGGTTTAATATATTCCAGGTCTATTCTATAATCTTCGAAGAGGAAAGACTATAATTAAATTGTTGAGAGCAAAATGCAATCAAACCTAAAGACCTAGACCCCATGCTGCTGATGAGTGGTTGTGTTAGCATTAATTCTCACCAACAAAACATGCTCTAAAGATTAAGCATGGAACCCTGATTCAGGAAGCATGAGACTTGTAATGATGGTGTTTATATCTTAAAACCTGATTTACATTATTAAGCATAATAAATAGCTACTGGCTCCCCAAGATGATATAGTGTTATAATTATACTTTTGAGTGACCTCTGTATGTGTGTATATATGCTTTTTAAATTTTTTTATTTTTTTGTTTATAAAGGTGTAGCAAGGACCACACTTTATGCATGTAATCCCTTCAATAGTAAACCCAATCTTGTGGCCCAAGCTTTGCTTAGCAGTTTCCAGCACTCTCCTAGTGCAGCATACTATTTTTATTACAGCACTTACTATCTCAGATTATTTTTTATTCTGATAGGTTATGTAACTTGTCTTTATTTTCTTTAATTTCATTGTTAGGGAAATAATTTTTTTAATTTTTTATTTTTTTATAAACATATAATGTATTTTTATCCCCAGGGGTACAGGTCTGTGAATCGCCAGGTTTACACACTTCACAGCACTCACCATAGCACATACCCTCCCCAATGTCAATAACCCCACCCCCCTCTCCTGACCCTCCTCCCCCCAGCAACCCTCAGTTTCTTTTGTGAGATTAAGAGTCACTTATGGTTTGTCTCCCTCCCGATCCCATCTTGTTTCATTTATTCTTTTCCTACTCCCCTAACCCCCCACATTGCATCTCCACTTCCTCATATCAGGGAGATCATATGATAATTTTCTTTCTCTGATTGACTTATTTCACTAAGCATGTTACCCTCTAGTTCCATCCACGTCGTCGCAAATGGCAAGATTTCATTTCTTTTGATGGCTGCATAGTATTCCATTGTGTATATATACCACATCTTCTTTATCCATTCATCTGCTGATGGACATCTAGGTTCTTTCCATAGTTTGGCTATTGTAGACATTGCTGCTATAAACATTCGGGTGCACGTACCCCTTCAGATCACTTCAGATTATTTTTATAGTTACTTATTTGTTGCCTCTCCTACTAATGAAACTCTGGAATGCTGGTACTATAACTTACTTGTCTCTGTGTCTTCAGTATATGTACATATAAACTGATTCTAGAATTAATGGTTTTTCAAAGTACTATGATTTTATAATTGCAAAGAACTAAGCCTTAATGATTATTACATTTATTTCTCAAAAGATTTAAGTGACTGTTTTTATTTTAGGCTAAAGTTCTGATGTTATAATTCACTAAGATATCCTTCATCTACTAGGTCATTCTGTCAGAATTCTAATTCAAAGTGCAGAATTTACAAAGGTAGGATCTTGGAGAAGACAAATGTAAATCATCTTAGGAGGAAAGCATTTGAGGCCTAAAATTATTTCAATAAAATGTCTAGTGCACAATAAAAAATAAAAAGAACAAGACTGAGATGAGCCAACAACTAGAGATGAAGAAAAACTGGAACAATGGACAATAATAACCAACCCAAAGAGACCTCAATCCTGGAGTTACCCTAGATGGACTTCAAATGCAGATGCTTATAATACATAAGGAGATAAATGACAAGATTGAGAATTTAGTCAAAAAAGTAAAAGAAGCTATTTTAAAAGTGAACAAATAAGAATTTCAGACCTAATAAACACCAAGCTCCAGTTACTTTTCTTCTATCTGAAACTGGTATAAAATAGCAAAAATCATTAGCATTAATACAATCATCATCACCACCTCTCACAATTCTGAGTTGACTAGGTTCAGCTAAGTAGTTCTTGCTCGTTGTTCTCTCATGTGTTTGCAGTCAGATGGGGGGCCAAGGATGGAGTCTTCTCAAAGGCTTCCTTACTCACATGTCTAAAAGTTGATATCATTTGGATCTCGATCTTCTCTGGAAAGTAAGTTGTTATACTACAAGTAGCCTCCTCAGTGTGGCTTGTGCTTCCTCAAAACATGATGACTGAACTCCAAGAGCAAGCATCTCAAAAAAGAGGGAGTCAGGTGAAAGCTGTCTTTTATGACCTACCATGAGAGGCCATAGAATGTTACTTTTGATAGAAGCAGTATCCAAAAAATTGCAGATCCATGCAACACATAAAACAACAAACATTATAAACTAATTAGTTGTATGTAACTGAAGATTAGACTTATTTTTTAAAAATTAGTAATTAAAGATTGGAGAGGCAAGATGGCAGAGGAGTAGCAGACTGAAATGACATCAGGTTGCAGGAGATCAGCTAGATAGTTATCAAACCATTCCGAACACCTACAAACTCAACAGGAGATCAAAAAGAAGAGCAGCAATCTTGGGGGGGGGGGGATCAACCACTTTCTGAAAGGTAGGACAGACAGAGAAGTGAATCCAAAGTGAACGGAAGGTAGACCGTGGTGGGGGGGCTGGCTCTTGGCAAGCGGCAGAGCAGTGAAGCACAAAATCAGAACTTTTAGAAGTCTGCTCCACAGAGGGTCATCGCTACAGAGTCTAAGCAGTGGTGGAGTCCTCGCAGGGACAGTGTGGTCTCAGGATCCGCAAGGTCACTGAAAGATCAGGGATGTCTGAGTGTGGCAGAGCCCCCAGGTATCAGAGTGGGGAAGCTAACTACAGAGACAGAGCCAAGGAGTGAGCTCTCTTAAACCCTGATCCAAGGCACAGTTGGGTCACTGCTCTTTGAGCAAGAACCCTACAAGTGGCAGATCCGGGGAGACTCACCTTCCTCCTCTGGAGGCAGGAATCTGCTAGACTTGGAGACTCCAAATGGGGCTGTGCGCGGAGACAGAAATGCTTGGTCACAGGCTGGGTGAGCCCAGAGCGCGGCCGGAGACCGGGAGTGATTGACCCCTTTTCTCTGAGGGTGCACTGAGAAGTGTGGCCCTGAGCTCTTGGCTCCTCCTGGCTGGAGATTAGGAGGCCACCATTTTCATTCCCACCCTCCAGAGATCTACGGAAAGCATTCACGGAACAAAAACTCCCGAGAGCAAACTTGAGCAGATTCTTAGCCTGACCCCTGGCAAGGGTGGTGCAATGCCACCTCAGGCAAAGACATTTGAGAATCCCTACAACAGGCCCTTCCCCCAGAAGATCAGCAAGAACATCCAGCCAAGACCAAGCTCAGTGATCAAGGAAAATGGCGGAACTCCAGAGCTGGGGAAAACAATGCATGGAATTCATGCCTTTCTCCCCATGATCCTTCATTCTCACAAAGTTAAATTTTTTTAATTTTATTTTTTCTTATTCTATTTTTTTAACTTTTCCTCTTTCCTCTTTTAACGTTTTAAAACTGGTTTATCTTAACAATACCTTTCTGTAAAAAAATATTTTTAAACCTTCATTATTATAGTCATATTTTATCCTTCATTGTATTTAACCATATTTTTTGCATACATATAAGGTTTTTTTTTTCCCTAAAAAATTTTGGGATGCAATTTCTTCTAATAGATCAAAATATACCCTAAATCTAACACAGGGTTTAGTCTAGTCTCCAGCCTCAGCACATTCTCTCCCTTTTTATTTTCTTCTTCTTCTTTCTTTTTCCAACCAGCTTATCTTATCAATTCCTTTTTTAGAATTTTTTTAAATTTTCAACTTTACAACCGTATTCCGTCCCTTCATCATGTTTACACACACACACACACATATATATATATATACACATATATGTATATATTTTTTTTCTTTAAAATTTTGGGAGGTAGTTTCTTCTAAGAGACCAAAATACACCCAAAATCAAGTGGGGGTCTCTGTTCTATTCACCAGGCTAATTTATATACATTTATATATATTTTAAATTTTCTTTTTACCTTCTTTATTCTCCCCCCAGTTTGGGGCTCCTCTGATTTGGTTAGCATATATTTTTCTGGGGGTTTTGCAACCACTTCTCTCATTCATATATTCTTATCTGGATAAAAGGACAAGGCAGAAGAACTCACCACAAGAAAAAGAAGAAGAGGCACTACTGACTGCTAAGGATCTAATCAATACAGACATTGGTAATATGTCAGATCTAGAGCTCAGAATGACGATTCTCAAGGTGCTAGCTGGGCTCAAAAAAGGAATGGAGGGTATTAGAGAAACCCTGTCTGGAGAAATAAAATCCCTTTCTGGAAAAATAAAAGAACTAAAATCTAACCAAGCTGAAATCAAAAAAGGTATTAATGAGGTGCAATCAAGAATGGAGGCTCTGACTGCTAGGATAAATGAGGCAGAAGAGAGAATTAGTGATGTAAAAGACCAAAAGACAGGGAATAAAGAAGCTGAGCAAAAGAGAGACAAACAACTACTGGACCATGAGGGGAGAATTTGAGAAATAAGCCATACCATAGGATGAAACAGTATTAGGATAATTGGGATTCCAGAAGGAGAAGAAAGAGAGAGAAGGGCAGAAGGTATATTGGAGCAAATTACTGTAGAGAATGTCCATAATATAGCAAAGGGAAAAGCATCAAAATCCAGGAGGTGCAGAGAAGCCCCCTCAAAATCAATAAAAATAGGTCCACACCTCGTCATCTAATAGTAAGACTTACTAGTCTTAGTGACAAAGAGAAAATCCCAGAAGTAGCTTTGGACAAGAAGTCTGTAACATGCAATGGTAGAAATATTAGACTGGCAGCAGACTTATCCACAGAGACCTGGCAGGCCAGAAAAAAATGGCATGATATATTCAGAGCACTAAATGAGAAAAATATGCAGCCAAGAATGCTATATCTAACTAGGTTATCATTGAAAATAGAAAGAGAGATAAAAAGTTTCCAGGACTGGGCGCCTGGGTGGCTCAGTGGCTTAAGCCTCTGCCTTCGGCTCAGGTCATGATCTCAGGGTCCTGGGATCGAGTCCCACATTGGGCTCTCTGCTCTGCAGGGAGCCTGCTTCCTCCTCCTCTCTCTCTACCTGCCTCTCTGCCTACTTGTGAACTCTGTCTGTCAAATAAATAAATAAAATCTTAAAAAAAAAATTAAAAAAAAATAAAAGTTTCCAGGACAAACAAAAATTAAAAGAATTTGCAAACAGCAAACCAGCCCTACAGCAAATATTGAAAGGGATCCTCTAAGATAAGATAGAGCTACAAGTAGTAGACCAGAAAGGAACAGAGACAATACACAGTAACAGTCACCTTACAGGCAATACAAAGGCACTAAATGCATATCTTTAAATAGTTACCCTGAATGGAAATGGGCTAAATGCCCCAATCAAAAGACACGGGGTATTGGAATGGATAAAAAAGACAAAACCCATCAATATGCTGTCTACAAGAAACTCATTTTAGACCCAAAGACACCTCCAGATTTAAAGTGAGGGGGTGGAAAACAATTTATCATGCTAATGGACATCAAAAGAAAGCTGGGGTGGGCAATCCTTATATCAGATAAATTAGATTTTAAGCCAAAGACTATAATGAAAGATGAGGAAGGACACTATATCATACTCAAAGGGTCTGTCTAACAAGAAGATCTAACAATTTTAAATATCTATGCCCCTAACATGGGAGCAGCTAACTATATAAACCAGTCAATAACAAAATCAAAGAAACACATCAACAATAATACAATAATAGTAGGGGACTTTAACACTCCCCTCACTGAAATGGACAGATCATCCAAGCAAAAGATCAACAAGGAAATAAAGGCCTTAAATGATGCACTGGACCAGATGGACATCACAGATATATTCAGAACATTCCATCCCAAAGCAACAGAATACACATTCTTCTCTAAAGCACATGGAACATTCTCCAGAATAGATCACATCCTGCATCACAAATCAGGTCTCAACTGGTACTAAAAGTTTGGGATCATTCCCTGCACATTTTCAGACCACAATGCTCTGAAGCTCGAACTCAATCACAAGAGGAAAGTTGGAAAGAACTCAAATACATGGAGGCTAAAGAGCATATTACTAAAGAATGAATGGGTCAACCAAGCAGTTAAAGAAGAATTGATAAAATTCATGGAAACAAATGAAAATGAAAACACAACTGTTCAAAATCTGTGGGACACAGCAAAGGCAGTCCTGAGAGGAAAATATATAATGATACAAGCCATTCTCAAGAAACAAGAAAGGTCTCAAATACACAACCTAACCCTACACCTAAAGGAGCTGGAGAAAAAACAGCAAAGAAAACCTAAACTCAGCAGAAGAAGAGAAATAATAAGGATCAGAGCAGAAATCAATGAAATAGAAACCAAAAGAACAGTAGAACAAGTAAAAAAAAAAAAAAAAAACTGGGAGCTAGTTCATTGAAAGAATTAATAAGACTGATAAACCCCTTGCCAGACTTATCAAAAAGAAAAGAGAATGGACCCAAATAAATAAAATCATGAATGATAGAGGAGAGATCACAACCAATACCAAAGAAATACAAGCAATTATGAGAACATATTATGAGCAACTATATGCCAGCAAATTTGACAATCCGGAAGAAATGGATGCATTCCTAGAGAAATATAAACTACCAAACCTGAACCAGGAAGAAATAGAAAACCTGAACAGACCTACAACCAGTAAGGAGATTGAAGCCAGTCATCAAAAATCTCCCAACAAACAAGAGCCCAGGACCAGATGGCTTCCCAGGGGAATTCTACTAAACATTTAAAGAAGAATTAATACCTATTCTCCTGAAACTGTTCCAAAAACTAGAAATGGAAGGAAAACTGCCAAACTCATTTATGAGGCCACATTACCTTGATCCCAAAACCAGGCAAAGACCCTATCAAAAAAGAAAATTTTAGACCAATATCCTTGATGAACACAGATGCAAAAATTCTCACCAAAATACTAGCCAATAGGATCCAACAGTACATTGAAAGGATTATTCACCATGACCAAGTGGGATTTATTCCAGGGCTCCAGGGTTGGTTCAACATCCCCAAATCAATCAATGTGATACAATATGTTAATAAAAGAAAGAACAAGAACCATATGATACTCTCAATAGATGGTGCAAAGGCATTTGACAAAGTACAGCATCCTTTCTTGATCAAAACTCTTCAAAGTGTAGGGATAGAGGGTACATACTTCAATATCTTCAAAACCATCTATGAAAAACCCACAGTGAATATCGTTCTCAATGGGGAAAAACTGAGAGCTTTTCCCCTAAGGTCAAGAACACAGCAGCGATGTCCACTATCACCACTGCTATTCAACATAGTACTAGAAGTCCTAACCTTAGCAATCAGAGATCAAAAAGAATTTAGAGGTATCTGAATCAGCACAGAAGAAAACAAACTCTCAATCTTTGCAGATGATATGATACTTTATGTAGAAAACCCAAAAGACTCCACTCTAAAACTGCTAGAACTTGTACAGGAATTCAGTAGAGTGTCAAGATATAAAATCAATGCACAGAAATCAGTTGCATTTCTATACACCACCAACAAGACAGAAGAAAGAGAAATTAAGGAGTCGATCTTATTTCAGTTGCACCTAAAACCATAAGATACTTAGGAATAAACCTAACCAAAGAGGCAAAGAGTCTATAGTCAGAAAACTATAAGGTCCTCTGAAAGAAACTGAGGAAGACACAAAGAAATGGAAAAACGTTCCGTGATCATGGATTGGAAGAACAAATATTATGAAAATGTCTATGCTACCTAAAGCAATCTACACGTTTAATGCAATCCTTGTCAAAATACCATGAATTTTTTTCAAAGAAATGGAACAAATAATCCAAAAATTTAGTATGGAACCAGAAAGACCCTGAATAGCCAGAGGAATGTTGAAAAAGAAAGCCAAAATTGGTGGCATCACAATTCCAGACTTCAAGCTCTATTATAAAGCTGTCATCATCAAGATAGTATGGTACTGGCACAAAAACAGACACATAGATCAATGGAACAGAATAGAGAGCCCAGAAATAGACCCTCAACTCTATGGTCAACTAATCTTCGACAAAGCAGGAAGGAATATCCAATGGAAAAAAGTCTCTTCAACAAATGGTGTTGGGAAAATTGGACAGCCACATGCAGAAAAATGAAACTTTCCCTACATCACACTCAAAAATAGACTAAAAATGGATGAAAGATCACAATGTAAGACAAGAATCCATCAAAATCCTTGAGGAGAACACAGGCAGCAACCTCTTCGACCTCAGCCACAGCAACTTCTTCCTAGAAACATCACCAAAGACAAGGGAAGCAAGGGCAAAAATGAACTTTTGGGATGAACTTTTCATCAGGATCAAAACCTTTTGCACAGCAAAGGAAACAGTCAACAAAACCAAAAGACAACTGACAGAATGGGAGAAGTTATTTGCAAATGACATATCAGATAAAGGGCTAGTATCCAAAATCCATAAAGAACTTATCAAACTCAACACCCAAAGAACAAATAATCCAATCAAGAAATGGGCAGAGGACATGAACAGACATTTCTGCAAGGAAGACATCCAGATGGCCAACAGACATGTGAAAAAGTGCTCAACATCATTCAGCATGAGGGAAATACAAATCAAAACTACAATGAGATACCACCTCACACCAGTCAGAATGGCTAAAATTAACAAGTCAGGAAACAACAGATGTTGGAGAGGTTGCAGAGAAAAGGGAACCCTCTTACACTGTTGGTGGGAATGCTAGCTAGTGCAGCCACTCTGGAAAACAGCATGAAGGTTCCTCAAAAAGTTGAAAATAGAGCTACCCTATGACCCAGCAATCACACTACTGGGTATTTACCCTAAAGATACAAATGTAGTGATCCAAAGAGGCACATGCACCCGAAAGTTTATGGCAGCAATGTCCACAATAGCCAAACTATGGGAAGAAACTAGATGTCCATCAACAGATGAATGGATAAAGAAGAGTGGTGTGTATATATATACAATGGAATACTATGCAGCCATCAAAAGAAATTAAATCTTGCCATTTGCAATGACATGGATGGAACTAGAGGGTATTATGTTGAGTGAAATAAGTCAATCAGAGAAAGACAATTATCATATGATCTCCCTGATATGAGGAATTTGAGAGGCAGACTGGGGAGTTTGGGGGGTAGGGAAGGAAAAAATGAAACAGGATGGGATTGGGAGGGAGACAAACCATAAGAGACTCTTAATCTCAGGAAACAAACTGAGGGTTGCTGTGGGGTGGGGGGCTAGGAATACGGTGGTTGGGTTGCGGACATTAGAGGTTATGTGCTGGGGCGCCTGGGTGGCTCAGTGGGTTAAGCCGCTGCCTTCGGCTCAGGTCATGATCTCGGGGTCCTGGGATCAAGTCCCGCATCGGGCTCTCTGCTCAGCAGGGAGCCTGCTTCCCTCTCTCTCTCTCTGCCTGCCTCTCCGTCTACTTGTGATCTCTCTCTGTCAAATAAATAAATAAAATCTTTAAAAAAAAAAAAAAGAGGTTATGTGCTATGGTGAGTGCTATGAAGTGTGTAAGCCTGATGATTCACAGACCTGTACCCCTGGGGAAAATAATACATTATATGTTAATAAAAATAATTAATTTAAAAAAAATTAGTAATTACTGGGGGAAAGGATCAGAAGAAAATATCTAGGGGGGAAAAAAACACAGAAAGACAAAAGGTTGGAAGAGAACATGAGAAACATATAGTATTCTTATGTTTTATTATAATCCTAGAAGAGAAGAGTGACAAGCGGACAGATGCAAAACTTCAAGATATATTGGCTGAGGAAATATTTCAAAAATAAGAAAGACATCATACCATACAGTCAGGAATTTCTCCTAAGTATAAGAATGAATAAAAGAAGGATGCTCTTGAATGAAACTGGCTATTTTCAGAAGTTACAGTGTAACTTGTAGCTAATAGTTCAGTAGAAATTGTGAAAGTCAGGAAAAAATGAATAATACCTATAAAGACCTATAAAGTGCTAAAAGGAAATAACTACTTAAAATTCCAAGCTTAGTGAATATATTCTTTAAGATTAAATGTGAAATTAAAATATTGTATACAAACTGAAATCTGATACAATTCTTCCCCAGCACACCTTCATCAAAGGGAATACAGACATGCTGAAAAACATCTGTCATGAAAAAAGGCTGTTCCCAGATCGAATAGAAATCCAGTACTGAATAAAGATAAATGAAAATTGTTAAGACATGAAACTTAGAAAGCTAATTCCAAAAGTTATCTGGAAATGAACATGGAAAACCTCACATGAATTAGCCAACTCATTGTTGAAGAGCAGGCTGAAAAGACATACCCTTCCAGATATTTAGACATATTATAAAGCTAAACTGTTTAAAACAGTGTAACATCAGCAAAGAATAGATCTCTGACCATTGGAAGAAACACGGACTTTTTATACAGATATTTGTTTTATGTCAAAGGTGGTAATGGAGAGCATTTGGGAAATAGCATTTCTATTTTTTTTAAGATTTTATTTATTTTAGAGAGAGTGCACTTACATGTGCAAGTGGGTGGAGTGGCTGACGGAGAGGAAAGGAAGAAAATCTCAAGCAGACTCCCCACTGAGCATGAATTATACTTCAATAGTAAAAAAGAGTAACTGATCCAACCTTACATTTATAAACACCAGTAATATTAATTATAGGTAGATGATAAATTTAAAATATGAGATTAAAATAATACAATTTTTGGATTCAAAGAGAGGAGAACATCTTCAGGATTTCCAGGGAGACATTACTTTTAAATAGAACTCTTAAAATACTAATAAAAGAGTCAATATATTGGACCACATTAAGATTAAGAATATTAAGAAATTCTGGGGCGCCTGCGTGGCTCAGTCAGTTATGCATCCAACACTTGATTTTGGCTCATGTTAAGATCTCAAGAGTCCTGATCAAGCTCTGTGCTCATCAGGAAGTCTGCTTGAAGATTCTGTCCCTCTGCCCTCCCCCGCCCCTGCCTCGGGCATGCTCTCTCTCCGCTCTCTATAAAATAAATAAATAAATCTTTTTTTAAAAAGAAGAAGAAGAAGAAAAGGAATATTAACAAATTCTATTCATAAAAGACCATGTAGGGCATGAAAATTAGGCATAGTATGAAAGAAAATACTTGCAACATATATGACTGATGAAGGGGTCATATCCAAACTATGTAGTGAACTAAAAAGAAGCAATAAGGAAAAGATAACCCAATACAAAAATGAACAAGTAACTTGAATAGGCACTGGACAGAAGATTATATCCAAATAATCAATACAGATAATAAGATCATTCAATCTTCTTATTACAAATTCAAGTTTCAATGAGATAAGGTAGTCCACATTCAATTATGGCTAGAAGTTAAAAGACTGACAACAGCAAATGTTAGTGAAGATGTGAAGTAACTGGAACTCTCACCCTTACAGTAGAAGTGAATTTCGTACAATAACTAGTCTGTCATTACCTAGTAAACTGGAACATATGCATACTCCATAACCAAGCTATCCCAGTTCTAGATACATGCTCTACGGAAATGCTGTACACCTCTATCAAGAAACAGGGACTCAAGTATTTAATATTTGGTAAGAGCCCCAAATGGAAATAAACTGAATGTGATTCAGCAATAGAATGGAAAATAATTTAACATAATCAAATAATAGAATATTTCAATAACAATGAATGGCCTACACTATACACAGCTACATGGATGAATAAATAGAATTTTCAGGGAGGAAAAGAAACCCAACACAAAAGAATAAAACTGAAAAATCATCAAGACTAACTACAGCGTTTATGGATGCATATTTAGGTGAAAAACTAAAAAACAAAAACGAAAACAAAAACCCAGGAAGTTATTGCCATAAAAATCTGGTTAAATCAGAGTGTGGAATGGGAAGGTTGTAGGAATTGAGGAACAGAAAATCCTAGGATGCTTACTATGTTCTAAGTTTTGAGTAAGTGGTAGTTACACTCTTGTTTACTTTCTAACACATCACTGAGCTCTATATATTTTATCTCATTTTTTCTATACTTGTTCTTTACAACTAAAAGTCATGTAATGAAAATATGAAAATATTACAATTATATTTCTTAGAAATGTTATTTTTAAACATCAAGATATTCTGAACCTTGTTTCAGAATATTGAAAGGTAGAACACATGGTAATTATATATGCATATCTGTTAAAATATTGTGTTATCATGATATCAGACCAGCTTTGAACTCATTATCTTTACCTCTCAATTTTTTAACTGAAAGGACAATTTGCTAGGTAATAAGATTATGACAAGTGGTTAAGTCAGGAACAGTTTGGTGTTTACATTTCCCTTTTGATCCTGCATGTTAATTCTGAATTTAAATGTGTCTAAAAGGGGAGCCTGGGTGGCTCAGACCTTAAGTGTCTGCCTTTGGCTAAAGTCATGATCCCAGGGTCCTGGGATCGAGCTCTGCATCGGGCTCCCTGCTCAGTGGGAAGCCTGCTTCTCCCTCTCCCATTCCCCCTGTTGTGTTCCCTCTCTCGCTGTCTCTCCCTCTTCCTGCAAATAAATTAACGAAATCTTCAAAAAAAAAAAAAGTAATTTAAAAAGTATCTGAAAGATACAAAATCTTAATACAAAATGCAGATCATTTAAATCTGTTACCACTGGCACAGAATATCTAAGTTGATTGATTTCTTGAATGATAGACAGACACGAGTTTGTACTGTTGGAAGTCTTCCATCTTTGACCGTACTTTACAGGGACATAATGTCCATCAATTCATTTATTTCTTAATAGAGCCACAAGATTTCACAGTTGTTGGCTTCTGTTTTTTTTTTTTTTTTTAATAAATGAGCATGGTGATTTTATTTTTATGGGCTCTTAAAACACTGCTTCTTAAAATCAAAATCAAAGTTTCAAAAGAATCTCTATAAAGCAGTTCATCAGGAGTTACAACGTTGATCAAATGAACACACTTTAAAATCTGAAGAGGTGAAGTAAGTGCGTTCCTATATAAAGGATTGAAACAAGCAAAAAGGAGGAGTTTTTCTCTTATTCTCGGAAATGCCCTATAGTCAACCTGCCTGCCCAAAAGTGTATTTGTAGATGCAGCCTTGAGTTTCTTAGGATTTTTGTCCTTGATATTGCTTGTGTTCACCAGCACAAAGATGACACATAAATTCCAAAACTTGCCTTTATCAGACCATACATAAGAAAAGCCTTATCTTCACATACCCAGGATATTATACAATGTCTAGATTACAATGTTGCCTCCTGTGTTACTGTCAAATCACTTTAATGAGAGTTGTAAAATATATCCGTGGGGCGCCTGGGTGGCTCAGTCAGTTAAGCATCTGACTTTTGATTTCAGCTCAGGTCATGATCTCAGGGTCCTGGGATTAAACCCTGCTCAGTAGGGTGTCTGCTTGTCTCCATCTCCCTTTGCCCCTCTCTTCTCCCTACTCATGCACTCTCTCTCTCTCTTTCTCTCTCTAAGATAAATAAATCTTTTTTATTTTTTTAAGAATATATACCTAAAGTGCTTGTATAGAAGTTCCTCTCTTCAACAACCACGTGTATTTCTGGCACATAGTAGGCACACACACACACACACAAATGTGCTTATTTATTTGAAGATGTTTTAGCCTAAGTCAATTATTTACTTAAAGAATGAGTTGGGTTTTGTTTTTGTTTTTGTTTTTTGTTTTTTCTATTTTGGCTTACCTTCTATCCAAATGGCAGGGGCTCGATGAAGTACTCACCAGAGATGCAAAGGTAGCTAGCTATAGATCTGGCCCAAACTGAAGACAGAATTAAACATAAGGTTTTAAACAGATGAACATATTGAGGGAGGGGGTGAGAAGGGGCAATAAACCATGAGACTCTTAATGAAAGACAATAAACTGAGGGTTGACAGAGGGCCGTGGGCAGGGGATGGGTTAAATGGGTGGAGGTATTTAGAAGGGTGCTTGTTATATAAATCACTGGGTGCTGTATGTAAGAGATGAATCAATGAGGTCTGCTTCTGAAACCAATATTGCACTGTATGTTGAGTAACTAGAATTTAAACGAAAACTTAAATTAGTAATATAGATTACAAAACTGGGCGAAATAACGCTTCGGTCATCTAAACCAAAGAGCTAGTGTCAGTCACTTTCTCCAGCCACACGGTGATGTTGCATGCAGGACACGTGTATTCTCCAACCACAATAAGCATTTTCATCTCTCAGTCTTGACACTAGTCATCCATCAGAAAATGCTAATTATATTAGTTCTTTCCTAAGCTGACTCCCTTGGAAGGAAGTTTTTAAAAATGCAGTGGAAGCATTATTATGAATTTACTTAAAGTATGAATTTCATACATTTATTGATGAGAACAAAAAATAGAAAAAAAATCCACCAAAGAATTATTTTTCTTGTGTGTGGAAAGACAACCTAAAAATAGGTCTTTAAAAATCATGTAAACAGCACTGTCTTTTTAAATAGTATGAAGTGAAAGGATCAATGAACGTTTACACTCAGTAGTAAGAATTGTATGTATCCTGGGTAAAGCCAGTTTGCTCTGTCTTTAAACCTAAAAGCTTAATTAATGAGAGAAATTGTAGACTGCAGGGGGTCAGCTCGAGGGTACGTATGATTTTTGGAATATTATGGTAACGTGGGGGAAGTTGAAAGCTTCCTCGAGAAAGATAAGGTGTTGTTTCAAACCCCTTTTAAATGGAGATGTTAATTTAATTCCACCTCAAAAAAGGGGATCATGTTTGGGTCTTTGTGTCACTTTGGGTCACTGTTGAAGAGCCCTGAGACTCTTAATATGTTCTTCAGGGGGGAAAATGTTGCTTTTACACCATTCATACTTACACCTTTGAACTTTGGGTCCATATTTATAAAAGAAGGTATTTTCCAAGTAAGTTACTATTCTTATCTTCACATGAGCGCCTTCAAACAACCTAGCAACAGCTCACTGACATAGAGGACAGCAGTACTGAATGTTAGCCTGATGTCTCAGCCTAGATGTATTTTCCTTTGGCTTTAAAGCTAGGAGGACATTAGTGACATCTTCTCCCCCAAAATGCCCATCTCCTAGTACTTGTCTCAGAGACTTAACATGGACTGGTCCAGCCTGATATTTCAAATGTACCCAGCATCCAATTAGAAAAGCACGGCTCTTGAATTTCTCTGCCTAGTCATTATCACAATTTTCTGGAGAATCCTTCAGGCCTGCTCCAAAAGCCCATTCTCCTGTGGTTTTCATGGCTCAAGATAGAAAATATTTGGGTAACACTGTTGTCATATTCTCTTTGACTTAGCAAGAGCCAACCCTCCTGCCCCAACACAAGATTATGTGGCACCAGCGTTCATCTAGATAAACTCCATGACCTAGCTCGAGACGTCCTCCAAGATAAAGCCTTGGTGTGTTTAAATTTTGTGCTGTCTTTCTCTTAAGATTCTAGTCCACAGAACATTTTTCTTCTGCTATCTAGTTCCGTCTCTTTGGGTTCTTATTACATAATATTTTTAAATTTTTCGAATTTTAACCAATATGCCAAACCCAGGATCATCTGTTGACATACCTGGCCAACAAACTTTGATGCTGCAGCTAAAGGGCAAGTTTTGGAATAGGCAACTCATGTATGCCAAGTACTGTACTTATGATTATCAGCATTAGTATTAGTAGTGTCACTATCCTTCTTATTAGGCATCACAGCAAACTTCTTAGATGTACTGCCATTATTATCCTCATCTTATAAATGAGAAAATGGAGTGTGCGAGAGATTAGATAACTTGTTATGAATTAAGTTTGGGCCCAGCAATACAGAAATTACCTCCTCAAAGGATTTGGGGAGAATTTGTTGTAGGAATTCTTTAAAGAGAGTGTGGGGGTGATTATGGAACAAACATATGGTGGTGGGCATCGCAAGACTAGCAACAGAGAGAAGCTTTTATCTACTCCGTGCCTGAGGGAACAAGGAAACCAGAACCCAGAAAGAACGTGGATCCCTGGGGGATGGAAGCTTGCCAAAACCACAGTGCCAAGACGGGAAGGAAAGGGTGGGAGGAAAATACCTCCTACTCCCTCCCACTGTCTTCTGGGAGTGCCCCACTTTGGCCAAATCAGAAGGCAAGCAAGGCTGGGCTTATAGAAATCAGCTTCCCAGGGCACAGTGCTAGACAGGCATCAGAAAAGGGACAGAGACTGTATACCAGTACAAACTGAGAGGAATCAGTCCCTTCAAGGTCACGCAAGTCATTACGAGGACATCCAGAAAAGACATTCCTGCCTGAATCCAGAACTCTTCTTTTCAACTAGAAGATGTAAGTGGTAAATGATTAGACTATTTTCTTTGACATGTGTTTACATTAACAGCAAAAGACTTCGTGTCTCTAAAGTTAAATTCACTCATATTTATGTTGATTGAAAATATTCATAACAAATATGCAACCAAAACCTCTAAAATGACAGCATGGGACCCTAACAGAATATATGTCGTTGCTCTATTTACTAGTAAAACTGGTTCGCGTGAACCCTGTAATAACATAGAAACTAAAGAAATAAGAAATTCCCACCAAAAAAATAAAAAGTTGTTTTCTTACTCTGTGCACCAACGTAAATTGCCACGTTTTAAATAAAACCCCAGAGAGGAATCCATAAAGTCACCCAAATCAAAAATCAGAAACTAGGCCTGCCCATTTATTCCAATCCTGATCAACTGTAATTTTTTTTTTTTTTTGCATTTTCTACTAAATATTCAGCAAGCTGACGACAGGTATAGTAATGGGCTATTTTGCCTGCCATTCTAACTACATCAGTTACATGGTCTGCTGCACTAAATATAATGAAACTTGTATGGAGGGAGATAGCACAGCCCCTGAGAACAAAAATGAATTTCAAAAAAGGCAACATTACCAGAGCTATACAATCAAAACCTTCCACTGCCAGAGAAACAGGGTGAAAAATGACCTTTACATGAGCTGGTGAAATAGCAAAGTGGTTTTCGTTCCCTTCTCAAACACGGTCTGTGTTGGTGGAAGCAGAAGGCAGATTTCCCCCGTGGAAAGCTGCCACTTTACCAGGGGAAGCTGTTTTTCACGGGCAAATTCTCTTACGGGGACAATTGCCGGTTTGACGGACCACACATGGGGGAGTGATTGCTTGTCAGAGGCCACGTGGGTCACAGTTTGAGACCAGGAAACACCATCTCCAAACACAGACAACGCAGCAGCATCCAGAGACAGAGACGAGGCCGACGATATTTCAGCAGCACAGCAAGAGGACATTTGCCAAGGAAGATGTTTCCGTGTTGGTCTCCAGATACCATATGCTTTTGTGAAGCTATTCCCATAATCACATTAATAATATCTTTCATTTCCAAGTACTTGACAGTTTCCAAAATGCTTTCACATTTTGATCCTCCTAGCAATCCTATAAAGTGCGTAAGGCCAATAGTTTTCTAGGGGAGCAGCTGAGACTCGGGGGTCAGGGGACTTCCAGAGCAATCAGAGCTGAGCCTGAGCCCTTGGGCTCCTCATCCCTATTTCCCAGCATGGCTCCTGCCTCCCAACACATCATCTTAGCCTGGCACATTCTCCTTCCCTCTGTTAGCCAGCCCCCCGCCCCGTGCCACTCAGTGTCTTAACCCTGGTCTCAAAACCTTTACCACTTCCATTGACATAAATTGGAATTCCATTGACATAAACAGGAGATTTGCTTTTCGATTCTCTTGTTTTCTACCATGCTTATTCCCTCTCCCCTTCCATTTGTAGGAAAACCTAATTAAAGTAGCAAGAG
Organism: Lutra lutra; assembly: GCF_902655055.1. Taxonomy (NCBI): domain Eukaryota; kingdom Metazoa; phylum Chordata; class Mammalia; order Carnivora; family Mustelidae; genus Lutra; species Lutra lutra. Next base: position 8,139,970 of record NC_062289.1, on the reverse strand, counting down.
AAATAACTGTGGGGAACTGAGATGAGTAATCAATCCCTTGGTGGAAAAAAAAAAGAATAGTATGAATTATATAAACAGAAGATAACTTTATAGCTCTAGCATTTAGAATTGTAGATAACAGAGCAATACAAAATGTTATATAATTGAGATTCTATAAACATCCTTATATGCAGTAGGAAAAAAATGAAATCATACAGATACAACTCAGCAACAAATGATCTTTTTGTTCATGGAGAAGATGGCATTTCAGATGAGCACTTCGTGGAGCTTTCACAACTCGCGAAGCCGAGAGGAATATTTTCCACAAAGATTGCTTTGATCTGTGATAGGTATTTACAGGAGGCAGCCGAGGGCTCTGACCATTAAGAAAAATAAAAATGCATACTGCTTGAATCCCCATTAGGTCTCAAGGGTGAAAGAGTAAATTTCTCTCAGCTCCTTCCTTCATGGCATTTTTATTCCGTTCTGGACCACAGTTGGTGCCAGGCTGAGATGGTAGAAAAGATTCGCAGCAAGCCCCACCTCGCGGCCTCCACAGTCTGCCACCCCGAGCTGCGCAGGAGGCCGGGGAGGTGCGCCCCGCTCATCTGTCTTCTCCCTCTCTCTGCCTGGCCGCTCGCAGGGAAGCTGGGGAGCCTGGGGGGCCAGTTCTTAAATTAGCTGCAGCAGGTGCCTTGACCAGCTCTGGCCACAGTCGTACGGAATGTTAAGTTGCCGCGTCTGTAGTAAGGGTTTCCTTATCCCCCTGCCTCCTCCTGAAGCACCAGGAACCCAGGGTCCCCAGGCGGACCCTCTGGCTGGTGACATCCACGTGGTCACGACTCTCACATCCACAGACTTGAAATTGCCCCCTCCCGAAAATCAAAACTGTTTCTAGAAATACCTCTCAGGGACATAAGTAATTAATTTCGTTCCTACCAGCAGCCTGCCTCCAGTCTCTTGAAAGTGCTTAATTAACGATTGGAGATCTTTCTGGAAATTTGAAAGGGATGGCTCGGGCCCAGGCGTGGAGATGCGGTGAACCGGAGGCGGTGGAGAGAGTCGGGACTCCGGGCAAGGAGGGCCCCATCTCACTCGTGTGGTTTTCCAAGTCGCCGCCTGTCACCGCGCAGCCTTCCCAGGCCGGGCAAGTGCGGCACACCGTGCCGAGGGACGGATGTGGAAGGAGCGAACAGGCTGACGAGGCTGTGACCCTGCGGGAGGGTCTGCGCCCTTCTCCGTCCTCGTCCCTGTTGATGGAGCAGGAAGCCGTCCGGGGCTCGCCCCAAGAACACTAGTGTCGGGCTCAGGCGTGCAGAAGCCACAACCTGAAGTGTTCCTTTAAAATACAGAATCAGCCCCGTATCGCCTGATGCCTTGTGGAAGCATCACATGAAGTAAATTCTGCCTCATGTGAGACGAAATGGAACAGAGCAGAAAACGCAGGAAGAGGCGACAGACCCTGGCTGAGCACATGCCCCCCCACCTCGCTTAAGTCGCCCAACGGGCGCCCTTGAGAGTCGCACCTGCCTGTGTCTTATCGGGGAAATGTGGTCAGTCCACTCAGCCAGGGCTGGGGGCAGGATGAGCAAGGAGAGGTCCTTCTAGAATGTTCTCTGAGGAGGGGAGTCTGGAAAGAATTTTCGCATGGTGCAGTTGACTGTTCTCTCTGCTTGTTCTGATCTTCTCTCTCTCCTTCCTGGTTCCTGAGGCCTTTTCTGCCCTGAGCCTACAGCCAACTTGTTGACTGAAAGATGCTCCTGTTTGCAGAATCATTTTCTCGGCTCAATCCTTGTTGATTTTTACCACCATCTGACTCACTGACCTTTCCCATGCATCGTGTGTGTGTGTGTGTGTGTGTGTGTGTGTGTGTGAATTTGCTGCTTCTCTCCTCTCTCTCACACTCCATACTCTTACTCCACTTTCTTACCAATATTAATGCCACCTGAAAGGCTGTTTTTGGCTCACTAACCCACACTTCTCTAACTCCAAGTGTGAACAGTCATCCCGGAAAGGAGTTCAGCGCTCACATGTGCCTTCCCTCGGGACCCTCCTCATCTGGCCTCTCCTGACATCCAGGCCACAATGGCCGTCCTGGCACAGATCAAACTCTAGGCTCAACATCTAAGAATACATTTTTTTGGTTTTGGCTCTTTCTGTGGTTTTCTGTCAATGGCAAGAGCCTCTTCAGTAATAACATCAGAATAAAATGCATTCATTTTCCTCCATATCCTCAAATGACTGTGGAAGCTAGGAACGACATGGCGGAGGAACTGGAAAGAGTGTGGCAGAAACTTGAAAGACTTTTCTCCGCAAATGAGCAGAAAGCCTGTAGAGCTGACCCGAGGACTGGGTAACGTGAGATCACAGGAAATGAAAACCTTTGCCAGTGAGTTTCACAGACAAGAGAGTGAGGATGTTGCTATTTGAAATTGCAACTATTTGCCCAGGATGGCTGGCTCTAAATTTAATACAACTCAGTTGAGCAAAGAGAGTGGAGATTTTCTGATATTTTTCATAAGCCCCCTCCCAATGAGAAGGAGGATATTTTAACTTGCCATTTTAAATTTTCTTTTTGGGATGCGTCATCTTGGTAATATACTGGTTTCCTCCCCCTCTTCTGTTTTAGGTAGTTTGAATAGACAGCTGACTTCCCTGGCCTTAGGTAGTTAAGGAACCGCAGATCAAGACCTGGTCTGGTCTGCCCCACATTGGGATCTGCTAAAGCTATCCATTTGGCCTTTTGGGGGATATACTGGCACTTTTCACTGGATCCACTGATCAAAGCATTTTTCCTTAACCGTAGAATGCTTATATCCTCTTCTTCAACCCCAGTCCTCTGCCCAGAACTTTCTAGATGCTCTGCCTCTGAACTGAGGCCTGTGGGGAGTCACAAGTGTAGGGTCATTGGCTCACTCTAGATACCAACTTATTAATTCTTGTCTTCTCCAGAATGTCCATTCAGATAAGAGACATCAGGGTGTGTAAGGCTCACCCAGTACCTTCTCTTTTGGTTTTCTTTTTCCCACCATCACCCAGGTCTGGAAGGAACAGAGAGAGCCCTCTCTTAAGTCCTGTTTCAGTTTCTTTCTAGCCAGGATATATAATAAAACTCAGAGTGGGGGGGGAGGGATAAAAGAGAAAAAAAAACAAAAACAAAAAACTTCAGACTTAGTCCTCTAGACCCGACTTTTTAAAATTTATAAAAATCTGCTAGAGAGACTCAAATCATACTCTAAATTTCAGAAGCAGAATATTGACTTCGTATTTCTCTTGCTGTAATAATAGTACTCGAAGCAAATAAAAACCCGTGGCGGATTAGGGAGAAAGTGCCCATGAGTGATGAGGTGCCCTTGAGTGACTGATCTTGAGGAGTCTAGGGCTGTGCTGGGGGAACAGAAAGTGGCACCTCTTGGGTGTGGTGGGCAGTAGTTTCCTTCTCTTTTCACCACACACTGACTCAGAAAGCAAAAGTCTGTGGAGATCCCAGCAGAACGAACTGGAAGAGCTATATCCCTAGTGAAGCAAAACTGAAAACAGAAATACATTCCTCTCGTAACGTCTAGTTTTCTCCATTCTTTGCTCTCCCAACCACCCACATGATTTTTATCATGTCAGAGACATTGATCCCACTCACCACTCACAAACGCCCAGAGACAGGATGTGGGATTTCCACGGCCACAGGGGAGCGCTGGCAGAGTTTGAAGACGGAGATATGCCGGCTGGATTAGTCAAGTGGGGATGTCTCACCATCTGCAGTGAGCCAGCTGGCCACCCAGGAGAGCTGGTGGTGTATATTCTAGTCCAAGTACAGGAGAAGACTAATGTCCCAGCTCACAAATAGGCGGAAAGAGTGAATTCTCCGTTATCCCCTTTTCTTCTGTTCAGGCTTGCAATGGATTAGAGGAGGCCCACCCACAGTGAGGAGGACAATCTGTTTCACTTGGTCTACAGTTCCAAATGTCAATCTCATCTATAAGCACCCCCCAACACACACACACACACACACACACACACACACACACACACACACGCAGAACATTGTGTAATTCAATGTCTAGGCACCCTGTGGCCTAGTCAAGTGGGCACGTAAAATGATCCAACACACCTGCCATGAAGAGTGGGCTCTTGGCTCTCTAAAGGTGATTTCAGGATGCGAGGCAGACAGTTTGAGTGAGAATTTCCTATAGCAGTCATGGGATTATTGAAGCTCAATAAATGACAAATTGCACCGATCTGAAATGGGCGTAACTGAACCTTGATATGACCTGCAGGTTCGTGCCGGAGGTCATGCCCCTTCTTCCGTGAACACCTGGGCAGTAGCAGGATGACTCTGTACCTCCCCTCACTTAACCCTTGCATGGAAGTAATTAAGGAGAAGTGAAAGTACCCAAGTCAAGATTGTAGAAACACAGCATAGTAAATCACGTTTTAATGGTATTAACCACCTCTTAAAACACAGCAATTACTAAATGGAGTTTAAAGCAAACTACTCGCTCAAATGGAACTAAGTCACAGCTTAGTTAGGAACTTCTGTCTTTGAAAGAAGACCTTATTCATCATGTAGCCAAACCTTCTAACTTAAAAATACCAATGCAAAATCCAAACTTAGGTAAGAATAGGATAAGTAATATTTTTTTTCATGTAGGAAACTTCCATTTCTTTACCTCTTTTTTGGAAAGTTCAATATCTGTATCTTTTCTGTCATTTGCTTTGTTCCATGACTTGATGTATGTAGGAATCTAGAAACTAATTGAGAGAGATTGGAGGAGAAGGTGGATGGGGGAGGTTGGTAGGGATGAAAAACCTGCTCAAACAGGTAAAGCAATTATATTCAGCTCCCCTAGTCAGTGACTAAGAAGTCAGCTCCCCTAAGAAACCCTGAATCATTCTGCTTTGTCTAGATTTTTAAGATGTTCCTTCCTTTCATGTCTTGTCTTAAAAATCTAATTGGGAAGAATGCATGTAAAATTAGGAGTGCCATAATACGAATTTATACCTGATTCATCAGGGGAAACACAAAGACGGTTGGTCAGTCCTTAACTAGGATACGTCAATATGAAGCTTGATGAACACCAGACTCTTAAACCTAAGAGAGGCAAAGATACCAAGGGAGAACATAAAAGAATTGACACTTTTATTTATGATGGGGAAATACTGGTTCCATTTCTTAGCTTCTACTTTCAAGGTGACTCAAATGATCTGTTCACCATATTTTTAATTCAGATTTTTTTTTATTTAAGTCTAATTGACACACAAGGTTACATTGGTTTCAGGTGCAAAACTTCGTGATTCAGCTTCACGACACGTTATGCTCTGCTCACCGCAAGTGCACCCCTTTGTGACCATACAACACCGTTATAATAGCATTGATTATATTCCCAGTCCAGATTTTCTTTTAAGATTTTATTTATTTATTTAATACAGAGAGACACAGCGAGAGAGGGAACACAAGCAGGGGGAGTGGGAGAGGGAGAAGCGGGCTTCCTGCAAAGCAAGGAGCCTGATGTGGGACTCGATCCCAGGACCCTGGAATCATGACCTGAGCCGAAGGCAGATGCTTAACTGAGCCACCCAGGCGCCCCTCAATTCAGATTTTTAAACGAATTCAATTTAAAGTTTAAATGGAGTTTAATAAGTAAGGTTTAAAATCTATTAACCTGGAAAGATGACATTTGACATTCTTCAAAAAAAAAAAATTTGATATGCTTCAATTATTTAAAATTTAAGTCAATTCATATTTTCACCATGGCACTGAATTTTCATTTCTGCTGCAAAACAAATGAAAAACCTCAAACATATATTCACATCTTTTGTAATACCCACCAGTATTTGCCCTTGGTATATCAGAATGATTGTGTCATTTTACTGGGTGGCTTGTTTTGATAATGGCAATGAAGGACTAAAAGTTATACTGTATCAGTGATCTGTCAGCTAAAAAACCTATAGAGAAAATTTTAACATAACCAATTCACTAGCTTTCAATCTCCAAAACATATTATTATGTTAAGTATTTCCTATAATCACCTACTCATTTGCTGAATTTCTAAATGAAAAGGTAAATATATATGAGAGTAAATGCAACTAATGAGTTAACGTTTATTATTTCTTTTAAGATTTTATTTATTCATTTCAGTGGAAGAGAGACAAAGAGCACACGCAGGGGGAGAGGCAGAGGGAGAGAGAGAAGCAGGACTCCCTGCTGAGCTGGGACCCTGACCCCAGCACCCTGGGATCATGACCTGAGCTGAAGGCAGACACTTAACCGCTTGAGCCACCCAGGAGCCCCTACTTATTTCTTTTTTAATACAATTTTAAAAATATTTTCCAGAAGCTAATACAGTGCCTGACATGTGATTGGTGGATGTCCAAAAAAATGTCAGTGAATGCATAAAAATAACCTAAAAAGAAAGGACAAGATTGTAAGGTGAGAAAGTAAACCAATGTAAAATCAAGTATCATCTTGCATTTCTTTTCAGTTTTGGCTACACTTGAAACACTTTCCTCTCTAGTCACTTAAGACACTGAAATTATCTTTAATTTAAAAATTACCTTCATTAACTATGTTTGGCATAAAAAGAGAATAAAAACGCAATTGTAAACCCTGATTACAGGCTCTTTTGCTCTGAAGAAATATAAGGATCTCATTTTTAGGTTCCTCTCAAAATGGTGAAGAGAAGTGTAACTCTTCTAATTCAGTGAGTAAATATTAGTAACTTGCATGTTAAACTGTAAAAATTTCCCTACCATAGATTGGCAGTCAAGTTCACTTTAAAAGGGAAGTATAATTTCTAAATGACAGAATTTAAGTTTTCTCTTGACTTGGTTTTGTTATTACCTCTCTCCCAGACAAATCGGCTTGAGTCTATGTCAGTAGCTGTTTCATGGGTTATACACCCAGCCTCCCCCAAACAGTTTCAAAAAAGAACAGTATTCGTCAGCCAGGAATGTAAGGCCGATCTCTGTTCTCTTTGTGGTGGTTTGGCCCTGCTCCATCCAGAAGAATATACTAACGCCAGGGGATTGTTCTTAAAAAAAAAAAAAAAAAAAGAAAAGAAAGAAAATTCTCTCCTTTATGTTTCATTTTGCTTTTTCATTGTCAGGGACCACAAAATCAATACTTGTCAAGTCGCCATCATACTGATAATTTTCAGTCATTTCAGTCCACAAGTGAATGGAGCCTTGGGTGCTTTTTGTGATTAGCACTGGGGGTTAAGGATGTTAAAGTCCTAATTCTCAAGGCGTATCCAATATTTTTCCAATGAAGCCACCAGGAGATATGTATACAGGATGAATATAAAATTAGCTGTAAGCCTTTAAAAAAGTTTTTTTGCCCTAAACCCTCATAAACCTCTAATGTAGCAATGTAATAAGGATAATAGTAGTACTTTGTGATCATGTGTTGAGGTAATTAAAGAACAACTAAAGTGTTATGACTTACTCTACATCTTCACCTGCTAGATTTTTCAGTTCTAAATTTTTGAGGCAGAAAGGAAGGTAAGTAGAAAAGCATGTTACAAGTATCTCTTTTTAAGAATTTACAAAATTTGGGGGACACTCAATTGACTTTTGCATTGAGTTGAAAAAGGACCAAAGGAAAAAATTCAAAAGTAATAAAAAGTAAATAAAATAGAATAAAATTAAAACTTTGAAAATATTCGAAAAGATGAAAGTAGTTTAATTAATGTGATGGTGATTTGGCCACCACCAGTGGAAGACTTAGAGAATCTTTAAACAAATCTGTACACTCAAGATCATTTAGATCAACTCTTTCATTTAAAAAAATTAGTTTTATAAAGGATCAGAAATGTAAGTCACGAAGCTAATTTTCAGCAAATCCTGACCTAAAATCAGGATCTCCTTAAAGGATCAGGTTTGTCAACTTGTTTGAGGGAAAGCATTGTATCCCTAAGGTCCCAACAGTGAAATCAACCAACAGCCACCATATGTATTGAATATTTGAAGCCATAGAATAATACCGTCAAGAGGCAGAGAGGACGGCAAACGTTCCACCTACCTTCTTCCTTACAAAGGACTTGACATGAATTGGGGAGTGCAGGGAGGGTTTCATTGTAATTCACCTGTTTTATTGATTAATTGACTGATTTATGGGCACACCGTGGAGAAATATCCTCAAGAACTTGCTTTGACAGAAAAGGAACAGCCGCAGAGAAGGAGAGAGCACCTTCAAAATGTGTAACCCAAGCCCTGTGCCGAGCGCTGGCTTTCTCTCCACTACAGAAATGTTCCTAATTAAAGAATTATGCATGCCTTTCTGCTCATCTTCTATGAACAAAATCGAGATTAGCGATAATGAGCTTCCCTCTAAAATCACGGGTCTGGGTTCAGACACTTAAATTTCAATGATCTTGAGCAGATTCCTTCACTTCCCCTCTTAGGACAGGGTTTTCTGTAGGGGGAAGCAGTGAGGGCCTTGCGGGTGTTTGAGGCTCAGTGGGGTAATGCACAGACTTCCACACCAAGCCTGGTCTAAATCCTTGCCCCCTGGGGGTTAGCTATTGTTCTCCCGTTGCTACAATTGTTGCTGTTATTTCAATTCATTAGAAACCGGGACTCTGCAACCCCCCCCCCCACCCCGCTCTTGAAATCAGATCAGGTGTCTGTGCTACACTGGAAACAGATTGTGTGTGTGTGTGTGTGTCTGTGTGTCTGTGTGTCTGTGTGTGTTTGTCAGTTGGAAGGGAGGCCCCAAATGATCAATACAGTATTTTATAAGTTTAGCAGTAAAAGTGTAATTGCTTAGTGACAGAGACTGAGCTAGGTACATTTTAAACACTACATCTCCACCAAAGTCCTGTGAGAGTACTCTGACCCTTGCTTTAAAACTTAACATTGATTTTAATTAATTAAATCCAATTAATAAATTAATGGCACTTCTCTTTTTAACTTGACCATTTACATAAAGAAGTATTAGTGAGGGGCGCTTGGGTGGCTCAGTCAGTCAAGCATCCCACTCTTGGTTTTGGCTAAGGTCATGATCTTGGGGTCCTAGGGTTGCCCTGCTCAGTGTGGAGTCTGCTAGACTCAGTCTCTCTGCCCCTCCCCCCAGCCCACTCATGCATGTGTGCTCCCTCTCTCCCCCTTTCTCTAAATAAGAAATAAATCTTTTTTAGAAAGCACAGTTACTTTCTTGTACATTTGTCCAGAGTTTATGTACATGCAAGCGAAGACATACTTTTCTTTATTAAAATGTTCGTCCAGTATACATATTACTGTCACCCTTTTTTCATTTAGTATTGTGTTTTAGGTATCTATTTTAATAGTAGTAGTGACAATAGTACTACTATTTAATGAGTAATAATCATAACATACACTGTTTTAAGATTTACATATATAATTCATTTAATGTTTAAACCTCTGAAAAAAGTACTGACATAATATAAGTACTTTATAGATGAGAAGTTATCAGGTGTTGTGAGTTCCAAATAGTTTTCCTAGTTTTTATTTGCCTGCTCATGTGTATGAAATCTTTTTTATTTAAAAAAAAAAAGTTCTTTTTTCAGGCAGAGTCATTCTTTTTTTTCTTTTATCACCTTTTGGCTTGGATCATAGCTTGAAACTCCTTCCTCCTGAGTTTATATAGGAATTCTTCCCTATTTTCTTCTACTACTTTTTTTTTTTTTTTTTTTACTTCCTTTCTCTGCAGTTTATGTCACTGGAGGCAGAGACGTAGATCCAGTATTTTTTCTAACGACCAGTGTCCATCACAGCTTTTTGGAGGATCCAGTTTCCCTCACAGACTGGAGATGACACTTTCCTTCCGTATTTACCTCTCATATGACACGGATCTGTTTCCAGACTTCCAATCACGATTGCTTCTGTCTGTTTGTCCATTTTGCTTGCACTTTCTTACCCAGATCCAAGTCAGACTCACCAGAGCTCATAGAAAGAAACTTCAGCTACTTTTCATAGCTGTTAAAAGGAAAGTGGAATGCCTGCATTGTTAAAGGACAATAAAGATTAAACCATTAATGGAATAAAAGTGTTAATTGGTTTTAACTGCTCTGCAGAAAGTCTGTGCTTTGAAGAATTTCATTACTTTCTATAATTAAACATTAAATTTTAAATACTGAATAGATACACCACAGGGTTTTCAGGAAAGTGCTCCTGCTCGTCTCCATTGCTGAGGGTTTAAAATTTTTGTGTGCACAGAGGGTAAATATTTGGTCATGAAATATATCTACAATATTGCAAAACTTACACTGAGAATGAAGTCATACAGCTTTGAACGTGGACAACATTGCCAGAGTTGGACAGATTGTCTATAGTAAAATTGCATCTAAGGACCCACAGATACCTATTCTAAAGTATCTATGCTCACTTTTTTTTTAAGATTTTATTTATTTATTTGACACAGAGAGAGAGAAATCACAAGTAAGCAGAGAGGCAGGCAGAGAAAGAGGAGGAAGCAGGCTCCCTGCTGAGCAGAGAGCCCGATGTGGGGCTCAATCCCAGACCCTGAGATCATGACCTGAGCCAAAGGCAGAGGCTTAACCCACTGAGCCACCCAGGCACTCTCTATGTTCACTTTTTTTGTTTTTTAAGATTTTATTTATTTATTTGACACTCAGAGATCACAAGCAGGCAGAGAGGCAGGCAGAGAGAGAGGAGGAAGCAGGCTCCCCGCCGAGCAGAGAGCCTGCTTCGGGGCTCGATCCCAGGACCCTGAGAACATGACCCGAGCCGAAGGCAGTGGCCCAACCCGCTGAGCCACCCAGGCGCCCCTCTATGTTCACTTTTTAAAAGTAAAATATTTCCATAACTTTTGTTTGGGTGAATTTCTTTTGCTTGCGATTTGGAAAAAGACTGGGACTTAACCCTTCAGACAGAGTTAAGTTTGAGACTTAAAGGCAGGAAAAGGAGGGCATCCTTAATAGCTTACATGGTACGTAGGGCATGTTCTTAAGAGATTTGCTTCCCGGGGACCCTCTTTTAGAGCTGTCTCTCCCCTTTGAGCAGAACTGGGAGAACCCCACATAGCGAAGCCCCTCATTTGGGGCTCTGTTTCCTGTGAACACAGACATTCATTCACGTCATCTCTGGTTGGTCCTTATTAAAACACAGCAGAGACTAGTTATTTCGAATGACTGTGGAAGTGAGTGGCGAGATGGGCTAGAGAAGGAGAGGATAAAGGGAATTTGAAAAAGAGGGGTGCCTGGGTGGCTCAGTCGGTAAAGCATCTGCCTTCGGTGCAGGTCATGATCCTGGAGTCTTGGGATCGAGTCCTGCATTGGACTCCCTGCTCAGTGGGAGTCTGCCTCCCCTCCCCCCAACTCATGCCTCTCTTGCTCTCTTTCAAATAAATAAATAAAATCTGGAAGGAAGGAAGGAAGGAAGGAAGGAAGGAAGGAAGGAAGGAGAAAGGAAGAAAAGAAAAAGAGAGAAAGAAAAGGAAAGGAAAGGAGCCACTGACGGAAAATACTAGGATTTTCTTAAACTCTTACTCTGTGGAACCCTATTGACAACATAACACACGCCGGCTGCCTAGAGTGGAGGGTCCCCAGCACCACCCTCAGGCTCGGTGTTTCTCTAGGAAGACACGGGACTCAGAGAAGGTGATGCTGCTCATAGTTAGGTTGCTCTAGTGAAAATGCAGAGAAGGAAGGAAGGCCAGAACAGACAGGCTCAGGCTTCCAGGAACCCCCCCTCCCCCATTCCAGGGCAGTCACACGGGACACGCTTGTCCCCCCCACGATGGTGTGTGAAAGACCTGAGAAGCCTTGTTAACCCCGGGGAGCTACAGCAAGCCTTACCATCAGGGTTTTTCCTAAGGATCAGTCACATGGGCAGGCTGAGTCACTCGACTCCAGCCTCCACCGGAGCAAAATAAGCATCACATTTGGATAAACTCATCCAGTCATACTGGTACAGCATGGCTCAAGGCCTCAGACACACAAAAATTCACTCTTATCAGGCTGCATATTCCCAACCAAGACTCATAGAAACTGGCCAAGGGACCGCCCCCTCCCCATGTCCCTCCCACATCCACCCCAACCCCCACCCCTCAGCCCAAACACAGGCCTTTCTTCGGAACGTGCAGGGTTTGGGTGCCCGTGGCCTGCTGGATTAATCCCTCCCTGACCAGATGGAAACAACCTTGTAACCAAGTCTTTTTGCCCCAGTTTTATAGATAAGGGACTGAATTGGTAAAATAATGTGTCCTGGTCAACCCCCCATTACCTCCTGTTGGCCCCGTCCTTCCGCCTGCTAGCACTTAAACTACAGGTAAGTGTGTCGTTCTCCCAACAATGCCTGTTTTCCCCACTCCTTGTAGAGCCTCAGAGGCAATGAGTCGTGTACACATCTCCATCCTTTCCATCCTCAGGCTCAGGACAGTGCCTGGCTTACTGTACCTGCCCTATAAATATGGGATAAATGAACATCACTGGCCATGACATGATGGTTGACATCTGTGCCTTTTGACCTTCGGATCCTATGCTATTCTAATGTCCCCTAGGTCACAATGTCAAAAGCAAAAAACAAAACAAAACACCTTGGAACTTAATGTGTCAGTCCTACTTAGAATTTTTATGAGGCTCTGGTTTGTTCCTTAAAGCCGAAGGAAACTTAGAGAGGCTATTCTATGACATTCAATTTTTGGTAAGAAAAAATATGGATTTTGTGAAAACACCTTGCTAAGTAGAAAGAGAGCTAATGATTGTAATTGTATATAAATTTCCATCAAATTCAGTTTGGAGCCAAGACCGACATACAGTATCCACATTGTCACCTTTTCTCTAATAAATGCGATCGCGGAACGCGCATGTTAGTGGCAAGGGGGTTAGGCTACTCAAATGCGGGTAGCACCTCTGTCTCGGCTCTTCCCAAGTTAAGGAAAAGGTTCTTTTAGTTCTTTCTGTTCCTTTTGTCATGATGTTTCCTTTCTGACCTTCAGCGTCCTATGTCACTGTCTGAAGCTATACAAACACAGCTTCTTCTGATTATCCTCATTTGGGCCCCGAGTGTGATCTCTGTCTCCCCTTCAATGAAATGGTGACGTGTAGAAAGAGTTCGATATGCCTGTGCTTCCCAAACTATAACGTGCAGAGGAGTCACCTGGGGTCTAGGATACACAGTTCCATTCCGTTAATCCGAACAGGCTCCCAGTGAGGCCAGGGGCGGGTCTGTGGACCACACGTGGAGTAGCAAGTCGAAATGACTTCATCTCTCCCCATCTTCTCTAGTACCAGCTTGCTCCCCAAAAACTCTTCAGACATCTAAGAAGGAATAAATATCTGTGTCTGCTTCTTAGAGCCCCAAGATAACATGTTTTAAACACTAAGCAGGGAAACCGAAGCTGTTCGTTCCAACACTGCAGACGAAAGTCACTAAGAACTACTTTTACCGAAGGAGTGTGAGCAGCTTGGTTGTAGGTACCCGCGTTGAAGAAAGACCATCTTTGACTGCAAATGTCTCCACTTTTTAAAGCTAGTGTGTTTTAAGGCCTTGTTTGATGATCCAAGAAAGGCTGGAGGGGACAGGAGTCTGTGTTTCAGAGGCTGGAGGAAACCCCCCATAAGCTTCCAAACCCTTTCCGGGCAGCTGAGTCCCAGGAAGTGGGCAAGGGTGGGCCCCCCTGTCGGTGACTGAGTAAGAAATGACAGTCTTCACTGTCTCATCTCCGAGGGGTCCTACACAGTCCTTTCACAGGACAAGAAGCAGAGCCCTCGTCTGAACAAGCCGGCTCGCCACGTGTCAGTCCCTGCCCCGCTCCGACTGGTGGACTTCTGGACTCCTCTGAATCAACAAAGAAAGCTCATTTGTTTCACTTTGTGAAAACGCTTCATTCCCCGCCCCCCCAGACTTTCCATTTCACGCTGTGTGAATTTTATTAAGATCTTTTTCACAGAAGCTAAGTGCTAGCTCTATGGGGCCCTACGGGATAGCTTCCGTAGCCTCTGTGATGTCTGACGCCTCTTGAGACATTTCTTTTCCACCGAAAACTCCTTGGAGAGCCATAGAGAAGAATGCAAAATCTTTTTGGTGCTGGAAGACATAGTTTGACCTCATGAACCTCATGCAAATCTTTCAATGTTCTAATCTGAAAACCAACGGCACAGCGCTCTAGCCAATATCTGAGTAGATAGCATCATACTGAGAGTGCGTGGGTCTTTCTGAGGGTCTCCAGTTATTTTTAAAAGCTGGCTTAAAGTATTAAATTAGAAATATTTTTCATCTTAGAATTAGTCTTTGTTAATAAAATTAACCAAGAATCCTATTGCTTAGCAAGGTGTCAGTGGTTTTATTCCAATAAAGCCATGTTTTAAAAAGGTAATTATAATTAAATGATTGAAAAAGAATTTTTATTCTAATTTTTCCCTCTTGAATGTACATAATAGAACTTCTACCGTTATTATATGCTCTGGAAATGACCTAGTAAACGCTGCGTAATAGTTCACCGGATAAAAATACTAAAATTAAATCACTCTTTTCTCTATGGTGGATATTTTAGATTGGTCTTTCAACTGTCATAAGGATCTTGTGAGATGAGTACGGTTATTTTTCCTATGTTAGAAATGTGAAAGGAGGAATAGGCAAGTTATTTAACTTGTCCCAGATCACACTGCTGGTAAGTGGCAAAGCCAAAATTCAAGCCAAATATCCTCACATCCAAATAGGTCTCCTTTATGCCGGGGCATTTCTTGGATTCACAAGATCTGCTTAAGGATCGCTCGGTTTAAATCATAGCTTCAGCCTATGTGTGCAAATCCATAAACTAAAAAATGCGCAGTCTTCTTGGTGCCTCCAAGAGCAAGTATAAAATTGAAGATTTTTCTTAAGTTCTTTACATTTCAAGAGCTCTCGAATCCTAGGAAATAGTGTTATGATAACACAAATGTGAAAATCCTTAAAGGAAACAACTACTTGTTTGGATTCGTAAGACAGGCGAGTGCTGCGTGGCACTGGCTGAACCCACTTGTGTCTTGTTTCTGTCCAGGGTTGTGAACACTTCATTTTAAAAATTCCAAACAGACATGGGTTTTTGCCCTTCGTTCCGTCTCATGTACCATTTAAAGATGTGCTTGTTGGTTGGTTGCCTCGGTCA
The DNA here is from genome assembly GCF_902655055.1 of Lutra lutra. Taxonomy (NCBI): domain Eukaryota; kingdom Metazoa; phylum Chordata; class Mammalia; order Carnivora; family Mustelidae; genus Lutra; species Lutra lutra. The sequence continues at coordinate 8,124,924 of NC_062289.1, read as the reverse complement.
AGGCTGAATCCACTTCCCTAGCTCCCGTGGAAGTCAAGGAGGAGGGTGACACAGGGCACGGGCATCTTTTACATGGAGAACTGTTACGCACTTGAACACATGAAGACCCATCTCTTTCCCTATCTCTATTCTCACAGAATGTGTGACACAGGAGAAGGACTATTCACTTTTCAAACAAGGGAAGGAGAAATGATCTATCAGAAGGTCCATTCCGCGACACTGGCCATAGCTGAGCAACATGAAAGATTAATGCTAGAAATGGAGCAGAAGGCCCGGGTAAGGCTCCTTTCCTCGGTAACCTAACAGCTTGGAAATGAATGTCGCTGAGGTCTGGTGCACATCATGTATCTGTGGGCCCATTCACATCAGCACCCTGGTGTCCACCCCCACCCCCGCCCCAAGAGCTCACCCCAGGTACGGAATCCTATGTCTCTAATGCCCTATTCAGCATACGCCCAAAGAAGTTCTTTGTGGCCACGGGTAGGGAGCTGTGTGCTCCATTTATCTCCCCGTGACCTGTTGGCACAGTTACCTAAAGAGGGCTGGGATGCATAGAGAGTGAATTGCGAAGCAGTGCTCCCTGTATATCTCTGCATAGAGATTCAACTGGAGGGCCAAACTAAGCAGAGAAACTTAGTTACCCCCAGAAAGGATTCTACTTTCTTTTTGTCTTTGTTTGTCCTAGATTCTCTGAAACTTCTAACACTTTCTGCATGTGTTTCGGAGCCAGTCATAAAATATTTGCAGAAGGACCTTAC